>NW_026294595.1:93200183-93907683 GCF_007827085.1 Peromyscus californicus insignis | reverse complement strand
CTACGGGGATCTATTCCTGGGTCCCTTACTAGACTCATACCTAGTCTGTGTGGGAAAAAAAAGTCACATTAAAAACAGTTTTACATTATCATACTAATATAATGCATGTTAATAAGTCCTAGACTCTCTTTTCTTTTGGTTTTCTGAGACAGGATCTCATGTAGCTCAGGTTAACCTCCAATTCACTATACAGCAAAGGATAACCTTGAACCCCTGATCCTCCTGCCTCAGCTTCCCAAATGCTGGGATTGTAGGAATGCACCACCACACCTGGCAGGCTCTAATTCTATAATTAAAACAAAACAAAACACAACCTACAACACTCCAGAAAACTGTTCCTTCCAAGTTTCCTAGGCAGCTTTTAGAGGTAGGAATTCCACTTTACTAGAAACTTTCTTTTTTAAAACAAAGCAACTACTTTATTTCCATAAGGAAAGTAGAAAAAAGCCTAGAGTACAGGATACTCCAAACTGCTGACAAGGTTCTGCAATTAACACATGCTGCAAACAGGAAAGGAAATGGCCACAGGTTAAACATTCCAAAGCAATTAGCATAGCATCTCAGACATGCAAAATAGAAAATAATTCTCTGGACACAAATAGGGAAAATGAACCCAAGACATATAATACAGACAATGTAAGAACAAGCTAGCTTCAAACTAAGAGAGCAAGACTTAATCATGAAATGAGGCCTTGCTTTGAGGACTGAAAAGCTGCAAAGGCAGTTATTTCTAGCTACCTTGTGAAAGGCTAACATTTCCCTAAGCACAATGTTTCTCAATGTGAACCCACATTTCTGTTCAGACATTAGTTGTTTTGGCCTTTATCTCCTATCCCCAGGGAGAATATCACAGATTCATACACGAAAAAAGTAAAGGTCAAGGATTTTCCACTCTTTTTACACTACTAGTTATTATCAATATTTCATCCTGAAGTTTAAAATTATACTAAATTCATGCACTAACCCCTAACATGGCACTACAATATGCTACCAAGCACTACTGCTTACAAAACTATACACATCTCAAAATGGAAGACATTGGTGATTTTGTTGTTCTTAAACAACTTGTAACACTTGTCCACAAGTATTAAAATATACATATATATATATTTATATTGCACATATCCCGTTTTTGTTTAGTAACTCCAAAAGAAAAACTGCCAGCTTACATGGAGAAGGGAGGAGTCCCGGCTACAGTTGGAAGCACAGCTCTAAAATGGTAGTTTTTGCTCTAGTAAGAAAACCCAAGCAAGACTATGAAATGGAAATGTACCGCACACCAGGCAACCACAACTGGCATGTCCCCAGGTGTGAAATGCCATCTGGTGCTAACAATGCAGGACACAGGAGCATCTTTGATAAAGCACACTCAACACCTGAAGGTTTAAGCTACAAACCTGAAGCATCTGGAGCAAAAGATGGCACCTCCTTGGTGTTGACAGCCCTGCCCGAGGGCCATATCCCATAAAGTTGCCCAAAGGCATCTATGAGATGCTCGGTCACCAGCTAGTTCCATTGTCTTTTAAATGAAAATATAAGTGGCTGGGGTACTTAAAGAGAAAAAATTGGGTTATATTTTTGTTTCATTTTGAGACAGGGTCTGTCATTCAGGCTGGCCTTGATCTTGTGGCCAATCATCCTGTCTCAGCCTCCAAAATGCTGTGGTTACAGGTGTGGGCTACCAAGCCCAGCAATTCAGGTTACCTTTCACTCTGTATTTCTCTAGTGTTTTATCATTATTTGCTCTCATTAAAAGGTTATTTATAATAAGTACTTTATAAAAAAAGCTTTTGTATAAATTCAAATTTGTTGCCCAATCTGAATAACCATTAGGATGTTCAACATTTCCTAATTTTGATCATTTCTATGACTCAAATTCACAGCACTGGGAAATGGTTCCAGAAATCAGCTCCAACAGCACCTGTTCCTAACTCTAGCAACCTTAAAATTCCTTCTCTATTGGCAACTATTGAAAACAACAGTTCACTCCCTTGTAAAAGCCTGGCATCCCATAAAATAGACTTCTGTTGATTTGGAAGCAAAGAGAGGTTTTCATGATGGTTCCTCATAATTGTTAAAGGAAAAATGAACACATATCATTTCTTATTGGAACTAGTTTTCTCAAGGTCTTCCCAACCCTGAACCTGAATTTCCTCTAAATCTACAGTGACTTGGAACAAGGTCCACACTTCTTATTTGACCCGCTTTTCTTATTTGAAGTTTTGTTCAGATCCTGAATTTCTTCCAAGAATATAGTGAACCGACCACAGGACTGGGAACATTGCTTCTGAGATCCATTCTCTGGTAAGAAAGTTCAATTCAAACTGGGAAAATTTACCTGAGTCCCAGAATTTCAGCCTTACATTACATTATCACCTAGAAAAATAAATGTCCAAGTACCCATCTTGGGATGAAGGTTATTTATGCTTTTATAACAAATGCAACTACATAATGTAAAAATCTAAAAAGTCAGATGCTGCTACATTAGACATCGCGACTTCTTTTTCTCAGAAGAGGATTTACACGCCCCCTTAGAGTTATTTTTTCCTTCACTACTGTATGTTCAAAGTGGAAGGCGAGTTATACCATAGGGTCCATCACATATCACACATGTCACTTTCCTTCAGCCACAGCCACATGGAAAACCGAAGTCTCATGTGCTACATGGGATTCCACAAAAAAGAATATAATCTCAGAAAACAAAAGTGGTGTTACTGGGCTCATTTTTCTTTTCTTTTCTGCTGTTTTTGAGACAGTCTCACCATGTGGCCAAAGCTGGACCCGAACTTCTGATCTTCCTGCCTCAGACGAGGCAAGCATCACCCCAGCCTGTTCTCTTTCCACTCCCAACTAGCCACAGGCCTAGCTGGTCCTTCCTGAGAAGGATGAAAAAAGCAAAACAAAATAGACAAAGCTCAAACACTTAAGACCATCAAATTGTCTGAAGCCTTCTCATAAATGACAGCTTTCTTCTCCAAGAGAAAAATCCTGTTAGAAAATGTGGATTTATACACATAAAAATGTGACTCTGCACATACACACACTGCAATGGTTTCACCCCCATAGGAAAGCAACCTTGGTATTCTGCCTTTTGCTTTTATCATAACAGAGGCTTGTTTTTGTCCAGGAAATTCTGTCAAAGGGTGAGCTAGGAATTAGATGATGTTTCTTTCACCTCCAATTATAATGAATATTTGGAATTTACCACTGCAGTCTCAACTGTGCTTATAATAGTGTTAAAACTGGCAGACTTAAAAACAAAACAAAACAAAATGAAACCTGAAGTCACCCACACTTGGCATTTGTTTAGTTTTGTTGTTTGGAGCTTTTAAAAGGAAGAATTCACGATGCACAACCTAAGCACCTATTTCCAATTAAACACCTTCCTTCCACTTGCAAATGGTGTCTTTCTTATGAAGAACTGCAGCAGAAGCTTCAGGCCAGTTGGTTTCTCCTGAACTCAGCAGGACAGCTGCATCCCAGACTCCTTTCTGCTGAGTGAGGTGGCATTAAGGAAAGGCAGGCAGGTAGTCTCTCCATTCCAAACCATGGAGGTGTGTGTAGACAAGACACCCGAATTTCACCAGGGGAAGCAGCTGGATCAAAGAACCAGGACGCCCCACTGAGAAGACAACACAGACATTCCTGGAAAAAAAACATCAAATTTCAAATAGGAAGATTAGGACAGGGACTCCTACGTAAACTTAGGTTTAAAATCAGTATTTAAAACACACACACACATGCACACACGAATATTTTAGTTAGGTGTGCTGTGTTCACTTGCAGCTTGCAGTACTGAGGCTCAGGCACAGGGATTACAGAGTTCAAAGCCAGGCTGAGATAGGTAGTGAGACCATGCCATAAACTAATGACATCTTTTCTATTCCTTAAAATGAAACCTCATGAGGCTGGAGATGGCTCAGCAGTTAAGAACACTTGTGCTTGCAGAGGACCCTAGTTCAGTTCCCAACATCCAGGAGGTGAATTAAAACAGGGCACACACACGTGGGGAAAACATTCATACACATAAGGTAAATCCAAAAAAAAAAAAAAATGTTTAATTAAAACAAACAAAAATACTCTTGGGCAGCACAAGTCATAACTCAATGATAAAGTGTGTGGTTTTGTTGTTTTGTTTTTGGTTTTTCAAGACAGGGTTTCTCTGGGTAGCCTTGGCTGTCCTGGAACTAGCTCTGTAGACCAGGGTAGCCTCAAACTCACAGAGATCCACCTGTCTCTACCTCTTAAGTGCTAGGATTAAAGGTGTGGTGTGCATCACCAGTACCAAACTGATAGAGTGCTTTTGTAGCATAAGGTAAGCCCTGGGTTCAAACCATAGAATAGTTTAAAATAATAATAAAAGTAAAAGTAAAATCCTGCATCCATTAAACACCATTTCAGCAGATTATAGTGGCATAAGCCTATAATCCTAGCGCCTGAGAGGCAGAAGCAAGAGGATCACCACATATTTAAGTCAACCTGGTCTACATGGCAAATTCCTGGACAGCAAGGGCTACAAAGAGAAAAATTGTCTTGAAAAAACCAAAAACCAAAAACAAACAAACAAACAAAAAAAAACAAACAACAAAAACCACCGAAAAAACAAAAACCCAGGACCTTGCATCCTAAGCAAGCCATCAACTCTAGTCTTCAGTTCTTTGTTTATTTGATTAATAATATTTATTTATGTATGAGTGTTTTCCTGCATGTATTTACACTACATACATGCCTGATGCCCATCATGTCAGAAGAGGGTGTTGGGTGTCATTTGGGTGCTAGGAGCCGAATCTGGAGGTCCCTGAAAGAACAGCCAATGCTTTTAACTATTGAGGCAACTCTCTAGGCCCTACAATGGTCTTTGTTGGCTAGCTGATTGGTTGTATTATGATAGGGTCTGTCTGTGTCAGCCAGCCTGGCCTTGAATTCCCAATTCTCCCACTTCAGCCTTTTAATTACTGATTTTTTTTTCTTTTTTTGGTTTTTTTTTTTGAGACAGGGTTTCTCCGTGTAGTTTTGGTGCCTGTCCTGGATCTCACTCTGTAGACCAGGCTGGCCTCGAACTCAGAGAGATCCGCCTGGCTCTGGGATTACAGGCGTGCGTCACCACCGTCCGGCTACTGAATTGTTGTGTCTCACTGTATAACCTTCTCTAACTCTGTGTAGAGCAGAGGCCTTGAACCCAAGAGAATGGCCTGCCTCTGCTTACCCAGTGCTGGGACCAAAGGCATGTGCCACTAATGTCCTGGTTTCGATCCTTATTACCTCAAAATAAAAATAATAGAACTGAAGTGGGTGCTGAGAACATGGCTTATTTGGTAAAGTGCCTGTTGTTCAAATGAGTTTGGATCCCAGCTTCACGGAACAGCACATGAGCATAATCCCAGTGCTGGGAAGGAGATGGGAAGATCTCTGGGGCTAACTAACCAGCTGGTCTAACCAAAACTGGTCAGCTCCAGGTTTAATGAGAAAACTATCTAAAAAATAAGGTGGGGAGAATACGATGAAGACACTTGACATCAACTCCTAAACTCCACAGCACACTCTAACATATATACACGCACACACAAATGATGCCTAGCTACACTTATTTTTTAATCAGTTTATATTTTTCAATTTAATTAAATATGAACGTTTTCTGTACGAAATGAAATTATTGGTTGGGTAAATGATTTATCATCTTACTGTATCTGCTTTGGTTAAAATATAAAATAGGGGGGTTGGGGATTTAGCTCAGTGGTAGAGCGCTTGCCTAGCAAGCGCAAGGCCCTGGGTTTGGTCCTCAGCTCTGGGGGGGGAGATATATATATATATATATATATATATATATATTAGAAGCCAGTAGTGTGGTCATACGAGCCTATGTGCAAGTTTGTACAAACACACACACACACAAACACACATGATAGATAATAATTATCAATGACTTGGTCTTTTGGTTTTGTTTTTTTAAAGCCTTTTTTTTTAAAAGACTGATTGATTGATTATATATACAGTGTTCTGCCTGCATATATGCCTGCAAGCCAGAAGAAGGCATCAGATCTCATTACAGATGGTTGTGAGCCACCATGTGGTTGTTGGGATTGTTGGGAATTGAACTCGGGACCTCTGGAAAAGCAGCCAGTGCTCTTAACCTCTGAGCCACCTCTCCAGCCCTCTTTTTTTTTTTTTTTTTTTTTTGTTGAGACAGGGTTTCTCTGTGTACCCCTGGCTGCTCTGGAACTCATTCTGTAGACCAGGCTGGTCTCGAACTCAGAGATTGCCTGCCTCTGCCTCTGCTTCCCAAGTGCTGGGATTAAAGGTGCACACCACTGCCCAGTGGTCTTTGGGTTTTATTTATTACAACAAATGTCTTACTATGTAGCCCAGATTAGTTTCAAACTCAATTCTCACCTCAATTTCCCAAATCCCAAGTGCTGAGAATAAATATGTGCCATGGTGTCTGGCTTGTAGTCATTTTTATATTTATCTGCTGCTGAAGTTAACTGTTTAGTGTTTTAATTCTATTGCTATAACAGTATTTGGAATGATTATCCCATTACTACTTACTTGCCAAGTCCTGAGTTCAGAATTCTGAGCTGAATATAAAAGCACCTAAGGTCACGAAAATATTCATCCTGTGTGCTAAGGTTCCTGAAAATCAAAAGAACAGAAAGGTAAGTATCATAGCTTCTTTTCTATTGCTGTGATAAGACACCATCATTTAAGTGAGCTTATAGTTTCAGAGGGTCAGAGTCCATGACGGCAGAGCAAAAGCATGGTGGTAGGAACAGTGAGCTCACATCTCTCACAGCAAATAGGAGGCAGAGAGACTCAACAGGAATGACTCTGGGTCTTTTGGCCCCTCAAAGCCTGACCCTAGTGATACATACCTCTAAGACCTAATCCTTCCCAAACAGTTCCACTAACTTGGGACCAAGTATTCAACCATGAGTCAATGTGGGGCCATTCTTATTCAAACCACCTAAGCAAGGATATACATAGCCATTACTAATACTACAAGTATTCCTATACAACCATTCTAAGAAAAATACACTCTCATAAGTATTCTAAAAGAATAACCAGCCGGGAGGTGGTGGCGCATGCCTTTCTTCCCAGGATTTGGGAGGCAGAGCCAGGAGGATCTCTGTGAGTTCGAAGCCAGCCTGGTCTACAGAGTGAGATCCAGGACAGGCACCAAAACTACAGAGAAATCCTGTCTCGAAAGAAAAGAAAAGAAAAAAAGAATAACCATAAAGTCACTCTGTCTACCTACAGTGGAACTAATGTTTAAAAACATCAACATTTTTGGAGAAGTAGTTCTGAAGCTTTTGTCCAACACTTAGAATTTATGATACTAGGGGGCTGGAGAGTTGGCTCAGTGGTTAAGAGGACTGACTGCTCTTCCAGAGGACCAGAGTTCAGTTCCCAGCACCCACATGGCAGCTCACAACTGTCTGTAATTCCAGTTCCAGGGGATCTGGCACCTTCACAGACATACATGCAGGCAAAACACCAATGTACATAAAATAAAAATAAATAGATCTTTAAAAAGAGTGGAAGGGCTTATTTAAAAAAAATAATTTATGATACCGTGGAGTCTTTCTGGAGGGGAAAAAAGTGTAACTGTGCACACACACACACACACACACACACACACACACACACACACACACACATTCCAGGCCTCTGCACCAACACACCCAGCATATGCCTCACCAATCCTGAAATCAGAAGCACAAACCTATGTTGAATTTAACTGAGAGTCAATAAAGGGGCCCCAAATTACAGAGATGCCCCATAAAATGAAATAAGAACCGAATACAAATATCTTACAGTACTAATACTTTGTAGTCACTCCAAATAATATTCTAACATTATTTCCAAAACTATAGTTCTTAAAAATTTATAATTTTTTTTTTTAAAAAAAAGCATCGTAAACCGTTCCCCTTAATTCTGGGTAAGATTTCAACAACGGTGACTTTCACTGTCAGCCGAAATGAATGCGCCATAAGGACATTATCAGGGCGCACAAGGACAACGCTGCTTACTATGGTCATAAAAGTTTGCAGGTGCGAGTAGAGGTAAAGGCTGAAGGGCCTGTCTGTAATACACACACTCAGAGGGCAATACCAGAGGGAGCCTGTTACCTCACATCTCAAGGTCAACGCGCTGGGGACACCAAACACCCAGAGCTGCAACAGGCCTCATTGTTACCTTAACTGATGACGCCTTCGGTAACAGGTCACTGCAGATGTCAAAAACAATGCGGAGATAGATATTCTTAGAGAAATAAGTGGGCGATGAACACTGCGGCTTCCAGACACAGCCCGCGCGAGTGCAATCGTGGAGGGCTGGGTTAAAGCACACAGCGGCCAAAGCGAAGGGCACAGGGAAGGGCGTGGAGCGCGGGAACGGAAGGACGCCGCGGCCACATACCAGGAGGCGGCGCGGGCCGACCCGACGCGGCGGCAAGGGAAAGCCCTGTACCGCCCAGGCCCCGCCGGCTCCCGCATTAGGCTCGTCGCCATCCCGTCCCGTACCACGCCGCCCCACCGGCTGCTCGTCACCCGGTGAACGGACGGCCTTCTCGGCTCACCTCACACGGTCCCGCACAAGTACTCTGCCTCTCGCGGGAGGCCCGCCCGGGCCCGGAGGCCAGCTGCCCGGGGAACGCCTCACTCCGCCATCTTTCCTCCTTCTCCGAGCCGCCAACCCCGGGGCGGAGACGCGAAAGGTCCCGCCCCACCTCTGAGTGCTGATTGGATAGCACCTTGCTCGCGCGCTCTCCTTCCGTCGCTGATTGGCTGGAAGGTACATCAATCAGCACGCTTTCCCTCTCTGGTTCTATTTTTTTTTGTTGTTGGAGCTGTATGCTCAGGTTGAAGTTAAAGAGGAAAGTCGTTACTGTAATTCACTTGAGGAAAAAAAAAAGTCCGCACGGAGGCAGTCTCATTTTCCAGTAAGATAGTGTGGCAAGGCCGAATAACTATTTTAAACTACCGTTAAAATAAATAGTTACTAGTAATTTCTGTCTTGGTCTAAAGGGTTTTTATCCCCGGGCTAATATTACACCCAGAAGAACAGTTTCATGGTTTCAGTTCTTCAAATTTTGACCCATTTAGAATCTTAAAAGCCTCAACGTAGCCTGCTGTTTAAAGGTCGACACAGGAGCGCAGTTTTCCTCACCTTTGAGGGCCTGTCCGCTGAGTGAGAAAAGGTTTAATGGCAATTTTGTTTCTTCCAACTGTAGGATTTAAAGATCCTTTAGCGATGGTTCCAGGAGAGGTAGGGAAGGCAAATAGCGTTACATTACTCTTCCATGCTATGACGAGAGTTCTCCTGGGTAAGCAGTGCTTGCTAAACAACAGGTTTATCATCTGGCCCAATTATAAAATCCAGATTCCTAGGCTGAACTTTCTGTGGGTTCAGACAAAACATGGTTGTGTATTTCCACAATGTCAGAATCTACTGAATAATAATAAATTCACAAGCTACATTGCTTCATCAGCTGCAACTTTACAAGTAGCCTTGATTTCCCTTTGTAGCTGGCAGATGGCAAAGACCTTGTACTGGCTGGCCTCATTCACTAGGTAGCAGGTCATCCACCATACTGGCTATGTCCTCAGCCCAAACACATGTTCTTTTTCTAGTGTTAACTGTGTATCAGATCATTATGCTTCACACAGTATTGTGTCTATGTATATATGTAGGCTACAGACCACCGACAAAGGATTACATAAACCTCTATGTTCAAAGACGTTTGTTTTACTGCATCCAGACAGAGTTGGTACAAATGGGAAAGAGTCGTTGTAGTTACCTAGATATTACTGAACCCAGTTAGAAAGCCATAGCAAACTGAAGTCAGCTGAACGGTGAGCTGCAAAGGAGGGCTATGGTGAGGTACAGGACTGAGTAGGAACACGGCAATTTCAAGCAGTGGGGCCTGTGCTAAGCTGAAGCCCAGAGGACAGGCAGAAATAGTCTTGTCCATCCTTAACTCACTTAACCAGGGGGTCAGATGACCACTGTAGCACAGTGCTGTTTCCTTCCTATTTATATGGGGTGAGGAATGTTCAGTAACGTTCAGTAACTCCTGCCTGATTTTTGTGTGCAGTGAAAACGTAGACCTTCATGCACGTAAGGCAAGCACTCACCTGAGCTCTAGCCTCGGCCCTCTATTTAATATACCCATATCCATGTTTCTTATCTACTTTTATTTTAAATATATTTGTAAGTATTTATTTTATGTAAATGAACGCTTTCCCTTCATATATGCATGCACATGTACCACTTGCTTGCTTGGTGCCTGAGGAAGTTAGAAAAGGGTGTCAGAGCCTATGATCTGGGGTCACAGATTCTTGTGAATCACCATGTCAAGTGCTGAAAATCATACCTGGGTCCCTGCACGAGCAACAAGAACTCTTTAACTGCTGAGCCATCTCTCCAACACATACTTTAAACCTTCAGCAATCCTCCCACCTCTGCCGTCTAAATCCCAACTTACTTGGTTAAGTTTGTTTTTACTTTTCAGAATTGGGCCGAAGAAAACTATGGTCTTTTTTTTTTTTTTTTTTTTAATGCATTGGTGTTTTGCCTGTGTATGCCTGCACAAGGCTGTCGGGAACTGTAGTTATAGACAGTTGCAAGCCACCATGTGGGTCCTGGGAATTGAACCCTAGTCCTCTGGAAGAGCAGTCAGTGCTCTTAACCACTGAGCCACATCTCCAGCTTAATAACTGTAGCGCTGTACTAAGTAATTCTTGAAATTGATTTCTCCAATATTATTAACTCTAGTCTTCTACATTTTTACTATATGGTATTCAATTATCATCCACTAACTTTCTTCTAATTTAACCATGTGAATACTATTATTAATATCAATAATACTGTGCCTATGCCATTGAATACTCTTATTTATTCACTTTTTTTTTTTTTTTTTGGTTTTTCGAGACAGGGTTTCTCTGTGTAGCTTTGCGCCTTTCCTGGAACTCACTTGGTAGTCCAGGCTGGCCTCGAACTCACAGAGATCCGCCTGGCTCTGCCTCCCGAGTGCTGGGATTAAAGGCGTGCACCACCACCGCCCGGCTTTATTCACTTTTTTTGGAGACTGGATCTCATGTAGCAAAACTGACCTTGAGGGGCTGGAGAGATGGCTCAGAGGTTTAGTGTACTGTCTGTCTGTTCTTTCAGAGGGCAGTTCAATTCCCAGCAGCCACATTGTGGCTCACAACTATCTGCAACACCCTCTTCTGGCTACCATGGTGCACAGATGTGTATACAGGCACTCATACACATAAATAAATTTTAAAAGATGATCTTGAAGTTCTGATTCTCCTCTCTGCCCTTCCCATGCTGGAATTACTGATGGGTGCCACCATGCCTGGTTTTATACAGCGCTAAGAATGGAACCCAGAACTTTGTGCATGCTAAGCAAGCACTCTCCCAACCAAGCTACATCCTCAGTCCTATTTATTTAAATTTTAAATTAATTTTAGATGTGATGGTTATTTTGTCAACTTGACATAAGCTAGAGTCACCTGGGAAGAGGTGCTGTATAAGAAAGCAAGATTACCCAGGTGGTGGTGGTGCATACCTTTAATCCCAGCACTCGGGAGGCAGAGGCAGGTGGATCTCTGAGTTCGAGGCCAGCCTGGTCTACAGAGTGAGTTCCAGCTGGTACTGTTACACTGAGAAACTGTGTCTCAAAAAGAACAAACAAAAGAAAGAAAGGAAGAAAGAGAGAGAGAGAAAGGAAGGAAGGAAGGAAGGAAGGAAGGAAGGAAGGAAGGAAGGAAGAGAAAGAAAGAGGATCAAGTCATGGGATGAGAACCCCAAGCAGTGCTCCTCTGGGATCTCTACTTCAGTTCCTGCCCCGACGTCTCTTGATGGATTGAAAGCTGTTAAGTTGAAATAAACCATTTCCTCCCACAAACTAGGTGTGGCCAGTGTTTATTGACATGAGGTTAACATCCCAAAGTTTTATTGTGGCAACTTTGTCTGACAAACAGTTAAAAAAGCTTTGCAGGGTTGAAGCGATGGCTCAGAGGTTAGGAGCACTTGCTGCTCTTGCAGAGGACCTGGGTTCTGGTTTCAGCATCCATATAGTTGTTCACACTGTTCATAACTCAAGTCCCAGGGAATGCAATACCCTCCTCTGACATCCATAGGCATCAAACACACACAGTAAATATATATACATGTAGGAAAATACTCATACATATGAAATAAATTAAAGAGACAGGCCTTGCAATATGTGAAGTGATGTGACATATTTACTTCTTTGCCAAAACATCAGCTTATTGGTGCTCATCAAACTGTTTTCCACAGCTTCACAAACCACATGGTTTCTTGTGAAATCCTTTGGAAAACATTACAAATAAAAGGAGGACCGTCTCTGGAGTCTACTCTCGCCTCTTTGGCACAGTTTGTATCTGAGCTTCCCCTTCCGTAGGGAAGGGAGGGAGTTCTGAGTGAGTGAAGTCCTGAGTGAATGTGTCGTTAGACATGGCTCCAGAGAACATTTTTTCTTTTTTTATTTTTTATTTTTGTTTTTTCGAGACAGGTTTTCTGTGTGTAACTTTGTGCCTTTCCTGGATCTCCCTCTGTAGACCAGGCTGGCCTTGAACTCACAAAGATCGGCTTGCCTCTGCCTCCCGAGTGATGGATTAAAGGCATGCGCCGCCGCCGCCGCCGCCGCCGCCGCCGCCGCCACCACCACCACCCAGCTTCTTTTTCTTTTTAAAAAAGATTTAATTTTATTATGTATATAGTGTTCTGTCTGCATGTATGCCTGAAAACCAGAATGAGATCCCATTACAGAAGGTTGTGAGCCACCATGTGGTTGCTGGGAATTGAACTCAGGACCTCTGGAAGAGCAGCCAGATGTTCTTAACTGCTGAGCCATCTCTCCAGCCCTCCATAGAACAATTTCACAAAGCTGTTACCCATATGGAAATGGCATAACATTCCTGGGGAATCTGAGAATACGTGTTCATGGAAACTGAGCCTGCTCCTGAAGAGACAGCTTAGAGACTAGCTAGCTAACTCCTCCCCCTGTGCTTGACCTCATACACCCAGATTCCTGGTTGTAAGGGTAGCCTGAGCAGAACCCTGCCTTGTCATAGCTTCATTGTATGTGTGCATGTCTGTTTGTCCTTTCTTTGTTCCCTAGACGCAGGACCCAAGCCAGCACAGCATCCTTTTCCACTTCTGACTTTTTGGTGATTACGATAACAGAAATGCCCTTGGTGTTAGGTACAAATGATTTCACAGAACAGTTATCTTTGCAAACACCAATTATAGGCTGTTTCAGCTATCCACCAAAAGATGCAACACATAACACACTTAAAATAGCACACTCAATCTTTGAAACTGATTCAATTTTGAGAAAATGACAAAATTCTCCATGGCTATTCTCCTGAATGACATCCTACAGGACATATTTTAATGGCAGGTAGAAATTTGTTCTTGTACTGTAGGCTGAGAAGAGACAACTCCTCCACTCAGGAAACTGAGCACCAGGAATGGTGGCACACACCTTTACTCTACTCGAAGAGGCAGAGGCGGTGAATTTTTAAGTTCATAGCTAGTTTGATCTACATCTTGAGTTCCATGCCAACCAGGGCTACACAGTAAGACTCTGCCTCATAAGTAAGTAAGTAAGTAAGAAAGTAAATAAATAAATAAGGAATCCAGGATCATGACAGAAGGGGCTTTTTTTCACAGTGCTGTTCTCAGATTACAAGCTTCCAAATCTTATCAACAAAAATTTCTGATTTCAAGGTCATAGAAAAAGAAGCCAGACAAGAAATCGATGGGCTCAATCCTCCAAATATTCAGGTATAATCTTATCTGAATAATATACAATAATATTGGCAGGAATCTTTTATTTAAGTAGATTTCCAGTAGTGCTTAAGCCTATAAGCACAAAACACATTTTAGACTTTGAATGTTTTTTAAAAGATTTTTTTTTTTTTTTTGGCGGCGGCTGGGGCAGGGGGTGGGGGGCTCACAATCTCTGTGAGTTTGAGGCCAGCCTGGTCTACAGAGCAAGTTCCAGGCCAGTCAGGGCTACACTGAGAAAACTTGTCTCAAAAAAACAAAGTATTTTATTTTTAACTACACGTGTTTGTGTGTGTGTGTGTGTGTGTGTTAATTTTAGTGTGGGTTCAAGCAGAAAAGGCCAGAGCATTGGATCCTCTTGAGCTGGAGTCACAAGCACTTGTGAGTTTACCAAACATGGATGCTAAGAACTGAACCTGGATCCCCTGCAAAAGCAGTATGTTGACTGCTGAGCTGTCCCCCCAGCCCCACTGGTTGTTTTTGTTTTGAGCCAGGGTCTCCTGTAGCATAAACTGCACTCAAACTCTAGTGGAGCATGGCCTTGAACTCCCGAGCCTCCTGTCTCTGTCTTCTAAGGGCTAGAATCACCGGGTTTGAAGCCTGTTTTATAAATGTGTTGTGAGACTTGTAGGGGTAGGGAACTGCTAAGATTATTGATCTACACTAGAATGTCTATTCTGGATTTTTTTGTTTTCTTTTTTAAAGATGTTTTGTAGGGGTTGGGGATTTAGCTCAGTGGTAGAGCAATTGCCTAGCAAGCACAAGGCCCTGGGTTCGGTCCTCAGCTCTGGAAAAAAAAAAAAAAAATCAAGAAAATGTTTTGTATCTATGTGTAATGAATGTTTTGCCTGGTGTATGTATGTATGCACATGTGTGCTTGGTGCCATCAGAGGCCAGAACAGGGTGCAGATACCCTGGAACTGGTGTGAAGGAACAGATGGAAGGACACTGTATAGGTGCTAGGAACCCATTCCCAGTCCTCTGCAAGAGCAGCAGGTGCTCTTAACTGCTGAGCTCTCTCTCCAGCCTCATTTTTTTTTTCCTTTAAGACAAGGTCTCATGTAGCCCAGGTTGGCCTCAAATTTAAGATGTACCTAAGCTTGAACCCCTGATCCTAACGTCTCCACCTCCACAGTGTTTGGGTTGTAGGTATGTACCACACCCCAGCTTGCTATCTAATTATCTATCTATCTATCTATCAATTATCTATCTATCTATCTATCTATCTATCTATCTATCTATCTATCTAATTATCTATTTATCTATAACACTCCTCCTCTGTAAGCAATGCTTCTTGGATTTAGAGACTAGATAAAAGAAACTGAGGGATGGAGACACAGCTCAGTTGTATAGCACTTGCCTAGCAAGCTTGAGGCCTCACCTGAATCACACACACACACACACTCGATTTTAGCTGGGTGTTTGGGGTAAACATTTGTAACTATAGCACTTGGGAAGCTAAGGCAGAAGGACTGTTGCAAGTTTGAGGTCAGCCTGATCTATATGGCAAATTCCAAGCCAGTCAGGGAAATAAGACTCTGCCTCAAAAAACAAAATAATAACCAAGCAAAAACGCACTCCACTCCCCCATCCCTTTCCCAAAAAACAAAGAAAATATTGGATCTTACTTGGAATTAATAGGAAGGGGCCAGAGATGAAACACCATGCCTCTTGGCAGACTCAACCCCTAGATGAATTCTCTGTCACAGGCCCACACAGCAGTACTGTATACATGCAAATGATAAATCTGATCAAGGGAGACACTATACTATTTCAAATTTAGGACACTTGAGTTACATAAAATTGTTATAAAACACATAAAGTCAACCAAATTCTTTCATTTTAATGACAATTAATTTATTGATGGATTGAGGAATACAATTTTAATGGGACAATAAGGCACAACTGTGGATTAAAACAGTTTGCTATACAGCCAAGGGGGGGTAATAATCTTAGAAACTTTAAATATGTAAATCAAGAAGCCTCTGAAGTACTTCTCAAACAGATCAATATCAGACAATTCTTCCCTTTTATACAATTTGTATATTACATCATTTGATCACAAAGTAAGACAGATATTCCATAAAGAACTCCCCAATTCATGTAGACTCCAGCCATCCATCCTGGCCACTCCCCTGCTCCTTACTTTTCCTTTGCAGTGTTTTTGTTTGTTTGGATCCCCCCCCCCCCCCCCCCCCCCCCCCCCCAGCTGAGGACCAAACCCAGGGCCCAATGCTTGCTAGGCAAGCGCTCTACCACTGAGTTAAATCCCCAAACCCAGTTTGTTTGGATTTTTAATAGCAATTTCTTTCCTAAAGAACTGTTTACACATCTTGGATAGCCTTCCAAAGCAAAGAAGCAAGCAAGCAAGCAAGCAAGCAACATCAGAGAAAGCCAGCCCAGAGCAGATTTACACAGACACAGGGTAGAAGCAGCCTGATTCAATGAGGTCTAAACCAGCTGACATTAGCCCACAAGTTGAGCCGGGTCACTCAAAGACCTCTAATATCACTTTCGTTGGTGTCACCAGGGCCAGGCCCTATGCTCCTAAGGGATCCACAATGGTCTACACAAGGAGCTAGGAAGGTCATGTGATTAGGAAGCTCATGAGACAATACATGCAATGCTTGGACCAGGATTATGAACTGACTACATGGCTTCCAGCATTAAAATTTGCCAAGTATAAAATTCATTCGAGATTTTGTGCAAAACTTTAAGACACTGAGGACAATCTAGTTCTTTAGGACTGAGATAAGTCAGGCACTTCCATAACACTAGTCTTTCTGTTTGGAAATGTGAAGAATCTTCCAGTGTACAGAACACTGAGGCATAACCCATGCTGCAGAGTGAATGTGGGCAGCTCTCCAGCTCTTTAGCCTCTTCAGAAAACTACAAGAAGGCCCCCTACCATATTGTTAAAACAGCCACTGTATTGGTGACGATGTCCCAAAGAGAAGCAAACTGGAAGGATACGACTATTTTCTGAATGTCAACACTGTACTCAGAAAAGAAGCCACATAAATACATTGAAAATAAAAAGCCAGAGGTAGAGAGATCTGGGGAAACCACCTAGGAGACATGGCTCTACAAGCCTCACCATGACCACCTTTCAAGAACAACTTGTTCATAAGCCCTGTGATGAGAGTAGTGCAGGGGACCAAGAGAGTCACATGCTTCCAAGAGTTGTACTGGTTGCTGAAAGGCTCCTGGATAGGCAATGTCCCAGAGACACAGCCAGGAGAAGGTAGATACAAACCACCAGACCACTCACTAGCCTGTCACATCAGAGACAGGCTTGACAGCAGAGCCCGAGGTCAAGGAGACACAGGGAATCTCAATGAAAATGAGGGAGGCTGAAAGACCAAAAGGACAGAAGGCTGGGTGGCAGGGAGGTAGGAAGTAAAGGACACAAGGACACAGGAACATGACAGAGGCTCGATGAAGGGAAGGCAGCATGGATGCAGTCTCCATCCAGTGGGAGCTTTGCTGGCTGGTTCTCGACATGAGTCCCTCTCTCATTTCCGCAGACAGGATGGATGCATGGCATTCAGCAGCAAAACAGGGGAAGATGTCACTTACAATAGAGACCTGGTGGGTGCATACTGAACAGAAAAAGACTGAGGGTACCATTCTGTAACGCCCTGTTTATACACCAAAGGCAAGTCTGTGTGGACAAGAAAGACTTCAGGTTGTCATGCAAGAGCAGTAGTATTCTGGGAAAGGGGGATGATGGGATAGGGTGGGGCTGGAGGACAGAAGGAAGTTCCAGTTCTTAAATACTAGAAAGCAAGAATAATTTGGTCCCTGTCCTTTAGTGAAGAAACCGGATGCTCATTTTCTGTTCTACATCCACCTTCTCCAAAACCTGGAGTTGAAAAACAAAAAAAATAATTTATTGTTAAGATTACGACCATTCTGAGTACCCTTCTAAATAATGGGTGTCCTCTTTTTCTTCCTATGCATTTAACTTAAAATCAAGAGGTAAGGGGAAAAGGCTCATAAGAGCACACCCCTCCCGGAGGATCCAGAGAGCTAATGGTTGCTGGGGAGAGACATTTTCTTCAGTAGTGTAGCCCTTCATAAGTTCCCCCATGCTCCTGTAAGTAACCCCAATGAAACTCTTATCTTCACCCCCCCAAAAGACATGAACATAAATGTTATAATAAACTCACTGTAAATAACTAGTATATGCTAATAAAAAGGAATTGAAAGGAAAAAAATCAAAAGGTGGTAGACAGACCTTAACAAATTCTGTAAAGGATATGGCACTATCCCCATCCTGATCAGCCTCCTGGATGGTCCTGTCTGCAATGCTGCCCAGCTGCTCATCTGAGATATTCACTCCAACCATCATTCGTAGTACCTACAAGACCAAAAGCCTTAAAGGACACTTGAGAAAAAGCCACCTCAACTCCCCTTTCCTCAGATTCTTTCAAATTCACCAGCTAACGAAGTGAAATCCTTTGCTTCTTATCTAGGCCATTCTAAAAGAGGAGGTGAGTGGAACTCCAGCAAAGTCACTAAGTGTCTTCTTCATATGGACAGAAGTGATTCTTCCTGCTTAGACTACAAGCATGATGTCTGTTAGCACAACAGCCATACTGAGGCTGTGTTACATCATATGTGTTATGAATTCCATACAAGAATAAAACTGGGATACTCAGGTACTGTGAAACCCAGATAACCTATCCCTGAGTGTCCTCTTGCATCGGGCAAAGCAGTTCTTTACCGATGTAAGTCAGTTTGTTGGGCTGTTTTGGAATTCAATCCAAAAGCAGTCCTCCATGGGGGGCGGGGGCATTAACAGGCTACAGCCCACATAAATCTCCTTGAAGACAACTTGGGAGGCTGCTGTGGGACAATTACAAGTTGAGTCCAATTTGGGTGAACTTAGTGAAGACCTTTTTAAAGATGGGGGTATCTGGGATAGTGCTCAGTGGTAGAGTGCACACCTAGCAAACACAAGGCCCCAGTACCACACACCCACAAACATGGCACCTTAAACAAGATAAGAACTTCACTGTCCTCTTGCCTAATGGCTCACAGGCCTTCCTGTCCCCACTCCTTTACATCCTCTGCAAATAGTAAATGGCATGAGCTGTGAGCTTCTATTTCTTTTTTTCTTTTTAAAGATTTATTTATTTATTATGTATACAGCATGTATGACTGCAGGCCAGAAGAGGGCACCAGATCTCTCATCACAGGTGGTTGTGAGCCACCATGTGGTTGCTGGGAATTGAACTCAGGTTGGTTTGTTTCAAGACAGGGGCTATCGCCGGGCAGTGGTGGCGCACGCCTTTAATCCCAGCACTTGGGAGGCAGAGCCAGGCGGATCTCTGTGAGTTCGAGGCCAGCCTGGTCTACAGAGTGAGATCCAGGAAAGGCGCAAAGCTACACAGAGAAACCCTGTCTCGAAAAACCAAAAAAAAAAAAAAAAGACAGGGGCTATCAACCAATTATTAAAAACCAAAAGTTGTACCAGGTGGTGGTGGCACATGCCTTTAATCTCAGCACTCAAGAAGCAGAAGCAGGTGGATCTCTGCGAGTTTCAGGCGAACCTGATCTACAGAGAAAGTTCCAGAACAGTCAAGGCTACAGAGAGAAACCCTGTCTCAAATAACAAACAAAAACCCTAGAAGTTGTGGCTCAGTGATTAGAGCACTGGCTGCTCTTCCAGAGGAAGAGGAGATTTCATTCCCAGCCCCAGGTGGGAATGAGGTGGCTCACAACTGTCTGTAATTCTAGTTCTAGGGGATACAATGCCCTATTATGGCCTCCCTGGGAACCAGTCATGGACATGATACACAGACATAAGTGCAGGCAACACATATAAACTAAAATACTTTTTTTAAAAAAAGGAAGTAACATTACCAAGTATATTTGGGCAAAACCATTGCTATCTCTTCCAAATGTGAGTAACCAAGCAGATAAATTGATCCTCCAATGGCAGCCTCCTTAGATCTCAATTCAATCAGTCCCTGAGGTGTTTTGCTTGGAGAATGGTAAGCACTTAGGCTATGGAAGGGCTTGTGAGGAGCATGCTGCCTAATGTGTGAGGCCCTGGGTGCCATCCCCAATGTCACACGCACAAAAAGAATTACAGTTAGAATATATATGTGTGTGTTTGTGTTGGGAGGTGGACAAGAGTGGTGTGTGATAAACACCTTTATCTGGCCTTTTAATGAGGAGGAGGTGCAGAAGTGGTCTGACCCCGGGCCTGTGAACCAGCTGACAGCTGCTGTGTCTCCAGGCCTCTGTTCCCAGGCCAATACTTCTTCCATTTGTCTACCTTACCACTTACTAACCCAGTTGGAAGTTTATTAGCCAGTGGAAATTTACTGTTATTTAATTGTTCTTATTATTTAATTTCTATATGCGTGTTCCCTTTTTTGTGTGTGGTCTTCTCAATTGAACCCACGGCCTTCCACGTGGCACATGAGCATTTTGCCACTGAGTTACATCCCCAGCACTCATTTCAGAAGAGGGCACTGGATCCCTGAACTGGAGTAATAGGTGGTTGTGAGCCATCATGTGGGTGCTGGAAACGGAATCTGAGTCTTCTCCAAGAACAACCGGGACTCTAAACCACTGAGCATCTCTCCAGCCCTGTGTTTGGAATTTTTAAAAATCTGTGTGAAAAAGAAGGGTTTGGATGGCATTTTTCTCCCACTGTCTTTATAAGGTTCTCATATCTGAGTTATGCTAGCCTCATGAAATGGGTCTTGAAATAGAGCAACCCTCTCTACTTAAGTATAACTGACACATGATATAGACTATACATATTCACCAAATGCTTTAGAAAATACAGCGCCTAGAAACTTGGTTCTATTCTCCTACTTTGGAAAACCTCTCTTCTTGCTAGGCTAAAGTTTGTTGCCTGAATACCTCAACAGTCCAGGAGCACACGTGGAACAAAGCCATTCCTGCCCCACTGTGACTTTCCTATCCCATGTCACACGATTTCTTAGAAATCTTAGTAACAGATCTGGACCAGAGGATGAAAATATATAACTGAAGAGTGGTTGCCTCCATCTTTTCAGCCCTCAAAGGACATGGGTATAACTTTCAGTAAGACAGTATGCGTCTCATTGAAAAACCCTATTCCCATCTCAAAACAAAGGGCAAAGTCAATATCTGGTATGGATGGGGAGGGGATCATAAGACCCCCACCCATAGCTGAGGAGCTATTGGCAGGTGGCTGCTGGGGGGTGGAGTCTTCTCTTTCTTTCTTTTTTTTTTTTGAGACAGAGTTCCTCTGTATAACAACCCTGGCTGTCCTGGAACTCGCTTTGTAGACTAGGCTGGAGAATATGTTTTTTTTTTAATTGGGGGTGTGGCCATGCTCCAATGGATGGTCTCCATATGCACATAGTCAGCACTAACTGCACTCAGTATGTTATTTTTTCAAAAAGAACATACATTAGGAAAGAGGTGTATTAGAGAAAATAAGAAAAGTGGAGGAAGAGGACATATATGATCAAAAATATCACTACATGTATAAAATTCTCAAAAGAATAAATAGTAAATATTATGTGTATTTTTTTAAAGCAAGGGCCAAGGTACACTACCATTTGCCTCCTGTTTCAAGTTTTCTCATTGAAATATAGGAAGACTGAGTTGGTCCTTAATATGCTCAGAGTAGGCTTCAACTTGTAAGGTTTTTTTTTTTTTTGGTTTGTTTTTTGAGACAGGGTTTCTCTGGGTAGCCCTGGCTGTCCTGGAACTTGCTCTGTAGACCAGGCTGGTCTTGAACTCAGAGAGATCTGCCTGCCTCTGCCTGTGCTGGGATTAAAGGTGTATGCCACCACCTCCCAGCAACTTGTAAGTTTATTAAAGATAAAGATTTAGGCTGGTCACTTGGGGAGTTTGAGGCCAGCCTGGTGTACAGAGCAAGTTCCAGGATGGGCTCCAAATCTACACAGGGAAGCCTTTTCTCGAAAATCCAAAAAATAAAAAATAAAAAAATAAAATAAATAAATAAATAAATATTTAGTTCTGGTTTACTTTGGAGCAGAAAGTACTTTCCCTTTTCGACATATCTTGAAACACAGAACTTGCCCCATGGAAATTACTCGATGTGCTAGCTACCTGGAGTCTTCCAGAGTCAACAAAAGGGATGGTTTCCAACTGTCCTAAACTTAGAAAGAGATCGTGCAGTATGTGGGTCCCAGCTGGGAAACGGGCACATCCGCTGGAGCTGCAACGACCGGGAAGGGTTAACTGGGCAGATAGTGGCCACAGCAGTCCCTTGACTCTGACACCAAGCGAGACTAAAAGCTGAACTTATTCAGAGTCCTTGGAACTAAAGGATGGCCAACAAGCTGACCTGTCAACAAGTGAGCTCTCTGACCCAGCCGCATTACGGATTCCCCTTTGTCACTGAGCACCGAGGACAGGCAGCTTGTAAGTGGTGGAGACTGCCCATCCGTGAAGACTTAGTGACCCACTCCCAGGGCTTCTCGGCCTTTTATCTGCAACAGGACTCTTTCCAAGGCAGGGATTAAATGAATGTTCCCGAAAAGAAAGAACAAGTGCTGCCCATAAAAATGAAGTCAGGGCCCCCATTACACACTGTTCTGAAACTGTCCTACATACCTGTAACAGCTCATCGCGGGAGATCTTGTCATCTTTATCCAAATCATAGAGTCTGAAAGCAACTGGTAGGAAAACACGACAAGTCAGTGGGCAATTTGCAGTACTTTGTCCTTTCTCAAGGAGCTGAGCACACAAAGGACAGGAGACAGAAAACTGATACCCAACATAGACCTGTCAGAGTAACTGTCCTACTCTTCTTCAGTAAAGAACTGGGATTTCTTTCTCTTTTTGCTTTTTGAGAAAGAATTCTCATGTGGCTGAAGCTGGCCTTAAGCCTGATAATCAGCTACAGCTGGCCTTGAGCTCCTGATCTTTCCATTCCACCACTTAAGTGCTGGGATTACAGGCATCACAGTGCCCAGCAAGGACTGGAGTTTTCAATAAAATCAACAAGACTCCGATGTCTATATATCCCCACCCCATTGCCTAGAGCTGGGATTATAGGCGTGGATGATATACCTGACTTGTCATTCAAATGGGGCACCCAAACTCCAGTCCTCAAGACGATGCAGCAAATGCCCTGAGGCCCCACATCATCTCTCAGTCCCTGCCCTGCCTGTCTTACGTTTCTCTCTTTAGAAAGGCTATACACAAACTTTGCTCATGTCAATATAAGAGAGAGAATTCAGAAGAGTAAAACCTAGCCAGTTTTTTGCCGTGTTGTTTAAGACCTACTGTGTGAGCCGGGCAGTGGTGGCGCACGCCTTTAATCCCAGCACTCGGGAGGCAGAGGCAGGCGGATCTCTGTGAGTTCGAGGCCAGCCTGGTCTACAAAGTGAGTTCCAGGAAAGGAGCAAAACTACACAGAGAAACCCTGTCTCAAAAAAAAAAAAGAGCTACTGTGTGAACAGTATTTTGAGAACACTAGGTGATTTTGTAAGAATAAGAGATGAATTTACTGAAGTTACTGTTACATAACTGAATTCAGGTTGGTTTTAAACTACTTCAAGTAAGCCACTGTGATTTCTGGTTACTTATTATGTCTTTGGACCTAGGGTCGTGCTCTAGAGCCTACACTGACCTGGAACTACGTGGCCCAGGCTGGCCTCAAATTCACAGCAATTTCCTGCGTCAGTCTATGGGCCTGACCTACCATACCTGGACTGCCAAGCTAGGCAGAGTAATGCACACCTATAACCCCAGAACTTGAGAGGTAGAAACAAGAGGATCAGGAATATATAGCCAACCTCAGTTACACAGGGTGTTTTAGGCCAAGCTAGGCTACGTGAGACCTTGTCTCAAAAGAGAAAATAAAATAAAAGAGAGCTGAACCCAGGTCCTCTAGAAGAATAGCAAGTACTCTTAACTGCTGAGCCAACTCTGTAGTTTTTTTTGTTTGTTGTTTGTTTTTTGAGATAGGGTCTCAGTGTTGCCTAGACAAGCCTTGAACTTTGAACTAACAGAGATCTTTTGCCTCTGCCTCCCAAATGTGGGATTAAAGTCATACTTGATCGTGTCCAGCTCTTAATTTCTTGACTAGGCAAATGGAATGAGGATTCTCCTACAATCCCAGTCGACTTTTTTTTTTTTTTTTGTTGGAGATAGGGTCTTATGTAACCCAGGCTGGCCTTGAACTTACTGTTCTTCCAGAGAACTAAACACACACTAGGAGGCTCACAACCACTGGTTTCCTCCAGTTCCAGGGGCCCCAACACGTTCTAGTACATACATGTATGTGTACGGACACACATAGATAAATAAAAATGATTTTTTTTAAAGAGTGGGGTTTGGGGCGATGCGTCAGAGAGCAGGAGTAGCCTGAAGAGCAAGCTTTCAGCTCAGTGAGAGAGCCTGCCTCAAGGTAAGAGGGCAGAGAGGAGCAGAGGAAGAGCCCCAGCATCCTGCTCTGGGCTCCTCACTTACATGCAAGCCTGACAACATGTCTACGCCATAAAAGAGGAGGAGGACCAGTGTGTGGGGGGAGCAGCAGCAGCAGCAGCAAACTCAGAGAAATAGTAGTTTCATCCTTTCGAACCAAGATTAAGGGGAAAGAGTTCCCATGTGGCCCAAACCTTACCACCACCCACATTTCTAATATTGTTCCCATCCTGCCTTAGTATGGGACATTTGATAAAATCAGCAGGACTACTGGTGCATTAGTATTAACCGAAGTCCACAGTGTACGTTCAACTTTCCTGAGTCTTGGCAAATGCATACCCGGTATTACGCCATACAGAATAGTTTTACTCCCCTCCAGTTCCCATCTTTACCTCCCCGCCCTCGAAACAATCCCATCTACAGCTTCTGAAAGAGAACTCTGCAGACTGCACTCCCCAGGTACTAGGTCCTCTCTTAACCCAAACATTCTCCATCAGTTTGCATCGTCCTCTCCGTCTTCTTCTGTTCCCGCCTTAAAACAATGTATTGATCTGTGGCAATAAAATACAGTATTCAGAAAGAGCATAGCTGTCACCCCACTGTATGCTAACAAGAACAATTTTGGGAACTGCAGTCCATTTTGTATCCCAGAGATACACTAGAACTTTGAAGATACTGAAGCCTATCAGTCATTATAATAAATATGTTTGTTTTGTTTTGTTTTGTTTGACACAGTCTCACTTTGTAGCTCTGGCTGTCCTGGAATATACTAGGTAAACTAGGCTGACCTCACAGAGACTAGCTTGCTTCTGCCTCCTGAATGCTGGACTATAGGCTGTGCCATCATGCCCAGTCAACACAAACTCTGACCCTTTGTTGTTGTTGTTGTTTTTGAGACAGGGTCTCTTACATAGCCCTGGCAGACCAGGAACTCATCATGTAGACCAGACTGGCCTCGAATTCAGAGATCTGCCTGCTGTTACCAAAGGCAAGTTCTACCATTCCCTGTAGGTCCCTGGCCCTTTTTTTAAATGATTTTTGTTTTTTTTCAGACAAAGTCTATGTATGTTGCTTATCTGGCTTTGAATTTGTGATCCTCCAAGTATTCGGAATAATAGGTACACACAACTGTAACTGACTGATTTTTTTTTTCTGTGTATGTAGTAAAAAAATATAACAAAATTTGCAATCTTAGCTATTTTAAGAGTATAGTTTATTAAGTATACTCATATTGTTGTAAACCAATGGCAAGGAGATCTTTTTAAATTTTTTTTTTTTTTTTTGGTTTTTTGAGACAGGGTTTCTCTGTGTAGCTTTGTGCCTTTCCTGGAACTCACTTGGTAGACCAGGCTGGCCTCAAACTCACAGAGATCCGCCTGGCTCTGCCTCCCGAGTGCTGGGATTAAAGGCGTGCGTCGCCGCCACCACCGCCCGGCCTAAAATTTATTTTTATTCATCTATTCATTTATTTATTTGTTTTTCGAGACAATGTTTCTCTTTGTAGCCCTGGCTGTCCTGGAACTAACTCTGTAGAGCAGACTGGCCTCAAACTTACAGAGATCCTCCTGGCTCTGCTGGAATTAAAGACATGCACCACTACCGCCCAGCCAAGATAATTTTTTTAATAATTTATTTATTTTTACTTTATGTGCACTGGTGTTTTGCCTGCATGTATGTCTGTGTGAGGGTGTCAGATCCCCTGGGACTGGAGTTACAGGTAGTTGTGAGCTGTCATGTGGGTGCCGGGAATTGAACCTGGGGACTTTGGAAGAGCAGCCTGTGCTCTTAACCGCTGAGCCATCTCTCTAGCCCCTAGAAGTATTTTTGTTTTTTAATAAAATGAAAAAAGTTTATTTATTTAATAGGTATGTGGCTTGTTTTGTTTTCCCTGCACCACATGCATGTCTGGAACCCAAAGAGGCCAGAAAAGGCTCTTGGATTTCTCTGGGACTGGAGTTATATATAGATGGTTGTGAGCTGCCCTGTAGGTGCTGGGAATGGAACCTGGGTCCTCTGGAGGAACAGCTAGTACTTTTGTTTGTTTGTTTGTTTTTCTAGACAGGGTTTCTCTGTGTAGCCCTGGCTGTCCTAGGACTCACTCTGTAGACCAGGCTGGCTTTGGACTCACAGATATCCACCTGCCTCTGCCTTCTGAGTGCTGGGATCAAAGATGTATGCTACCACTGCCCTTCATAGCTAGTGCTTTTAACCTGTGAATCATGTCTCCAGTTTCTGGTAAGCATTTTTGTTTGTTTGTTTGTTTGTTTGTTTGTTTTGTTCAGCTTTTTAAAAAGAGATTCTCTATAGGGTATGGTTGTGCATGCCTTTAATCCTAACAATTCAGAGGCAGAGGTAGGGCTCTGTTGAGTTTGGAGGCCAGCCTAAATTTGGAATTATAGGCCAGCCAAGGCTACATAGTGAGACTTTGCCTTAAAAAAAAGAAAGAGAGAGGGAGAGAGGAAGGAGGGAAGGATGGATGGATGTAGGGAGGGAAGGAGGCAGTGAGAGATATCAATGTTGATATATAGACAAAGCTGCTTCAGAAGCTACAATTCTCTGAGGTTCTTGTAGAATATCCTTTCTAGACCCTGGGTCCACAGACAAAGGAATACATGACTGTGGAAAGAAAAAATGGATCTTCTTCTCAAAATGTCTACTGGACAGGTACCTGTGACTCTGAATGCAACACAAATGGATGATGTTTTACATGGCACATATTGCTGGGTTCTCAGTTGACCACATCCTGTTATTTAATGTATAGTAAAAATACGATACAACTTCCATCAGCAGACCCACACTCAAGAAAACTACTACTACCAAGCTGGGTGTGGTGGTGCACGCTTTTAATCCCAGGGCTCAGGAGGCAGAGGCAGACAGATTTCTTGTGAATTTCCTGTCTACAGGACAGCCTGATCTACAAAGAAAGTTCAAGGACAGCCAGAGCTACATAGTGAGATCCTGTCACGGAGAAATAAAAAAGAAAAAAGAACAACTACTGGTGGCTGAGGGAGGTGGATCTCTGAGTTCAAGGCCAGCCTGGTCTGCAGAGTGAGTTCCAGGAGAGTCAGAGCTATTCAGAGAAACTCTATCTGGGGAAAAAAAGAAAGAAAAAGTACACAACTACTGGCCCAAGGTCACTAAGAATGAGTGTTTAAGCAGCTTAAAAAGCAAAGGAAAATGGTAAACCATGTGTACTTTTCTAGGATTCTATGCTACAATTGATTTTTCCAATTATTCATTAACTCCTGGTCTCAAGTCAGGCAAATAAATTCTTACTATATAGTATCAAGATCAGGTAGGCATACACTAGAAATCTGCTAAAACACTAATCAAAGCTGGCCGTGGTGGCACTCCTCTGAGGGGAGGAGGACTGTCCCAAGTTTGAGACTTGCCTGGAATACACACTGAGTTCCAGCCTGGACCACAATGTAAGACTGTCTAGAAAACAGCTAAAAATAACATAATAAATAAAAACACTAACAACCCACAGACAGAAGGCTTTGCATGAAGCAACCAGTACTTGGTCTTGAAGGGAGAAAATGTGGCTCACTAGTGCAGTCCATAATAAACATGAGGATAATGCACAGAATTCTGTTGTCTGTATTTAGCTTTGTTTCTATTGAAATTTTCTGCTATTGGTCAAGCAGTGTAATGTTGTGGTAAAGCTCAACAGTAATTTAGTACTTTTGTTCAAAAATCTCTGTCCTAAATAACAAGATTCACTTCAGTTATTCTCAAACTGGCCATAAATGCCAACAAAAGGGAACTCATACTCCTCCCAAGAAGATGAGCAGATAAAGGCCAACAGCCACAAACTAAAACTTCATGGGGCATTTGTCAAATATATGAAATGTAGCATTACGTAATCTAACTTATTTGTATCTGTTCTAATATTTAAAAACCTTCTAGGATCTTTAAATCATCACGGGCTCCATTTAATCTGTGGCTGCACAAACTCTTGGGCACCACCACGCATTCTTTCAAGGCAGAATTGGGCTCAATCAGTTTCATACATTTCAATATCAACTTGTGTTGAAAGAAAAGTAGAAATTCAACTTCAACTTCCTGGAAAAGTGTTGTAAAGGACTGGGCAACAGTCCATGAGCCAACAAGGGCAGAAGGAAATCTAGTAAGTATCTAAAGAAAGGAGGCAAGAGGCAACAGCACAGGAAATGAAACATTGCCTCTGTGTTACTGGAACTTCAAACGCAGAATCCACCAATTCCTGAACAGATGGAGATCAGCATTACCTCACAGGCAGGGCCTAACCATCAAGAGATACTCCATTATAAGAGCAGGTAACACTTAGTGTATATACAAGGTACTGTGGGAAGCACTGGACATATATTAATTCTCACAACAGGAAGAATCTCTTAGTGGGGACTACAGATGTGGTAAGAGTGCTTGTCTGGCACACTTTATGCCTTGGGCTTTACCCCAAGCCCCTCAAAAATAAGGTGTGGTGGTATATGCCAGTAATCTCAGTACATGGGAGGTGGAGACAATGGAATTAGGAATTCAAGCCAGCCTTGGCTTGCCTAGGAAACATGTGATCCTGTCTCTAGCAGCAACTAAAATCTCTGAATGAGCTATGGAAATGATGTATAAAAGCCCTTAATATCTCATTTCACACAAGAGAAAACTGCAGCCCAAGGACCTCAGGTAACCTGTCCAAAGTCTCATAGGCAAAAAAAGGTGAATCAGGAATTCCAACTCAGCTTGGCTCCATGGACTGCTTTTATAAATGTTGAAAGAGTAAATGAGCACACAGATGATGGGGGAGAGGAGGAAATATGCTAAGCCACACAACTGACGCTCCTTACAGTGTAGTTTGTTGCTTCGGCTGTTGAGTGGTTCAGGTCCATTCACATCTTTGCTCTTTTCGTTATCCTCAATGGGTCGGAAATGAGCCAAAGTTCTCATGAATCCTCGGAAGTTTACCTGGTCCTCTCTGATTAGGAAATAGAACAGAACACCATGTCAATCGGGGTGGGCTCTTTTGTTTGTATGTTTTGTCTTTTTACAGTGTTTAGGGATCAAACTGAAGGACTTCCCAGTTAGGTAAGTACTCTGTCACTAAACTATATTGATTCATGGTGACTGTTTATGATGGACACAAGAAATGGCCAACACCTCGGGCCTGAGTAGCCTGAAAGTCCATATAACAAGCTTTCTTTCCATATGCATGCATTGCACCTCAGGTCTTACACAGTATCTCCATCCTAGAAGCCTCACCCCAACCCTGCAAAGTGGTATATTGTTCTTATTTATTAAATGATTAACTAGGCTGAAACAAGGAAAGTACTTAGCTATGGTCAGAGTTATCAACCGAATTTACTTATCTTTTCCAAAAATTAGATGTAGAGTAGGGCCAGCACCACACAGGAATAAAACTCTCTCTGCTTTGAATTCTGGAACAGCCACCATGTTAATACAATAAGGTATGCCTAAAGATATTTTAAAAAATCTTGCTTGTTTGTTTACTTATTCTGAGACAGAGTCTGACACTGTAGCCAGCCTGGCTTTGAATTCCCAGCAGTCCTGTTTCTGCTTCCCAAGTGCTAGGTTAACAGGTATAAGCCTATTACCATGACCAGTAACTTCGCTATGCTTTTCTCCCTCTCTTCCTCCTACAGTGCTGGGGAATCAAACATAGGGCTTCAGCTACACTAGGCAAGCACTTTACCACTGAGCTATAGACCCAGCCCTGTGGTTTTCTTTCTTTTTAAAAAAATAAGTTTTATTTCATGTGCATGGGTGTGTTGACTGCATGGATGTCTGCACCACTTGCACACCTGGTGCCTGTGAAGGCCAGAAGAGAGCAACCCATTCCCTGAACAGGAGTTCGCTTCCATGTGTGGGCTGGGAAGTGAACCTGGGTCCTCCTGAAGAGCAACCAGGGTTTTTAAACTTATTATCCATCGTTCCGGGCCCCCAGCCCTATACTTTGTTTTGTTGAAACAGAATCTCATCATGTAATCCTGGTTGGCCTGTAATTTACTGTGAATACCAAGATGGCCTTAATTTTTGAAAATACTCCTGCCTCTGTCTCCCAAGTGCTGAAATTACAGGCATACCCATCATTGCCTGGCTCCCTTTTCATCTTAAAAAAGAAAAAAAATGCTGCAGTAAAGATAAACATCGCAGTAAGGCATGGCAATAGAACCTGTAATCCCAGCACCCAGGAGGCAGAGACAAGAGGACTGCTTTGAGTTTAATCCAGTTTAGGCCACATAAGAGTACTAGGCCAGCCAGGTGGTGGTGGCACACACCTTTAATCTCAGCACTCAGGAGGCAGAGCCAGGCAGATCTCTGTGAGTTCAGGGCCAGCCTGGTCTACAGTGTAAGATCCACGACAGGCACCAAAACAACACAGAGAAACCCTGTCTCAGAACTCCGCCACCCCCAAGATTTATTTACTTATTTATTATATATACAGTGTTCTGCCTGCATATATTCCTGCATGCCAGAATAGGGCATCAGATCCCACTACAGATGGTTGTGAGCCACCATGTGGTTGATGGGAATAGAACTCAGGACCTCTGGAAGAGCTGCCAGTGCTCTTAAACTCTGAGCCATCTCTCCAGCCCAGCAGTACCTTTTCTCAAAACAACAACAAAACCAATCAAACAAAATAACAACAACAACTAAAAAAGGGCTAGGGATACAGCTTAGTTGGTAAAGTATTTGCCTAACATGCATGAAACCCTGTGCTTAAACCCCTAGTACCACATAAAATTGAGTGTAGTGGTTCATGCCTATAATCCCAGTGCTCATGAGAGAGGCAGGAAGATGAGAACAAGAAGTTCAAGGTCATTCCTGACTACATAAATTTTGGGATCAGCCTGAGCTACATAAGACCCTGTTTCAAAAAAAGGAGGATGACAGCACTTGGGAAGCAGTTAGGCAGATCTATTCAAGTTCAAGGCCAGTCAGAGTTACATAGTGAGGAAAAAAAAAAAAAAAAAAGAAGTAGTTTTAGGCTGAAGATGTAGCTCAGTCAATAGAATGCTTGTCTAGCATGCACAAAGCCTTGAGTTTGAACTTCAGCACATGGTCATAGTGGTATACTCCTACAATCCCCTCCACTCAGTGAGTAGAGAGAGGAGGATCTGAAATTCAGGGTAGCTGATGCTGAGAAGCCTCAGCAGGTAAAGGCATTTGCTGTTAAGTCTGATGACTGAGTTGAGTCCCCAGAACCCACAGAAGAAAGAACTGACTCCTGGAAGTTGTCCTTTCACCTCCATGCATGTATTCCTACCACACACACACACACATACACACACACACACACACACACACACAGAGAAAGAGAGAGAGAGAGAGAGAGAGAGAGAGAGAATGAGAATGTAATTAAAAAATAAAATAGCAACAACAAAAAGGAAATAATTCTAAAATTGAATAAATGAATTTTTTAACAGTTACAGGGTCACCCATGTGACCTGTTTAGTTAAGACAATCCTATCAGTCTCAGGTGACCTGCTTCCCAGAGCTACCTGAAAAAATCCTGTGAGGCATAGTGGCATATACTTTTAATCCTAGCACTTGGAGACAGACAGATCTCTATAAATTCTAAGCTAGCCTGGTCTACATAGTTCCAGGTCAGCCAAATCTACACAATGTGAGAACCTGTATCAAAAAACAAAAACAAAACAAAACAAAATCTCAGTCTTATCTGGGTGATCCCAACATTTAGGAGGCAGCAGTAGAAGGATTCTGAATTTGAGTTCATTTTGTACTGCAAAAGGGACCATGTTTCAAAAACAAAATAGAGTTTAAAAAAAGCCTTCGGTCTCTTCATGTAGATGTGACAGATAGTGTCTCTAAGTGTCAGGTAGACACAGTTCAGAGACCTACTAACGGGAGAGATCAAGGGAAAGCTAGCTCAAAAGGGTGAGCTTTGTTTCCCTCATAAAGCTATACTCCTCATGGAGTAGGATAGTATCTGTACCAAATGTAGGCTCTGCGCAACCAAGCAATATGGAGTACCGGGGGGGGGGGGGGGGGGGGGGGGTGGTGGTGTTATTACACAATGTCTATATAACAGAGAACCAAACATCCATGTTCTACTATCAAATTTTAATCTGAAGAAAAGAAAACCCTCCCTCTTTAGGACAGAGGAAAAATACAAGCCTGGGAGCCAAGCAGCACGTCTGATAAGAACAGGAGGCACCGGCACAGGCTGCCTATGCCCGGCCGCAGAAGACCGGAGAAGATGGCGGGCAGTAAACAGAGTAGAGGAAGGACAGCTTTGCCTTTCCAAACAGACTTCCAGAGCAATTCCAGGGGCCAGGCTCTTGCCAAGCCTGACAATCTAAGTGCATTCCCCAGAATCCAACTGGTGCAAATGAGAACTGAGTCCTGAAAGTTGCCCTTTAATTTACATACACAGAAAATAAATACATGTTAGAAGAAGGAGAAGGAGAAAAGGAGAAAGAGAAGGAGGAGGAGGAGGAGGAGGAGGAGGAGAAGAAGAAGAAGGAGACTTCTACAGGATGTTTCTCCAAGTAACTGACGGTGACTGAGGAGCTCGGGAAAAAAAGTTCACGAAATGACTCTAGTGAATGGACTTTCCACTGTGAATGGTCTGTGTGTAAGGCACATCTGTGGACGGGGTGCAGCGCTCTGCAGGTTCTCAAAGCACTCCTGACCACAGTGGTTCCTGACCACAGCAGGAACGGAGGAAGGGAAGGAGAACAGAAGAGTGCTTGGGTCCAACAGGACTCTGAATGGAGTGAGTCTTGGTCTGACTGATTCCTGCCACCCTTCCTGATCTAACTGGTCTTGAGTTTTGTTATTCAATTAAAACAAAAACAAAACCTTTTATGTGTATGGGTGTTTTGCTGGCATGTGTGACTGGACCATGTGTGTACCCGCTGGTTTTTATATCAACTTGATATAGGCTAGAGCTGGGAAGAGAGAACCCAGACTGGCCTCCCAAGTATTTTTTTTGTTTGTTTTTTTGTTTTTCGAGACAGGGTTTCTCTGTGTAGCTTTGCGCCTTTCCTGGAACTCACTTGGTCGCCCAGGCTGGCCTCGAACTCACAGAGATCCTCCTGGCTCTGCCTCCCGAGTGCTGGGATTAAAGGCATGCGCCACCACCGCCCGGCCAAGTATTTTTAAAGTTAGTGATTGATGTGGGAGGGCCCAGCACAGTGTGGGTGGTGCTACCCCTGGGCCCACGGTCCTAGATAGTATGAGAAAATAGGCTGAAGCCTTGGTGGTGGCTCACGTCTTTGGAGGCAGAGGCAGGTAATCTCTGAGTTCCAGGACAGCAAGGATACACAGAAAAACCCTGTCTTGTGGGGGGGCGGGGGAGGGGGGTAAGAAAACAGGCTGAGTAAGCCATGAGAGAAAGCTAGTAAGCAGCACTCGTCCATGGTTCTACTTCAGTCCCTGCCTTCAGGTTCCAACCGTGAGTTCCTCTCCTGACCTTCAATGGTGCGATGGACTGTGATTTTGAACTGTAAGCTGGACTAGAACCTCTCCTCCCTCAGTTGCTTTTGGTCATAGTGCTTTATCAGAGCAACAGAAACAGTAACTAAGACAGCCACCATCACCTCAACAGCAAATTCCTTTGTTCTCAATTCAGAATCATAAAATGTCCTATCTGGGCATTTTATCTGATAGTGCTAGCAGTTCATCATCATCATCATCATCATCATCATCATCATCACTGTCATCGTCATCGTCATCTTTTGTTTCTGAGACAAGGTCTTGCTCTGCAGCCCAGGCTATCTTCAAAACTGGAAGCCATCTATTGTATCAGCCTCCCAAATGCTCATGTTATAGGCATGCACTATCATCCTGCTCTGCAAGTGATCAATATTAAATTTTAGAAGGGATAACTTCTAAGCAAACATATACGAAGCATTCAGAGGTAAATGAATGCAATTTACCCGCAAACAGTTAAAAAAATAGGATTATGTGAACACACATACATTTATGTAATATATAATGTGAACAAAGAATATGTGTGCATGTATTATATGTCCGTGTATATGCAATCTCATGTATATGAGAGGGAAAGGACCAAGGAAGGGAGGGAGAAGAGAAGGGGGGTTATGAGTATGTGGGCAGGAGGCTAGGGAAATGGCTCAGTGGTAAAGCATTTGACCAGCATACATCAATACATATGCCAGTTACTCAGCCCCACCAAAAAAAAAAAAAAAAAGCAAAGCAGGTGTATGGAAGGGCATACCTTTAATACCAGAACTCAGGAGGCAGAGGTGTGCAGAACTCTGTGAGTATGAGGCCAGCCTGGTCTACGTAACGAGTTCCAGGTCACCTAGGACTATACAGTGAGAGCTCCCATCTCAAAAACAAAGGAAAAAAAAACTGAAATAGCTTGGAGGGAAGGAGTTATCAAGGGAGAAGCAAATGACCACAGATGCAGACTGCATTAGCCAACACTTGTATGAACTAGACTTCCACAATTCCCGTTCCAGCAGATCTAACACTCTCTGACGGCACTATACAGGTGGTGCACACACAGACACAGAAGTAAATAGAAGAAAAAAATCAAGGTGGGTAGAACACAAGAGATAATCCAGATATGAGAATTAGGGACGTCCAAGTTAACTCTGGACAACCACGATCTGAGATGACAACTATCATTATTCTAGTCTACATTACAGTTATTATTACTACTGTAAGTATTCTATATTAACAATTAATGTAGGCTAGATAACAAAAGAAGGAGCCAAGACCAAGGGCTGTCCAACAACAACAGCCATCCCAACTCACCCCTCTGAAAAGAAGGCATTGATGATCCGGTCCCCCAGGGGGTTGATGGCAAGTTCTGGAATCCTCTGGAAATCTTCCCGGCTGCCAAGAGAAACACCTTAAGCTAGAGACCACTGGCCTTTGGCATGAACTCCTTTAAATCCAACAGAGTACAACCCGGTAAGAATATTGCCTCCTGGAACTACTTCTGTGGCAAGTTATACAAGTCACTAGAATATCTGCCAAATGTGTTTTACACCAACTCAGGTGTGAATGAAGCAAGATTTAATCTTGCTACATTCCAGTAAGTTCAGCAAACAGGTCATGTCAATAAACCAAACAATGAGCAAATAGTAAGCTGTTCCTTAGTAAATGATTTCTTAGACATTACCATTTTCTAGTTATTAGGTTTGGTGCTGTGAACAGCAAATAGACACAATCATCTACCACAGAACTTGAATGTAGGAGCAGGCAGTTGGAGGAGCCTGAAGACGCTTGCTTGGGAAGGGCTAAAACACCTAAGAAATTCAAGAATCAATCAGTCTCTCTCTCTCTCTCTCTCTCTCTCTCTCTCTCTCTCTCTCTCTCTCTCTCTCTCCTTTTAAAACAGGGTTTCTCTGTGTAACAGCTCTGGCTGACCTGGAACTCACTGTGTAGACTAGGCTGGCCTTAAACTCACAGGGATCCACCTGGGAGCAAAAGTGTGTACCACCACTGCCCAGCAAAATGCAAGAAATTCTTGAGATGTTTCCATTCAAAAAAAGAACTACAGGGCACAGTGGCTCACACCTATGGTCCCAGAACTTGGAGGCTAGCCTGACCTATAAGTGAGTTCTAGAACAGTTTGAACTAGAGTGAGACCCTCACATAGTTTCCCAAGAGAGAGAGAGAGAGAGAGAAACAAAGGGAAAGAAAGTCCTGCCTTTCAATACCAGCATTTTTTTTTAAAGCTAGGGCCTTATTATGTAATAGCTACATAGTGAGCCCAGGCTGCCTCAACTCCCCAAGCTGGAATTACAGATGTTCAACACCAAGCCTGACCCATCTCTTGTCTTAATACACAGGTGGCCACAGAGGTGTGGAGGGTATTGGATCCTCTGCAGCTGTAGATACAGGCAGTTGTAAGAAGACTGATGTGGGTGTCAGAACAGAATTCAGGTCCTCTGCAAAATCAGTATGTGCTCTTAACCACTGAGCCATCTCTCCAGCCCTAGTGCAGCATGGTTCTTGGTCATGGTGCTACTGAAGGACAGCTGGCTACATCTCAGCAGCATTTCCCAATCATGACCATCAAAAATGCCTCTAGACATTTGTCCCTGGGTGGTAAATCAGCCTTCAGATGAGAACCATCAATCTAAATGAAACACTGAACACCTAGTCTAGCATTACCGTAATGTGATGTGCCCTAAGTTATGGGTTGGGTCATGAGAGACAGCAGAGTAAGTAACCCAGGCCATGTATGGGTCAGTTTTATAAAAACCAATGTGTCTGCAAGGGCCATGGGAAAATGCCTGTGAAGAGAAAAGGCATTAAAAAAAACAAACAAAAAACATAATTCAGCCGGGCAGTGGTGGCGCATGTGCTTGAGAGGCAGAGGCAGGTGGATCTCTCTGAGTTTGAGGCCAGCCTGGTCTATAAAGTGAGTTTCAGGACAGCCAGGGATACACAGAGAAACCCTGTCCCGAAAAACCAAAACAAAAAAAAACTTTCTAGGCCTGGAAGAGCAGCCTCTAAACTAGAGAGAGTTGGAATAAAGTGGCAGAAGCCTAGCCGTGAGTTAGTACCACTGTTCTGCTTATTTAACTCCGTGGTGGACCAAAACGATCCGTAGACCCTGGCCAAAATGGTCCTTACCCTCAAAATGCAAGACACTTAGTGTGCCTATCCTTGGAATAAAGGCAGCTGCCAGGGAGTTCTTGGTTTCTGGGAGGGAAAGGGTGCTCACCTGAGAGTCCCATTCTCCCCTTTGTCCAGGCTGGTGAATCGGCTGTACAGGCGCGTGATCTGACTGTGGGAAACTAAAGAGCACAAAATTAGTCCCAATTAAAGCAGTAGACATGTATTCACACTACACCCACAGCCCATCACATGCTCCAGTGGGAGAGATGGGAGCCAGGCAACTTTTTCCAGAATGTCAAAACAGCAAATTAAAACAACAAAAAAACTAAAGAGTAGGAGGAGCTGGAAAAGAAACTAAATCAAAAGCAATGAAAGCTGGCTCTGAAAATGAAGTGTAGGTGGCCGGGTGGTAGTGGCAAAGGCTTTTAATCCCAGCACTTGGAAGCAGAAGCAGGTGAATCTCTGTGAGTTCAAGAACAGCCTGGTCTACAAAGTAGTTCCAGGACAGCCAGGGCTACACAGACAAACCAGGTCTCAAACAACAACAACAAAAAAAAAACCAAACAAACAAACCCAACCAAAAGTGTAGGCGTATCATTTCCAGCACACACGCACTCGAGAGCATACACACACACACTCATGTCATAAAAAACACAAATAAAAATCTTTTTCTAAAAAAAAGAAAACAATTGCTGAGTGGCGGTGTACACCTTTAATCCCAGCACTCAGGAGGCAGAGGCAGGCTGACCTCTGTGAGTTCAAGGCCAGCCTGGTCTACAGAATGAGTTCCAGGACAGTCAGGGCTGTTACACAGAGAAACCCTGTCTCAAAAAACCAAAAAAAAAAAAAAAATTGGGGGGCAAAAAAAAAAAATTGGGGGGCAAAAAAACTATAGGTCAGTTGTGGAGTACCTGCTTAGTAGTATGATCTAAAGCTAAAGTAAACAAAAAAAATCCAACTTAAACCTATTAGCTAGTTTGGCTCTTCACACTGGAATTTCTAAGTAGATAATGCTGAACTAAATATTGGGGGCACATCAAACAATTCTGTTTTTAAAATCTAGTTTCCTTCTGCACCAAGCATCCCCAATGTCACTTCTTTTTCAGGACTTTATCAGGTGACAGACCACCACAACCTGGGTTCAGCTTGTTTGCTGGGACAAAGTGGCCATGCTCTGACCAGATGATACCTACAAGAGAAGCTAATTGCCGCTCATTTTGGATGACCTCCGTGACCTCCAGCACAAACTGACGGCTAAAAGCATTTTACAACTGCAGGTGTATAACACAACAGCGAAAGTGCAAAAGGCATTTCTGGGAAACAGTTTAGTCTTCTGGCAGATTGGAGGCAAGAGGATAAAACAGTGACCATGGGAGAAAAGACTACCGCCCCAGTAGGCAACAATTTCCGACTTCATCCCAGCTGCACCTGTTAGGCATTAAGGGTTAAGTGTGGTTCTGGTGGTTGTCCTTCTGAAGTCAAGCAACAGCACTGGACTTGCTGTATTAGGAACAATGAAGTAAAGTAAACAGGCAGGAGGTGAAACAGGAAGTGAGTGATCAGGCCGAGACGAGAGGACACACCAGGGCAGCTGTGACCTCTTTGGCTCTAGCTTCATCTTTGAAGTGGAGCTCTAAGAACTCAAGTGTGCAGAGAGAGAGCAGAGAAGGAGCTATAACTGCTCCCGTCAGGCAGAACAACAAGCAGGGTACGGCAGCTAAAGGCCTCCAGTGGGGACTCTGTTGCAAAGGGTACACACTCTGACAGCCAGGTAGACAGACTCTAATTCGTCATGGTACCACAGGGCATAGGTGAATGGGATTGTGAGGAGTGGCTGAGAGGAAATGCCTGGCGTTTGGAAAGCACACCAAGTTAACTGTTAGCATCACCTCAGCATCCCTTCAGGAGAGCCTCAAGGGGTAGATTACACTATTACGATATGCTAACTTCTCTCTACTTTCTTGACCATGCCAGTCAGAGCTGCTTTCTTTAGGAATCTGATCAATTTATCCAGGCCTGGCATCTGACCTCAAAGGCTACTCTTGTAATAAATTCCTTAGTTGAGCAAAACTAATAAGTCAGTTAAAGAATAACTATATTTCCCAAAAAGTTTGGAAAAAGAAACCTGTGTTTACCATCTCAACATTCTTTTCCATTTCTTTAATATACAGTCTAATATCATTTGTGTACTTAGATCCAATAGCTTAATTTTCTTTTTCTTTTTATTTTATGTACATTAGTGTTCTGCCTGTATGTATGTCTGTGTGAGGGTGTCACATCCCTCGGAAAAGGAGTTACAGACAGTTGTGATCTGTCATGTGGGTGCTGAGAATTGAACTCAGGACCTCTGGAAGAGCAGCCAGTGCTCTTAACTGCTGAGCCATCTCTCCAGCCCCCTAATAGCTTAATTTTCAATTAGTAGTTGATAATCTTTCATATTGGTGTTGAGTATTTTAGAATTATGTTTATTTTTTTTTTATTATGTTTCTAGGTCTGTGCAAGTGAGTGCTGATGCTCTCAGAAGCTGGAGGAATTGGATACTCTGGAACTAGAGCTACAGATGGTTGTGAGCCATCCAACAATGGGTTCTAGGAACAAACTCGGGCCTTCTGTCTGTTTGCTTGTTTTGGTTTTTGGTTTCTCTGTGTAGCTTTGCGCCTTTCTTGGAACTCACTCTGTAGACCAGGCTGGCCTCGAACTCACAGAGATCGCCCTGGCTCTGCCTCCCAAGTGCTGGGATTAAAGGCGTGCGCCACCACCGCCCGGGATACTCGGGCCTTCTGGAAGATCAGGGTGCATTCAACCACTGAGCCATCTTTTCTGTCCTGGTTTTACGTATTTTTACACTATTCTCTGTGTGTGTAGTATGTACAGTACATGTAGTGTGTTCAAGAGTACATGTACCCATGCACACATAGGTAAAAGCCAGAGCAGGACTTCAGGTGTCTTCCTCTATCACCCTCCAACCAGCTGCCTTAAAACTGAGTCTCTCTCTTAAATGGAAGCCCACTAACTGGCTAGACTAGCTGCTTGACCAGGGAGCTCTAGGTATCTGACTATCTCCATGTCCCAGGGCTGAAGTTACAGGCATGCCTGCCTCTCTACGAGGCTGGGGACTTGAACTGAGGTCCTGCTTGCAGAGCAAGCACTCTTACCCACTGGGCTCTGCTCTGGCCCCTACAGGAGTTTTAAGTATACATAATGTTTAGTTCACTAGGTCAGTTTTTAGTGTTCAGAGTCTCACATTTCAGAGTACTGGTTAAGAGGAGGAATGAAATTATATTTCTTTTTGTATTAACTTTAACATATCAGTTTAGAGTATTTTATATTTATATATTATTTTAACATTATATGCATGATAAAATGTAAATGGAACAAAACAATATACAATGTAATTTTCCTAACACCTAAGTCCCCAATCTCCCATGCCAAAACCATGAAATTAATAGTTTATTGTGACCCTTACTAGGAATTTCTTGTGTATGTATTTGTGTGTGTATAGAGAGATTTATACAATTTTTAAACTAAGGCATATGTCACAATCTAATCCAACTCCTAAAACTAATAAATGAATTATTAGATCATTATTGTAGAAGAATATAAAAGCCCTCTTGTAGTATTTCTGTCTTTTAAAACTCCTTTAGTAAGGACTTGTGTTATTACACTCCATATTTTATAAAGAAAATCAGTTTATAGCTTTTGGAAGTCATAATTTGCCAATATATAAAAAAAAAAAGTATGCGCCGGGCGGTCCCAGCACTCGGGAGGCAGAGTCAGGCGGATCTCTGTTCAAGGCCAGCCTGGTCTACAGAGAGAGTTCCAGGAAAAGCGCAAAGCTACACAGAGAAACTCCGTCTTGGAAAATAAATAAAATTAAATTAAAAAAAATAATAATAAGTATGCACAAAAGTAGCTTTAAAAAAGTAAGAAACTGCTACCTTCAGGACAAACTTGCCCATATGGGAATCAACGGCAAAACGTTTGAAAATGGCAACTATTAACATTCTCAGTATGCTCATATCTGAATCTATCACCTATATTTTGGATGTAATGTTATAATGATAAAATTAAACACAGCTTTGTAAATATTAAGGTGCTAACTCGGGAGGCAAAGGCAGGTGGATCTCTGTGGATCTCTTGAGATCAAGGCCATCCTTTCTACAGAGGGAGTTCCTGGACAGCCAGGGATACACAGAGAAATCCTGTCTCAAACAACAACAACAACAAACAAACAAACAAACAAGGGTGCTAAGTCCACTGGGACAAAGAACAGAAAACAACCTTCAGTGTGTACCAAAGGGTAGAGCTGATGGTGAACTCATTCTATCGCACAGGCTATCCTTAAACTTGCAACCCTGCCTCAGTTTCCAGAGTGCTAGTATTCCACACGTGGACACCACACTGGCTTCATCTACCTTTAAAAGAGCTACATAATCCACGTGCATAAAAGTACTAGAACTGCCAGGAATAAAGGCAGGACATGTTTCCAGTAAAACTAAACTCACTAAAGTGGCTAAACTAACCAGACAGGTACCTAAAACCCGTAACACTCCTGGAAACACAAAGGAGATCTTAGGAGTCAACAACTTCCCTTAGAATAGACTGTGACTATGACTATGTCCTGAATGAAGGTAGCTGTGGTCTACCCTGCTGATGCAGGGTAATTATTTTATATGACGAATGAAAAGACCCCGTTAACCCTGAGTCCAGAGCTTCCTATCATTTCTGCCTCGTGTTCAGGGAAGGAACGTATTTCACGGACATGAAAGCAACAACGTGGACTGGCGAGGGAAGCATGAGAAGTTAAAGATAGGTGAAATTATTTTGCTATCATTTAGATCCTATCTTAATGAAGAGGACAACCTGGGTTAGAGCGTACAACCTCAGGCAAGAGCACCTCTGGGGAAAAACTGTAGAGCTGAGCCTGCACCTCTAGCCTTTCCTTTGAATGGTTCATACCCCGACATTTCTCTAATATAAGGACTTTAAGATCGAACCTATTCTCTTAAGAATTAAAGGAGACCATTGGGTGGTAGGGGAGCACGCTTTTAATCCCAGCACTCTGAGAGGCAGAGGCTGGCAAATCTGAGTTTGAGGCCAGCCTGGTCTACAGAGCGAGTTCCAGGACAGCCAGGGCTACACAGAGAAACCCCATCTAGAAAAACGACAAAAAGAGACCAAAAAGGTATTTTCTATAACAAGCAGAGGATGGACATCAGTAGAAATACTTCAGAGCAGCCGGGCGGTGGTGGCGCACGCCTTTAATCCCAGCACTCGGGAGGCAGAGCCAGGCCGATCTCTGTGAGTTCGAGGCCAGCCTGGTCTACAGAGTGAGTTCCAGGAAAGGCGCAAAGCTACACAGAGAAACCCTGTCTCGAAAAAAAAAAAAAAAAAAAAAAGAAAGAAAAGAAATACTTCAGAGCATGCTCACGGAATGGCTTCCAACTCCAGTCTAAGAAAAGAATAAAGTGAACCAACTAAACAAACAAAACACACCTTCTCGGAACAGGGCACACTTTACTATTACTGACCAGTAGGTGACAGAAAATCACTCTCAACTTTCTTAGGACTTTCTTAGGAACCGTGACAGTACTGAGGTTATCAACTGTTTCCCTCTTCCTACACAACATAGGAGAGTGAGGGTAAAGTAAAGTACTGTGAGTTCCGGGTCAACCAGGGTTACAGTAAGACCCTGTCTCAAAACAAAAACAACAACAAAATCAGGGCTCGAGGTGGAGCTCAATGGTACATCCCTTTCTACTAAGTATTCATACAAGCCAGACTCCAGGTTCAATCCCTTACACCAAAACAAATAAATAAACAAATTAATGAACAGGAAATAGACATAGAAAGCAAATATGGCAAAACTATAACAACATATGTAGTAAATAAGAACAAGTATTGGTGGTCATTTACTTCAACTTCTCTGTATATTTGAAAGTTTACAGTACAAAATCTGAACTCTTAAGTTTTTTTGTTTGTTTGAGACTGTAAGATTTATTTCTTTTTTTTATTTTATTTTGCCAGAATGTACGTATGTGTAGCCTGTGTGTGCTTAGTGCCAACAGAGGCTAAAAAAGGGAGTTACAGAGAATAGTGAGCTGACATGTAGGTGCAGAGAACCAACTTGGGTCCTCTGTGAGAATGGCAAGCAATCTTAACTGCTGAACCACCTCTCCAGCTCCTTCCTTTTACTTTAAAAATTATAGTTATGTGTGTGTATGCACACATGTGTCCACATGGATTTGTGCCACGGCCCACACGTGAAGGTCAGAGGACAACTTGCCAGAGTTTCCACCATGTGGGTCCTGGGAATCAAACTCAGGACATCAGGTTTGGTGTCAAGCACCTTTACCGGAGAAGCCATCTGGCCAGCAAAAGGACAGTATCTTGCTATACAGTCTAATCTTGCTATACAGTCTAGTCTGGTCTTAAACTCATAACCCTCTGATCTTAGCCTCCCTAGTGCTGGGGTTACAGGCATAAAATAAGCTACCACATCTGGTATGAATTCTAATCTCCCGAATCTGATACATTCAGGCCAGGTCATGATACATTTGCCTTTTCCTACATACAACCTAAGATACCTGCTCTGGCTCTTCCATAATAGTGTTTATTGCATGTAACACGTGTATTACTGTTTTGAGCGTAATGTTTTTCTGCTTAAACTCAGAAGACAGCTTCTATCTCTGCAGCTGCTTCTAGGGGCAGTGAATTTCTATGTAAACTTTCAAATAGTCTATGTTCTGAACCCCCTTCCTCATTCATAAGGTTCTACTCCTTCAGAGTTCTGTTCCCTATCTCGACACACAGTTCTCCTTATCCCTTTCTAGACAGAAATTGGAACTCTGGAAGAAAACTAAAGGGTACAGAACCTTACAAATTATTCCAAATAATAATTTGCTGAAGATATCATCTGTGTATTTCCAGTTCAATAGGAGACCAGACAGGAGGGTCCTCTGCACCCACAGAATCAATGTGGTGTGACGGGGAAGGGCAGGAGGTCCCAGAAGGAGGCAGGAGGTCCCAGAAGGAGGCAGGAGGTCCCAGAAGGAGGCAAGAGGACCCAGAAGGAGGCAGGAGGACCCAGAAGCTCCATTTCAAGAAACCGTCCTCAAGCAGTTGCCTTTGTCAGGGCTGAACTCTGCTGGAACTGGAGACCCACACCTTTCATTGCATCACTACACCCTTCCAAACAAACAAAACCCACTGGTCTGTACAACTAACTTCTAACCCTGTACAACACCCTGCCCATACACACACGACACACAGAGGGCAGAAACTAAAAATAAACCAATCTGTATTCACCACTATTTAGCTGGCATAAACCTTTGCTCAAAGTTAAGATTTCTCGCAAACTACAGCCAAGCTATTCCTATGGTTAAGTGAACTAAGGGTCATTACAGAAATTTCTAAGACACTGTGACCTCCCTCCAATTACATCTTTCATTCAAATGTGCTGACTTATAAAAATGTAGAAATGTGAAAGAAAGTGATAGAACAAAGGCCAAATATAGTAGGTGTTTTATAACAACAAAGTGTTTCTTTTCTTTTTGAGACAGGGTCTCACTGTGTAGCTCTGATTGGCCTGGAACTTGGGAGATCCACTTGCCTCTGCCTCCACATCTGGCTCCCTTGCCCCACTTTGTTTTTTTCAAGCAGGGTTTCTCTGTGTAACCCTAGTTGTCCTGGAACTAACTCTGTAGACCAGGCTGGCCTTGAACTCAGAGATCTACCTGCCTCTGCCTCCGAGTACTGGGATTAAAGGTGTTTTGTGGGGTTGACACACCTGTAATTCCAGTACTTGGGAGGCTAAAGCAATAGGATCTCAAATTTGAGGTCAGTCTGGGCTACAAAAGAACCTGTCAAAGGTAAAAAAAAAAAGAAAGAAAGAAAAAGAAAAGGAAACAAACCTCTGCTAAGGGTACTAAGGAGATAACTCACAGCTCAGTCTTTAGGGTAAAGGACTGACCCTGTAGCCAACAGGACTAACAGTTGCTGGGACACTGAGACACCCTAGGTTAACTTAGCCAAAATTAATTCATTATGTGTCAAGATCCAACTCCTGTACTCCACAAGGCCAGCTCACGACTGTTCCCTAAATTCTGAAGGTGGGTGCTGCAGGATTTCAGCTTCCTTATGTCCTGATGCTAATCATAACTCTCTGGCTTATCTCCCCAGCCAGGCTGTGGGTGTCTTTTGTCACCATCTGCTCTGAATATCTAGCATAATATTAGATAGACACTGCAAAATTTCAGTACTTGTTTCATTGGGCTTTCCCAATCAACACATACACTGGTTTTAGTGGCAATCTTTCTCATACTTGAATCACTCTTGGGTAACCAGGATAATAGTTCGTCCATGATTACTTAGGTTTGTCCATGAGTCACAAGGTGAAAGAACTCAGACCTACAGCCAGGACTAATGAAAAGAAACTGGAATGATGTTACTGTTCCATTGACTCTGAAGCAAAAACAGCTTTTTCCCCAGTTGGGCATAATGGCTTATACTTAGAATCCTAGCACACAGGAAGCTTAGGCAGGGGGATGAACATGAGTTTGAAACTAGCCTGGGCTATGTAAAGAAACTTTTTGTTTTTGTTTTGTTTTTTGGGCTTTTTTGTTTTGTTTTTGGAGACAGGGTTTCTCTGTGTAGTTTTGGCTGTCCTAGAACTTGCTCTGTAGACCAGGCTGGCCTCCAACTTACAGAGATCCACCAGCCCCTGACTCCCGAGTGCTGGGATTAAAGGCCACCATCACCTGGCTGTTTTGTTTTTAAAGACAGGGTTTCCCTGTGTAGTCCTAGCTATTCTGGAGCGTGTTACGTAGACCAGGCTGGCCTCGAACTCAGAGATCCACCTGCTTCTGCCAGGACTAAAGGTATGCATCACCAGGACCAGTTTATGTAGTAAATTCTAAGCAAGTCTGGGCTACACAATAAGACCTTGTGTCAAAAAACAAAAGAAAACAAAACAAGAGCTTGTGCCTACTCACTACACTTCCTCATGATGTGACTCTGTGCTTGAAACACAGATGCTTTAATTTGGTTGTCACCTTAGATGTAAAGAAGTCATTATGTTTACAAGTGTGGTCAGAGGTCATGGCCACAAAATGTAGTAAAATGCTTGCTGAATCCAGCTGAATCCATTTCTACTCATGGAATCAGAATAAGTCATGAAATGTCCATAAAGTTGAGTAGCCAAACAAAAGCTATAAAAAGCTAAGTAATTTCTGCCATCCGCTCAAAATTGTGAAAAGGATCACCTTGGTTAAGGAGGTAGGTCATCGTGGTTAAAGATCTTGGCAAAGCTTGGCAGCCATATGTGTTAGTAAGGTACTACGGTGGAGGAAGCAAACCAATGCGGGTAGGAGGTGGGGCTAGATAACATCTCTCCCAACTTGAATACTCTAGAAAGTTGAACTTGTCAGACAGCCAGGGCAACTTTTAATTTATCCAAGGACTCCATTCCTGGAGGATTCTGTAATTCGCCCAGTAATCCCTCAGTACTATTTGCCATTGTGTTACTTGGTGCTCACACTATCGTCAAACACAGGTACCACGAAGATACAGCTTACAAAACTCAACAAAGTCACAAGGATCACTAAGAAAGCATGGGAGCAACACAATTGTGTCATACATTATCAAGGGCTTTTCAAAGGTTTGGTGGTGTGCTCAGTGTGTCTGAATTCCTTAACCCCTGTTGCTCCTTCGTTCAGGTTAATAAAGAAGAACCCAGAGTATATATTTAAAAAAAAAAAATCTGTTCCTGGTACAAACTCACAGATTTTGGAATACATCCAGTTTCAATATCAACTGCATAAGATACAGCAACATAGCAGAAATTAATATGTATGAAAACAGGACAAGTGTCCTCATTGTATCTTTAAAAACTTGGTCACTATACCCGTGCTTTTTCTCTAACAGTTCAGATTTAAAAGTCTCAGGTTTTCGGACTCCTGATTGCTTAGAGGTCTCCAGTCCCTGGTCACAAGCCTTACTATACGATCTTCTTTCCTGAGTTTATTCTTCCTTACGTGTGATTTTAGCAGTTCTAGGTCCTTGCCGAGAAACCTCATTGGTATGTATTACGTTTTCTCCAGGAACCATTCAGATTTCCTGGATTTGCTTCTGCTTTACCTGCTGTTCAGGATGCCTCTGTAAGAGGCACGATAAAGAAAGAAAATTTGCCGACTTTCGTGGGCAAGAGTGGAGTGGTGGCGTCTGTGCTCCGTGGCTGGACCGAGATTCCGGGCTTCTGAGGCAAGACAGCACTAGAGGAGCCACTTCCCGGCTCCGAGAAGCTACAGATGAACGCACAGGTACCCTAGCCTTCGGCGACCCCAAACACCAGAGGCTGCACGGGACCCTCCCAACAAAGTCACCGCACCCAGATCAAGACCGCAGCGACAACCGCCCTCAGTTACTGAGGCCAGCCGGAGGCGCCCGGCCGCCTTCCCACCCCCCCAACCCGAACTCACAGCCAGTCTCCTTCTTGATCTCCTCGAGCTCTTCGTCCCGCAGTAACGTGGAGGCCCGAGACCCCATCACCGTGGCGGGAGCTCCTTCGGGAGCGGCAGCGCCAGAAGCTACGGCGGCAAGAGGGGAGGAGGGAGGGAAGGGCCAGGGGTCAAGAAGGGAGAGGGCACTGTTTCTCTTGCGGCCCGGGGAGGGAAACCAGGGGTGGCGCGCGGGGGAGGGCGGCCCGACACCAGCCAATCGGGAGCGAGGCCGCGCCCTGCGCAGGCGCCAACGTCAGAGCTTGGCGCTCGAGCCCGGAATGAATCAGCCCGGCGGCTGCGGGAGTCCAAAGGGAGGCAGGCCACGCCCCCGGAACCACCGCTGCCGCCGGCCTTAAAACGGCGATGCCGGGGTGGCGCTAGCGACCACAATTAAAAGGGCAGTGCCGCCGCCGAGCCGCCGTCTTCCGACAAACCAGAGGCAGACGCTCAGCGTAACCCACAGGTTTCTCTGAGGACTCTTAACGCCAGGAATCCCACCCTCCTCCAGGTGACAGGAATTGAGGAGAAACAAAACCGACAGAACGAGTGGGGAAAAGCCTAGGGTGGATCCCCCGCCTGGGCCTGGCGCAGTCTTTCCTGCTCTCGCTCAGTCTCTGGTCCTTTTTCCTCTCCCACTCCCGCTGTCCTTCCCCTGGCCACAGAGTAGGTCGGTGGTGTTGGGGTGGGGGCCGCACGCCGATTGGCTGCGTCTTTCCTGCGCTCCCCCACCTCCGGCCGCAGGAGGGCGCCGGCAGCCGCCTCGCGGCCGCACGCCTATTGGCTGCATCTTTTCTGCTCTCTCCGCCCTGGCCGCTGGAGGGCGCTGGCGGCCGCACGCCGATTGGCTGCGTCTTTCCGGCGCTCCGCCGTAAGGGGGTGCTGGGAGCCGGGCTCGGGGCCGCAAGCTGATTGGCTGCTCCGGAAAGCTGCAGCTCCTTCGCCCCGTGGGCGCAGTAGGCTCTGCGGTTTCGGCGGCTGGCGTTGCGAGCTTTCATCCGGTTCGTGTCAAGGCTGTGCCAAGATAACTCCCAGATTTCTTCTTTAACGGTAGTTCCTCGTCAATTGGAGGAACTCACCATCTGACTGACATTAAGGTCCGGATTTCCCAAATTTCTTTGCCCGGGGGTGAGTCGGGGTGAGTGGTAGAGGACCCTACAGGTGAGAAGGTGAGGGAGAGTGAATACCTCGAGCAGGGACTGTCATTTACACTTTGAAATTTATCTTGTTTTAAAAGTGAGGGTTTTTAAACCGTGAGCCAGCACTTGGTAGGTGAAAGCAGGAAAGTTGCGAGTTGAGCAAAGCCTAAGAAATACTGGGAAATCCTGTTCAAGGAGTTTTGTTTGTTTGTTGCCACTCATTGATACCATGCTTGTAATCCCAGGAGGTGGAGGCTGGAGGATTAGGAGTTCATGCTGCAGGTAGCGAGTTTGAGGCCAGCCTGGGCCCATAAAACCCTTCCTAGACTCGGGGAAATACTTTTCTTTTTCCAGAGGAGCCCTGGCCGGTCTCGGTCTCTTAAATGGCTGGAATTACACACTTGAGCCTCTATGCGGATCCTGCATTTTATTTCTCTCTCCTCTCTCGCCCCTCCTCTCCCCTCCCCTTCCCCCTCCCTTCCCTTCTTCCCTCCCCTCCCCTCCTGTTTTTGTTTTTCGAGACAGGGTTGTGTATCCCTGGCTGTTCTGGAACTCAGTATGTAGACCAGGCTGGCCTCGAATGTAGATGTAACCAACTGTTATTAAATAAGAAACACAGAGCGGATTCAGAGAAGAAAGCCAAGAGGTCAGAGCTAAGAGCCTCACCCTTCCTGATTCAGGGATCCTCTTCAGCCAAGAGAGCTCTCCGAAAGGGGGCTACTTCCTGTGTGTATGTCTTTATATAGTCTAGCTGTTCTGCCTTCTCATTGGTTGTAAACCCAAACATGTGACTGCCTCGTCACTGCCTGTATGTACCGCCCTCCAGGTCCTTAAAGGTGTGCGCCACCGCCGCCACGCACTTGCTATGGCTCTAATAGCTCTGACCCCCAGGCAACTTTATTTATTAACATACAATTAAAATCACATTTCAGTACAAGTAAAATACCACTACACTCGAACTCAGATATTTGCCTACCTCTGCCTCCCCAAATGCTAGGATTAAGCGTGCGCCACCACTGCCCAGTTTGCATTTTATTTTTATGGTATTTTTTTGTTTGCTAAAGAAAAGGTTAAAAGCCACATCTTAGTATACACTCTCTCAAGTGAAGCAGTGGTCTTCCCATGGCATCACCTGTCTTGCCCCTTGACCCCTTTGTTTAGAACCAGCTTGAGAAGTGGAAGAAGTTCTCATCAACTTAGTACCGAAATATCTTAGCACCTTTCTCAAATTGCCTCAGGCTCCTAGCTTCAAAGTTACTTAGGCCATTGCAGCTCAGCCTCAGTCCCCAAGGCTCCTCTGTCCACTGAAGTTCTAGTCTGACTCAGTTGTTTCCTAATTAACCCCTTGTTTACCCCATCTGAGATCAGCCTTCCTATGCTGACAGTAACGTTTTGGATATGGCAGTCTAAGAAGCCCATTAATGTGATGTGGAATCTTGATGTCAGACACATGCATAATCCCTTTCTTGGTTGGCCTAGAAGCTCATCTCTTCATCCTGACATTTTTTTCCCTCCTAATTTTTAATATAAATTTTGATAACTGTATCCAGTTAAACCCTTTGTGTGAGGTCTGGTGGCTAATGTCTATAATCACAGCACTGAGGAAGCAGATGCAGAAGTATCTTTGCAAATTCAAGGTCACCATGGTCTAGATAGGGCATTCCGGTCCAGCCGGGGCTACTCAGGAAGATGTGTGATATTTTGTTTATCTTCTGACAAATAAGGCTTGCCTGGAGATCAGAGAAGCAGAGCAGCCAGCCACCTCTTACCTCTCTGAATCCTCAGCTCCAATAGGGGCGAGATCCTGTCTCCACGAAACCTCAGACTGAGTGGGCAGGAGATTCTGTCTCCACGAAACCTCAGACTGAATGGGCAGGAGATCCTGTCTCTACCCACCTTATATTCCTGTCTGATTCCTGCTTCCTCCTACCAAGTACTGGGATCAAAGGTGTGTGCCACCACTGCCTGGTCTCTATGATTAACTAGTGGCTAGCTCCGCCCTCTGATCTCCAGCAAGCTTCATTTGTCAGAACACAAACCAAATATACAACAGGAAGATCCTGTCTAAAAACAAAAAGCAGTAACTAAAATTTCTTTGCTATGTGGGATTTTTTTTCTGATTTGTTTTAACCTTTAAAAGTGGTATTTGTGTGCTGGGCAATGGTGGTGCACACCTCTAATCCCAGCACTTTGGAAGCAGAGGAAAGCAGATCTGAGTTTGAGGCCAGCCTGATTTTAACAGAATAAGTTCCAGAACAGCCAAGGGTACACAGAGAAACCTGTCTTGGGGGGGGGGGGGGGACTTAAAAAAAAAGTGGTACTTGTGTGTGAGAGGGATGTGTGTGTTCTCACCAGTGGCTGGAAGAGGGCATCCTATGCCCTGGAGCTGGAGTTAGGGGGGTTGTGAGCCACCAAATGTGGATGCTGGGAAACACTAAACAGGGCCTGTGGAAAACAGAAAGCACTCATAACTGCTGAGCAGTCTCTTCTGCCCCCTTTGACCTGTCTTCAATTTTCTTCCTTCCTAAGCATGTCATAACTTTTCAGTTTTGAACATCCTAGCCTTACTATGTGTGTGTTGTCTATGTCACAGGGCTGCAGAGATGGCTTAGCAAGAGGGCTTGCTGCTCAAACATGAAAGCTGAATCCAGATCCCAGTGCCCACTTAGAAAGCTGGCACGGCCACACACAGACCTGAAACCCTGTGCTGTGGAGAATCGAGACAAGAAGACGCCAGTGTCAGTGAGAAAGCCTATCTCGGGCCTAACAGAGAGAGAGTGCTGGAGCCTCTTTTCTCTTGTGTAGGTTGATTAGGTGCTGCTTGTTGAAAGTATCAGTATGTTTGAGAGCCCTTCCTTAAAGGATTAAAATATAGATGGACATGGTGGCACACACCTTTAATCCCAGCACTTGGGAGGCAGAGGCAGCTGGATCATTTGCCTCTGATGTCAGTCAATTTGAGGTCAGCCTGGTCTACAAAGCGAGTTCCAGGACAGCTCAGACTACACAGAGAAACCCTGTCTCAAAAAACCACACACAAAAAAGAGTACTGGGGCTGGAGGCTGCTCTCCTAGAGAACTGGCATTCAGGTCCCAGTGCCTGTTTGATGGCTCAACACCGTTTGTAACTCCAGCTCCTTCTGGCTCCTGAGGGCGCTGCACACATGAGGTTCACAGATATACATGCAAACAGCACCTTCTGGCTCCTGAGGGCACTGCACACATGAGGTTCGCAGATATACATGCAAACAGCACCTTCTGGCTCCTGAGGGCGCTGCACACATGTGGTTCGCAGATATACATGCAGACAAAGCACGCATACACACAAAACGATAATAATAAAGGCCCAGTGTCATGGTACATGCCTTTAATCCCAACACTCCAAAGCACTCTTTGTGAGTTCAAGGCCACCTACCCTACAAAGAATCCCAGGCCAGCCAGGGCTACACAGTGAGACCCTGTTTCAAAAGCACAATAATAATAAACTAAAACTTTTAAAATTAAAAACAGAAATGAATAAAAAAATTTTAAATAAAAGAAGTAAAAGTGAAAAAAATCACAGTACTGGGGCTTGGGCTGTATCTTGGTGATAGAGGGCTTGCTTACCTGTGTAAGGCTCTGGGTTCAGTCCCCAGCATCACAAGTATAAACAGACAAAAAAAGCACTTGGGAGCTGGGAAGTTGGCTCAGTGAGAACCAGACATAGCATATTTCTTAAATTGCAGCATCCAGGATACAGAGGCAGGTGCATCTCTATTGAGTTCTATACCAGGCTGGTCTTTATAGCAAATTCTATGCCTTCCAGGGCTATACAGTAAGACTTTATCTCAATAAAATAAGTAAGAAGCTTCTATTTAGTTATGAAAAAGGGGATACCATGTGCATTTTTTAAATTGAAAATATTTTTTCATACAATATATTCTGATCATGATTTCCCCTCCCTTATCTCCTCCCAGATCTTCCCCACCTCTCTACACTTCCAATTCCATTCCTTATTTCCCTCTTTCTCTAGAAAACAAACACGCCTTTAATCCCAGCACTTGGGAGGCAGAGGCAGACAGATCTCAGTGAGATCGAAGCTAGCATGGTCTACATAGTGAATTCCAGGACAGCCAGAGCTACGTAGAGAGATACTGTCTCAAAAATACAAAAACAAAACAAAAAACCAGGCAAATAAACAAACTAGAATAAAACAAAAAGAACAAGAAACACACCAAGTCCATAAAAACACAAAATTGGAAACCATAGTATACAAGCAAAAGTCCAATATTTCCAAAAATACCATTAAGTTCATTTTTCATAGGCCATGTACTACTAGACACAGAGTCTTCCTGCCCTTAAATGTGGTTTGTATACCCAGTGAGCCTTCATTGGAGAAGCTAACTTTTCCTTTGTGAGCAGTTGTCAACTGGAAATAGATTCTTAGAGATGGGAGCTGGTGTCCACCTCCCCTCTCAATGCTGACCTGTGCAGTCCCTGTGCATGCTGCCATAGTCTGTGAGTTCCTGTTTTCCTCAGTCCCCTTGTGTCTAGAGTCATCTTTCCCCTCTGGCTCTTAAAAACCTTTCGGCTTCCTCTCTTCCACATCCTTCACTGACCATGCCCAGTTTATAAACAAAAAAGCTAATCTTGCCTTGCCCAGAGCCCTACAGTTTTGAGTTTCCTACATAAGAATTAAAATTGTGGGGCTGGAGAGATCAGTGCTTAAGATCTCTTTCAGAGGACACAGCTTTAGTTCCCAGCAACCATCAGCAACTCCAGTTTCAGGGGATCTGGCGCCCTCTTCTGGCTTCCTCGGGCACTAAACTAATGTGCAGGGACATACATGGAGGCAAAACAACTGTACACAAAATAAAAATAAATAAAATTGTACTTGCTGTGGTTCTTCTTAGTATTCTAAAATAAGGAACAAAACCAAACTACTCTTCTTATCCCTTAGAGCAGTGGTTTTCAACCTTCCTAATGCCGCGACCCTTTAATACAGTTCCTCATGTTGTGGTGACCCCCCAACCATAATTTTATTTTGTTGCTACTTCATAACTAATTTTGTTACTGTTATGAATCGTAATGTAAATATATGTAAAATATCTGATATTCAGCCCCTGTAAAAGGGTCTTTTAATACCCCCCCACACACACAAAGGGGCCACAACTCACAGGTTGAGAACCACTGCCTTAGAAATTTGGAGAAATGCACCACCAGGTGGTGGTGGTGGTGCACACCTTTAATCTCGACACTTGGGAGGCAGAGGCAGGTGGATCTCTGTGAGTTTGAGGCTAGCCTGGTCTACAAAGGGAATTACAGGACAGCCAGACCTGTTATACAGAGAAACCCTGCCCCCCCCCCAAAAAAAAAGAAAACAAGAAAAAGAAATTTGGAGAAATGGTAAATAACCAAACTTTTGAAACTTTTGAGACAGGGTCTCCCTGGCTTGCCTGAAACTTACTATGTAGACCAAGCTGTTGCAGTCAGAGATCACCCTTACCTCGGTCTTCAGGATGGAAGATGTGCACTACCATACAAGATCAAAATAGTCTTTTCAAAATAATGATCTCTTTGTTAATTTTTAAGTGTTTGGATGCTTGACGAAGATTCTTTGAAGTCTGCTTTTGGAATCACAGAGCATGGATCCCAGCAGTGACTACCATTTCCTCAACCACATTTTGTGGAGAAAAGTGAAACTCACCTTGGTTTCTGGCATCTTCGAGGGCGTGCTCCAGCATGTGGATCCTAACAAGATTGTTGTCCTAAAAAATGGTTGGGTTCTATTTGTCATTTTCTTCTGCTTCCTTAAGAGATTAGCAGCTGCGTGTGGGTGATGGTTGTGGGCAGCATTAGTAGCTAGGAAAGCAGTGTTGTTCCTATTTTAAGAGAGGTATGAGAAAAATACTAGAATACTATTCCCTAGCAGAGCAACATGGCTACCTGTATTGGGTGGTCCTCACTTGTGTACTCTCACTGACATTATAGTGGAAATTTTCTTTTTTATTAATTATTTGCTTAATGAATGTAAGTGTTTTGTCTGCATGTATGTCTGTGCCCTCCAAGGCCAGAAGAAGACATAGGACCCCCCGGAGTTACAGATGGTTGTGAATTGTTACATGGGTGCTGGGAGTCAAACCCAGGTCCTCTGGAAGAGCATTCAGTGCTCTGAACTGCTGAGCCATCTCTCCAGCCCTGAGGGTGGTAGTTATCAATATATATTTCTAAAATTTGGGAACTTCTGTTAATTATTGTTTACATGAATATTGAAATTAATCTTGTTATTGAAATTGCTTTTGGCTTCAACAGAAGGGGAAAAATCACAGATATAAAGAATTAATTTGTCTCAGACAAAAAGAAGTCCAGAAGGCAGGAGTTCAGGGCCAGCCAGTCTCAACTACATAATGAGTTTGAAGCCAGCCTGGAATACATGAGAACCTATGTCAAAAGCCCAAACCAGGGCTGGGGATGTAGCTCAGTTGGTAGAGTTCTTGGCTAACACACAGAAAGCCTGAGGTTCAAACCCTAACCCCACACAGGACAGGTGTAGTGGCACATGTCTTTTTTATTGTTGTTTTGCAGCAGGGTTTTTATGTTTAGCTCTAGCCTGTCTTTAGACCAGGCCGGCCTCAAACTCCCAGAGATCTGCCTGACTTTGCCTCCTGACTCCTGGGATTAAAGACATGGGGCCACCACTGCTGGGCTGGCACATGTCTTTAATTCCAGCAATTGGGATTTTTTTTCTTTTTAGTTTCTTTTTTTTTTTTTTTTCTTTTTTTTTTCCCTTTTAGAAGGGTCTCATTATATAGCCTTGGCTGATCTGGAACTTGCTATATAGACCAGGCTGGCCTCAATCTCACAGAGATCTGTCTCCCGAGTGCTGGGATTAAAGTCGTGTGCCCACCACCACCCTGCAGGATTTTTTTAAAAATTTTTTAAAAATTAAATATACAGTCTGCATGTATGCCTGTAGGCCAGAAGAGGGCACCAGATCTCATTACAGATGGTTGTGAGCTACCATGTGGGTGCTGGGAATTGAACTTAGGTCCTCTGGAAGAACAGCCAGTGCTCTTAACTGCTGAGCCATCTCCACAGCCCAGGAAGAAGGGATTTTTATATAAAACTCATATTTCGGTAATTTTAAGAGAGTTCACAGTTTCTTGCGGTTTTGGGGGAAATAGTATGTGTTATTAACTAGACACAGTTTTCTATCTGTGAAGATTCTTTTCTATCACAGTGAAGAACGTAGAGACAGGCCGGAGTGTCCCAGGAGTGAAAATGTTTTTTGGGCATGAGATTTTGAATGGTAAGTTTTATGTTCCCTAATCGCTAATTGGAATCTGCCATAGAAAACTTACTTTTCTGCTTCATTCAGGCATTTGAAAGAAAATAGGACTTGTCTTGTCTTTAGTACTGTGTACATGAACTTGTTTTTTCTGCTTTCCACCCATTTATAGTCTGCAGTTGAGCACGGTGTGTGGGGTGGAGTGGCTGGTGGCTTTCTGCTGGAAAATGTTGAAAATCTTCTGGTTGTTTTTCAGTGGAACTAATGGATGAAGCAGAACAAGATGCATCAGGAGAAAAGGCATCTTCTGTTAGGTATTACGAGACAATTTCTTCACTGTGAGGTTTTCCAAGTGAGCACAGTAGAGGAGACAGACTTAACTCTAGTCCACTAGCTGCTTACTTCTCAAATGGTCTAAGGAACTAAAAACAAGCAGGTCAGTGTGTCTGTCTCTAGGTGGCACCTCAAGCAGTGGATGTGAGCAGTGTAGAAAATGGGCTGCAGTCTTTGCTGCTAACGAGTAGGGAGATCTATACATGGCATCGGTAACAAAGGACAAGTTCATCTGAATATGATTTTTTGTAAGGATAGCATAAATACAGAAAGAGCTGGAATGGAGAAAATGAAAGATGAAGACCTAACTGTATGTGAGCCTGCTTCACCTGCACCAGAGGCACCAACCAGCTCTCTACTCAGTGACCTCAAATACTGCCCATCGGGTGAGTGCTGGACCTCTGAATTTGCTAGGCTCTTTTTATTGTGCCTCACAATAAAATTGTGAATTAAGGCAAGTATTATAAATTATGTGTTTAGTTGACATGGGAATGCATACTGTTTGCCAGGATTGGGGATGCTGCCCTCACTGAGCTCTGATACAAAAGATGCTAAATAAGATGAATGAGTAGGAAATATGTGCCATACTGCACCTGTAAACCCACCACTAAGAGGTAGAAGAGGATCAAGAGTTCAAGGATAAAATTGGCTACATAGCAAGTTTGAGGACAGTCTAGGGTATAGGAGACCCTGTCTCAAAAAAGAAAAAATGAGTAAAATATATAGAATGCTAGTACTCTATTACCACATGCTGAGAATAGCCGAACAGTAAGCTTGTGGATCATGTACTTTCTAAGTTTTCTCGTGTCCAGGGCAGGTCTTGCTGAAGTAGTAACATTAGCGTAAAGGCCTAAAGGAGGGAGGCATCGAGTTGTTTGGATGTCATGAGAAATGCCTCCCTTTGTTCTTTGTTTTGAGCCACAGTCTAGTCATAGATAGTCCTGGCTGCTGTGGTACTCCTTATGTACCCAGGTTGACATCAGTTTCCCAAGTGGTAGGGTTAAAAACAAGCGCCGCCACTCCAGGCTCTTGTTTTTTTGTTTGTTTGTTTGTTTTGGTTTTTCAAGACAGGGTTTCTTTGTGTAGCTTTGCGCCTTTCCTGGATCTCGCTCTGTAGACCAGGCTGGCCTCAAACTCACAAAGATCCACCTGGCTCTGCCTCCCGAGTGCTGGGATTAAAGGTGTGCACCACCACCACCACCACCACCACCACCACCACCACCACCGCCGCCGCCGCCGCCCGGCCAGGCTCTTGTTTTGAGACAGGGTTTCAATATATAGCTCTGGATGTCCTGGAACTCATTATGTAGACCAGGCTGGCCTTGAACTCAGATCCCCTGCCACCATGCCCAATTTTTAAATTGGTTTTTGTTGTTTTGTGATAGGGTCTCACTCCTATAGCCCAGGATTCATTCTGTAGCTAGCAGGCTAGCCTCAAACTCTTCAACAATCTTGCCTTGGGCCCTTATGAGACTGAGGTTATAGGCATGAGATACAGCACATGCTGAGAGATGTATTTAAACTGAGAAAAGAAAAATATAAAGGCTCTAGAGGTAGGACATGCCAAGATATCGAAGCATCAGCAAGGAAATCATTATTTATGGAGCAGAAGAAGGAATAGGTGATGAGGTGGATTGATGGGTCACTGAGAAATTTATGGACCATTAAAGGGGCATAGGACTCTGAAGAGAGAAAGGAAGCAAAGTACTGAAGAGCTTTTGGGGTTTTGGTTTTTCATTTAAAAAAAAAAAAATGTAGCCAGGAGGTAGTGGTGCACACCTTTAATCCCAGGCAGAGGCAGGTGGATCTCTGTGAGTTTGAGGCCAGCCTGGGCTACAGAATGAGTTCCAGGAAAGGCTCCAAAGCCACACAGAGAAACCTTGTCTCAAAAAACAAAAAATAAAAATTAGTTTTTGTGATATACACCTTTAATCCCATTACTAAGAGACTGAGGCCAGCCTGGGCTAGAGAGACCCTTTTTCAAAAAAACCAACCAACCAACAACACAAACAAACACATCTAGACAGTTTAGTGAAGAAATTATAATTCTTTGTTTTTCATTATTCTGTCTCGCACTGTCATCCACGATAACCTGGAACTCAAGGCAATCCTCCTGCCACAGTCTCCTTAGTGTTAAGATAACAAACAAGGACACCATGCCTGATCTTCCTTCTCAATGATATATATTGAGTTTAATATATATAGTTTAATAATAATGAGATATATATATATATATATATATATATATATATATATAATAGTGTTTTTGAAAAAGGGTTTTTTCTGTAGTCCTGGCTGTCCTGGAACTTTATAGATCAGGCTGGCCTCAAACTCACAGAGATCTGCCTCCCTCTGCTTCCTGGGTGCTGGGATAAAGGCGTGTGCCACTGCACAGCTTATGTTTTTAATTTTCAGTTACATGTATTTGTGTGTGGGGATATATGTGTGTCATGACATTCATGTGGTGGTAGAGAGCCACCTTGAAGGGAAGGGTTTCTCTCCTTCCACCATGTGCATCCTGTATTGAACTCAGGCTCTCCGGCTCTGTAGTAAGTGCCTACACAGTGAACCATCTCATTGGCTTGAAATATGGGAAACCAATCAGGACAGTGCCCTCGACTCCAGTGGTAGCAGTAGAGTAGGTAGGAAGCACTGTACTTTTAGATGTGTGTTGAAGGTGGGGCGGAATATCCTGACAAACTAGATAGATAGGGGTGTGCAAGGATAACGTGGAATCAAAGATGATTTTAGGGGTTTGAACCTTAGCATCTGCAAGTATGAAGAGAGTTGTATAAACTAAGATGAGAAGAGCTGTATGCAGAAAAGGTTTTGGAGACCTGAACAGAAGTTCAGTGAATTAGACAGGGTTCTTTAGAGGAACAGAATCAGTAAAATGAGGTAGATAGGTAGATAGATAGATAGATAGATAGATAGATAGATAGATAGATAGATGGCTCGATGGATAGATGGATAGATGGATGGAGACTAAGTATGAATGAATTTCTCAAGTCAGTAACAACAGATAAGTCACAACTGAAAAGTTGAGAATCCGGTAGTTACTAGTTCCTTGAGGCTAAATGCTTCCCCAGTTGGAGTAGTTCCATAATAGCTGTGTCTCACTGGTCAGGGGGCAACAGCCGCTAGTTACACAGGGCAGGGTGCCTCAGTAGTCCCAGTCTGGTGCCAGAAGCCCATAAGTTTCCTGGAAAGCCTCTGGTTCCCTAGTCCATAATGAAAGCTTGGAAATGCTGGTTCTGATACCAATGAAGGAATCAGCAGCAGCAGGGTAGATTAACTCGGCAGCAGGAGGAAGACCAAGCCAGCAAAAGACCAAATTACTCTCCCTTCTGATATATGCTTTATCTGGGCTGCTACCGGAAGATCCACCCACAATTTGGTGGGCCTTCCCCCGTCAGTCAAGGCAATAAGGACCGTTGTTTGGTAAGATGCCCTACTCAGGTTATTCTAATTTGTGGCGATTTTTTTTTTTTTTTTGCGAGACAGGGTTTTTTTGTTTGGCTTTGGAGCCTTTCCTGGAACTTGATTTGTAGACCATGCTGGCCTCGAACTTATAGAGATCCGCCTGCCTCTGCCTCCCGAGTGCTGGAATTAAAGGCGTTCATCACCACTGCCTGGCTGTTGTGGCAAGTTTACATTAAAACCAACTGTAACATTCAGTTTCGGTCAATTTAAATTTGGTTAAAGGCCAGGATGCTGGCACTCAGGTTATTATATATTGCTGGGAAGATTGTAAGTGGAGGACAGCATGGGCTACATAGTGAAGCCCTGTCCCCAAATAGAAACCGTAGCCTAGAGATGAGAAGTCTCATATGGAAAGAGAGCTTCAGGAATCAACCAATAGACAGTTTTTAAAACCTTGAAACGAGCGAAAGAGAGCGTGTATAAATGCAAAAGAAGAGGAGGATTGTTGTCCTGTGGCACTACAGAGATTAGGAAATAAAGGATTTGTGTGTGTGCGTGTGTGTGTGTCTGTGTGTGTGTGTGTGTGTGTGTGTGTGTGTGCGCGTGTGTGTGTGTGCGCGTGTGTGTGAGTGTGTGCGTGTGTGCATCCTGGCTCTTGAGGAAGTCGGGACAACTTCAAAAGTTGCTTCTTGCCTTCCACCATGTAGGCCTGGGGATTGAACAGGTCAACTGCTCCCACGCCTTTAAACTAACTGAACTATCTTGAGAGGCTGTCTTAGTTAGGGTTTCTATTGCTGTGAAGAGATACCATGACCACGGCAACTCTTATAAAAGAAAACATTGAATTGAGGTGGCAGCTGACAGTTCAGAGGTTCAGTCCATTATCATCATGGCGGGGAGCTTGGCAGCATGAAGGCAGACATTTTGATCAGAAGGCAACAGGAAATGGACTGGGACACTGGGAGTCACTCAGGTCCTTTGGAAAAACAGCAAAAACTCTTAACCATTCAGTAACTATGCCAGTTTGAATGAGAATGCCCCAGTAGCTTATGTATTTGTACTTAGTCCCAGGTGATGAACTGTTTGAACGATTAGGAGGTGTGGCCTTGACGGAGGTGTGTCCTGGGGGTGGGCGTTACTGTTTCAGAAGCCCACCACCAGGCACACTGTCTCTCTGCCTGCTGCTTGTGGATCAGAATGTAGAACTCTCAGCTCCTGCTCCAGCTCCATGCTTACTGTCCTGTGCCGTGCCGTGATGATAATGGACGAGCCCTCTGAAACTGTAAACAAGCCTCCAGTTAAATGCTTCCTTTTATGAGAGTTTAGTTGGTCATGGTGTCTCTTCCCAGCAGTAGAATAGTAACCATAACCAAGACAGCCACCAAAAAAATAACTCTTAAGGTAGAGTCTAGGGATGTAACTCAGGATAAGATACTTTAGTCATGTTAACAATGACCTGGGTTCCATCCCCAAAATCATCAGATGGGTAAACTGTGGAAGTAGAGGCAGGAAGATCAGAAGTTCAAGGGCATCCTCAGCTACTTAATGAGTTCAAGGCTAGCCTGGACTATGTGAGACCCTATCTCAAAAAAGATAATAATAATAATAATAATAATAATAATAATAATAATAATAATAAAAAGACTTAAAAACTCCAGCAGTGTTAACATTTATTTTAAACTGTTACTTTTTTTTTTTTTAAAGGTTTACTTATTTATTATGTATACAGCATGTATGACCAGAAGAGGGCACCAGACCTTATTACAGATGGTTGTGAGCCACCATGTGGTTGCTGGGAATTGAACTCAGGACCTCTGGAAGAGCAGTCAGTGCTCTTAACCTCTGAGCCATTTCTCCAGCCCTAAACTGTTACTTTTTGTTATGAAATATCTTTTTAAAGGGCTTGACTTGGGCAGGCAGGATGTGTCAGTGGGTAAAGGTGCTTGCTGGATGGTTTGCGTTCAATCCCCAGAACCCACATAAAGGTAGAAAGAGAGAACCCAATCTACAGAATTGTTTTATGATCTCCACATTCATGTGAGCGTGTGTTCACACACCCAACACACCATACACATGCATACATAATATTAGATTAATCTCTACAGAAAGGCCTTAGTGTATACTCAGTATGTAAACCTAGGAAGAGAGAATCAGTACTGGATTATGACAGGAATGATAGACTATTCAGTTTGTAAGATTATCCTTGGTGGGACTCTGGTTTACTCTCAGTTGACAAAACGGTAGTAACGAGTACTCACCATGTTTGATGTGTGAGGACTGAACAGGTGATAAGGAGTATGTCTAAAATTAGCAAGAGGGCCATTCTCTTGTCAAGGAAGAGAGATACATTCAGTGCCATCCTTCTCTTGTAGAGGAAGAGGAGGTGACATACACAGTCATTGGTCAGTTCCAGCAGAAGTTTGGTGCTGCAGTAAGTACTATCAATCATTTACAGTGTGGTCTTCTCTATAGATATCGTGTCTGTGTCTTACAAATTGATTTTAAGACCTTTGATGTTTTCCCTATTAACAGTATTTTGGTAGTTTTATTATTATTATTATTTATTTTTATTTTTTGGTTTTTCAAGACAAGGTTTCTCCATGTTGTTTTTGGAGCCTTTCCTGGATCTCGCTCTGTAGACTAGGCTGGCCTCGAACTCACAGAGATCCACCTGTCTCTGCTTCCCGAGTGCTGGGACAAAAGGCGTGTGCCACCACTCCCGGGCTTAAACAGGTTTTAAAATATTCTTCTTATGTGTATGAGTGTTTCATTTACATGTATGTCTGTGCATCCCATTCACACAATGCCTATGGAGTCCAGAAGAGGTCATCAGATCCTCTGGAACTGGAGTTACAAATGGTTGTGAGCTGCCATGTGGGTGCTAGAAATCAAACCCAGATCCTCTACAAGAAAGCCAGCTCTCAACCACTGAACTCTCTCTCCAGCCCCTTTGGTGGCTTTAAAATTTACTTTTATTTGTGTGTGTGTGTGTGTGTGTGTGTGTGTGTGTGTGTGTGTGTGTGTATGTATGTATGTATGTGCAGGCATGAGTGCCATGGCGAGTGTGTAGAGGTCAGCAGACATCTTTCAGGAGTCAGTTCTCCTCTTGCACACTGTTTGAGGCAGGGTAGCTCGTTTCTGCTACCGTGCTGTGTCCAGGACAGCTGACCCAGAGCTTCTCGTCAGTTCTCCTGTCTCTGTCACCCATCACAGAAAGAATGCTGGGGTTACAGATGTGCACTACTGTATCAACCTTATATGAAACTCAGGTCTTTAGGTCTGCTCAGTTAGTGCTAGCCCAGGGTAGCCCAGAACTAGCTCAGGTCACCAGGTTTGTATGGCAGGCACTTTTACCCACTGAGCCATCTCACCGGCCTTGTTTACTTATTTTTGAGAAAGGCTGTAGCAAATAGTCCATTCCAGCCTTGAGCTCAGATATATCTCCTACCTCAGCCCCTTCAGAGTAAGATTATAGGGATGTATGAAATTTACATTACATTGTTAGATGAGCTGTATAGGTACAATACTTTGAACAAGAGTAGAAACACATGTACAGTATGTTCTAACCAAAATAATCTTAAATTTGTGTCATTATACAAAAATCCATATCACTGTAAAATATTTAAAACGAGTAGTTGCATTTTTAAAAGTAGATTCAATAATCTACCTTTTTTTGTTTTTTTCAAGACAGGGTTTCTCTGTGTAATAATCTACCTTTTTATCCTATTATTTCTATGACATATATACAGTATAACAAAAAATTACCTGAAATTTGTATCAATATACAAAAATCCAAGCCAATATAAAATATTTAAAACTAGTAGTTGCTTTTTAGAAGTAGATTCAGTAATCTACCCTTTTATCCTATTTCTATATCCCCCTTTTTCTTTTTAGAGTGAGATCCCTGAATCTAATCTCCTTTGTTCAGCTTTTTCCTGACATTTACCAGTAACAACTTGTAACCAACTCCCCTAAATGATGACAATTATCCATAACCCACTGAATGACCAAAAAAAACTGCCCACCCCTCCTCTTGGGAATATGGGCTTCATGTTCTTTAAAATACTTCCTGCTGTCTGGGGGAGACAGCATCTTTAGGGGACCCTGAAAAAAATTAGGATAATTGTCAAGTCTTGGGAGAGGTAGCGATACCATTTGTTGTCCAGTTTCTGTGTAATGGGAAAGTGCAGGTCCTGTCTCAAGTTCTGGCTAGAGTAGTCTGTGACGCTGGATCATCTCAGCTAGCCATCTTGAAATTGTCCTGAGCAGTTTGTAGTCCAAAGCTGATCTTCGAGTGGTGTTTTTCAGCTTAGTGGCGTCACCATAGTCCAGGTGGAATCATCGTAATGGGGCCCCATCCTCCTTTTGGAGACTTCAAAGGTTGCTGTTAGGCATGGTCATGGTTCACTCCAGTGAACTTAAACATTTTAAATGTCATATGCAGCAGATCTCAAAGAGGTTAAAGGACCATAATTTGTTATAAACATCCAGTGTACAAAAACTTAATTCCTAGTTACTTGATAGAGATTCAAACATGAAATCATGTTCAGGAAGCTAGATGAAGCCCTTTTTCTAGAACTCTATACCCTTTTTTTAGTACTCTATATAACCTTTAGGATCATGACAAAAAGTTTAAAAAAATCTTATAAATTTTGATATACTATTCATACCTTAAGAAAAGTTTTAATAATAAAATGAAACCAAAGGATCATGAGATTAGTAGTGATAGAATAGTCCCTGAATTTTGGTTTTTCTTCGGCCCCTATCAGGTAGCTCTTCTGACATAAGACAGAGATTTTGAGTTTTCCTTTTAACAAGCATGCTTGGGTTTAGAAGAGAGAACCACTAATGTTGTATGGTATTTTGTTTGTGTTCTGACAAATAAAGCTTGCCTGTAGATCAGAGGGCAGAACTAGCCACTAGTTAACCATAGGGGTCAGGCAGGGGTGGCACACACCTTTAATCTCAACACTTGGGAGGAAGAAGCAGGAAGATCAGGAGTTCAAGGCCACCCTGGGCTATACAAGATTGAACCAGTCTAATAAAAAACAGGGCGGTGGAGGCTTATGCCTTTAATCTCAGCACTAGAAAGGTGGAGACAGGAATATAAGGCAGGTAGAGATAGGATCTCGCCCATTCAGTCTGAGGATTCATAGAGACAGGACGCCCTATTCAGTCGGAGACTTCTTAGAGATAAAAGTCTCTTGTGAGCCGGGCGGTGGTGGAGCACGCCTTTAATCCCAGCACTTGGGAGGCAGAGGCAGGAGTTTGAGGCCAGCCTGGTCTATAGAGCGAGATCCAGGAAAGGCGCAAAGCTACACAGAGAAACCCTGTCTCGAAAAAAAACCTAAAAAAAAAAAAAAGTCTCTTGTGGCTGCTGCTCTGCTTCTCTGATCTTTCACCCTGATATCTGACTCCTGGTTTTTATTATTAAGACTGATTTGGATCGAGCTTCATTCAGTGTGCCACCATGCCAGGCTGGCCAACCTTTTAGGGATAGCAACTGGAATTTTTTTGTTTTGTTTTTTTGAGACAAGGTTTCTCTGTGTAGCCCTGTTTTTTCTGGAACTCACTCTGTAGACCAGGCTAGCCTCGAACTCATGGAGATCTGCCTGCCTCTGCCTCCCAAGTGCTGCGATTATAAGCGTATGCCACCACTGCCTGGCAGCAATTTGATTTTTGAGACGGGCTCATGTACCCCATGCAGCCTCTAACTTCCTCTGTAGCTAAGGTTGATCTTGAACTCCTGATTCTCCTCTCTCCACCTGGATTACAGGAGGCCATCAACACACCCAGCCCCTGACCCCCACTTTCTTTTCTTTTCTTTTCTTTTTTTTTTTTGTGGTACCAAGAAATGTTTTATTTTTCTTTTTTCTTGCAGTAGCTTTGTTAATTGCACAAAATCATGTTTTGTTTTTGCCATTTAAACATTATCACATAGTCCTATTCTGAAGGACAAATGCTCATTAACAACAAAGCGAAAATAAAAATTCACAACCTTAATCACCTAGATTTGTCATTAAAAGGAAAAGGGGAAGAGGGGCTTTCCTACAGGCATTTTCACAATGTCACATTTTCTCCTTAAAAGGGAAGGATTTCAAAACGAAAGGTGAAATAGCTTAAACAGAAATAGTCATAAAAAGGAACTTTACAGAATTGTCAACAATATTAAGACAACATTGACTAACCGATTTCCTTACAGCATCTTCCCAAACCCCCGACCCCCAGGACCAAGACAGGATGTCTGACTCCCATTTTCTAAGGACTACTCAGGATGGTGTTTAGGTATAATCTCAGTGATTTTAAAAAAAGGAAGTAACTATCCTCATGTTCATAAACGGACTTCAGGAGAGTCACTGACATTTCTGTTGTATATAAACTTATAATTGGGGCTGCGTGAGTCATTTTAATTTGTTACTGATTCAGAGACAAAGTCTCCATAATTTTCTCAGCCTGTCCTCCAACGCAATCCTGCCCTATCTTCCAAAGTAGCTGGGAAGACAGATGGACACCACCATGCCTGTCATATGTATGTCTTTAAAGGGAGAGCTGACTTTTAGCAGGTTTTTTTTTCATTAGCATTTGAGGTCTGAGTGATTTATCTTCCAGTTATGTGTTTACACTTCTGCTAAAACTAAACTGAGGAACAAATATGTTCAGTGGTAATTTATATGTATAAGTGAAAACTCTGGTTTGTGTTAGTCAAAGTTGTAAATTTAAAAAGATGAAAAAAAAATACCCAGAGGTGTTGGCGCACGCCTTCCCAGCACTTGGGAGGCAGAGGCAGGTGGACTCTGAGTTTGAGGTCAACTTGATCTACAGAGTGAGATCTAGGACAGCCAGGGCTGTTACACAGAGAAATCCTGACTTGGGGGAAGGAAAAACAACAAAACATGACCCAGGAGCTGGGAAGATGCCTTAGTCAGCAAAATGGTTTCTATGCAAGCATGAAGGCCTGAGTGTGGATCCCCAGCACCGAGGTAAAGGCAGGGAGCATGCACGTCTGTACCCTTACTGCTGAGGAGGCATAGACGGGCAGATTCCTGGAGCTGCTGGCCAGCTAGTCCAACCAAATCAGTGAGCTCCGTGTTTAATGAGAACCTGTCTCAAATGTAAGATGGGAAGTGACTGAGGAAGACACCAAACATGGGTCTCTGTCCTCCAAATGAATGTGTGCACACATACTCACAAGTGAACATGTACACACACACACACACACACAGAGATGACCCAAGCTGGGTGTTTGACACATTCTTATGATGTCAGTACTAGAAACAGAACAACCAGGAGGATAAGACTAACGTGGGCTAAGTGACTTAGTTGGAGACCAGCCTGAAGGTATATGAAACCCTCTTGTTTGTCTGTCTGTCTATCTATCTATCTATCTATCTATCTATCTATCTATCTATCTATCTATCTATCTATCATTTTGAGTCAGGGTTTCTCTGTGTAGCCCCAGTGCTGGGATTAAAGGTGTGTTCCTTTTCTTAACAGATGCTCCACATCAAGAAGCAGAATGTCTTGAGTGTGGCTGCAGAAGGAGCTAATGTGTGTCGCCATGGGAAACTCTGTTGGCTTCAGGTGAAAGATCTTTTCTAAACTGAAATGTTTTCTTTGGTTTTGTTTCTGGCATGGTCTTTTTTTTTTTTTTTTTTCTGGAATGGTCTTATGGAGCCTAGACTGGCCTTGAACTCACTTGTGTGTTTGCTGCCTTTGAACCCTGTTCCTCCTATATCCACTTCCCAAATGCTCAATGTCTGTATATGTATGTGTGATTATGCGATAAATCCACGGGAGTCTGGTTAAGGAGAATTAGAGAAATGTATTAGGGTAAATTGAGGAAAAACACTCAGGAATTCAGAACAGAATAGACAGCTGAGGTCATCTGTAGACAAATTTCTAAGCAGTCTTATTAAATAAAAAACACAGAACCAAAAATAGGGGTGAAAGCCTTAGAGATCAGTGAAATAGGAATAGCCACCAGCTAACCTTACCTCACCACGCCACAGATTCCAAAGTGCCATGACTTCTTGTCTACCCAGACTTTTATTGCCTTGCTGTTCTGTCTTCTCATTGGCTCTTAGCTCAGCTCCCTCACTTCCTTGTCACTGCCTGTCTGTACAGACTTCCAGCTCTCTATGGTTGGTACTGGGATTAAAGGCCTGTGTCACCATGCTTGGCTGTGTTCCCTAGTGTGGGCTTAAACACACAGAGACCCTGCCTGCTAAGTGATAGGATTAAGGGTGTGTGCTACCACTGCCTGACTTTGTGTTTACTTAAAATGGCTTGCTATTTCCTCTGATCTCCAGGCAAAGTTTATTTATTAACATACAAATAAAGTATCACCACAGTTGTCCTCTGATCTGACTGTGAGCGAATCCACCTGGCACTTTGATCACACCAGGAAGCAGGGAGAAGGGGCTCATGACCCTTCTCCCTTTCCTTTTAAGTGGTGACATACAATGGCAAGAAGCACTTCCTCTTTCAGGCCCTATAGCCCAAGGTCATGGGTGGAAATACTACTACATTTCCACTTTTTGTCTTAATAAGACTGTTCTAAACTTAGTGCAAACTATATACTAAAAGAATGATTATCAAGTATTGTCCAGGAAAAACAAAGGGTAATAACATAACAAAAATGGAACTACAACCACAAGAACAACAGCAAACTAGAAAGACATGCTAAATGTCCAGAAATGTCCAGATCATAGGTAAATGGCAAATTACCAAGATTACTCCAATAGCTGTCTTATCCTGAAGATTCTAACTCTAGTACTTAATATGTTCTAGGTAAGATATGAGAAGATTGTAACTGTAACTATCTAGTCTTCAACTCTATCAAAGACCTGAGAAGGAACATAATAATACCTGAGAAAAAATGGAAAATGCAAGCAAGCAATTTCTGAAAATCTTGCGAGAATAGACAGAGACAGCTGGCAGCCTGCACAGTCACCCAAAGTTTCTCAGTATCACTGGGGCATCCAGTTTGGCACCAGGCCTAGAATATCTGACAGACCATTTTCAGAAGCAGGAATTTTGAAAGACCATCTTACCCTGTCTTCGCAGAGTTCAGTAGTCACTTTTTCTTGTGTCCTGTTTGTCCAGAAAGGGCAGTGTTCATACTGTCAGCAGTCTAAGCAAGGGAAGTTCTTTGCCCAGCAGGCCAATTTGTGCCAAGAAGAAGTCAAACTTCAAATGGAAATGTCTTAGAAGCCCAACATTTTCTCAGGATCAGATCTGTGCTGCCAGGAGCAATTGTGTTTCATGTCAACAGAATTCTAAGTTATCGAAACATTTAAATGTCATAGTCTCTAGGTCTATGAAGTATTTGAAGATTACCTATCCATCTGACATATGTTTCTGTAAATCTGGAGAACCTAACTAACATAAGTATAGAAGTGACAAGCATGGATGACTATAGTTCTGTAAGTTTTATCTACCTAAATAACCTAAGGACTAAGGCTTCACATTAACAGTCTGTAAACAGATGTACCATATAAGGACAATGACCTCAAAATGGTGACAATATACAAAATATCTTAAATGGAGGTAGAAATGTATAATGCAATATGATAACAATATCCTAAATCTGTACCAATATACAAAATATCCTAAACACAGGTAGAGCATACATACAGTATGACAAATATAATTTTGCATTTGTATCAATATATAAAATATTTCAAACAGGAATAGAAATATATGTATAATACAACAAATATAATTTTGTATTTGTATCAATATACAAATTATCTTAAATAGGAATATAAGAATAGTTTACATTTGTATCAAATATACAAGAATTCATATTAGTGCAAATTATCCAAGGCTGATAATTTGCTAAATAAGTTTACTAGTAGATATAATGATCTACCTTAATATACTATACCTATCCATTCCCTTTTTCTTTTCTAAAGCAGAATACTGAGTCTAAATTTTATTGTTCCACCCCCAATCCTATAACCATTCATCCATAACGCTGAGAAAAATGAAACCTTTGGGAGAGGAGCGTCATTTTCTTAGGATTGCTTCCTGCTGTTTAGGGGGCAACAATATCTCTACGGGGTCCTGTAAGAAAGCTCAGATAGTTAGGTCTCAATAGGACTAACTGTAGAGTTTGCAGCCAGTCTCAGAGTAATGGGTAAGATTGTCTTGAGATTCTGGCTAGAAGTGTAGTATGATAGACCATCTCATCTTGGAACTGTCCTGACGAACTATCAGTTCAAGGCTGATCATTAAGTATGTTCTTAGGTACGATGGCATCTTTCTGGACTGAGTAGAGTCCTTGTTGTGGGGCCCCATCTTTCTTCTGGAGACTTCAGAGATTGCTATTTTCACTGTGGAAAACTTGAACATTATTAATATCAAAATGGACAGTTTGGATTTAGGGTGATTTGAGGAAGGATTCCCAGAAATCAAGGATAAGCATGGAGAGAAATTGAAACTTGACAACAATGATCCATAGATTATTGGTTTTCTTCTTTCTCACACCAGTCGACTCTTCTGATATGAGACAGAATCTCCTAATTTTTCTTTTAGCAATATTCTTGGGTTTAGAGGAGAGAGCCACAGTTCAGCTCCAAAGCCAGCTTGATTAATTTTTTGTTTTTGTTTTTTGTTTGTTTTTGTTTTGTTTTGTTTTTTTCCAAGACAGGGTTTCTCTGTGTTTTGTTTTGTTTTGTTTTTTCCGAGACAGGGTTTCTCTGTGTATCCTTGGCTATCCTGGAACTCTCTGTAGATCAGGCTGACCTCAACCTTACAGAGATCTGCCAGCCTCTGCTGGGATTAAAGGCGTGCACCACTACTACCTGGCCAGCTTGATTTATAATTGAATCGGGACCACAACTTTTCTAGGGTTAAAGAGATATAGATGTTAGGCAGTGAGATATTACCCTGTGGAGTATATTGGTACCAATATGTCCTTCCTTTATGCAGTAGACATCTAGGTGTCCAAGGCCTTATGATTTCTTGAAGATGGGTATTCCTATTATCCTGTAAAGACAAAAAACAGAACCCTACCTGACCCTTGTTTGTTGAGTTTTTCCTTACAACTTGTAGAATTGTCACATTGGTGGATGAGCTATTCCTTCTCCTCGTCGAGGGGTTTCTCCTGTTCGAAGCAAATTTTAATTAATTTTCTTGGTATCCATAGCTTTTCTTCTCCTGCAGAAACAAAAGCAAAACCCGAAGCCGGGCGGTGGTGGCGCACGCCTTTAATCCCAGCACTCAGGAGGCAGAGCCAGGCGAATCTGTGAGTTCGAGGCCAGCCTGGGCTACCAAGTGAGTTCCAGGAAAAGGCGCAAAGCTACACAGAGAAACCCTGTCTCGAAAAAAAAAAAAAAAAAAAAAAAAAAAAAAGCAAAACCCCTTCCCCAACATAGGATGTATCCTGGGTTCCATTCCGAGGTCAACATATCTTTGAAGTAAACTGGTTAGTTTAGCTTAAGGGTTTTTTTGTTGTCCAATGTCTCTCCACAGCTGTTGTCCCTTTCTCATCAGCATTGAGAAAATTCAAGGTTAATAAAGCATTATGTAATCTATTTCTAGGAGTCATTGTTACCTCTTTCTGTTTATTTAGCATATCCTTTAAAGTTTGATTGGATCTTTCTATGACTGCTTGGCTTGTGGGATTGTGTTGTATACCTGTAACATGCTTTATATTGTAATAAGTAAAAAAGATCTCATTTTATTTGAGACATATGCTGGAGCATTGTCAGTCTTTTTTTTTTTTTTTTAAGATTTATTTATTTGTTATGTATAGTGTTCTGCCTGCATGTTTGATTACAGGCCAGAAGAGGGCACCAGATCTCATTACAGGTGGTTGTTAGCCACCATGTGGTTGCTGGGAATTGAACTTAGGACCTCTGGAAGAGCAATCAGTGCCCGTAACTGCTGAACCATCTCTCCAGCCCACATTGTCAGTCTTAAATCTTCCAAATTCTGCAAAATGAAACACATCCATTTGCCAAATTTCATTTCTTTGTATAACTTTAGGATTGCTTCCTGCAGGTAATAGAGTTTGGTTATAGAAGGAACAAGTAAGACATTTTTTTACAATTTCCTTGACTTACTGCCAAGTGATGGAAAAGTCCCTTTTCAAACCTTTGCTATTTACATGGTGTTTCTTATGAAATTCTGAGGCTTCTAGCACATTACCTACTAATAATTGATCAATCTCATCATTACCTTGTACAGACCCATATGGGATCTGATGTGTGTTTTATATATATAGGATGTTCCCTGTTTCTGATTATTTCCTGTAATTGTATAAATAGTGAAGTTAATTCTGACTCACCAGGAATGAATTCAAGCAGTTTCAATATGTAAAACAACTCTTTCTGCATATTGAGAGTCAGTACCTATATTGAGAGGGTCCATGAAGTCCATTAGTACCATAAAAATGACATACAGTTCTTCTTTATGTTCAGAATTGTAGGTGCTTTGAGCCACTTTACTTAAGTCTCCTGATTTATATCCCGCCTTTCTTGATTCATTTCGTCATTATAGAATGTGGGGACTCTAGTAGAGATTAGTTTTTGCTGTACAATGTGAGGAAGGACCCATTCAGTTCTTTTTATGAATTCTATTCTCTTGCTTTTGGGATAACAATTGTTAATCTCTCCCAAAAATTTACAGCAGGCTCTTTGCCAATATTCATTATCTTTCCATAGTGAGGAAATTTCCTCATTAAAGGTACTACAATTTCTGCTGGGTACATTCCTGTCAACTGATAAAGTCTCAATTTTCCTTTTAGAACTAAATCAGAGATTTTTTTCTACATAAGTCTTTAAGTTCTTACTCGGTTTACATGTTAGAAATGTCCATTCCAATATAATATCTTCCCTCTGCATCAAAATCCCTGTAGGGGAGTGTCTAGAGGAGAGTATGACCAGAATACAGTTAAGTTCTGGATTCACACGATCCACATGTGCCTCTTGTATTTTCTTTTCTACTAGAACCAATTTCTTCTCGGCTTCAGCTGATAATTCTCTTGGACTATTTAAGTCCTTGTCCCCTTTTAGGGTATTGGCCAAATTTACTAGTCCATCTTTGGGTATTCCAATGATGGTCTGTAAGTTGGAAATGCTTCCTGACAATTTTTGAAAATCATTAGGAGTCCACAATTGATGTCTCCTGAGTTGTACCTTTTGGGGTCTAATTTTTTGTAGATCTATCTTATATCCTAGGTAATTAATAGAATTTCCTCTTTGTATTTTTTCAGAAGCAATTTGTAGTCCCCAGCGAGGCAAAACTTTCTTTACTTTTTTAAACATGCTTTCTAAGGTATCTAACTTTGGATCAGCTAATAAGATACCATCCATATAATGGTAGATTATAGATTGTGGAAATTTTGCACGAATTATTTCCAACAGTTTTTCACAAAATATTGGCATAAGATAGGGCTATTTAACATTCCCTGTGGGAGGACCTTCCATTGATATGTCTTGACTGTCTGGGAGTCATTATAAGTAGATACTGTGAAGGCACATTTTTCTCTATCCTTTTCTTGTAGAGGTGTGGTAATGAAACAGTCCTTTAAGTCAATAACTATAATAGACCATTCTTTAGGTAACAGAGAGGTCAAGGGCATCCCATTCTGTAAGGAGCCCATAGGCTGAATTACTTTATTTATGGCTGTCAGATCTGTCAGCATTCTCCATTTACCAGATTTTTTTTTTATGACAGGATTTCTCTGTGTAGTTTTGGTGCCTGTCCTGGATCTCACTCTGTAGACCATGCTAGCCTTGAACTCACAGAGACCCACCTGGCTCTGCTCCCCCAAGTGCTGGGATTAAAGGCATACACCACTGCCCCCCAGCCAGATTTCTTTTTTTTTTTTTAATTTTTTTTTAATTATTTATTTATTATGTATAGAATGTTCTGTCTGCATGTTTGCCTGCAGGCCAGAAGAGGGCGCCAGATCTCATTACAGATGGTTGTGAGCCACCATGTGGGTGCTGGGAATTGAACTCAGGACCTCTGGAAGAACAGCCAGTGTTCTTAACCACTGAGCCATCTCTCCAACCCCCTTTTTTTGGTTTTTAAAGACAGGGTTTCTCTGTGTAGCTTTGTGCCTTTCCTGGAACTCACTTGGTAGCCCAGGCTGGCCTCGAACTCACAGAGATCCGCCTGGCTCTGCCTCCCGAGTGCTGGGATTAAAGGCGTGCGCCACCACCGCCCGGCCCAGATTTCTTTTTAATAACAAATACAGGACAATTCCAGGGGCTGGTAGATTCTTCAATATGTTGAGCCTTTAACTTCTGCTGAACCAGGTCTTCTAAAGCTTGTAGTTCTCTTGTGTCATAGGCCATTGTCCAACCCAGATAGGTTCATCAGTTAGACATTTTAAAGGTAGGGCCATTGGTACTTCTGAGAATTCAATGGCAGTTGTGCTCTGTTTGTATACAGCCTAAATGGTTGGTGGCTGTTTCTTATAGTATCTTATAATATTATTTCCAGAAACATGAATTGGTCTATTTTCCACTTCTGAGATTGGAGAAATTTTAATCTGGGTATTCCATTGCTGTAACAGATCTCTGCCCCAAAGATTCACTGCTACATCTACATATGGCTTCAGCCTTCCTCTTTGTCCTTCTGGCCCTATCCATTCAACCCATCTAGAACTTTGTTTTACCTGAAATAGGGTTCCAATCCCTACCTCTTGAAGAGGCCAATTCAGATGCCATGATTTTGGTGTAATTATAGTCACATCCACACCTGTGTCCACCAGTCCTTTCAGGACAATGTTGTTAATTCACATTCTAAGCTTTGGTCTTTGTTCATTTATGGAAGTCTGCCAAAATATTCATTTTATGGTGTTTTTTGTAATTTTTGATCCGTCTATCAAAGTTGTTCTATCATCCAGTGCAGTGTCATTCTTTACATTAGGCACTGGGTCATTTAATTGTCCTGGGAAAGAATTTCCTACGCAGTGGCTGGAAATGTTTGGACCATGTTTGATTTGAGAGCCTGAGAAAGGCCCCCCAAGGCATTTTCCACTGGTAAAGGGTTGCATCATATGTCCCTTGTTGATCTGCATTCATTGGTCCAATGTCAGCCTTTGCCACATCTGCATAATCCAGTAGATTGGGGTCTCCTGTTTGGGTTATTTCTAGAAGAAGCATTACTTCTTGGAGCACCTGTGTACAATTTCTTCTTATATGACCTGGTGTACCACAGTTAAAATGTTTGTTACCTTGATGCCTCCTTCCACCTTTGGAAATCGCCTCCCCTATCCAAGCCTCATTACCATAGTTAAGAGACTCAGCACCATTTGTATGTTGAATCCATTCCTCCAAAGGTGCTGACCTGACCTTTAAAGGTGTAAGTATTCTTTTGCATTCTGTATTAGCATTATCAAAAGCCAAAGATTGAGTTAATACTTATCTTAATTCTTGTTGTGATGCTGTCTTGTTTATAGTCTTGGTCAGTCTTTGTAAAAAAAAAAAAAAATCAGTAAATGGTTCTTTTGACCCCTGGAAGACCTTCATATATAGCTCAGTTGGTTTCCCTGTTTCTGAAATTTTTTCACAAGCATTTAAAGCTGCTATACAGCATAGAGAATGTATGCTCATCAAAGGTACCTTCTACATTTATATCAGCAAAATGGCTCTCACCAAGAATTTGATCTTCGGAGATCTCAAAACCTCCAATTTTACCTTGCTGCTCAAGGGCCTTTGCTTCTCTCGACCAGCTTTTCCATTGTAACTGCTAGCTATATTCTAACACAGTTGAAATTAACTGATTCCAGTTATCTGGTATAATTCTATTTCTAGAAGACCATGTATTTTACAACTGTTTTACATATGTTGAATGTATGCCATAGGTAAGTACAGCCTCCCCAATGTGTTTTAAATCCCTCATATGAATAGGTTGCTAGATATATTCTATATAATCTTCAGGATGTGTATCATCTGCTGGCTTCTCATGGATGGTGACAGGATAAGCCATTTTATAAGAGCCACCTGGCAATGTTATTTCTTTTTTTTTGGTTTTTCGAGACAGGGTTTCTCTGTGTAGCTTTGCTCCTTTCCTGGAACTCACTTGGTAGCCCAGGCTGGCCTCGAACTCACAGGGATCCATCTGGCTCTGCCTCCCGAGTGCTGGGACAAAAGGCGTGCGCCACCACCGCCCGGCGCGATGTTATTTCTTGTGTGTGTTTGAACCTCCTCTGTTGTAAAGGATTCTAGAGATTTCATGGACTCATACAATTTTTTATGTTCATCTGAAACATATGATTTCCACAACTATTCTATCAATTAGAGATGATCTTTCCTCCTTAGAAATAATCTGAATGGCATTAAGATTGCTCTGAAGGGTTATTGTTTTGTACATTAAGTATTCATATTTATTATCACCACCTCCTTTGGGCCCTATAGCCCAAGGTCATGGGTGGAGCAAATACCACTACATACCAATACATACATACATATATACACATATGCATGTATATTGGCTGTCCTGTAACTTATTCTGTAGACCAGGCTGGCCTTGAACTCAGAGATCTACCTGTCTATGCCTCCCAAGTATTAGGATAAAAGGCATGTGCCACCGCCACATGGCACTGTGTATATGTATTTTAATAGTCTTCTGTCACTCAAGAACTCACTTAGATTGTCCATTATTGTTTTCCTTTTTTTCCCCTGGAACTACTGGGGTTGAACCTAGAGCCTCCTATATCCTAGATAAGCACTCTTTCACCGAGATATCCCCCTGAGTCTTTAGAATAACCATTCTTCTATTATTTATTTTAAAAAAGACCGGTGGGTATTTTGGGAGATGGACCAAGGGTTAAGAGTTCTTACTATTCTTGCAGAGGAACCTGTTAATTTTCAACATCCCCATGGCAGCTCACAGCTGCTTGTAACTTTAATTCCATGGGGTCCAGTGCCCACTTCTGACCTTGGAAGATACCAGGCACACATGTGGTGCACAGACATACATGAGGCAGAACATCCATACACATAATATTTTAAAAATTAAAAAAAATAAAATTAAAAATAGCTGGGCAGTGGTGTCACCTTTAATCCCAGTACTCTGGAGGCAAAGGCAGGTGAATCTCTGAGTTCAAGGCCAGCCTGATCTATGCAGTGAGTTCCAGGACAGCCAGGGCTACACAGAGAAACCCTGTCTCCAAAAAACAAAAAACATTTTTTTTTTTAATTTATACGTATCAAGGGGCAGGGCAGAGCAGTATATGAATGTGCCACAGCATGTATAGAGGTCATCGGACAACTTGCAGGTGTCAGTCTCTCCTTTTATCTTGTGTGTCCCACGGATTGAGCTCAGGTTCTCAGGGTTGGCAGTAACTCTAGCAACTCAGCCATCTTACCTCTCTTCAGTAATGTTTTTCTAAAGTCTTCTCAATTTCTATATCCCTGTCTTCAGTATGGATGGCCCCCCACAAGGAGACGTTCTCAAGAGAGTCAGGGAGTGATAAAGATGTATCTAGTTTTTTATGTCAATATCATATTAAGGGCTGGGGTGACTGTTCAGTTGTTAGACCTGAATTTTACACTTAGAACTCACAACTTTCAAAAGCCAAATATAGTAGCATGTGCTTGTAATCCCAGAAGTGGAGAAGCAGAGACAGGCAGGTCCTGGGACTCACTGGCTAGCTAGTCTACCCTAGTGGCCAGTAAGAGACCCTGTCTTAAAAAAAAATCCAGGCAGTAGTGGTGCACACCTTAATCCCAGCACTTGGGAGACAGAGGCAAGTGGATATCTGTGATTTTGAGGCCAGCCTGGGCTACAGAGTGAGTTCCAGGACAGCCAGGACACAGAAAAACCTTGTCTCAAAAAAACTAACAAATAAAACAAAAAAGCATCTGGGCCAGCAAGATTGCTTGCTACCAAGATTGCCAAACTGAGTTTGATCCCCAGCTCCACATGGTGAAAGAAGAAAACCAACCCTGACAAGTCACCCCAACCTCGTGTCCTGTGTCACATATGCCCGCTTACCCATTCCACACAAGAATAACTAAAAATAAATGTAAATAAGGTGCTGATGCCTGATGTTGTCTTCTGGCCTTCATGCACATGCGCGCGCGCACACACACACACACACACACACACACACACACACACACACACACAATATTTGGTGTTCAGGGAAGGGGTTCCCAAGGCCTACCCCTGTTTGTTAGCAGTTGTTAAGTTCTGGAAGGGAGAGTGACTTTTTTTTTCTTTTTTTTGTTTTTTTAGAGACAGGGTTTCTCTGTGTAGCTTTGCGCCTTTCCTGGAACTCACTTTGGAGACCAGGCTGGCCTCGAACTCACAGACATCTGCCTGTCTCTGCCTCCCGAGTGCTGGGATTAAAGGCGTGCGCCACCACCGCCCGGCTGACTTTTTTTTTTTATAATTTTATTATTATTATTTTATTTATGTGCATTGGTGTTTTGTCTGCATGAGGATGTTGGGTACCCTGGAACTGGAGTTACAAACAGCTGTGAGCTGCCATGTGATTGCTGGGAACTGAACCCGGGTCCTCTAGGAAGAGCAGCCAGTACTCTTAACCACTGAGCCATCTCTCCAGCACCAAAAGTGCACGGTGTTTTTGTTTTTGTTTTAATTTTCTGGAGCAGAGGACCAAACCCAGGGCCTTGTGCCTGCTAGGCAAGCGCTCTACCACTGAGCTAAATCTCTAACCCCGACTTTTCTTTAAGAGTGGGGCCAATGGAAGGTTGTCCCTTCCCCAGTGGATGACTCCATGTTCTAGTGTAGATGTGCAGTGCTAATTTGATTCAATGGATTAAAAAAATTAAAATAAGAGGACATAAAGTTGTGAAGGAGATGTGATGGGTTTTGGGGGAGTTGGAGGTAAGGAGTAAGGGGTAAATATGATCAATATATATTGCATGCATGTATGAATTTTGAAAGAATAAAGAGTAAATATCATAAGCGATAGAAATGAATACATATATTTATCATGCTTACTGTATCTTAAAAGAAAAAGAAAAAATCCATCAAGCTTTCCTGCTTGGCATAGCAAGTTTACCTGTTTACTCTTTTCTTTCCTTCTGAAAATCCTAGTAATTGTATCTTTCATCATATTTGTTGCAGTATCAGTATCAAAGATACCAATATCAAATCAGAGATATCCAGAATTTCACCTATATTAAGCAAGCACCCTACCACAGAGCCACAACCCTAAGTCCCATTGTATCATTTGAATGACTGCTGCCAGCTTAACAGTGAGGATGCTCCCCATTTTCATCTGTGTCCTGTGCTTTTGGTCCTCAGATCCCTACTGTGGTCTTTCCTCATTTCATGGTATTATCTGTTGTAGGTGGCCACAAACAGCCGAGTTTACTTGTTTGATATTTTCCTTCTGGGAATTCGTGCTTTCAACAATGGACTTCAGATGATTTTGGAAGATAAGAGAATCCTGAAGGTGGGCATTAGAAGCTGATTCCTGTAGTGATGAGGTTAGGGTAGGTCCTAATGACTCCCTGTCTTCTGACTCCGCAGGTTATCCATGATTGTCGATGGCTTTCAGATTGCCTGTCTCATCAGTATGGAATCATGCTGAACAATGTCTTTGACACACAGGTATGAAGGGATGCTGGAGAAAATCCAGCACACATGGATCCTAGTTTAAGATTCGCTGTCTAAAAAATGATTGTGCCAAGTGTAGTGGTACATGTCTCTGCTCCCAGTATTTGAGAAGCAGAGGCAGGTGGCTCTCTGTGAGTTGAAGGCCAGCTTGGTCTACATAAAGAGCTCCACATCATCCAGTGCTACACAGGGAGAACCTTAAAAAATAAAAGATCGAGCCTGTTTTTCCTGGTGGCCATTCCTGCCCATTTCTTCCATAAATTATGTCTATAACTTGTGAGAACCATAAAAATTGTATAGAAAGTGACTTAGAATCACTTAGGAGGAAGTCTTCTCTTTTTACTCTAGAATTGTAAAAGTAAGAAGGAAGCTGGGTATGCCATGACATTCAGAAACTTCAGAAATTTGAAGGTCATTCAGAAGTCTGATGTGGAGACTTAATATGAAGTGAAAAAGAGCATCTCACCTTTATCATGTGTTTACCTCAGGGGTGTGGGTTGTTGAGACTATTACACCCCTTTTAAAAAACCCTATTTATGGGGCTATCAGGATGGCTTAGTAGTTAAGAGCACTTGTTGCTATTGCAGAAGACTCTAGTTTTGTTCCGGTACCCACTTATCCATCAGTAACTCTGGTTCCAGGGGAACTGATGCCCTCTTCTGACCTCCACAGACACCAAGTGTACATATGGTACACCCACATGCAAGCAGGCGAACACACATATAAGACAAAGTAAATAACTTATTTCTTAAAAATGAAAAAAACCTACCTGGCTCAAAATAATAACTTGATAAGATTTGAATGGACTCTTGCAAGGGACCGGAAGGAAATGAGAAATGCCTTGCCTAGCCCATTCTTAAAACTCATTTGGTTTCGATTTGATCCTGAAAGCAGTAAAACCACTGGTCCCAGTGTGGTTTCTCTCTTTCCCTCCTGTTCTTGCGTCTTTCCTTCCCTCCCTTCCCTTGGTCTTTCTTTTTTGTCCTTTGGTGCTGGGGATTGATTATTATTTTTGAGGATCAACTCCTAAGTTCAATTTCTTGTTTAAATATGTGACTCATTTTACTCTGTATCTACTCATGAAGTGTGTACCATTTCTTATGTTTGCAGTTCCTTTGGGCCTTCTTTTAGACTCTTTCAGTATACAGTATTGACACTGCCCTTGCGCCATGCTTACTCCCAAAGTCTCAGAGGAGTCCCCATTGTTCCCCTGAAGCCATCGTCATAAATATTGTTTTCCTTGCTCTCGAATGAACTCAAAACCTTGCATAGAAGGCAAGCATTGTTGATATAACTGATCACAAGTTTGGCCTGGCTCCCTCAGTTCATTCTCTTACAGTTCTGAAAATGAGAAGGCTCACATCACTTTTCCTGGGTAAGAGTCAGGGCGACAGCAAGATTGTTTGAGAGGTTATTGGGAGTGACTGCTCCCTTGCTTAAGAACAAAACCTTTGGACAGGGTTTCTCTGTGTAGGTCTGCTTATGCTTGCTATGCAGCCTAGTCTGCCCTCAGACTTGCAGCTATCCACCGTCTTCTGCATCCTCAGTGCTGGCATCATAGGCAGTGCTGGCATCATGGGCTTGCTCTACCAAACCCAGCACATTTAGCAGGGCTTTGATTGTTTTTGAGACGGGATTCATGTAGCCCTGACCTCAAACTCTGTAGCCAAGGATGACCCGGAACTACTGAGTTTTCACCTCTGGGCTCCACTGCGTTTCTCAGGAGCTAGAGGCCACACATGTTCATTGCTTTGTGACTCCTTTCTCCCTCTTCAGAGTATGTCATTCTGTTGATAGGAAGCAGGAAGATTCGGGGTTTCAAGACCAGTCTCAGCTACCTAGTGTTCAAGGCCAGCCTGGACCACATAAGGCCCTGTCTCAAAAACTTAAAAAAAAAAAGGAGGGGGGGATGTGTGTGTATGTATGTGTGCAATACTGGATAAATGGTTCATCAGTTAAAAATGCTTGCTGTAATGGTGAGGGTCATATTAGGGTCCCAGCACCCACATAACAAGCTGAGTGTCCCCGTGAGCACCTGTAGCGCCAGCTCTGAGGGAGGCAGAGATAGCAGGCTCACTGCAGCTTGCCGACTCCCAGCCGACTCCCAGGAAGCCACAAGCCCCAGGTTTCAGAAAAAAAAAGAGACCCTGCCTCAGAAGACTAGGCAGAGAGTGATGGAGGACACTCCCACTGTCCCCTTCTGGCCTTCACTTGCACACACAGTTGCAAACATCTGTACACACATGTACATGCAGTAACATAGACATGTACATATACATAAAGAGTATGAGAGGTGACTCAGGGGTTAAAGCACGTGCTTCTCTTGCAGAGGACATGAGTTTGATTCCTAGCAACTGCATAGTGGCTTACAGCGACCCATAATTCAAAATTCCAGAGGATCTGGTGCCCTCTTCTGGCCTCCTCAGTCTACAGGCATACACTTAGTGCTCATACATACATACATGCAGGAAAAATGCTCATACACATGAAATAAAAAGATTCATCGTAGCCGGGCGTTGGTGGCGCACGCCTTTAATCCCAGCACTCGGGAGGCAGAGCCAGGTGGATCTCTGTGAGTTCGAGGCCAGCCTGGGCTACCAAGTGAGTTCCAGGAAAGGCGCAAAGCTACACAGAGAAGCCCTGTCTCAAAAAACCAAAAAAAAAAAAAAAAAAAAAAAAAGATTCATCTTTAAAAAATTAAAAATAAGCCTCAGGCTATGAGTGGTGATTGCCTTTAACCCACTTCTTAGGAAGCAGAGGCAGGTGGATCTCTGTGAGTTTGAGGCCAGCCTGGTCTATAGAGTGAGTTCCAGGATAGTCAGGGTTACTACGTAAGATCCTATCTCTAAATAAATAATTCTTAGAAAACAAAGGTAAAAGAAAAAGTTGGAGCCGGGCATAGTGGCGCATGCCTTTAATGCCAGCACTTGAGAGGCAGAGGAAGGCAGATCTCTGTGAGGTCGAGGCCAGCCTGGTCTACAGAGTGAGTTCCAGGATAGCCGGGTCTACACAGAAAACCCTGTCTCAAAAAACCAAAAGCACTGTATAGTTTTGACAAAGAAGCCAAAACTATACAATGGAAAAAAGAAAGTATCTTCAACAAATGGTGCTGGCATAACTGGATGTCAACATGTAAAATATTACAAATAGATCCATATCTGTCACCGTGCACAGAACTCAAGTCCAAGTGTATCAAAGACCTCAACATAAATCCAGTTACACTGAACTTGATAAAAGAGAAAGTAGGAAGTACTCTTGAATGCATTGGCACAGGAGATCACTTCCTAAATATAATACCAGTAGCACAGACACTGAGTACAACAATTAATAAATGGGCCCTTTTGAAACTGAGAAGCTTTTGTAGGGCAAAAGACACAGTCAATAAGACAAAAAGACAGCCTACAGAATGGGAAAAGACCTTCACCAACCCCACATCTGACAGAGGGCTGATATCCAGAATATATAAAAAACTCAAGAAACTAGACATCAAAATACTAAACAATCCAATTAAAAAATGGGCTAAAGAGCTAAATGGAATTCTCAAAAGAAGAATCTCAAATGGCTGAAAGACATTTAAGGAAATGCTCAACATCCTTAGTCATCAGAGAAATGCAAATCAAAATGACTCCGAGATACCACCTTAGACCTGTCAGAATGGCTATGATCAAAAACACTAATGACAGTCAATGTTGGAGAGGATGGGAGCAAAGGGAACACTGCTCCACTGTTGGTGGGAATGCAAACTTGTACAACCACTGTGGAAATCAGTAATGGCGGGTTTTCAGAAAATTGGGAATCAATCTACCTCAAGACCCAGCCATATCACTCTTGGCCATATACCCAAGGAATGCTCAATCATACCACAGAGATATATGCTCAACTATGTTCATAGCAGCATTGTTTGTAATAGCCAGAAACTGGAAACAACCTAGATGCCCTTCAACTGAAGAATGGATTAAGAAAATGTGGTACATATACACAATGGAGTACTCAGCAGAGAAAAACAATGACAGCATGAAATTTGCAGGCAAATGGATGGAACTAGAAAATACCATCCTGACTGAGGTAACCCAAACCCAGAAGGACAAACATGGTATGTTCTCACTCATAAGTGGATTCTAGATATAAAGCAAAGAACAATCAGACTGCAACCCACAGATCCAGGGAGGCTATGTAGCAGGGGGGACCCTAGGATGACTGTGACTTATAATAAGTTTTGGTTTTACCCAATCACTGGGCAAACTTCAGTGAAACATTTCACTATTAGGATAAGAATTTGTACTGTATCAAGCTGATAATAAAAAATAAAAATTAAAAAAGGAAGGAGGAAATAAAGAAAAAGTAGGGCTGACGAGCTGTCTCACCAGATGACGGCGTTGGCTGCCAATCCTGAGCCCAGTTCTTACAACTCATATGATAAAAGGAGAGAAGCAACTCCCACAAGTCGTCTTGTGGCCTTCACAAGGGCCAGACAGCATGCATGTGCCCCACCCAGATGGAAAGTAAAAGCACCCTGTCATCTGCTCCTGTCACCTTCCCCTCTGCTCCACTCTGGTTCACTCTCCATCTGTGACTTTAAAAGAGCCCATGTGAAGCCGGGCGGTGGTGGCGCACGCCTTTAATCCCAGCACTCGGGAGGCAGAGGCAGGTGGATCTCTGTGAGTTCGAGGCCAGCCTGGGCTACCAAGTGAGTTCCAGGAAAGGTGCAAAGCTACGCAGAGAAACCCTGTCTCGGGAAAAAAAAAAAAGCCCATGTGAGCTGGGTATGACAACACACGCCCACGCCCACAGTTCCAACGTGGGGGAACCAAAGTGAGGGGGCCACCCTGCCAAGCCAGCCTCAGTTATGTAGTTCTAAGCCAGCTTGGGCTACATTTTAAGACCCTGTATCAGAACAAAACATTTGATTTTATTTAGGACCTACTCAAATGATTTAGAATAATTCATTTTAGGAAACTTAGAGTCTAGGAATTAAGAAATAGATTTGTTTTTTGTCGTTTTAAAGACAGGGTCTCATGTCACCCAGACTGGCCTCAAACTGAGGATGACCTTGAAGTCCCCGATTCTCTGCCTCTGCCTCCCAAACACTGGGATTACTAGCAAGCTCCACCATACCCAGCATAGGCATAGATAGATAGAGTCATTATCCAGCCTGTAGCATTTGTGATACGTGTTCATGTACATGTGGGTGCAGGCACAAAGGGCCGTGTGCACATGTGGAGGTCAGGAGACAGCCTTGGGCGTGGGTCCTTGCTTTTCCTTTTGCATCGGTCTCTTGCTGTTCACGGCTGCACACACCAGGCTAGATGGCCTGTGAGCTTGTGGGAACCCTCCTGTCTCTGCCTCCTCTCTTGACCTAGGAGCGAGCCCTGGGATTCAGATAGGAATCGGATCTGCCAAGTCTTGCTTTATGTGGATTCTAGGGATCTGATTCAGATTCTCACACATGCATGACACATGTTTTGCTCACTGAGCTGTTTCCCCAGCCCAGTGTAGCAATTCTTAATTTTATTCGTGTTCCTTACCAAGATGTTGCCAGAGTGGCTGTTAAGTAAGAAACTCAATTCTTGAGCAGCTAGTTCTGCTGCCTTTGTCCTGCCTACTGCATCCTTGGTGTATGTTATATAAACTTGCTTCTTCTCTTCTGAAGAAAAAAAATCTTAAATTCTTTTTTCCCCATTCTCCAAAAGCACCAAAGTGTAATAACAAAAAGAGAGAAGAAAATAAACAATGCAGAGCTGTGTAATCTCCTAGCTTGATTGTTTTCTTTTCAAAATAAGTTGACTGACCTGCTTTGAATTTACCTGTGGCATCCGTGGCCATGACCTCAGGGCAAATGGAATTTAAACACCTCTCCCTCTCTTTCTCTCTCTCTCTCTGTATGTTTCTGTCTCTTTCTCACCTCATGTAGTCCAGGCTGGCCTCCAATTTCCCATGTCCTAGATGATGATCCTCTTGTCTCTGCCTCCCAAGTACTGGGGTTACAGGCTTGTACCAGAAAGTCTAGTTTTTGGTGGGGTGGAGCCCAGGGCCTGGGGCATGCTAGGCAAGTATGGCACCAGCAGAGCTACATCCCAGCCCTTACAGCTAAGTCTCTCAGAGTATTTCTGACATGAGATAGTTTTCTGTGTGTTGCTTAATTTTCATTTGTTGTTGTTGTGGGGTTAATTGTTTTCTGTTTCATACATTAGGTAGCAGATGTCCTTCAGTTTTCCATGGAAACGGGTGGTTTTCTTCCGAATTGTATCAGTACTTTGCAGGAGAGTTTAATCAGACACCTTAAAGTTGCCCCTAAATATCTCTCCTTTTTAGAAGAGAGACGAAAACGTGTTCAGGTAAGTGTTAAAAGATGTGTCATTTGAACTCCTGGCGTGCTCTGCACAGGACTGTCAGCCCATGTGATGGGGAAGTGACAGCTGCCATGCAAGCCTAGGCACTGGCAGAGCCTTAGCTGTGCCAGGGAGGAGCAGTTCGTGGTTCCAAGGGGACAGAAACCAGAATCCAGATGTTTTTATTATAAGTTAAAAAGTACTCTGAGCGCTGGAGAGATGGCTCAGAGGTTAAGAGCATTGGAGCTCTTCTAGAGGTCCTGAGTTCAATTCCCAGCAACCACATGGTGGCTCACAACCATCTGTAATGAGATCTGGTGCCCTCTTCTGGCCTTCAGGGACACATGCAGATAGAATACTGTATATATAATAAATAAATAAATTTAAAAAGAAAAGAAAGGCCGGGTGATGGTGGCGCACACCTTTAATCCCAGCACTTGGGAGGCAGAGCCAGGTGGATCTCTGTGAGTTCGAGGCTAGCCTGGTCTACAGAGCGAGATCCAGGACAGGCACCAAAACTACACAGAGAAACCCTGTCTCAAAAAACCAAAAAAAAAAAGTACTCTGAAATAAATTTTCAAGTTGGGATGGGTAAGCTTTTACAGAAATTTGAATTAAGACATTGGAACCAAAATCATCTTAGTTGTTTTTCCCAAAGCTATATAAATTTTCTTTAGTGCATGTCTTAGTTAGGGTACTGTTGCTGTGAAGAGACACCATGGCCACATGACCACAGCAGCTCTTATAAAGGAAAACATGTAATGGGGTGGCTTATATTTTCAGAGGTTTAGTCCATTATCATCATGGCGGGACATGGCAGCATGCACACAGGCATGGTGCTGCAGAAGTAGCTGAGAGTCCTACATCTTGCAGGCAACAGGAAGTGAACTGAGACACTGGGCATGGCTTGAGCATATATAAGACCTCAAAGCCAGCCTCCACAGTGACACACTTCCTCCAACAAGATCACATCTACTCCAACAAGGTCACACCTCCTAATGGTGCCACTCCCTTTGAGGGACCATTTTCTTTCAAACCACATTCCACTTCCTGGCCCCCGAAGGCTTGTAGCCATATCATAATGCAAAAATGCATTTAGTCCAACTACAAAAGTCCCCATAGTCTAAAAAGTCTTAAGTTCAAAGTCTCTTCTGAGATTCATGCAGTCTCTTAACTATAATCCCCTATAAAATAAAAATAAAAAAGCAGATCACGTACTTTCAACATAAAATGACACGGGATATACATTACCATTCCAAAATGCAGAGAAGGGAGCATAGTGTGGAAATACTGGACCAGAGCAAGACCAAAAACCAGCTGAGCAAACTCCAAACTCTGCATTTCCATGTATGATGCCAAAATGCTCTTCAGATCTCCACCTCCAGCTTTGTGAACTGCAACGCTCGTCTTCCTCTTGGGCTGTTTCCCCTCCCTGTTAGCAGTTCTTCTCTACAGGTATCCCATGGCTCTGGCATCTCCAACATCTTGGGGTCTCCAAGGCAATCCAGGCTCCACCTTCACAGCTTTGTGCAATGGCTCCTCTAGGCCTCCATTCAGGGACACCCCGATATATACCTGGCCTCAGCAGCATTCCTTAGTCACAGAGGGAGATTCCATAATGCCTTTCTTCTATCCTTGAAGCTAGAACCACGTGGCCAAAGCTGCCAAGTTCTGCTGCTTACTGGGGCTGGAACATGGCCCTTTTGTTCAATTACATCTTCACCAGCTTTCTGTTTTCCGATAGTTTCCTTCACTGCCTAAGCTTGGCTGTTCTGGAACTTGCTTTATAGACCACCTCAAACTCAGAGATCTGCCAGCCTCTGCCTTTTAAGTGCTGGGATTAAAGGTGTGTGCCATCACACCTGGCTCCAATTTTTTCTTTAATTTCTTTTCACAAATTGGAAATTTAGCTGGGTGGAATCTTGCTCTGAGATCACCACTCCCTTTATTACATTTCTTAATCCAGTTATTTCCTTGAACACAGGATTTAGTTCCATTCCACTTTCTGATGCTCTTTTTCTCCTCAAATATTTTCCTGTGCTCACCTTGCTCCTTTTCATTATAAATCTTCATTGGACTTAACACTAGTAACCATAAAATAGAGTCTATACTAGGCTGTTTTGAGATTACCTCTGCCAAGGGAATTAATCTAAAACTCTTCACTTTAACCTCAGGCAAACTTTTCGTACAAAGGCAAAAAGCAGCCACATTCTTTATCAAAATATCCTGAGAATAGTTTCTAGGCAACATACTAAAATTCTTCTCCTCTGAAACCTCTTGAGCCAGCCTCCCACAGTTCAGATCACTCTTAGCACCACAGTCTTCCATGCTCCTACTAGCATGGCCCATTAAGCAGCACATAAAGCATCCCACTGCTTCCCTAAGCCAAACTCCCAGAGTCCAAATTCCTCTAAACAAAAGCATGGTCAGGCCTTTCGCAGCAATACCCCAGTTCCTGGTACCAACATCTGTCTTAGGGTGTCTCTATTGGTATAAAGAGACACCATGACCACATGACCACCGCAATTCTTAAAAAAGGAAAAAGTAATGCGATGGCTTACATTTTCAGAGAATTAGTCCATTATCAGCATTCAGGCAGCCATGGTGCTGGAGAAGTAGCTGAAAGTCCTACATCTTGCACGCAACAGGAAGTGAACTAAGACACTGGGCATGGCTTGAGCATATGAGACCCTCAAAGCCAGCCTCCACAGTGACACACTTCCTCAAACAAGACCACAAGGCCATAGTGGCTAGTAGTGCTGCTCACGTTGGGGGCCATTTTCTTTCAAATCACCACAGTGTATAATATCCTTACATGCAAACCTGGGTTGTGAGTGTATTACCTACAAAGTTGGTCATTGCTAAAATCTAGCATTTTTCCCTTCAGTGGTGCCAGGGATTGACTCAGGACTTTGTATATGATAGGCAAGTGCTCTGTCATTGAGCTATACTATACTCCAAGCCCTCCCTCCAACTTTGTGAGCTTTTGTGGTACTGGCAATGAAACCTAGGGTCCTAGACATAGTAGGCAAGCTGTATGGCTGGCTTGCATCCTCAAACTTTGAGCGAGAAATCCTAATGTACCAGCCTCCCTCCCAACCCTACTTTTCTCTGACTCACTTTAGGGTACCCCAGGGGTCCCAGGGTTTATCCATGTCTGGCGTGGGATATCTAAGGGAAAAAAATCTACATACACTATGTTGTTATGTCCGTTAATTTTATTCCTCTAAGACAAAATTCTATCAATACAGCAATAGCTCCACCAGGCACTAAAGGCAGGAGTAACTCTAGACATACCAAGCTCTTTATCTGTCTACTTTATTTCTCTGGGATGAAAGAAATCCTGTTTCCATAGCTTCAGTTCTGTCCAACTCCCTAGCTCATAGTCCTGCTAATGACTAACTCCTATGCTTCCAGCCTCATCTTCGTCCTCTGTATCCTCTTTCTCCATCTCTGCTACTCTCTGCTCCTGGCACTCAGAAAACTCTACCCGAGAGCTGCTTATTCTCTATGGAACCTGTCTTCCTCTCTTATCTCTCGACATGCCTTTCTGTCCATTTCTACAGAAAATGCCTGCCCTTTCTTTCCCTGGGCATGCGGTTCTCTGACTCCTCAGGAATGTTATTCTACCTCTCATCTTAATATGTAAAAACCTCTTTTGTTCTCAGTCAGTTGCTCTGGAGAGCCACTGGGCCTCCGGTTAGGAGGATGGCCTGAGCTTCATTTGCACAAGAAACAAAGCTATGCATTTCCTGCCAGCTTTTCTTTGCTTATATGACCTTATCCAGGTACTGGCTCAGCAGGGAAGTTACCTAGAAGTTTAGCCAGGTCTGAAAATATTTGGCCACACAGAAATTCAAAGTAGAAGACCCCTGGAATATTAAAGGCTGGATAGCACCAAATATTCATAATAAATGGCTTGCCTCTTGACAGTACCCTTGGCCGGTCAAGGTATAGCTTTTAATACACAGCTGAATCTCTATAATATATTCTTGTGGCTGCAAGAACTCACAGACACTGTATATATGGGGTGCATGTACCTGCTCAGAGGTTACTGACAATGAGAAAGTAGAGATTAGTAGATGACATTGGCAGTGTTTTAAATTATTTGGTTTTTGTTTTTTTTTTTTTCAAGGCAGGGTCTCACTGTGTAGCCGAGGCGACACTGTGTACCACCTGGCTTAATTTTACTTACTACTAATTAAAACTGACTGGTCAGTGGTGGTGCACACCTTTAATCCCCGCCAGAACTGTTGCACAAAGAAACCTTGTCTTGGGGGAAAATGGTTTTACTTTCTCTAGGAGAATCCAGAAGTATGGTTGACAAGGCCTCTTCCACCCGCTTTATTGAAAATCTTGGCCCTGGAAACAGCCTGCTTGCTTCCACTCCGCTTGGTACTCTTGGATGGGATGATGTCGGACCTAACCACACTGGTGGATGGATACCTAAACACCTATCGAGAAGCTTCTGCAGACCGGCTTGCAGGCACAGAGGTAAGTGCAGCTTTCTGTGGGTGTGTTGTGTATTCTCTGTCTCTTCCTCTCTCCACTGTTGGTTTGTGCGTTTGCAGTGGTGGGGATCAAACAGAAGACCTCATACATTCTCAGCAAACCCCCGACTAATGAACTACATGCACAGCCCTTTCTAAATTTTTGTTTTAAGAGAAGGTCTGACCAAGTTGTCTAAGATGGCCTTGATCTCTGTCCTGCCTCCTTCTGGAGCAGCTGGGATTACAGTCTTGGGACGCCAGATTTGACTGTGACACCTACTCTTCACAAATACAGCAACTTTCATGGGATAGCCTTGTGCTCAACCCTCTTTTTCTCCAACAAGGACTGATGTGTCCCCGGCTTTCCTCAAACGTGCTATGTAACGAGGATGACCTTGAGTTCCTGGTCCTTCTGCCTTCACCTGGGCAGTGCTGGGCTGCAGGCATGTGCCACTATGCCCTGTTTTTGTAATGATACATATCAAACTCAGGGCTTCACTCATGCTAGACAAGTATCCTGCCAACTGAGCTACAACCTAGATCCCCTTTTTTGTCTTTAAAAAAAAAAAAAATATATATATATATATATATATATAGAGAGAGAGAGAGAGAGTGTGTGTGTGTGTGTGTGTGTGTGTGTGTGTGTGTGCGTGCGCGCGCGCACGCTGCTGCGTGGGAGGGAGTATGGATGGAGACCGGCAGGGACACCAGATCTCCAGAAACGAGTTACAGATAGTTGTGAGCCATCATGTGGGTGCTGGGAACCAAACCTGGGTCCTCCAGAAGAGCAACAGTTTCTCTTAACCAATGAGTCTTTTCTCTACCTCCTTGTTTTGTTTTTTCAACAAAGTGTTATGTATCCAGGATTGACCTTGAACTTACTATATATCTAAGGATGATCTTGAACTCCTGATTCTCCTGCTTCCACCTCTCAAGAGCTAGGATTACAAGCATGTGCCACCATGTTGAGATTGATACATTGTGTATGTGTGTGTCTGTGTCATGTGCATGCATGTCTGTGTGGTGTATACATGTTTGTAACCCATATGTGGAGTGCTAGACTGTGCTTGAGTTTATGGAGAACAGAGATCAACGTGTATTTTCTGCTGTTTTTTACTTTTTCCACCCCTGCCCCCTTTAGTTTTTCAAGACAGGGTTTCTCTGGGTAGCCCTGGCTGTCCTGAAACTCGCTCTGTAGACCAGGCTGGCCTCAAACTCACAGAGATCTGCCTGCCTCTGCCTCCCGAGTACTAGGATTAAAGGCGTCCTCCACTACTGCCAGGCTCAGACAGATTTTTTTTTTTTAATTAAAAATAAGAGGATAGTAGAGCTGGGTGTGTAACTCATTTGGTAGAGTGCTTGCCTAGTACGCATAAAGTCCTGAGTTTGATCTCTACAACCACATAAACTGGGCATGGTGGCTCATACCTGTAATCCCAGCACACAGGAAGATCAGAATTTTAAGGTCATCTGGAACTACATAGTGAATTCTATGCCAGCCTGAGCTACATGAGACCCTGTCTTAAAACAAACAGCAGCAAATTCCCCCCAAATATGTGAATATACCATAGCAGTAGTACATACTTGTAATTCTAGTCCTTAGGAGAATAAGGTCAGATTATGGTGAATTCCAGGCAACTATGGGTTACATAGGAAGTGCAAGGTTATTTTGAGCTACATGGTGAGACCCTGCCCCCAAAAGATACTGAAAAAATATGTAAAACTATGTTACCATATGGGTAGAATAATTTTAGAAAGTTATAAAAATTCATGCTTGAGGGGGTTGACATGTAATCTAGGACTTGGGATCACTGGTAGAGTACTAGTCTACCTTATCATAAAGCCTGAGTGGAATCCCAGTTACCACACACATCCAGTGTCATCCAATGCAGACAAACATTTACTAAGTCAGGCGCATGAGCACACACACATACCCCTGAGATCATGTGTACACTGACTGTACCTGGGTATTAAAGCTTTTCAGAGGGTGCACTTTCTAAGCCAACTTAAGCCAGGCTGGGAAACATATTTCCTGTATTTACACACACATACACACACACACACACACACACACACACACACACACACACACACACACACACAAATATTTAATTTTCTTAAATACTTAAATTACTCAAAACAATACAATCAAAATTTTAAAGTAGTATTATATTGGAAACACTAGAGGGCACTACAGGAACACATTTGGATAAACTCACGTGCCTGTTCTCCTCAGGGGTGATTGGGACCATGTTTGCAAACCTGTGCTTGTTTGCTTTCCCAGCCTGAGTGTATGGAGCTGCCAGAGGAGCTTCTTCAACTCAAGGACTTCCAGAAGCAGCGCCGGGAGCGAGCTGCGAAGGAGTACAGAATGAATGCGCAGGGCCTCCTCATAAGGACGGTGCTGCATCCAAAGACACCAGCCGGTCGCACACCAGGGAAAGAGGGCCCAGCCGGAGGCTTTTTAGTTTGTAAAACTTCGGACGTAGACAAAGCTCCACACTTTCTATGTCACAGATCTTATAAGGATGAGAATTTTTTGGATAGAGACTCTAAAGAAACCACAGCAAATTCTCAAATTCTGCCTCCCATGAAGGAAGACGAAGCCAGTGAGGATTCTGAGAACAAACCAATGTGTTGGGAGTCAAGGGGGCCAGAAGACCTGAGAACCCAGAAGGCTCGCTCCCTGACTCCCACGCATGCGTTTCAGTCACATTTTTCTTTGAAGGAGGAGATAGAACAGTTGCTGATGGTGGAAAATAAGGGAGCTTTGAGAAGCCCAAATCAAGACTCTTTGGTGTCTCCTTCTCTTCCCCCAGAAAGCTGGGGGGCACCAAGTGACACCTTCCCTCTTCCTGAGAACGCTCTGATTTCTACACTTCCACCCTGCCCAGCGCTGGAGAAGACAGATTCATGGATAAGTCCATCTCCAAATCTGTTTTAGGATTTACGGTTGGCTGCTGGAGTCCATGAAGGGGACTCATCTACCCTGCCAACAGGGTCCATGTATTTCTCCTGGGGTAGGTAGGGTGGTTAGGTCTCAGCCACAGGGCTTCTGGGAAAATGATGGCCTTCAGTTAGTGCTTCTTCTCGGTGTCTGGATTAGGATGGAAGGAATAAGTGAAATAATGGACCAAGTCAAACTTCTGATATGCAGAAATATTCCCAGTAGCCTGAGTAATCACTTCTCATAATTTAGGTTTCAAGGATTTGAAGAATTGAAAAATGCTTGTGCTCAGTATCTGGAAGAATCTAGTTTAGGAATATTGTGGGCAGCTCCTGTGGATGGTAGAACTGGTGCAGCCTGCACAGGCCATGGGTTCAGTCTGCAGCATCACCAAAAAACAAGCTGTATTTTTATGTTTGTTTGGGTTTGGGTTATTTTTTGGCCTTTAGAATGAAGTAAATCTAAAAACCCTTATTTATAGGTTAAAAAATGTTTCTCATCCAACTTCACCAGTACTTTTCTCCTTAAGATATTACTTGAATTGTGAATTTTTGTCTATTGTATTCTAGCCTGAGAATAAGTAATGTCATTATAGGTTTCAGTCTCAATCTTCTTTATATCTCATTAACCTTAAGGTTTTGTCCACTTTCCTAACAAAGCAGAGGTGCTGGCTTCTTTGTTATCCCTTTTGTGGAAATGTAAAGTTTGAGTCCATTGTATTTGCCTAGAGCTGTTACATTTTCTCAGAGTAAAAGAAAGACAGCTCGAAAAAGGGTCTTTTGTGTTGAGTGCTCAGAAATCACTCTTACTCTTTTGTGTAAAACAACCAATAAACCTGCTTTTGCATCAGATCATCTCTCTTTTTCCCTTTTTGTGTGAGATTGTGGAAATTTTAGAGTAATATCTAAATTCCTAGGTCTGGAGTCTTGTTTAGAAATCCATATTCTAGCTAGACACAGTGGTGCACACCTTTGATCCCAGCCTTTGGGAAGTTAGGAAGGAGGGTAGCCGTTGGAGGCCAGCCTAGGTTTCATGGGAAGACCATGCTTCATTAATTTTTAAAATCTGCCTACCACCTGTTACAGGACTGTTACTGCACCTTGAAGATGCAGGGATAGTCCAGGAACAGCAACGACAACCAGTTGTTTTATGAGTGTCACTGAAGGAATTAGTGTTCCCTCTCAGATTCCAGACCCAAAGCAGGGTGTAGCGGCCCAACTCTGTAATCCTAGCACTTAGGAGGAAGAAGCAGGGGGATCCAAAATTCAAGATCATTCTCAGCTCTGTAGTGAGTTCAAAGCCTGCCTGGGCAAAGGAAACCCGTCTCAGCAACAAAACAAACTAAATGAAATGCTCTTAAATGAAAAAGAACTTTTAGGGCTGGAGAGATGGATCAGTGGTTAAGAGCACTGGCAGCTCTTCCAGAGATTCTGAGTTAATTCCCAGCAACCACATGGTGGCTCACAACTATTTATAATACAATCTGATGCCCTTTTCTGACATATAGTTATACATGCAGTGCACTCATACATAAAATAAAAATGAATAACATTTTAAAAAAGGAAAAGAACTTTTAAATGAAAGTTTTAAGTTTTTTATTTGTTTTTCTTTTATGTGCACGAGTGTTTTGCCTGTATGTATGTCTGTGCGCCATGTATGCTCAGAAGCCAGAGGAGGGTGTTGGATCCCAGCCCTAAACAAGACATTTCTACCATTTCCTCTAAGGCTCAGGGAACATTGCAGAACAGGAGGTAGAAAAAGATCAAGAGCCAGAGAGAGGCCAGGTGGTGGTGGCAGCAGTGGTGCATGCCTTTAATCCCAGCACTCGGGAGGCAGAGGCAGGCGGATCTCTGTGAGTTCGAGGCCAGCCTGGTCTACAGAGTGAGTTCCAGGACAGATGTTACACAGAAAACCCCTGTCTGAAAAATTAAAACAAAACAACAACAAAAGAGCCAGAGACAGACGGGCTACAGATATCATCTGGGCAAGACAGCCATCACAACCCAAACTCCCAAGATGACTGGACCTGTCAGTCAAGCTTGGCTGGAAGACTGCTGAACTATTCCCTGCTGAAGCAGGAAATTTTGTCTTTAGTTGTATACCTACTTGTGCCCCCACCAGGCTCTGGTGGGTAGTTCCAATTCAGTGGTCATACAGTTGACCCTGGTTAAACTAAATGAATGGGTCTCCCCAAAAAAAGACCAAAAGTCACCAGGTGGCGCATGCCTTTAATACCAGCACTCGGGAGGCAGAGGCAGGTGGATCTCTGTGAGTTCGAGGCCAACCTGGTCTACAGAGTGAGATCCAGGACAGGCACCAAAACTACACAGAGAAAACCTGTCTCGAAAAACCAAAACCAAACCAAAACAAAACAAAAAAACCAAAAGTCATGAATCTGTGAAAGAACTGGTAGAGAGGAGGGGGCACTTGATGAGGGGAGGGAGGGAGATGAGAGTCTCTGGGGGGAGATTAATCAATATATATACATGTATGAAATTGTCAAAGAACAAAATGAATAAAGCAATGTATGGATGGCATCCCAACAAGTTACACAAAAAGATAACCCTCTCCTTCCTTCTTCTTCCTGGAACTTGTTCTAATGACTGTTTGCCTGGTTTGTTTTTATGACAGAGTTCTTATTACAGCACTTAGCATTTCGTTGTCAGGCGGCTTCCAAGTTGTAAACAGTAATGCACTGGGGGAACTTGAGACCTCCAGAATGCAGAAGTAGTCACTGAGGCTACAGATGCAATGTGGAGGCATCAAAGCCCTAGACCTCACTTCCTGGCCTCTGGTTTACATTGTAGTCGATGATTCTCATCAGCTGTTTACATCTAACAGCTGTCACTAGTTCATAAGAAAAGGAAGGGGGGGTGGGTAAAAATTAAAGTTGTTTGGCACCAAAAGAGAGAGAGAAGTGGACTGCAGGTGGGACTCTCGTTGCTGCTTAGCCTGCTGCTCTCTCTCTAAAGTGTGCATTTATTTTATGTGCAGGGTATGTCTGTGCACCAATGCATGCAGTGCCCATGGAGGCCAGAGAAGAGCACTGGATCTCCTAGGCCTGGAGTTACAGATGGTTGTGAGCCACCGTGTGGGTGCTGGAATCAAACCCAGGTCCTCTGGAAGAGCAGCCAGTGCTCTTAACCGCTGCTCCATCTCTCCAGCCCGCACCCACTGTTTTCTTGCTGTATGCAGAATTTTAAAAAAAAGAGGGAAGGGGACAGATGGCTCAGCAGGTAAAGGTACTTCCCACCAAGTCTGCGGACCTGAGTTCAACCCATCAGTGATAGATGCTGCAAGTTCCTCCTCGAAAACAAACAAAAACCCTTAGGATCTTGTGGGAGACGTGAATGCACATGTTTAACTAAAAAACAGTTAACGTTCAGTGCGCACCAGTCCATGACGGTGGTGAGAGAGAGGCCCAGGAGCTGGAGAGAGGAGAGGACGCTTCTTCTGGAGCTGAAGTGTGTGGGCATGCTTCTTGAGAGGTAGGAGGGGGTGCACCGTAGCAGGAGAAGAAGGATTTCACTGTGGAGAGAGGAGAAAACATACAGGGTATGGTCCTGTGAGCCAGGGAGGTAGCTGCATCTCTGTGTGTGCGCTCTGGGGGTTGGGGTTCTTTTTTTTTTTGGCTCCAAGCCAAAGAACTGACTCAGCTAATGTAAGCAAAAAGGGAATTTATTGGAAAGATGAGTGACTCTCAGAAATGATGGGAAATTTAGAGAATTAAATTTGGAACTAGAATCAAGGGTGCTGCAGAACTGGAGGTAGCAGGGACTACTCTGCTGTTGGAGTGAGTGCCAATATGAATGTTTCTGTCACTGAATAATCTGACTTGGGATTCAAAACCTTGAGGCAGGGAGCAGGGATGGGAACTGGGATCAATAGCTGGTCCTAGTTAGAAGTGTGTTATTATTACACGGGGGTGACTCGATGACATAATTTAGTGTCCATTACAAAAGGCTATAGGCACATCCTAGGATCCTGAAAAAGGACGATGTGTGTGGTGCTGTGTGGAATTCCAGCACTTGGGGGATGGAGGCAGGAGGAGTGGGAATACTAAAAGTCTAGGGGCTGGAGAGATGGCTGGGGGTTAGGAGCACTGGCTGTTCTTGCAGAGGACCCAGATTCAATTCACAGCACCCACATGGGGCTCAGAACCATCAGTAACTCCAATTCCAGGGCATCTGGCACCCTCCTCTGACCTGTCCGAGCACCAGGCACATGTCCTACATAGACAGATGTGTGGACAAACTCCTCAGAGGAAGAGTACAAAGGTCTGGACTACATGGGGTAGACACAGTTGCCAGGAAAAACAACAAAAACAAAAACCAAATGCCCGGAGCCAAGGACATGGCTCAGCAGGGAAAGTGCTTGTCATACAAACGTGAAGACCTGAGCGTGGAACCCCAGGACCCATGTAAGAGGCTGGACATGGGCGTTCCCTGGGGCTCACTGGTCAGCCGGTCTAATCAATTGGTGAGCTCAAGTTTCATCAAAGAATCGTTGCTTTAAAATACATACATAGAGGGGCTGGAGAGATGGCTCAGAGGTTAAGAGCACTGCTTGCTCTTCCAAAGGTCCTGAGTTCAATTCCCAGCAACCACATGGTGGCTCACAACCATCTGTGATGAGATCTGGTGCCCTCTTCTGGCGTGCAGGGATATGTGCACTGTATACATAATAAATAAATAAATTAAAAAAAAAATACATACATAGAGCTGGACAGTGGTGGCACACGCCTTTAATCCCAGCACTCAGGAGGCAGAGACAGGCGGATCTCTGTGAGTTCGAGGCCAGCCTGGTCTATAGAGCGAGTTCCAGGACAGCCACCAAAACTACACAGAGAAACCCTGTCTTGGAAAACCAAAAAACAAAACCCCACAGACACATGCACACACACAGTAGAAAGTGTCAGTCTCAATACAAGCGTAGGTGCACACACAAGTGTACCTGCATGCACATACACTCAAAAAGAAAGGAAGAAAGGAAGGAGAGAAGGAAGGAAGGGAGGGAGGGAAGGAAGGAAGGAGACCAATAAAATAAAAATTAGATAGGAAGAAAATCAGAGTAGTATCTCTGTGGTGGTTTTGAGAGAAAATGGCCCCCAAAGGGAGAGGCACTATAAGGAAGTGTGGCCTTGTTGGAGGAAGTGTGTCACTGTAGAGGGGGGCTTTGAGGCCTCATATATGCTCAAGTCACACCCAGTGAGACAGTTCACTTCCTGTTGACTGTGGGTCAACAGGACTCTCAGCTCCCTCTCTAGCACCATGTCTGCCTGCAGCCACCATGTTGTACCATGATGATAATGGACTAAACTTCTGAAACTGTAAGCCCCGCCCCCCGCCCCCCCCATGGTCCAAACAGATCTCTCTCACCTGCTGTCCTGCAACTGCTCAGACCCAAACAAACACACAGAGACTTATATTATTTACAAACTGTATATGGCCTATGGCTTTAGCAGCTTGCCAGCTAGCTCTTTCATCTTAAGTCAACCCATTTCTATAAATCTATGTTTTGTCATGTGGCCATGGTGTTACCCGTCTGCTGGCATCTTGCTTCTCCTTCAGTGGTGACTGGAGTCTCTCTTGACTCTGCCTTTCTTCTTCCTGTCTGTCTCTTGGATTTCTTGCCTCGCTATAACCTGACTCTCCATAGGCCAGAGCAGCTTATTTATTAACCAATGGGAACAACATACATTCACAGTGTACAGAAAGACATCCCCCAGCACCGTGGTCATGGTGTCTTGTCACAGCAATAGAAACCCTAAGGCAATCCTGTAAACCAGATGTGGCAGCATAGACCTATAATCTCAGAACTTGAGAAGTGAAGGTTGGAGAATCAGGAGCTCAAGATCATGCTGATAGCAAGTTCCAGGCCAGCCTTGGCTGCGTGAGATCCTAGCTCGAAAATAAGAGAAAATTCATATATAATCACAAACACCTTTAATTGGGAGGTAGAATCAGGAAGGTGGCCCATGTGTTTCAGACCATCTTGGTCTACATAGTGGATTCCAGGCCAGCCAAGGATCCATAGCAAAACCTCGTCTCATAAAAACCAAAACCAAGGCTGGAGAAGTGTCTCATCAGTTAAGAGTATATACTGCTCTTGCAAAGGACCCGCGTTCCTTTCCCCACCCACTTCCAGTGGTTCACAAGTGCCTGTAACTCTAGCTCAATGCCTCTGGCCTTCCTGTTCATGGTCTCACACAATTAAAAATGAAAATAAATCTTGAAAAAAAGATAAAATTTTGTATATCATGTCCTCATCCCCCCTATGGTGGTTTGAATATGATTGATCCCCATAAACCCATAGGGAGTGGCACTTTTAGGAGGTGTGACTTATTGTAGGAAGTGTGTTACTGTCGGGGCGGGCTTTGAGTTCTCCTGTGCTCAAGCTACTCCCAGCATCCCAGTCCACTTCCTGTTGCCTTCTGATCAAAATGTAGCCAGCACCATGTCTACCTGCACGCCGCCATGCTCCCCACCATGGTTATAATGGACTGAACCTCTGAACTGTAAGCTGCCACCCCAATGAAATGTTTTCCTTTATAAGTGTTGCCATGGCCATAGTGTCTCTTCACAGCAATAGAAACCTTAACTAAAACATCTCCTCTTTTTTGTTTGTTTTTTGAGGCAGGGTTTCTCTGTAACTACTGTAACCCTGGCTGTCCTGGAACTCACTTTGTAGACCAGGCTAGCCTCAAACTCACAGAGATCTCCTGCCTCTGCCTCCTGAGTGCTGGGGTTAAAGGCGTGAGTGACCATGCCCAGCCCCCTCCCTTTTGTTTTTCTTGTGAGACTGGGTCTCACTGTGTATCCTGTCTAGTCTGGAACTCATTGTGTAGACCAGACTGTCCTGGAACAGTGATGGAATTAAAGAAAGATATATACTGTCATGCCCAGAAATGCTCCCAACACTTTCAGTCGGGGGAAAGGGTCTCATGTAGCTCAGGTTAGCCTTGAGCTCACTGTATAGCAAAGGCTGGCCGTGAACTGTCAATTTCCCAAGCGCTCCAATTACAGACCTGTGCCACTGTACCTGTTTTCACATTTCTTAATAATTATCATATTTAAATTGTTGATTATATATCTGTCTCATACTATGACCTCTCCTTTACCAATAATGCATAGATAATGCATAACAAATACTCCTAAGAACAGAAAATCCTGCCTGCTTTATGGATAAGGTAGTGTTGTTGCCCTCAGTGATATTTTTCTAGTATTTTATTTATCAAATGATTTTACAGTGAATATCCACATAGTCACTACCCTGATTTTGCCTTTAGTTACTTCTTATGGCTTTTAGGGATATAATAATTTATTTTAAAAAAATCAGTGCAATTGCAATATTTCAACAATACTTAACCCAACTATAAACTGTAGAAACACCTCCTATTCATGTGTGTATGTGTATCTGTGTTTGTGTGTCTGTGTGTGAGAGACTGATTTACAGTTTAAGTTTATTTACAGAAACCTGGGTCTCCTACCAGTGGCTGCATGGGGAAACTTTCAGTTGTTGAGACGGTCTCATTACAGAGCTCTGGCTGGCCTTGAAGTCCACTCTTTCTGCTTCAGATTACCAAGCGCTGGGAGTAGTGGTGCCATCAGGCTTTGGCTTTGTTGTTACATTCTTTTTTTAATGTGTATGGGTATTTTACCTGTGTATCATTTGTGCACACAGGAGGCCAGGAGAAGGCATTGGATCCCTGGGATTGGAGTCACAGTTGTGAGCTACCATGTAGGTGATGGGAATCAAATCCAGGTCCTCTGGAAAAGATGCTCTTAATCACTGAGCCACCTCTCCCACCCCAGTTACTGTTTTTAAAAAAAAGTAATGTCTTGCCGGCTACTCTGGAATTTATTTTCTAGTCCAGACTGTCCTCATACTCTGATCCTTTGCCTCACCCTCCAGAAAGCTGGGACTAGAAGTATGAGCCAGCAGGTCCAACTAAGTCCCCTTTTAGACAGGTCTTAAATGTTCTTCCAAGTTTGAGTTGGACTTTGTTTATCTGAATGTCCCATCGACTGGTACTCCCGAGGGCTGTGAAACATAAATATATTTCTTCTTCCTTGAGTAGCTCCTTGACTGTTTGGAGATGAGGGCCATGACCTCTCTGACTCTTTCCCTCCCCTCTCTCTCTCTCTCTCTCTCTCTCTCTCTCTCTCTCTCTCTCTCTCTCCTCATCTCTCTCTTTTGAGACAGGATCTCTACACACAACCCTGGAGCTCACTATGTAGCCCAAGCTGACCTCGAACTCACAGCATCTATCTGCCTGTCTCTGCCTCCCAAGTGCCGTGATTAAAGGTGAATGTCACTGCATCTGGCTAGTCCCATATAAATATTGAAGGGCACATATAAGAAGGCACCTGAAGTACTCATCACATCCATCTATTATTTTTCTGTTTGCTTCCCATAAAACACTTGGGGGAATAAGAGAAACTGTTTTCAGAAGCACATAGCATTGTGATGAGGAGAACTTACAATAATGATGGTTTGGAGGATGTATTAATGAGTTGTGTGGGGAAGAAAGGAAGTGGTCTTTGGAGTGACATCCTAGAAATGTAATTAGAAGAAAAATGACACCAAAGGGAGATTGGGAAATCAAAGTCGGACAGCTGAAAAGCTGTGTATTAAAAGGTCCAGCCGTGATGAAATTCAAACAACAGGAAAGTTGTATGACTAATTGTTAATGTTGAAAAAACAACAGGGAAATTACAATATCATGTATTGTTTCTCTTACGCTTTTAGGTTAAAAAAATTCTTTTTATTACTTTCCTGAAATGTAAAAAATGCAGGGGACTGTGCACGTGCTTCGGATGGACAGTCCTTGCTAGCACATGTGAAGCTCTGGTTCTGTTCCCAGCACAATGTCAAGCTGAGTATGGAGGTGATTCCTGTAATCACCCAGGGGGGAGAAGCAGGGAGGACAGCAGTGGAGGGTCATCTCTGCTAGCTGGAGGCCAGCCTGGGCCAGGTGAGAACCCGACTGAAGAAGAGAAAAGTCATTGTGATTTCCATGTGTTTCTATGTGTGCTTCCGGTACTGAACAAATAACAGAGATCAGGGAAGAATGAGGAAAAAAATGCTAGCATTTCAAAAACATGTTTCCGAAGCTAGGCAAGGTGATGCAGTCTTGTGACTTCAGTGCTGGGGCAGGAACCACTACATATGAGTTTACAGCAGGCCCGAACTACACTCTGAGAATCTCTCTTAAAAAAAAAAAAAAAAAAGCATCAGGCAGGGCATGGTGGCACATGACTTTGATCCCAGCACTCAGGTGGCAGAGGTGGGCAGCTATCTGTGAGTTCCAGAAACACCTAGGACTACACAGTTAGACCCTGTCTCAAAAAAGAAAGGAAGGAAGGAAGAAGATAGGAAGGGAGGGAGGGAGGGAGGGAGGGAGGGAGGGAGGGAGGGAGGGAGGGCAGCTTTTGGAAACCACCACAACAACTATGATCTTAACTTTAAATAAAATAACGAAATAGATACTTAAAAGTTAAAAAATTCGTAAGCCTCCAAAGAATGAAGGAATTGTGACTTACCAACATTAGGCTGAAATGTAAATAGTAGACTTTGCCAGATTGGTGTGAGTGGTTTTCTGGGGGTTTTTTGGATTAAGAATTCCAGGAACAAGAGAAGAAGCAAAGTGTTATATACTCTGTTGAGTTATGAGCAATGCAGGGTGACCTATCGTCCTGTGAAACCTCCATTGGGAACTCATATGGTTTCCAGGTGAGGGTAATGACTGGAAACACTTGAGAAAGATGCATCAGTACAAGCGAGCAATGCTGGGGGAAGGAACCGGAAACCTTTCATTGTGAAGTAACAGAGAAGTTGATACAATGAAAAAATGCTGTTTGGAGAAAAACAAAACAAACCAGAACTGAATATTCAGTTCAAGAAATAGAATATTACCAGTGCCACAGAATCTCACCTTGCCCCCTTACAACATTTTTTTTTTTTTTTTTGGTAAATTTTAAAATATGTGTGTGCTTGTGTGTCTGTGTGGGACTATGTGCTAGTGAGTGCAGTTACAGGAAGATGCCAGAAGAGGGCATCAGACAACCTAGAGAGGAAGTTACAGGCCGTTGTAAGCTGCCTAATGTGGGTGCTGGAAATTGTACACACTATTAACCGCTGAGTGGTCTCCAGCCCCTCACCTTGCTCCCTTCCACATCTCCATCCCAGCAATGGCCATTATCTTCAGTTTTACTTGTAGGCCTTTGCTTTCCTCACTACAAATGGCCCCCAACCCATAGCAAAGTAGTTTTGTCTATTTTTGAAATTCACATGTATGACATCACATTGAATGTATACTTTTGTGCCTGATTCCTTTATCCAGCATTATTCTGTGGTATGTTGTGTGTCTATGTCTAGTTGATTTTCTTTGCTGTATGGTATTGTGTGAAGTCTACTTGTGGGAGCTATGTTCTGACTAATGTCATGAGGTGGTTTCACCATTGTGTGAAGACGGTGCAGGAGGATTACAAGACCACTGTCTCCAGACCAAAGACGTAGGGAGCAATGACTGCTCCCAGCATTCCTTGACACTGTTACAGCCGAAACAGATTTTGTTCTGGTTTAGCTTGCTTTGGTTTTGAATTGTTTATTCATTGCCCTACCTGTCTTAGAATTCACAAGCTGGCCTCAAATTCAGAGATTTGCCTTCCTCTACCTCCTGAGTGCTAGGATTAAAGGTGTGTTCCATCAAGTCTGGCTTGGGTTTGCTTTTGGTTTTGTTTTTTGTTTTTGTTTTGTTTTGAAACAGGGTCTCTTCAGTGATTTGAGTGAGAAATGTCTTCTGTAGGCTAGTGTATTTCAACACTTATTCTCTAGTTGGCGGTGCTGTTTGGGGAGGTTTAAGAGATGCAGCCTCGCCGGGCGGTGGTGGCGCACGCCTTTAATCCCAGCACTCAAGAGGCAGAGGCCGGTAGATCTCTGAGTTCAAGGCCAGCCTGGTCTACAGAGTGAGTTCCAGGACAGCCAGAGCTACACAGAGAAACCCTGTCTCCAAAAACCGAGTGGGGGCAGCCTTGCTGGAGGAAGTGTGTTTCTGGGGATGACTTGAGATTTCATAGCCTCATTCAATCTCCAGTTTGCTTTTTCTGTTCCCTGATTGGTCACCCATCTTCCTGGGTCTGCTGCCATGCTTCACCGCCGTGATGATTCTTGACTTTCTGGAATGGAGAGCCAAAATAAACTCTTTCTTCCACAGTTGCTTTTGGTCATGGTGCTTTACCACAGCAATGGAAAAGTCACTAATACAGTGTCGCCACGTAGGCCTAGCTGACCTGGGGCTTGCTGTATAGACCAGGCTGGACTCACACTCAGAGGCCCTTCTCCTGCCTGGGTCTCCAGAGTCTGAAGATTACAGCCATGCACCACAATGCCCAGATTGTTTTCCTATTTTTGAGATAGGGCCCTCTGTAGTTCAGGCTGGCTTTGAACTCCTGATTATCCAATCTTTTACCTCTCAAGTGTTAGAATTACAGGCATATACTACCAGGTCCCATAAAATTTTTCTTTAGAGACATAGAATGAGTACTCTTTAAAGTAATAGCAAAAAGTTTTGTATAGTACATGCATGAATCAGTAACACAGTTATTTTTATTATTATTAGTATGCACTATGCATAATTTATAAGGCTGCCCACATATTAGGCTTGCTTATACCATCAGCACCATACGCACATGAGCACTGGACTGGGTTGTGATGTTATAACAGCATAGGATTTTTTCAGTTACATCATCTTATAGGCCCACCCTTGTATGTGAAATCTGTTTGTTGATTAAATCACTGTTATTAAGCTGGGTATGGTGGTGTGTGCCTGTATTCCTGCCACCTAGGAGGCTGAGGCCAGAGGACAATAAGACTAAATCAAGTCTGTCCTCAAAAGAAAACCCTGTCTCAAAAAACAACAAAACAAAACACTGTTACAGGATCTGGTAAGGTGGATAAAGTACTTGCTATTCAAGCATGGAGCCTGGATTATGGACTCCCCAGAACCCCATAAAAGTCTGATGGACTAGGGCTGGAGAGATGGCTCAGCAGTTAAGAGCACTGACTGCTCTTCCAGAGGACTGGGGTTCAATTCTCAGCACTGACGTGGCAGCTCACAACTGTCTCTAACCCCAGTTCCAGGGAATCCAATGCAGGCAAAACACCAATGCACATAAAATAATAATAAATAAATTACACTTAAAAGAAGTCTGATGGGCCTGGTGACCTGTCTGTAATTCTACCACTCTATCCGAACTGGGAAATAGGAAACCCCTGAAGCAAGCTGCCTAGCCAGGCTAGTCACATTGGTAAGCTCTGTACTCAACTGAGAGACTCTGCCTTGAAGAATAAGGTAGAGAGTAATCAACCTGGGCCTCCACAGGCCTGTGCATACATGTTCATGCACACACCACACACACATAATAAACTACGTATTCTTATGCCACACATGACTACCACAGACTATTCTGTTGCATTATTAGTTTTGAGGCAGTAAACAACTTTCAAGTTTCTGGCTTACAATAACAAACATTTGTTTCTTGGGGTTGGGAATGTGGTTGAGTTAGTAGAGTGCTTGCCTAGCATGAACAAAGCCCTCACTCAGTTCAATCACCAGCACGACATAAAACTGGACATAGTGTCCGTGGCTATCTTCCCAGCACTCGTGAGGTGGAGGCAGCAGAGTGAGAAGTTTAAGTTTAATCTGCTACGTGTGACCCTGTCTTAAAGAAACAGGAGTCAGAGATATGGCTCAGTAGATAGAGGGGCTTGCCACCAAGCCTGATGAACTGTGTTCAACCCTGGAATCCACACGATGGAAGGAGAGAAGCACCTCCGACATGAATCACACACACAAATAGAAGCATGAAACAAACAAAAGAGACTGGCGGGATGGTTCAGTGGTAAAAGCACTTGTTACTCAAGCATGAGGACCTCAGTTCGAATCTCAAGCACCCACATCAAAAGCTAGGTGTGGCTGCACTGGCCTGTAACCTCAATGCAGTGTGGAGGCAGGAGGATCCCTGAGGCTTGCTGGCTGCCAGCCCTGCTCCGGGTTCAACCACAGACCGCATCTCAAAGAATTAAGGTAGAGAGTGTTAGAGCAGGCCACCTGATGCCCTCCTCTGGCCTCCCCACAGGTGCACACACACACACACACACACCACACACACACACACACACACAGTGTGCATGGGCATACATGCCAAACCAAATAAACAGAAACTCAACTATCTGTTTTGTTTTGTTTGTTTTGGTTTGGTTTGGTTTTTCGAGACTGCCTCTGCCTCCCGAGGGCTGGGATTAGAGATGTGTGCTATCACTGCCTGGCAAGTATCTGTTTCTGGCTCTTGAAATCTGTAGACCCTGTCGACCTGACTTTTTTCTGTGTTTTCACATTTTTAGGACACAGGCTGAGGGAGCAAATTCTTTAAAAAAAAAAAAAAATTCAATTTCCTTAGCACTCAGGAGACAGAAGCAGGCAGATCTCTGAGTTTGAGGCCAGCCTGGTCTACAGGTTGAGTTCCAGGATAGTCAGGGATACACAGAGAAACCCCATCTCAACAAATCAAAAAAAAAAAAGGGGTTTTGAAATTTTAGGCTGGAGCGATGACTCAGTCATTTAGAGCACTGACTGCTCTTCCAGAGGACCCGGGTTTGATTCCCAGCATCCACATGCGGCTCACATCTGCTGTAACTCCAGTTCCAGGGGGTCTAATGCCCTCTTCTGACCTCCTACAGCACCAGGTACAATGTGATGAGCAGACACACATGCCAGTAAACCACTCAGACACATAAAATAAAAATATAGTTTTTTAAATTTATATTTATTATTATTAATTTGTGGCGGGGGCTGGGCACGCCATAGCACTCATGCGGAGGACAGTGAACAGTTTTCGGGTTTTTGTTCTTTCCTTCTACTGTGGGTTACAGGGGTTGCACTCAGGTTGTTTGACTTGCATGGCAAATGTTTTACTCACTGAGTAATCTCACTGAAGAAGCAAATTTTATATGGGAATATGCTGTTTTGTTTTGAGACAGGATTTCTCTGTGTGGCCCTGGCTGTCCTGGAACTCACTCTGCAGACCAGGCTGGCCTTGAACTCACAGAGATCCACCTGACTCTGCCTCTTGAGTGCTGAGATTAAAGGCGTGCGCCACTATGCCCACCAGAAAATATATCTTTTTGAAACAGCAGGGGAAGCAATTATTTCTGGCAGGAATACACTGAAATTCTTAAAGCTTCCGCTTGGACATAACTAGCAGCTGTTGTCTGTTCTACTCACAGTGTATTGGCCGAGCACGTCCAAGCCAAGCCACTCATGTGGAATGAATGCTCCAGGAGTCACACGGGTGGTACACCTGAGTACCAGGAGCTCTGAAGAACAAGCTAGGAGGCCACTCTGGAGACCGAGGCAGGAAGATCATGAGATTAAGGTTCGCTTAAACCCTATTTCTTTCTTTTTTAAATTAAAATCTCTTTTTTTTCTGTGAATGTTTATGTTATGAATGTTATGAATGTTTAACCTGCATGCATGTCTGTGCACCATGTGTATGGCTGGTACCCAAGGAGGCTAGAAGAGGGCACCAGATGCCCTGGAATCAAAGCCACAATGGCCCTGAGCTGCCACATAGATGCTGGGATCCTTCAGGAGAGTGACCAGTGCTCTCAACCATGGAGCTACCTCTCCAATCCTCTAAAACCCGATTTCCAAAACAAAGAAGCCCAGTAAAACCAAACACAGAGAAGAAGCCCGGGGGCTGGGGATATATCTCTATCAGGAACAAAACCCTGGCTTTGATCTTCAGCACTGCTTGTAAACTTGGATCCTGTATAGTCCAAATTGACCTCAAACTTGATATAGAGTGGATGATGACCTCAAACTCTTGATCCTCCTGCCTCAACCTAGGAAGTACTAGAAATATAAGAATTCATGTGTGCCTCTGTGCCCAGTGGGCCTTAGGTATTTTTGCAAAAAATGTTATACTCATAAATCCCACAAATTTTTGGAGTGTTGATTGGGCTTGTTCTGAATCCACAAGTGACTCTAGGGATAATCAACACTGAGGAAATCAGGAATTCCAAGCATGAGTTGGGTTTGAATCTCCACTCAGAGTTTTCTTTAATACCTCTTGACAAAGTTTTTCCCATAAATGTCTGACACAGCGTCCGTCAGGATAACTTCTAGGTACTTTTTATTTTGAAATAATTTTAGATTTACAGAAGAGATACAAAGAACAGAAATTCCTGGAACTCTTGTTCACTCAGGTTCTCCTCATATCTTACAACATCATGGTCATTTGTAACCATTGTGAAATTAGTATTTATAAACTATGATGAACTGAACTATGCAGTTTTTTTTTTTACAGTCCACCTGTTTTCCAATAGTGTATTTTTTCAGCCTCATTATCCAATCCAGGATATTATATTGTATTTTGTTTGGTGTTACTTTAAATATCATTTGTTAAAATTTTTATTTCCTACCTGCTTATTACTAGTACATAGAAATACAATTGTCTTACACATTAATTTTGGCTTTTGTCTTTTTAAAGACTCTACCAATTTTAATAATTACTCCATATTTTCTACACATGCATATCACTTATGAATAATGACTTATTCCTTTCTAACTATAGAATTTTACTCTGGTGTAGTGACACAAGCCTCTAATCATAGCACTTAGATGACTAAGGCACAAGAATTTTAAGTTTGAAGCCAACCTGGGCTACATGGTGTTTCCAAAATCAAACATAAACCTGCAGAACTTTCATTCCTTTTTCTTGGATTCTTGCTGACTGAGGCTTCTAATATTCTACAGAAGAAAATTGGGTCTAGAAAGCATCCTTGTCTTGTTCTTTATTTCAGTAATAAGAGAACATTCTGGGGCAGTGTGGAAGAGGCTCTCGGGTTAAGAGTACTTGTTGCGCCGGGCGGTGGTGGCTCATGCCTTTAATCCCAGCACTCGGGAGGCAGAGCCAGGCAGATCTCTGTGAGTTCAAGGCCAGCCTGGGCTACCAAGTGAGTTCCAGGAAAGGCGCAAAGCTACACAGAGAAACCCTGTCTCGAAAAACCAAAAAAAAAGAGTACTTGTTGCTCTTGCCAAGGCCCAGGTTCAGTTCCTCACACCCACCCAGTGCCTCACAGCCACCCACAACTCTAATCCCAGGGCATCCAGTGTCTTCTTCTGACTTCTGATGGCACCAGACATGCGCATGGTGCTATGCATATCATACATTCAGGCAAAACACTCAAACACATAAGTAAAGTAAATAGATCTAATTTTTTTAATTAAGAAAAATTTCTGTTTGAGGTAGAGAATGAGGTGGAAGGTTGGTGTGAGTTGGAGGCTGTTCTGAGATGCACAGTGAGGTCCACTTCAGCCTGAGCCACAGAGGGAGAAACAGTCTTCAAAACCACGGGATGGGAGGACTTTCACCATTCACTGTGTGTGTGTGTGTGTGTGTGTGTGTGTGTGTGTGTGTGTGTGTGCATGTATGTGGAGGCCCCAGGTTGACATCAGGCGTCTTCCTTGATCACTCTACACTTTATTTGTTGAGGCGACTGAACCTGGAGTGTAGCAGGAATCTTAAAAGTTCTTATTAAAAAAAACAAACCTGGAGCCAGGTATTGGGGTGAACACTGGAAGATCAGAGAAACAGAACAAGCCACAACCACCTCACCTTGCCAATTCCTCAGCTGATCCTGTTTCCTCAGACTGGAAGCCTCTCAGTCCTCATCCAGAATGAATCTCAGCTAAACTGCTGCTCAAAAGCCTCAATGCTTAACCAGCTAAATGCTTCTAATTTCTGGTCTCTACACCTTATATACCTTTCTGCTTCCTGCCATCACTTTCTGGGATTAAAGGTGTGTGAGTCACCATGCCTAGTTGTTTCCAGTGTGGCCTTGAATTCGGAGATCCAGGCGGATTTCTGTCTCTGGAATGCTAGGATTAAAGGCGTGAGTGCCACCATTTTCTGGCCTCTATATCTAGTGGCTGTTCTGTTCTCTGACTCCAGATAAGTTTATTAGGGTGCACAATATTTTGGGGAACACAATACCACCACACTGGAGCTTGCCCGTTCGTTTAGCTAGTATAATTAGGCAGCTTGCTCAAAAGATCCTTTGCTGCCCAAGTGCGAGGGTTTACAAGTGGGTCACCACATCTGCTTGGTTTGTACAAGGGTTCTAGGGACCTGAACCCTTGTCCTCACACCTGTATGGCAAGCACTTCATCCTCTGAATATTCTCTCTAGCCCTGTACATTTTATCGTACTTTTTTTTTTTTTTTTGAGACAGGGTTTCATCTGCCCAGGCTGGCCTTGAACTTACTGCATAGTCAAGGATGATCATGAACTTTCCACCTCCCAGGTACTAAGATCACAGTGATGTCCCATCACACCTGGCCTACTGTGCAACATTTAATGTTATATGAGTTTGCCGGGCAGTGGTGGTACATGCTTTTAATCCAGAGGCAGAGGCAGGTGGATCACTGTGAGTTTGAGGCCAGCCTGGTCTACACAGTGAGTTCTAGGACAGCTGAAGCTGTTATACAGAGAAATCCTGAAGCCCTGTCTCAAAAAACCAGAAGAAAAAAAATGTTATGTGAGTTTAAAACAAATTGAATTTTTGTTTGTTTTTTTGTTTTTGTTTTTCGAGATAGGGTTTCTCTGTGTAGTCCTGGCTGTCCTGGAACTCACTCTGTAGACCAGGCTGACCTCGAACTCATGGAGATCTGCCTGCTTCTGCCTCTCAAGTGCTGGGATTAAAGGCGTGTGGTGCAGCTACCACTACCACCCAGCTACAAATTGAATTTTAAAATGTATATATTAGTTTTGTTTTTTAAAACTACACTAAATGTAAATGAAGAGGGTAGGGATGCAGTTCAGCTGCAGAATGCTTGCCTAGTATGCCTGAAGCCTAGATTGGGATTCCTAACACCACAGTAATCCAGATGTGGTGACAACATGTAGGAGCATCAGAAGTTTAAGGTCACCCTCAGCCACAAAGGGAGTTGAAGGCCAGGGTGAACGCAGTGTTGCATGTTTATAATCCCAGTACTTGGTAGGCAGGATAGCAAATTTGAGGTCAGTCTGGACTTGACACCAGGCCAATAACAAATAAACAAAAGGGGACTTGGAATGAAGCCCTGTGTGGGAATCCATAGAACAGGCCCTCCGGTCTGTCAGTTATCAGAGTGAGAGGTGAGACTATGGTGCAGAGTGTCTCAGCACAGATACTGGCCAGGAAGCAGGAGAAAGAGGGTCATAAGCTAGTGTAAACTACAGACAAACGTGGTTAGAACACTGTAGGGGCCATGCTTCCACTGAACAGGCTCCAGAGGCAGGATGCAACCTTGAAAGGAGATGAGACTGAATACAGGAACCCAGACTGAGGGCTGTCTAAACTGACCAATGCATGCTGTAAGGATAAACAGGAAAACAGTGTGGTGCGTATTCAGACAGCCAAGCCAGTCACAAGGCCAACACAAAAGATTACACCCTTGTTAGAGGAAAGGAGCAGAAATGGTACCGGGTGAGGTCCTCATCAGTATGAGATCCAGTAGACTGCAGGCAACTGGTGGTCAAAAATGTGGGGCCGCAGGGCAAACAGCATCTCATACCAGAATGTAACTTTTGTAAAGGAAAGACGCAGACCCAGGATGGTTGACATTAGCAAGAGAGAGGGAGTCGGGAGAAAGCTCGCCGAGTGGGAATTTGAAAAGAGTTTGCACGATCCGTGCTGCAAAAGGAAAATGAAACGTCCTGGTCTGGGTCCACAAGGTCGCTTCTGGAATTCTTAAGGTTAGAAATTAGGTAAGGATTTCTCAAAACGTTGGCCTACTGGCAGAATTAAATATTTTCGTATCTATATGCAGTCAAGCTTTAAAACAATCTTGAATATGTGCCATTAGCTTCAGTGAATTTCCCAATTTCTTTTTCTTTTATTTACTTATTTACTTATCTTAAGAGAGAGAGGGTCTTACTATGTAGTTTTTGGCCTGGAACTCACTATGTAGATCAGGCTGGCCTCAAGCTCACAGAGATCCACCTGCTCTAGTTCCTAAGTGCTGGGATTAAAGGTATGAGCTACCACAATTGGATGACTTTTTAATTATTGTTATTAAAGAAAATGTCTCACTATGACTGGTATAACATACAGTTGTGACACCAGCACTCAGGAGGTAGAGGCAGGAGACTCACCATAAGTTCAAGGCCAGCTTGGCCTACCAAGTATGCTCCAGGCCAGCCAGCAAGATCTTCTCTCAGAGAAAAGCTGCTGGAGAGCTGGCTCAGTGGTTAAGAGCACTTGCTACTCTTGCAGAGGACCCAAGTTTGGTTCCTAGCACCCACATGGCAATCCACGAGACTATAACTCAACCTTGTTTCAACCAAGGTGGAAAGAACTGACTCCTGAAAGTTATCCTCTGACCTCCATATGTATGTTGTAGCTCATATGATACCTCCACACATACACATACAAAAAACTCTGATAGCTTAGAATGATCAACTGTAGCTCATAGAAATTTCTAGAGGCCATCTCCTAAACTCCCAGGTGCATTACCAGATATAGAAGTCATTCATAAAGTAACTCAATATAATGGGAAGTACTGTGTAACAATCGATATACTTGATAAACTATTTGCAATATGCATGGGTAATGAAAGCCAAGAATACATCACCTCTATATGGGAGAGCAAACAATGTAAGTTTGTGAGACTCTCACAAGGCTCTTCAAATAGTCCAATGATAGCAGCTTCATTACTATACACCCAGATTAATTAGCAAATTATGACTTTAATTCTGTCATATGTAGATTATATAATAATGACAAGCAATAAATAGAAACAGAAAAGAAGCAATTAATAGAGAGGATGAAAAGATGGCACAGTCACTAAAGCCATGAAAAGCTGGGGACCTGAGTTCATATCCTTGGCTCCCAGGTAAAAGCCAGGTATTGTCAAAAACTTCTACAACCCTGGCACTGAGGATGGATATTAGGTTCTCAAGAGGAACAGAACCTAGAGAGTGAATATATAGATATATATATATTCACTCTCTCTATATATATGGATTTATTAGATTGGTTACATAATATGGGTTGGGCCGTCCAGCAATGGCTGTCTTCACATTGGAGAGGCTGAGAACCTGTAACTGCTCAGGCCATGAGGCTGGATGCCTCAGCAGTCTCAGTCTGGTTCGGAAGAGTCGGAGGCTTCCAGGATTGCCTTCAGTACATGCTGGAAGGCTGAAGAAGCAGGGTTCTGATGACAGCAAAAGATGGCAGGAGCAGCAACAGGGTAGAGAAGCCCATGAGCAGGGTGGATACACTAGCCAGACACACTAGCGAGGCAAAAAGGTGAGCAGTCATAAAGCAAAGGTTTTTCTTTTGGTCCTCTTCTGGTTGGTAGCTGCCAGAATGATCCACATTCATGGTGGATCTTCCCACTTCAGTTAATGTAATCAAGAAAATTCTGAGCTGATGAGATGGGTCAGGGATAGACACACTTGACAAACAAGCCTCTCAGCCACGTTCCATCCCTAGACCCCACATAAAGGTAGAAGGGGAGACGTGACTCCACAGAGTAGTCCTCTACCTGCACATGCACACCATGGCTCATTTGATACAGCCCCACCCCAGCTATGCACACATGCACCCAGTAAAAAGAAAGACAACCTCACAGGCATGCCCAAATTAACCTAATCTCTCTAGCTACCCCTCACAGGGGTTAGAAAGCTCAAGAGGCTTGACTCACAGGTAATCCCAGGTCTGTCAAGTTGACAAGCAATATTAACCATCACATGGGCAGATCCCTGAAGTTCACGGGTCAGTTGTTTAGTCAACTGGCCAGCTCTGGGTTCACGAGAGACCCTGTCTCAAGAGATAAGGTGGAATCTGGGAGTGGTGATGAACACTTTTAATCTCAAGACTCGGGAGGCAGAGGCAGGAGGATCTCTGTGAGTTTGAGGGCAGCCTGGTCTCCAAACTGAGTTCCAGAACAGCTAGGGCTGCATAGAGAAACTCTGTCTCAAAACAAAACAAGAAAGATAAGGTGGAGAGTGAGATTGGAAGACACTATGTTAACCTCTGGCCTCTACATGCATACGTACCCACACACACACATGTGCACACATAAACTACATATACACACTACACACACATAAAAGAAAAAATAGAGGAACTTAGATACAGAAGTTGGACAATCAGCAGGGGAAAAACAATAGGAACAGACAAAGTCACTTGTAGATGTTACATGCTCGTAAGATGGCAGGTGGGACAATGACAGACAAAATTATGGTAACAGGGACACCTGTGTTGAAACATGCAGCACCAAGTCTAATAGGATTACCTGAATATTGGAGTCAACACATCCCCCATTTGAACATCCCACTAAGATCCCCATATACAGTTGCAAGGTCACAGGACTTCATATGAGCAGAGCAGGGGCAGGCACTACAAACAATAAAAGATTATGTCCATACTGGAGATATGCTTCGTGGTGCACTGGCTGGTTTTGTGTGTCAACTTGACACAAGCTAGAGTCATCAGAGGAAGGAGCCTCAGCTGATAAAATGCCTCCGTGAGATCCAGCTGTAAGATCTTTTCTCAATTTGTGATCAGTGAGGGAAGGCCCAGCCCATGGTGGGTGGTGCCATCCCTGGGCTGCTGGTCCTGGGTTCTATAAGAAGGTAGGTTGAGCAAGTCAGGGAAAGCAAACAAATTAGCCGCACTCCTCCATGGCCTCTGCATCAGCTCCTGCCTCCAAGATCCTGCCCTGTTTGAGTTCCTGTCCTGACTTCCTTCAGTGATGAACAGTAACGTGAAAATGTAAGTCAAACCCTTTCCTCCCTAACTTGATTTTTGGTCATGGTGTTTCATTGCAACAGTAGAAACCCTAAGACATTTACTGCTCTTTTAGAGGATCCAGGTTCAGTGTCCAGCACACATATGATATCTCATGACTGTCTATAGTAGAGAATTTGATGCCCTCTTTTAGCCTCTTTGGGCACCAGGCATGTACACAGTGCACATACATATTCAAGCATAACAGTCATAGATATATAAAAAACCTTAAAAGATTATGCATATACCTTCCAAAGGCTACATTACTCAATACCTAATGCATACTTAAAATTAGAAACTATGATGGCACAGGATTACAGTACTGGGTCACTGAACCAAGAAGCCCACACAACATAATTTTGTTCCAACAGAATTATGGGTAATTTATTTCCCACGTGTATCCAATAAATAGGCACTTTTGGAAAAGTATATTTGGCTAACTTATGAGGTCTCTGGTAGCACAGGAAAGGTCAACAATTGATAAAAGGGATCTCTCTCTCTCTCTCTCTCTCTCTCTCTCTCTCTCTCTCTCCCTCCCTCTCCCCCCCTCTTCCCCCCTCTCCCTCTCTCTCTCCCTCTCCCTTTTGTTGTTTTTTTTGAGACAAAATTTCTTTGTGTAGTCCTGGCTGTCCTGGAACTCACTCTGTAGACCAGGGTTGGCCTTGAACTTGGAGATCTGACTGCCTCTGCTTCCTGAGTGCTAGGATCAAAGGCATGCACCACCACTGCCCAACAAATGGTATCTCTTGATCCTAAAAAGTTTCTGAACAGAAAAGTAAACATTCCTACAAGTGAAGAAGGATTTCTCTCTCTCTCTCTCTCTCTCTCTCTCTCTCTCTCTCTCTCTCTCTCTCTCTCTCTCTCTCTCTCTCTCACACACACACACACACACACACACACACACACAATCAAGAAAATTATTTAGAGATTTAGAAACAACTAAATATAACAATATCAGATGCACTGATAAAAATTATAAAAGTAGAGGTCAAAAAGCCCAAATTAGTCGACTTGCTACGTGTACTAGCAGCCTCAGTGATAAGGTTTGCACAAAAAGCTGATGGGTGGTTGGGTATAATGCTGCACACACACCACATATGCATAATCCCAACACTTGGGAGGCAGATCTTTGTGAGTCCAGGCCAGCCAGGACTACTTGTGAGACCCTGTCTCCAAAACCAAACCAATTGCTCTTAGGAATCAAGAGGTGGTGACCAGACTGTGCCCTGTTCTACAATACTCCCATGTTGTGTAAAATAGTGGTTTTTCAGACTGTGCCTTGCCCTGAGAGAACCCATTTTACAAGAAGCTTGGGGCTCTCTTTTAAGTGCAACCATAAAGATGGGATAGCTATGTACTTTGTTGGGCATGTAAACACTAGCATTTGCTTGCTATCATTCACAAAACAGATAAGTAACTTGTCCCTAAAAGTAGGACAAGTGCCACCTACAAATTTATCAAAATGAATGAGTGTATTAGTAGACAGGTGTATTAAAGTCACATGAGAACAGCCGGAACAAGGGCTGGAGTGACAGCTCAGTCAGTAAAGTGCTTGCAAAGCATGCAGGAGGACCTGACTTTGATCCCCAGAATGCAAGTGAAAGAAGCCAGGCATGGTGCAGGCACTTGTAATCCCATTGCTGGAGAAGTGGAGGCAGGCAGGGTGCTTCCTGGCCAGTAAGTTTAGACTGCTTGGTGAGTTCAGGCCAATGAGAGACTGCTTTAAAAAAAATAGCAGATATCTGAGGTTGCCCTGTGGTCTCCACATGCAAGCACATGTACTTGTCTGTACACATGTGTCAGTTACACCCACAAACATGCAAAAACAGGCCTGTGGGTTTACTGAACACACTAGGCTAAGGAAGGGTGGTGCACCCTCACCTGGAACCTATAAAAAGGAAGACAACTAACACTGCAGTCTGTCCTCTGACCACCAAGTGTGTGACAAGGAACTCACAGGCAGAGAACTCCTGACTCTCCCCACTGCTGAGCCAGCCCACTCAATCACCAAACAGCTTTGTACCCGGTGGTCCATCTGGGATTGCTGTCCGTTCATCCTCTGGCCCAGTCTATTGCCAGAGGTTGAACTATCTAGTCTTCAACGCCATCAAAGACCCAAAGATGTAATATTATCTAACAACAGAGACAGCTGGCTACCTGGAGAGTCACTCAAAGTTACTCTACAATGTTGAGGCATCCATCTTCAGCCCACAGGCTTAGAGTATCTGGCAGACTTTTCTATCCTGTCTTATTTTGGCAAAGTTTGTCAGTCACTTTCCTCTGTGTCCTGCATAATATCTGGCAGACTCTTCGGTGAAGCAGGAATTTTGAAGGACTGTCCTGCCTTGTTTTGGCAAGTTCAACAGTCTTTTCCTGTGTGTCCTGCATGTCCAGTCTGCACAGCACATTGTCAGCAGTCAAAGGCAGCAGTTTCTTTGCCCAGTGGCTAACCTTGCCACAATGAAAGAAAACTCCATAAGGAGTTTCTTCGATACCCATCATCTCTGAGGTAAATTGGTGCTGCCAGGAGCAGATGTGCCTCATTGTCATGAAAAGCCCTAAGTTAACAAAACATTTTAAATGCCATATTCTGTAAGTCTTTGAAATGTTTGAAGACCATCTATCTAAAATATATCTATTTAGCCTAGAAAACATACCTAACATATGTATAAATTTGATTGTTATAAATGACTAACTACTGAGCTATGTTTCTTGATTGTCTTATATAGTTTATAATAATGGTTTTCAAAAACTAGAACTTCACCCTACATTCCACAACACCTCAAAAATAGAAACATACATACAATATGTTGTAACAAAAATAACCTTACTTTTTTTAACCAATAAACAAAAATCCTTTAGACAAGATTAGAAACATATATATGTATATATATTGTTATAAATATACATATGTATATATATATATATATAGTGTAACAAAAATAATTTTAAATTTCTATAAATTTTCTATATTCCCCTAAATGGTAACAAACATCCATAACCCACCAAATAACCAAAAATCACCCACACCCCCTAACTCTTGGGAATGTGGGTGTAGTTTTCTCCATACTGCTTTCTGCTGTTTGTGAATGAAGTATCTTTAGGGTTCCAGAGATAAAATTTCAGATAATGGCCAAGTCCTAGGAAGACCAGCAGTAATCTTTGCTGATAGTTATCACCTGTCAAGATTCAGGAGGTCTTGCCTATGCCTGATCAAACCTGATCCATATCAACACTGAAGGAATCCACAGCTTCTCATCTCCTGTGGAAACAAAATTCCAAAGCATTTTGATTCCATTTGACAAATATATTTTTTGACTTCTTTTTTTAAAATTAAGATAGCCCTAAAGTATCTAGGTAGTTTCAATTTTCAGTCCTGTTCACAATCTCATGTGTCCTAACAGCTGTCTTTTGCTGTTCAGCATTCAAAATAGTCAAAGTCAACACAATACTATACTGGATCCAGACTCCCTGTGTATTTCCCATCTTATGTGGCTTTTTTATTTACTCTCTCTTTAAAGACTTTATTTTATACACTATTCTTTTTTTTCTATGACTATATCCTTTTTCTTTTCTTAAGCCTACACACATTATTAAACACACTATAACCCGTTTAGAGGTTTTTCTGTGTGGACCTCTTTTATTGGGCACCTTCAGACTTTTTTGACTGTATGATTAAACTTTTAAACTGCTAACCTATACCTGGATCCTCTGCATGCGACTCTCAGCTGGTTCCACCCACTTCTTGGGTCATGAAAGCCAGGACTAAAGCTCACAGCCTGGTTGGAGGTTTGTGACTAAGAACTGTGTTCAAGGTTCTTAGAGCTCTAGAATGCCGATGCTTGCACTGTGGCAGGCATTTTTACTTGTTTTTTTTGGTTACTACTTAACATACTGGCTGCTCAAGGACTCGACTGCGGGCAAAAACTCTTAAAGGAGCCATATCCTCTTTTTTTCTTTTCTTTTCAAGCTTTCTTAGACCTATGAAAATGTGAGCCCCACATTGGGTGCCAATTGTTTTTTTTGTTTTGTTTTGTTTTGTTTTTAAATTGCTGCTGCCTTTTAAACCATGGCTGTTCAAATAAGCAACTGCAACTCCACTGCTACCAGCAGTGGTTAGGTCACAAGAGCCACAGCCTGAGGGAATTCTGTTCCCTCAGGCCTGACTCTTTCAACGCTACAAAGGGAACTTAACTAAATCTCTGTCCCTCTGAAGAACTCAAGATTCAAATGTCAAGGTGGAATTCTGCTCCTCAGAGAGGCTGAATAGCAAGTAGCTCATCTCCTCTCCTTGCTCATGTCCTCCAAAAAGCCCTTGTGCTCCTCCTCATCCCTACTTAAAAACCCTTCTCCATTTGGCTCCTCTTTACCACTTCCTGTCAGCTAGTTGCTATCTTGGCCTCCTGACTGCAGGTGAATTTTATTTAATCAAACACATCTTTGCATCATTAAACAAATATTCCAGAGCATAAACAAAAGCAACACACCTTAAAATAATATTGTACAATAAACCTGTTAGCAAACTAGACCCCCCTACCTGCATGGAGTTCATACACATCCCTCTCTGAACAATGAATAAATGTTTCTTGGTAAATGACCAACAAACAGACTCTATTCAATTGTACTCCAGTTATGTATGGGTATGAGGATGCTCAAACTTGTTTTGAGTCAATGTGCAACATGGCAAACTGTTTTCTAAATGAACTTTTAGGGAGAATCCCAATGGTAGTTTGAATGTAATTGGCCCTCAAAATCCCCAAAGGAGAGGCACTATTAGCAGATGTGGCCTTGTTGGAGTAGGTGTGTCACTGTGGAGGCGGGCTTTGAGGTCTCATTTATGCTCAAGATAATGCCCAGTGTTTTAGTTGATCCTGTTGATCCTTCTCCGGTACCATGTCTGTCTGCACACTGCCTTGCTTTCTGCAATGATGATAATGGACTGAATCTCTGAAACTGTATGTTGACACCACAATTAAATGTTTTTCTTTATTTTTTTTAAAGATTTATTTATTATGTATAAAGTGTGTACGACTGCAGGCCAGAAGTGGGCACCAGATCTCATTACAGATGGCTGTGAGCCACCATGTGGTTGCTGGGAACTGAACTCAGGACCTCTGGAAGAGCAGTCAGTGCTCCTAACCTCTGAGCCATCTCTCCAGTCCATGTTTTCCTTTATAAGAGTTGCCATAGTCACAGTGTCTATTCACAGTGATAGAAACCCTAACTAAGGCACCATCTTATGCATATATATAATTGAGCAATATTTGATTAAACATGAGCAGTAAAAAAGAGGTTATACAGCTTATATCTGTCAATCAAAATAAAGAACCACCTTAGTAACCATCCCTCCCTTTTAACACCATAAGAAGCCCCAGGCAATACTGTGGAGCCCAACTCATGTGGCCTGTTTGTGACCTATATTTATAGCTTCATTTTGAATAGTGTTACCTTGCTGTGTTTACAAACTGTGTGCGCATTTATTTCATTCCTGAACAGCCACTAAGAACCTGGAAACACCTAACGCATCCTGTCTATCAGTGACAATGTGAGTTTTCTCTCAGCTACCTAGTGACTAGGGCAGCAGTACCACCTGGGTCCAGGGACTGGAGACAGATCTGGCAACACTGCAAGTCACTTTCTCAAGACAAATAAGACAAAATCACATCATGGATGTAAGAAGTAAGACCTGTAAAATATTAAACTTTTTCTATGCTCAGTCTTCACTCATGACTAAATTCATTGCATGCTTTGTCTTGCCACCCTTCTGATTCTAGAATCATCCTAAAATGGTCTGTTTTTACTAATAAATGTATATAATTTATTTCTTGTGTTTTGACTACTTATTTTCTTTCATAACCTACTATTCTAAAACTCTAGTGTATCTTAAGGAGTTTAAAATCCTCTCCCAGCCTCCTTGTACCCTGGGCAAATATGTGGCGTACTGACATACACACAAGCAAAACATCCATACCCAAGTCAGGCGGTGGTACATGCCTTTAATCCTAGCAATAGAGAGGCGGATCTCTGTGAGTTCGAAGCCAGCCTGATTTACAGAGAGTTCCAGGACAGCCAGAGCTGTTACACAGAGAAACTCTGTTTCATAAAACAAACAAACAAAAATCCATACACATAAAATTAAAACCCACCAACCAATCAATAAACAAACAAATGAAAACAAAAAGCTCTTGCACTGTTTTTCCAAGAAATTTCCTAGGATGCTCTGATGTTTTTGTTTGTTGTTTTTGTTTCTCCCCAGGTATTGGGATATAATATTACACATTCTGCAATACCCTAAATTTGATTATAAGGTCTGAAGGATGGAGGAAGAGATAATGGAAGACTTCCATATTCCTGGATGTTTATTCAAACTGAGTTAAAATCCCAGGCAGTTGAACCAGGAGTCCCCCGATTCTAGAAGGAGTGTACTTTCACTATTGCCAGGCATACATTGAAGACACTGATACCTCTAGATGGTCCTCTGAGCCCCACAGTTTACCTAGCAATGGACTGGATGGTTGCCAAAATTTTAGTTACATTACCAGGAGTAATTTCATGCCAGTTGGGTGAGTAAAAAATCCCTGGTTTTTTTTTTTTTTTTTTTTGAGACAGGTTTCATTCACTATGTAGCCCTAGCTGGCCTAGAACCACTGTACCATAGTGAGTTCTCAACCTTCCTAATGCTGCGACCCTTTAATACAGTTCTTCATTTTTGTGGTGACCCCCAACCATAAAATTATTTTCATTGCTATTTCATAATTGTAATTTTGCTACTGTTATGAATTGTAATGTAATATTTTTGGAGATAGAGGTTTGCCAAAGCAGTTGAGACCCACAGGTTGAAAACTACTTGTCTCCATAAGCTATGGGAGACCAGGCTGGTCTCAAACTCACACAGGCCCACCTGCCTCTGCCTTCTGAGTGCTAGTACTAAACTCATGTACCACCACTCCTGGCTGCCGAGTAGATTTTAAGTTCTCAAGGGAAACCTTGTGGAGTAACACAAGTCCATTACTAAATGGCCACTGTGCTGCCTAGTTTTCTGTCAACTTGACACAAGCTATAGCTCTCTGAGAGATGGGAAGCTTGAATAAATAAATGCCTCTGTAAGATCCAGCTGCAGGCAAGCCCGTAGAGTGTTTTCTTAGTGATTGATGCGGCAGGAGGGGGCAGGGGACCCCATTGTGAGTGGTTCCACCTTTGGGCTGTAGTCCTAAGTTCCTTAAGAAAGCAGGATGAGCAAGCCGTGAGGAGCAAACCAGTAGTAGCACCCGTCCACGGCCTCTGCATCATCAGCTTCCTGCCCTGTGTGAGTTCCTGTTCTGTGTGAGTTCTTGTCCTGATGTCCTTCAAGATGAACAGCTATGTGAGATTGTAAGCCAAACAAACCCTTTTCTCCCCAAGTTGCTTTGGTCACGTTGTTTCCCCACAGCAATAGAAACCCTAATTAAGACAGCCACTTAATAAGTGAATTATACCCTTTCAGCCGCTCACTTTTGCTGTGCAAACCAGATTCCATTCCTGATAACCCTGGAATCCTAAGGCCTGCACACAACCATCTCATCTAGCTGCGCCACCTCACATAACCCGCAGTGCTGTCTTCTTGAGGCTAAAGGGGAGCCCCAAACTAATAACTGCACCAGAGTAACATTATACGGCAGGAACTTCCTTGCAATGTACAACCTGCCCACAGGGCCCCAAACAGAGAACGAAGTATTAGTCCACAGCCTATCCTTTTCTTGCTATCTTATTGTCACCAAACTCCGAAATCAGCTGTGTGCCGGTTGTGCGATGAACATGCAGAGCTTGACATAGAGGAAACTGAGCCAAGAAATCAGGGTGTGGTGGAGGATGTATGTAATCCCAGTACTCAAGAGGCTGAGGTACAGCATCCTACATTTGAGGCCAGCCTGGGTGACACCAGAGCAGATCTGTCTTTAACAAAAAGGGGTACAAACTGAGAAGATGGAAGGCAAGCCTCGAATCCAACTTTCCCTAGCAGCTATGATTATATGTTATAGAAGGGAAGCACACACGTACGATAGGAGACAGTCCAGGGGAGAAACTGATTTCACAAGTTTTCATAAAATCAAGGTTTTCATACTTTGACAGAGGACATCTGGTAAACAAACCATTGAGCAATTTATGCTTCTGTAAAACAAGCTTGCAAATCATTTGGTGACACTCTTCTGGAACAGACAACAAGGTCTCCTCTCCATTATTCAAGGAATGTGAATGGGGAGAATGTACTTAAGGTGAGGTTAGTTTGGCCATAGGAAGAATGTGTTTTGTTTAGTATGTTAATCTTAGGTAGCTCAGTAGTAGAATGCTTACCTAAAACACTAGCATTAGCAACATCGAGTTCCATTCCCAGAACTGAACAGAAAAACAGAAAAGAAGCCAGCTGCTGGTAGTGCACATCTTTAATCCTAGCACTCTGGAAGCAGAGGCAAGTAGATCTTTGTGAATTCAGGCCAACCTGGTCTACAGAGTGAGTTGCTGGACAGCCAAGGATACAGAGAAACTTTGTCTCCAAAAAATCAAAAAACCAAACAAATAAACGAAAGAGAATCAACTTTAGAAAGGAAAAATGGTTCGAAACTCTTAGTAGTGAAAACTGCTTTATTAATATGTATACATAATTTAATATATAGCATTTTTATATATAATAGTTTTCTTGAGATAGTGTTTCACGGAAGCCCGGGCTGCCCTTGAACTGGTTATTTAGCTGAAGATGACCTCTTTGACTTCTTGATCCTCCTGACTTCTTGATCCTCCTGCCTATACCTCTAAAGTGCTGGGATTTTAGGCATCGGCCACCATACCAGTCTTTGTGTTTTGTTAAGTTTATGGAGCCCAATTACAAATCCTACTTCTATTGACCATTCCTCAATGTAGTAGGACGAGAGACGATGACTGATGGGCTGTTTTCTTCTGAGATGGTGCAGTGGTTTGACTGAGAATATTCCTTAAAGGCTCAGGTGTTTAAATAATCAGTCCCCAGGTGGTGGTGCTGTTAGGATAGCTTTAGGAGATATGACCTTGCTGGAAGAAACATGTCACTGGGGATAACTTTTGAGGTTTAAAAGCCACACACCATTGTCAGTTCACTCTCTGCTTCCTGTTTTTGGTTTAAAGTGTGAGCTCTAAGCTTGCTACTTCAGCCATGATGCTTACCACTTCCCCACCATGATGGACTCTTATCCTCTGGAACTATAAGCCTGAAAAACCTCTCTTCCTTGCCTTGGTCATAGTATTTTATCACAGCAATAGAAGGGTAACTAATAAAGATGAGGTGATTGTGTTGTTCGAATCTTAGATGGTCTTATAATTAAAAACCCAGAGCCAGATATCAGGGTGAAAGCTGAAAGATCAGAGAAGCAGAACAGCCCGCCACTAGTTCTTACCTCTATGAAATCCTTAGTCTAAAGAGCCAGTTCCTGTTTCTTCATGCTTTATATACCTTCCTCTGCTCTGCCATATTACTTTCTGGGATTAAAGGCATGTGTGCTTCCCAAGTAAAGGCATGAGATCTCAAGTGCTGGGATTAAAGGTGTGTGCCACCACTGCCTGGCTCTGTGTCTAATCTAGTGGCTGAATCTGTCCTCTGATCCTCTGGCAAGTTTATTAGGGTACACAATATATCACCACAGTGGTGTACATGAGTTGGAGGAATGAAACTCTTTCACATGAATTTGATATACTCAATAGTTCCTGCAGAAAATTCAAGGTTCTGTGAAATCATTGCTTGAGTTTCTTTAGCCATTTTTCACTGAACATATTGAAGCAGATTTGATTATAACAAAAGTCACAAATAAAGTCAGTAAAATTCATGTCTCAATTTTAGTAGTCAAGAACAGTTAGACTCAATGCCCTGGGCATTCTAGAAAAACAACCAGTCATTGGCTCCTAGTACTTAGAAGGAATTTTAGTTTTTTGAAACAGTTTCATATAGCTCAGGCTAGCCTTAAACTTTATTTGTAGGTGAGGATGTCCTTGAACTCCTGCTCTTCATTTCTCTATCTTCCAAGTTCTTGAGTTACTGGTGTGTGTCATCACACCCAGTCCCTCTGGGGATGTTTGGTAAAGTTAGGAAACATGTTTTCAAATCTTCCCCAGGATAGTTTGAACTTCAGCACAAGATTAATGTAAATACAACAGGAAATAACTGCAATAGCACAACCCTCTATTTAAAAAAAAAGGTTTTTTTTTTTTTTTTTTTGTGTGTGTGTGTGTGTGTGTGTGTGTGTGTCTGGATTTGTATACACTAGTAAAGTGCTGTGGAGGTCAGAAAAAGAAGCTGGATCCTCTAGAGCTGGAATTACAGGTGGTTGTAAGCCACCTGATATGGACTCAAGGTCCTCTGGAAAAGTAGAAAGTGCTCTTAACCACTGAACCATTTCTCCAACCCATAAACCCCTCTCCTGCTTGGCCAAGATATGATGTAAACCTCAGGAATCTGGTCATTGACCACTACTTTAGCTAAACCTGCTGTAAGAATTCCTAGCCACTCTCCCATGACCGTGCATTTGCTGGTAAGATGCTTAGTCATCCTAGGGCCTTATGTCCTACGTAATCCATGCACTGCTTGATCATGTAATTTGCATGCAGCGTGATCACATAATCTATGCGCATGTGTGGCATAGCTATGTAAGCCGGTATACGCATGTGCAGGGGAATCTATAAAAGCAGGTCTCACTCATCCCTCTGCCCTTTTCTTCCTGCACGGTCATTCCCATAGGCCTAAGCACCTCCTTCTGCTCCCTTCCCTTAAGAAACTTTTCTGGTACGGTAAACAGCACCACTTAATGAATAACATTGTGCCGCTTAATAAATAACACCTGCTATTTGGGGGCAGAGTTTACCCAGACAATTTTCATTAACTGTATTTTCAAAGGTAACAGATTTGAAATACTTTGTGTTTTTACTTCTCCTCAAGTCAAGGTTCTACTGAAGAGAATACAAAAATCTACCTTCCTGGTATATAAATTCTTAGATTTTGGTTTTGTTTTTTGGTGCCAGGGGGTTCAAATACAGAGCATTATACTTGTTAAACAAGCCCTCTACCACTGTATTACATCCTCAGCCTTAGTTCTTGAGAACTTAATGTTGGTCTAGTGCTTAGTGTCTTAGGGCTGATAGGTTCACAGAAGCTGGTTGGAGAGCCTAATAGGCAAGTTCTCCATCTTCTGCAGCTTTTCAGTAACACAGACACTCATGGGGGTTCTTCAAAGCTTCTTCAGCTTATCAGATATCCTGCCAGAACACAGAGGTAAGCCAAGAGGTCAGTGTGGTCATGAATCAACAGGTTTTGGAAGATACCATCAGTTAGATGTCTTACTTTAGGCAGGGTATGAGCTCACCCTTAGAGTTATCTATGTATACACAGGTTCAAGCAACAATGTAAATATACACAGAAACCATTAAGGCTAGTTTTCAAGAAAATGACAAACATGTAGCTAAATACAATTATGTTAACACCCCACCCCACCCCACCCCTGGTCAAGAGGACAAGTCAGTTGTCTTTTGCCTTTTTAATTTTTTTCATTTATTTTTATTTACATGGATATAAGTATATGCCTTGTGTTGGTGTCCTTGAAGGCCAGCTGGAGTTATAGGCAGTGGTGACTGAGGAAGCTGCCTGACTTCCATTTTGAAAGCAGGAGCCATTATGCTGTATTGTTAAAAAAATAACTTTCTGGGGCAGGAGAGATGGCTCAGTGGTTAAAAACACTGGCTGTTCTTACAAATGACCTGGGTTCAATTCCCAGCACCCACATGGCAGCCCACAACTGTCTATATCTCCAGTTCCAGAGGATCTGGCATACTCACATGGACATACATGTAGGCAAAACACCAATGCACATAAAAATAAATAAATTAAAAAAAAACTTTCTATTTACTGTTAAGAGATGAGTTGGGGGGCTAGAGAAATGGCTCAGAGCTTAAGAGCACTGACTGCTCTTCCAGAGGTTCTGAGTTCAATTCCCAGCAACCACATGGTGGCTCACAACCATCTGTAATGAGATCTGGTGCCCTCTTCTGGCCTGCTGCATATATGCAGGCAGAACACTGTACATAAATAAAAAAAAACTTGAAGAAAAAAAAAAGAGCTGAGTTGGTGTTTTTATGTTTATTTCCTGGAAACTGACCTTCCACAACCCATGACCTTGACTTGTTTTTGGGAATACCTTTCCCCTCCCCGAACCTTCCCTAATCACACAGTGACCACGTGATGCATTTTGAGATTTTTTTCCTGCATTTTCTTATTGCCCCATTGTCTCTCTTCTATAAACTTGCTCTGCAACTCTTTGTGATTTTACTCCTTAAAAAAGGCCCAAGAAATGGATTTGCTGCTGCTGTCTTTAAGCTGATTTAGGAGGCAGTTGCTGACCAATTCTTAGGTGCACCCCAATAAAAATCAAGCTTGCTTCAAATTTTGCTCAAACTTTGGTAGTAGTCTTATTCTCGACTGGCGAGTTTAACATTTTCTAGAGGCCCCAGCAAGATTCAGACCACCTACCCAAATTCTAAACCCAGACCTTTGCTCTGGAACTCAAGGGGTTAATTAAGGAGGCACTGAGACATTGCAAGGCTCTGAGGCTGCCTTCATTCAGTTCAGGGACTATCAGAATGAGAAATGCATCAACCATCTACAGGCCTCCTGGTGAGTCATGGTGTTGTAGAATATTATTTTAAGATCTGTTACATTTGTTTATGCTGCAAAGGTATGTTGCATTCTTTTATTCTGCATTTGTTTAACTCTGTAAAATCGTGTTACTGTGCCTGTCTAAAACACCTGATGGTCTAATAAAGAGTTGAACAGCCTATATCGAGGCAGGAGAAAGAATAGGCGGGGCTGGCAGGCAGAGAGAATAAATAGAAGGAGGAATCTGGGAGGAGAAGAAATAAGAAAGAGCAAGAGAGAAGGAGAGGAGGATGCGAGGGGCCAGCCACACAGTCACAGCCCGCCATGGAATAAGAGTGAAAGTAAAAGCCGGGCAGCAGTGGCGCACGCCTTAATCCCAACACTCGGGAGGCAGAGCCAGGCCGACCTCTGTGAGTTTGAGGTCAGCCTGGTCTACAGAGTGAGTTCCATGATAGGCTCCAAAGCTACACAGAGAAATGCTGTCTCAAAAAACCAAACCAAAAAAAAAAAAAAAAAAAATCTAACATTCTAAGGTTTGACTATCTAACATACCTTTGTGTTCTTGCTGCTGAAATTTGTATCATGATTGTCCTATGGCTAACAGTTTTGTTATTTTGCTTTCAACCTATGCAAACAGAACCTAAATGCATCTTTACTGGGGAAATAAAAGGCACAACTATCATAGGAAACACCCTGATATTGTCTTGTCATGTAAAAAATTGTCTTTATCCACCAGGGCCCATAGATTGGACAAAAGAAGGGGAAGAACAGCCTTTAGCCAGATGGATGGAGGATACTTGGGATGGACTCGTCTAATTGACCAATTCCAACGTAATAATACAGACCAGCATAACCACATATTCTTTAAGAGGTTCTGAAAATGGAAATTACAGGTGTGCTAAAATGAGAAGGGAAAGGGAAGTTTCATTAATCACTTCAATTGAACAGAGTAACCCTGTCTGTAATTAATAATGTGGAATATAATCTCTGGGTCCATGTAGCACTAAAAAGTCAATGAAAAAAACTCCTTCTGTGTCAGAGTAATTTGTGAGGCTAGAGAGATGGCTCAGAGGTTAAGAGCACTGGCTACTCTTCCAGAGGTCCTGAGTTAAATTCCCAGCAACCACATGGTGGCTCACAACCATCTGTAATGAGATCTGGTGCCCTCGTCTGTCATGCAGGCAAACATACAGACAGAACACTGTATATATAATAAATAAGTCTTTTTAAAAATTGTATGGAATAGGGGTATCTTACGAAATGATACAAGGATAATGAGGACAAAAACGGAACATGTCCCCACTATTGTTTTAAAAGCTGTGGCTGATGTTCCCGTTGACGTCTTTTTTCTCTGCTGTCCATGTTTGGATTGTGCTGATGTCCCTTCTTATTGTAATTCCACCTCTTATCACATGTTCCCCTTTGGTAAACAATTGCCCTTAGGATGGACTTTTTCTGTGAAATTCATACTTATTCTGCACTCCCAGAAGGATATAAGGGTTTATGTGAGATAGGATGTGTTACACCTATTTTACTCAGTAAATCTTTACAAACTGTTAGTGGAATTACAAGAACTCTTCCTGAAAATTGCCAGGATTCCTTACATCTGTTAGGTTCCACTACAGTTGCTGCTACCACAGCCCTTCTGTTACTTGTCCCAGGACTTGGTGTTGGCCACAAAGAGAGGTTTCTAAAATAGCCTGTCTAATTTCAAAAACTACTAATATTACAACAAAAATATTAGCAGAAATTAATCAAGAAATGGGAGAACTGAGAATAACTGTTTTACAAAGCAGAGCTACTAAAGATAACCTGTTACTTACAATCCTGGTTGTCAGCAAATTACTGGAATGTGTTGTTTCAATATCTCTGATTTTCTCATACTATTGACAACCAAATTGATGATCTACATATAGAAATAAACAAAATTTCTCAGATAAATTTTGACTGGCCAATATGGCTAAGATGATTCTTTTCCTTCATTGGTCCTCTAATATTATTTCTATTAGTTATCATAATTGGACCCTGTGCCCTTCAATGTATCACTAACTTGATCACCCGTCAGATAAACAATTTTAGAATCACTGCTGCTTGACAATATTATTAAGACATCCTCTATCAAAGACTTGGCAGGGAAACATAAGTCAAGGGGGGAATGAGGAACCTGCCTGACTCCATTTTGAAAGCAGGAGCCATTATGCTGTATTGTTAAAAATAAGTTTCTATATTTATTGTGAGATCGGTGTTGTAGTTTGACTTTCTTTGGGACACCAGCCCCCAATAATGCCACGGAGACTTATTATTAATTATGAAAGCTTGGCCTTTAGCTTAGGCTTATTCCCAACTAGCTCCTATAACTTAAATTAACCTGTTTCCATTAATCTATGTTCTGCTACGTGGATCTCCTCCCTAATCACTTTCCCAGATCACATGGTGACCACATGATGTTTTTGAGATTTTTCCTGCATTTTCTTATGGCCTCATTGTCTCTCTTCTGTAAACCTGCTTTGCAACTACTTGTGATTTTACTCCTTAAAGGAGCCCAAGAAAAGGATTTGCTGCTGTTCTCTTGAAGCTGACTTAGGAGGCAGTCGCTGGCTAGCTCTAGGATGCACCCCAGTAAAACTCATCCTTGCTTCAAATCTTGCTTAAACTGTGGTCGTGGACTTATTGTCCATGAGTGGATGAACAGGCCTGCCTGACGGGGTGCTAGTAACCTAACTCCAGTCTTCTGTAAGAGCAGCAAGCTCTCCTTACCTCTGAATTGTCTCACTAGCTCCATATGTTAACTTTTTTTTTTTTTGAGACAAAAGTCTCTTTATGTTGTTCTAGCCGTGTTAGAGCTCACTATGTAGATAAGGCTGGCTTCAAACTGACAGAGATCCTCCTGCCTCTGCCTGAGTGCTGGGATTAAAGATATTCGCCACCATGCCTACCTGGATGTTAACATTTTTTTGTTTTTTTGTTTTTGTTTTTGAGACAGGTTCTCATATGAAATACAGGACAGCACTGAATTCAAGATTGTCCTGTTTCGGGGCTGGAGAGATGGCTCAGAGGTTAAGAGCACTGATTGCTCTTCCAGAGGTCCTGAGTTCAATTCCCAGCAACCACATGGTGGCTTATAACCATCTATAACAAGATCTGGTGCCCTCTTCTGGCCTGCAGCCATACATGCAGACAGAACACTGTATACATAATAAATAAATAAATCTTAAAAAAAAAAAAAAGATTGTCCTGTTTCAGTCTTCTGAGTAGTAGGATTACCTTTTTCTTTTCTTCTTTAGGGGGTTGGGGGTTAGGGTATCATGTAGCCTAGGCTAATCTTGAGCTGGCTGTCACTGAGGATGACTCTGAATTACTGATCCTGCCTCCACCTCTCCAGTAATAGAACTGCAAGTATGTACTACCATGCCTAATTTTCCCCCCTTCTTTTTTTCAGGACAGGGTTTTTCTGTTTAGCTTTGGAGCCTGTCCTGGAACTCACTTTGTATACCAGCCTGGCCTCAAATTCACAGAGATCCTCCTGCCTCTCCCTCCTGAGTGCTGGGATTAAAACATGCGGCATGCGCTACAACCACCACATGCCACCACCACCCGGCTCATGCCTAGTTTTAAGTGGTATTAAGATTTCAATCTCAGGGACTTGTGCATGCTGGGAAGGTACCATACCAACGGAGCTATATCCTCAGCTATATTGCCTTTTTAAAGAGAAATTTTAAATCTGTATTTGGATCACACATCTTTTAGTCTTTGGTTACTTTAGAGACTAGTGGGGTGTATTTGTTCTAGAATTAATATTAATATGCCTTCCCAGTCATAAATCACTCAACACTTAAGAGGTTATTAAGGGAAAAAAATGCTCTTTGGACTGTGCCTTCAAGATTTTACTAACTTTATACACCTTAGGCTTATACACTCCATAAATACTCTCATCCTTAAATCTCTTTCATGTCCAACCCCAGGTTTCACTTTGAACAATTTTTTGTTTGTTTTTTTGAGACTGGGTTTCTCTGTGTAACAGCCCTAGTTGTCCTGGAACTCTACAGAGATCAGGCTGGTGTTGAACTCACAGAGATCTGCCTGCCTCTGCCTCACGAGTGCTAGGATTAAAGGTGTGCACCACCGTGCCCGACTTCACTTTGAACAATTTAAAAAGACAGGAAACTGCAAGTCTGGCCACATGGAGAGATGAGAGATTTACATAGCAAAAAATATTGGAGATTCTCTCTCTCTCTCTCTCTCTCTCTCTCTCTCTCTCTCTCTCTCTCTCTCTCTCGGTTTTTCTGCTACACCTGATAAACTTATTTCTCAAATACACCAAAATTGTCATTTTTTAAGTTGTTACTGTTGTGCCCAGATCGTGACCCCCAGAGAGACCACCAAAGACGAGCATGCCGGAATGCAAAAGCAAGGTTTAATTCTTAATACAAGCCTAGGCAGGGACTTTGTCCAATACATCCAACGCAGTGGAGGCTGGAGGAAGTGCCCGCCTGTCCGCAAGCTCAGTTTTTAAAGGGAAAAGTCACAAGGTTACATCTTTTAGGGGTGCTAGTACGGGTACAATTCTGATTGGCTCGCTTCTAGGGGCTTCTAGAAATTACTTCTAAGGGAGTGGTTGCCCACCACCATTTCTCATTGTATGCCCTTAGGTGGGGGCATTTTTATGGTCAGTTACCCTGGAAACCAGGGAGAGGACATTCCATAGTCTGGCAGGTATTACCTTGTGACTACCTTGTGACTCTGTACTTTTACACTTCCTGGTTTCTGGAATCTGAACTGACTTGTTTCAGTAACTATTGGCCTATTCCTAGAAAGAAAAATCTTAGGCCTTAGTTTTTGGGTGAAGGCATTTTGGTCCTATTTCTAAGATGGCTCATTTTGGTCTCACAGTTACTCAGGTTCATTTTTCCCATGTGGCAGAAAATTATGCCTTTCCTGATAAGGGCACAGGGGACTTAATGACAGATCAGGACTTAACATGGCTGTGAGTGTCCTTTAGAAGTTCTGTTCTTTGCTATGGGGATGAGCCTAATGACCAATTGTTAAGTAAGGGCAGACTCTTTTTGTTATGGGAATGGAGCCCAGTTGGATGTCAGTCTTGCTGAACAGACATTAGCATCTATTAGCACCCTAAATTTTACCAATCTCTAAAAGGCCTGGTTAGTGTGCTATTTATCTATGGGGTATTTTGGACACAGCTCCCTTAATTAAATTTTACTTTGTGTGACTTAATTTCCCCTAAGCAAATAGAAATAATTTATAGCATCAATTCTGTAACTTGGATGGTGGCAAGCCACATGTTACTTATATCCCCAAATGGAATCATGCCACATGGTTCCTTTAAGATTACCTATGCATAGATTTTTACTATCAACTCTTAGTGCTATTAGTTTTAAGTTAACCTTTTCCACAGATTTTACAAATTTTAACCATATCTAACAAAATCAACTTATAAATCTTCAGGTAGAAAATGTTCACATAAGCCACGTCTAATTTTTTGGCTCTTCTCTCCTGTCACAGTGTCAGATGGCTCAGACTGACAAAGGACATAAAGGAACTTTTACATAAGCACGCCTGGGTCTAGAGAAAGGAGAGCCATAACCCAGCTCTAGAGCCTTCCAATAAAATAGAACAGCAGAAAACAATTTTAATGTTATTCACACCAAAAAGCTATCTTAACTCTTGCTAACCCAAATCCAGTGACCAGAGAGCTCAGCGATAACTTCTGAGGCCTGGCCATAAAAGCAGCCATGGTAGTGGTGGTGACTAGCGGCTGGCACACAGAGGCAGCAAAAATATTGCAACCAAACTTACAGACACACTAGAAAACAGACAAAACTTTCCAACAGAACAGGCAGACACAACTTTCATGAGACAGACAAAACTTTCCAACCAGAACCAGGTGGGCGGTGATGTCTCCCTATACACCTTAGACAGGAGAATATTGGGGTCCCATCGAACCCCTCCACACTCCAGATAGGGATCCCACAAAACAGAACCAGACTATGACTCACCAGGAGGCCTCTGTAGATGCTTGCTGCCTTTCTCAGCATAGGAAGGAGTTCACTCCAACAGTCGGCAAACTGAAGGCAGCCTCGAAGCCTTGAAATGTCTCAAGGCACATGCCTCTTGATGTGGCCTCAGCCTTGGCGTTCTGGAGTAAAGGTTCAGCTTTAGAATTTGGGTTAGGGGTCTGAATCTCATCGGGCCTCCAGAAAATGTTAATCCCACCGATCGAGAATAAGACTACTACCACAATTTAAAGCCAAATTTGAAGCAAGCTTTAATTAAATACTGGTCAAGTTGATGGACTCTGGACAGGTCCACCTCTGGTTTCCCAGAAAAAAATGGCCCCGAGTCATGGTTTGCAGCAGCTTAAGTATTTCTCATCAGGTCCAATTAGGGGCAAGTGTACATCCCGATGTATTTCCTGCTTGTGAACCTCCCTCCCACATGTGATCAAGCATATCTGTAACAGATGGGTCAAACACACTTGTTTAGGGGAGTGAAAACATGTGGCTTGTTATCTCCCATAAACAGTAATCTCCACCATTTCAGGAACTATCTGTCCTTGGGCAAGGGGCTTACAGATCAGAGGCATTTTTGTTTCATGGATCTTTTAGGCACAGTAATTAAAACTTAAAATGTAACTTTGCCTCTCACACCAGGACTATCTATATACACAGAGAAGTCCTGTCCTGAAAAAAACAAGAAAAAAAAAAAAGCATCCTTTAAGTCTAGCATAATATACCAACATAAGTCTTCCAAAACGGTGTTTAAGAGAATGTAAGGTCTAGGGGGAAAAATGGACAAGAACCTTTCACTATTCGACCTATGGTCCTGACAGAACCATTCTTCATAATTTAGTGTTTGCACTAGAAAGATGGGGATGTTATATGAAGAATGGCTTGGTCTTATGATGACTTCTTTTAAACTTAAAAGACCACCAGGAGTGATTACATTCCTCTTAAGGGTATTTTGAGGTTACATATTTCATGGCCTTCCTTTAGGATTGATTACCCAACCAGTCATGGTGGTTTGGATATGTGCTGGCTTCCATCTGCTTTATGACCTCTCTTACCTGGTCCAAGTTGTCTCCTAGTCTCCATAAAGACTCTTTTCTGTAGCAATAGCATCTGCGGGGTATAGGCACATTCAGTTCACACTCCTACCACTACTCAGCCTGGTGAAAAGTTACCTAAATTACTTTGTGAGCAAGTCAAGTAGAGGAATTGGGCATTCAGGCATATCTAGAAAGTTATGCTTGAAGCTCCTATCACTACGGGAAGGCTAGGTTAAAGGCCTCCCCTGGCTCCCTCATAGTCATACAGTTTATTACTACTAATGTGTATGAGTGCATATGTATGCATGTCACAGCACATGTGGAAGTCAGAAGACACCTTTCAGAAGTCTGTTCTCTTCTTCCATCACACATCCTGGGGACTGACCTTAGGTTGTCAGGCTTGCATGCTAAGTGTTTTTCCCACTGAAACATCTCACTTTTTTAAGTTAGGAGATGGGTGTTCATGACAGAATTAGTGGTTCCCATATTAACTTGTTCCTCATTGTCATTTGTATCACAAGTTCCTGTGGGGGATATGGGAGGCCATTTAAAATATCTAAACTTTTTGTTTTCTTTCAAGACAGGGTTTCTGTGTTGTAGTCCTGGCTATCCTGGAACTCACTTTGTAGACTATCCTGGTCCTGAACTTAGAGATCAGCCTGTCTCTGCCTTCCTGAGTGCTGGGGTTAAAGGTGTGCACTACCATGCCTAGGGAAAATTTTTTTCTAAAACTAAGGATCTCACTATATAGCCCTATCTGATCTTGAACTCAGAGAGCCTTTTGCCTTCTGAGTGCTAGAATTAAATGCATGCACAGCCACACCTAATTATGTTATTGTCATGTCCATGAATGCATGTGTAAGAGGGCATTAAATACCCTGGAGCTGGAGTAATGGGTAGTTTCAAAAAGTTGTCTGATACTGATGCTAGGAGCTCAATGCCAGTCCTCTTACAAAAGCAACAAGTACTCTTGTTTTTTTTCCAGACAGGGTCTCTCTGTGTAGCTTTGGAGCCTGTCCTGGAACTCACTCTGTAGACCAGGCTGGCTTCGACCTCACAGAGATCTACCTGCCTCTGCCTCCTGAGTGCTGGGATTAAAGGTGTGCACCACCACCTGGCTGCAACAAGTACTCTTGACCACTGAGTCATCTTTGCAGCCCAAGAGAGGGCATATGAGATCTAAGAGAACTGTTAAGTTTCTTCATTTTTACCAGAAATTCCTCATTCTAATTGGGTGGTTTGAAAAGCAGAGTTTTAACCTTGTTCTTCCACTTCTTTTAGGTTCTTCAGCTTGATTTTGTTTTTGTGTTTATATAGCAAGTGTTGTATGCACATGGATATGCTGGCCTGTTTGAATTACATGGAGTGCAGAACAGACAACAGATATCTTTCTCTATTACCCTCCATTTTATCAGTTTGACCCAGGGCCTCTTACCGAACAAATGTTTGGAAGCTTTTGGCTAGACTGGTTGACCAATGAGCTCTTGGGATATGCTTGTCTGTCCCTTAGCACTAGGATTACAAACATGTACCGCCACATAGGGCTTTATTTTCTCATGTGGGTGCTAGGGATCCGAACTTATGGCCTCATGTTTGCAGAGCAATTGCTCTTGCCCACTGAGCCATCTCTTTCGCCTTTGGCAACCTTTACGTCAGCATCCTTCTCCCTTGCAGTACTGCACTTTTTTCTTCTTAGAGGGGCTGATCACTGCTTCCATCCTCTAGGTCCTAATAATCCTTTCTGTTTCCACCCTAAAATATGAATGCTCCTGCAAACCAGGACTTTCACTTCATTTTCCATTTGCTCTTTCAAATCCTGTGCTTGATCTCTGTCATAGTAAACGTTGAAAGCCATCTCTACTAGGCATTACAAAAACATAAAAAAAAAACCCAAAAATTTCATGTGTATGACTTTTTGCATGCATGTATGTGTATTATACACGTCTAGTCCCCTGGAGGCCAGAAAATTCTCTGGCACTGGAGTTACAGATGATTGTGAGCCACCCTGTGGGTGCTGTGAACCAAACCCAGGTCCTCTTCAAGAGCAGCAAGCACTTTTACTGATGAGCCATCTCTCTAGCCCAAAATACATCCTTAAAATACCACCCACCTTTTGTAGTTTTCAGTTTATCATCAAGAATGCTTTGGCTGATAAAACTGATGTTTATCTTTTTTGGGTGGGGAGAGAGTCTCAGGTTTGACATCTAGACAGCACCAGTGGGTCTGACAGATAATACTCATTTTTTGTTGTTGTTGTTTTGAAGGGTCATTCAGAGGTCTTTGATTAACCTCCAATGCTTTGTCAAGACTCTGTAGCTTAGCAACTCCTCACCCCTTCTTTAAGTCTTGTGAATAGGTATCTTCTGTACTTTTCAAGGACTAGTCCACAGTCAGTCATGTCTCATACAGTATGTATTGTAGGGACAGATTCGTTTGTCCAGCAGGATTCAGTGGACACACTAGATGGAGCCCTTGGCTTCACTGTTAGCATACTGTTCAGGAGTGCCTGAGTGTCAGCCCAAATGAGGTGCTGAAATGTGGGATGGATTATCTTGACATGGCTATTACTGTTACAATTAAATTGATCAGAAGTAGAAAGTACTAATAAGTAAAAGGAGAGAGAGAGAGAGAGAGAGAGAGAGAGAGAGAGAGAGAGAGAGAGAGAGAGAGAGAGAGAAAACGAGAACACACCAAATTAAATCTCGGCTTTTCCCTGCCTGGGCATCGGTGGCACCTTAACCAACGGCAGCATGACAGGTGGGGAGACCATTTCTTCCCAATAGTTTTTCCTGACCTGTTTTCCCCGAAGTTGAGTTCGGGGGTGGGGGTGGAGGTGGGGGTGGGAGGCAGCCACTAGTGGTCTTTGAACATTTGTGGTTATTTCCCATTTGGTACCAAGCACGGCAAGGTTAGGGTTTTTTTTTGTTGTTGTTTTGTTTTTGTTTGCCTCTAGAAACATGACTTTTGCATCTGTACTGAACAGGCTATTTCTTGCAGAAGAAAGCTTCTTGGAGGTCTTCTTTCCACCTGTCTTCTCTCTTTCAAAGGTGATATATGGGCTTCTCTTTGTACTCGCTTTGATTTTTGCAGAATCTTTCTTATAATTTTTAAAAATTACGTTTCTCTGTGTTTGTATATCACAAACACGTACTACAGCAAGTATGTGAAGGTCAGAGGACAATAAGGAGTCAACTCTCTCCTGGTATCATGTGGATCCAGGAGTTTAATTCAGGTCGTCAAAATTGGCGGAAAGTGCCTTTATCCACTGAACTGTCTTGCTGGATCCTCTTACAAAATAATTATTACTGTTAAACTGTATTGAATTTAAGCCGGGCGGTGGTGGCGCACGCCTTTAATCCCAGCACTCGGGAGGCAGAGCCAGGCGGATCTCTGTGAGTTCGAGGCCAGCCTGGGCTACAAAGTGAGTCCCAGGAAAGGCGCAAAGCTGCACAGAGAAACCCTGTCTCGAAAAACCAAAAAAAAAAAAAAAAAAAAAAACTGTATTGAATTTAAAGTCTCGTTTCCACATTTTTCTCCTGAACTTAAGACAAACCAAGAAACACCCCAGCAGTTGGGAGGCAGAGGCCAGCCTGGTCTACAGAGTGCGTTCCAGGACAGCCAGGGCTACACAGAGAAACCCTGTCTCGGGGAAAAAAATGTATAAACAGTTCAGGTCCAAAGGATGCGACCTGAATCAAATTGGAGTCGCTCAATGCGCAGTGCAGACAATATTAATCCAACAACTGATTCTTGCAGAAAACGAAAGGGTAGAGTTCAACAACTCTTTATAGGTCTCCAAACTGAGTGTCTATCAAATAGAGATGGGAAGAGAACTAGGCATGGTGGCGCACACTGTAATAATGTCAGGACTCAGGAGGCCGAGGCAGGAGACTCTCTCCGAGCTTGACACTAGCCTGGGGCTACAGAGCCAGACTCTGTCTCAAAAACAAACCCAGACAAAATAACAACGGTACAAAAACATCACCCCCACCGCCGCCCCCTAAAAAAAATGCTGCGGCCGCACGTGTGGTGGGGACTCACCCGCTAGGGAAGCGGATAATGCATGGAAGGTTCAAGCGCCTCTGCGCCAACAGTCTTGAGCCGAGGGTGGGAAACGTCCCCAAGGCGAACAACGTCGTGGCATCTACCAGACACGCCCAAGCTGATCTCAAGGTCCGCCCACTACCTGGAGAAAACTTCCAGAAGGAACGTCAGGTAGCCCCTCCCGGCGGCTGCCCGCAAGTACAAAATTATCCCTAGGATCTTGGGCGGGTTCCATTGACGTTACTTCCGGGAAAAGTAACCTTTCTTCGGCGGTTGCAGGGCCGCTGAGCTCTCGCGACATTTGCTCCCGCGAGATGTGCTTGCTCACTCCAGCGATGACATCCTCCTCCTCCCCGTCGCCTTTCGGCAATCTTCGCCAGTCCCAGCCCCGACCAATCTGCACTCAGATAGTATAGATGAGGGTCTCCCCCAGAACTTCGGTCCGCGAGGGGCGTCAGGCGGCAGCGGCGGGGTACAAGCTGCACGAGGCCGACCGTAGCGGCACTGTGGGTGGACACGGGCTGGCGACTAGCAGTGAGCGTGGGCGGGGCGGGGGTAAGCCAGCCGAGTAGCTGCTCGATTGTTCTGGCCTGGCTATGGCGCCTCTCCTCCCCCCCGCCATGGCTCCCCGTGTCCCTGCTCCGCTCCTCTCAGTGAGTGAAAGTGGCCGCCGCCGCCGCCGGCCCAGCGCCCGCAGCCGCCTCAGCGCCGCCGCCATCTTGGGGTCCCAGGAGCCGCCGAGGGAGCGAGCTAGGAGCGTTCCCGTCCAACGCAGTCACCGTCCCTCGGCCTCAGCGAGCGAACCGCGGCTCCACAGTCGGCGGGGCGACCCCCCCCCTCCGGACCCCGCCCGCACCCCGCCCCCCCTCCGCCGCCGCCGCGGCGGCGGGGCCCCTCGGCCCGAGGTGAGGTTGAGTAGACGTGGGCGGGTGGACAGAGGGGGTGTAGTGTAGGCCCCTATGCGCCCCTCTCTGCGGGCGACGACTGGGCCGCGTCTTAAAGGGGCCGTAGCCCCCGGCCCTTGGATTTGTTGGGGTTAGTAGAGAGGATGGGTGTGGACACTCCCCGTAGGGTTGGGACCTCAGAGACCTGGGCCTCGGCTTTTCTCTCGTACCTCTGGAGCCCTGGGGTCATGGGTGACCTCAGCTCCCCGAGGAAGCCCGTGGAGCACCCACACGTGGGGAGTGTTAGACCAGGTGCACGTGGGACCCGGTGGGGCGGTGTCGGGCTAACACGTGTGTGGGTTTGGAGACGGGGAGGGGCAGGGCGGAGGCTTGTTGGGCTAGACTGGCAACCGGGTGAGGGTTCTACCTGTCAATTTAAACGAATGAGATCTGTGGGCTTGATAGTATGAGTATCAGTTTATGGGGAGCGAGCCGCGATACGGGTGAATGGTGCAAGTTGCTGGTTGGTGTTAGAGAGGGACGGACTTAACACGTGCACAGACTTAGAAATGTGTCCGTGACGTCCCTTCTGGGTTTTTGAGGCTTTTGCCGCGCGGCTAAGCAAGTGTCATCTTATTTTGACAATTCCTTCTTGAGCTTGCTGATGAAAAGTACTACTTCCGTAATCACGGAGGATGGAAGCCCCCTACAGTTTAGAAGTTGGATAGAGCCGAGGAAGGCATTTAACTATTTTAGTTAAGAACCAACTGTGCTGAGGATTCTTTGATTTACGTTTTTTTTTACTTGTTAGGAATAGTGAAAGGAATTTGAAGGTTGAACTCTTTAAAACATCGCTGGTCATGAGCTTAGTTAGTGACTCCTTAATTTACGTTCCTAATTTTCATTGTGGCTTACTGATACTGGTTCCCACGACTTCCCTTCCTTCCGGTCTTGTCTTTCTTGTTTTTTATGTGTGTTTTTGTTTCGGGCCAGGATGGCCCAGAACTTGAGATCCGCCTGCCTCAGTCTCCACAGTGCTGAGATTGTACACTTCCATGGCTCCCCTCCAACTCCCCACTAACCTTTTTCATATATGATCGTAGTTCAGGTGAATTAGACACAGTTCAGAAATTTTCAGTATATGCAGAGTTGTGTAACTATCACCACGATTTAACCAGTCACTTCAAAAAAAAGTATAGGAGCCTCTTAAGTACCATACATTCCTTTGTTTCCTCTTTCCACAGCACAATCAATCAATTTTCTGTCGTCTTCGACTCTTTTTTTTTTTTGAAACAGGGTCTCACTGTGTAGCTCTGGTAGTCCTGCAACTCACTATGTAGACCAAGCTGGCCTCTAACCCACAGATATCTGCCCACCTAAGTGTCCTGAGTGCTGGGAAATAAAGACATGCAACACTGTGTCCAGCAGATTTGCCTAGTCTTGACATTTCCATTTTATATAAAGGGATGCTAATATATGTACCCACTTTTTACTAGCTGCTTTCATGTAACGTGTTTTTGAGGGTCATACATGCTATAGCATGTAAAATTTGGTGTTTTGTTTTGTTTTTGCTGTTATTCTTTTTAAAGAAAGATTTCTGTATATGTGTGTGACCCTGAATGTATGTATATACCCATGTGTGTGTGTAGGAGCCCATGGAGGTCAGTTAGAAGAAAGCATCAGATTCTTTGGAACTGGAGTTACAGGTGGTTATGAGCCACCATGTGGGTGCTGGGAACCAAACCTTGGTCCTGTGCAATAGCAGTAAGCACTCTTACCTGCTTAGTCCTCTCAGCTCCCTGTTTCGGGTGTTTATTTGAGTCAGGATCTTACTATGTAACCCAGGGTAGTCTTGAACTCACAATCCTCTTGCCTCTGCCTCTTGATAAAGACATGGGCTATCTGGTTTTGTTTTATGCTGAAAATTCACTAGCTCCATCTTCCTATAAAACAACAATCTGGAATTGTTAAATTGGTTTTTCTTGGCACTTGCTTCTGCATCTTTATCTTTAACCAACCTTGGACTAAAACCTTCAAAAATTTTCAAAAAGTAGAACTTGAATTTGCTTTGGACCCAGCGCTCTGATGAATCCAGGATAATGAAGTAGTGTGTAGGCATACTGTGTTGGGGGCGGCCTCATCTCTTTCACAGACCCTCACTCTCATCTGAGCATTGTTCACTTTGCTCTCTCTCTTCTGTGCTGTGTAGTTAGGTTTGTGGTGGTTATGTCTGTCCCGAGCAAAACCATTCCCTAAACAACTGTACACATTGTACTTATATGTTACATTGATCCATAACTGAACGGTGACGTGAAGAAATGAAGATGTGGGTAGGTTATGTCAAAAGGTACTTCATTTCGAGCGTCTATGGGTTTTGGTGTGGGAGAGCACTAGAACCAGCCCCCGGGATACTGAATGATCACTGCAGTCATGAGTGATTTTGGAACTGCATATGGGACCATGCCTTTGCCACGTAGCCCAGGGTGTAGTAGTTTATACCACTGTATTCGTGTAAGCCCACTGTTAGAATGCTTACATGACAACAGGAATAGCTCAAGAAATAGTCACATTTCTCAGAATGTTTGTCATTACATGATGCATGTGTGTGCCTAGTAATAGCTGCATGTCTTTTAGATTTTGTTGGGCTCTTTTTCTGGGAGCTGGGAGGAAAACATGGTCTCATACTGTTGTAGCTCGAGATAGCCTAGAACTTACTGTGTGGACTGTGGCAGCCTCAAATTTTCAGCAGTCCCAGGAGTGAGCCACCATGCCTAGCTTCTGCCTATAGTCTAAAGTAAATTTTGTTTTTAAGAGAATAAATGCCTTGTTTTAATTTACTGTGTTCTTTCCTCTATGTCAGTGGTTCTCAGCCTTCCTAATGCTGCCCCCCTTAATACAGTTTCTCATGTGGTGATCCCAACCATAACATTATTTTCATTGCTACTTCAGAACTGTAATTTTATTACTGTTAGGAATCATAATGTAAATATCTGTGTTTTCCAATGGTCTTAGTTGATCCTGAAGGGGGTCTCAACCCACAGGTTGAGAATTGCTGTTCTGTATCTTGAGAAGAATTCAAACCAAGTTTAAAAGTATATGCATATGCATATATATACACACACATATATACATATATATAAATTTTTATTTAGTGTATTTGTGTGCACATGCCACATCACATGTGTGGAAGTCAAAGGACAATTTGCACAACTTGTGGGGGTCATCCTCACTGCCATGTGAGTTCCAGAGGTCAAGCTCAGGTCACCCAGTTTGGAGGCAAGTGTCTTGCCAGTTCTCAGACCAGTTTTTGAACTCTTTTTGATAGGGAATGTAACTAGAAAAAATTCTCTGACTGGGCTAGGGTGTGCCTCAGTAGTAGAGTGCATGCTCAGGGCCTTGAATTTGATCCGTAGCACCACCCCCTGCTACAATAGTAGTAGTAGTAGTAATAATAATAATAATAATAATAATAATAATAATAATAATAATATTGAGTAATCCAAAAAACACTGGTGGTGCATGCTTACAATTCCAGAATATAGGAGCTTGGAGCCAAGAAAATAAAAAAATTTAAAAATGATTTATTTATTATTTGATGTGCATTGGTGTTTTGCTTGCATGTATGTCTGTGTGAGGGTGTCAGATGCCCTGGAACTGGAGTTACAGACAATTTTGGGATGCTGTGTGGGTACTGGAATTGAATCTGGGTGCTCTGGAAGAGCAGCCAGTGCTCTTAATGGTTGAGCCATCTCTCCAGCCCTGAGTTTTAAGCTTGAAGTCAGCCTGGGCTACATAGGAAATTCATTAAGTACTTATACTCACTGAGCCATCTGGTATCCTGAAGACAAGTTTGAAAGTTGACTACTAAGTCTCAGAATATTGATGAGCTAGCATACAGTGATGAGAAGAGCTTAGGCATTGCTATTAAAAACCTGTAAGAGCCAGTTAGTGCTGGGAATGTAATTTGGAAGGGTGCCCAAAGCCCGGGTTCAATCCCCACCAACCCCTATACTGGGCATGGTACCACTTGCTGCAAGGTGGCCAGCTTGGGTTATTTCCAACCCTGTCTCTAAAATTAAGTAAATGAGCTGGGTGTGGTGGCATATGCCGATAATCCTAGCACTCAGGAGGCAGAGGCAGGTGGATCTCTGAGTTCGAGGCCAGCCTGGTCTACAGAGCCAGTTCAGGACAGCCAGGGCTACACAGAGAAACCCTGGCTCAAAAAAAGAGAGAGAGAAGAAAAAAGTTAAGTAAATGAATAAATATATGAACTGTTTAACATGATCAATACTTTCTTTCAGTATTCTAAACTTGGTTGGTTTTTATCCCTGTTTTACAGATGACAAGTAAAACTCAGGTTGCCAGTAAGTGGTAGTGTTGTCTCCTTTCAGTCCCAGAAATATTCTAAAGAGCATTTGTGTTTGTTTGAAGTCAATTCTCTTGTAGGCCAGGCTGTCCGTGGAGGCTGACCTTGAATTCTTAGTCCTCCTGCCACCACCTCTGAAGAGGTAGGATTACAGACATGTGCCACCACCCTCAAAACAAACAAACAAAAAAACAGTAAGAATTGCACTGAAAACTTTAGGTTTCTTTATAAAATGCTTTCCGTAAATTGACTGTGGTGGCACACAGCTATAATCCCAGCTCTTGTCAGGTGGAGACCGGAGGAGCAGGAATTCTAGGTCATCCTCTACTGAGAGCCAGTAATAGTTCAGAGAACTTGGTAGAGTAGTATATATAGGGTCTGGTGATGTATCTCAGTTGGTGGAGTGCTTATCTAGCATCCATAAAGTCCATAGCAATGTATAAACTGGGTGTGGTGGTTCACACCTGTAATCCCAGCACTTGGGAGATAGCAGCAGGTGGACCAAAAGTTCAAAGTCATAGTGAGTTCAAGGCTAGCATGCCCCAAAATAAGTAAAAGGTTTTTCACTTGAAAGACTTGGGTTTGACGGCTGGGTGTATAGGTAAGTGCTTGTAATTTCAACTCCTGGGAAGGTGAGGCGTGGGAGTGGGGGGTGGAGTTTCCTTGGAGTTGGAAGCCATCTTGGACTACAGAATGAATTCAAGGCCAGCCAGGGATGTACAGTGAAACCATGTTTTAAGATCTATGGTTATAGGGCTTAGAGAGGTCTCGGGTTCAGATCCCTGCACCCACATGTCAGGCCACAGTTGTCTATAACTCTAGTTCCAGGCTATCTGACACCCTCTTCTGGCCTCCACAGGCACCAGGCAGACATGTAGTGCACAGGTACACATGTAGGCATTCACATACACATAAAAATAAATCTTAAAAGAAACCACAATATTAATCTCAGTACTTGAGAGGTAGTAGGAGGCTTCTCAGTTCAAGGTCATCATTTTTACTGTTAGTTGCATGTTTTCACTTTGATGGCTTGCTTGGATTCATATTGTGGAGACCTTTTAAATGAAGATACCAAGAGTCAGCTTGAGGCTGGGCAGTGGCTCGCTCCTGGAACTGCTGAACATTTGAGGCTGCCACAGTCCACACAGTAAGTTCTAGGCAGAGCCAGGTGGATCTCTGTGAGTTCTAGGCCAGCCTGGGCTACAGAGTGAGATCCAGGACAGGCACTAAAACTACACAGAGAAACCCTGTCTTCAAAAACCAAAAACGAAAAAAAAAAAAGAATCAGCTTGATTAAACTCACCATGAAAGTTTTATACAAAGGTCGTCCTGAAAGGGTCCTGTGGGAGCAGTGGACATGCACTTACTGTGTAAAAGGCAGTTGAATGGAAGCTCTGCTATAGAAGATTATTACACGTAAGATTGATGTTTTACCATCATAAAAATTAAAGTTCTACCCCTCCAAAACAACAAAAAAAAAACCATGCAAAATAAAACCCAAACTCAATAACAACAAAAACCTGTTGGATATGATGTGAGCCTTATCCCAGGACTGGGGAGGCAGAGGCAGCCTGGTCTATATAACTAGTGTCCAGCCAGGCAGGATAAGTGGAGAAACTCTGTTTCAAAACAACAAATAAACAAACTAACTCACATAGGAACACAATCAACCAAACAAAATGAAATAGAAAAAGACTTCGATTTAATCTCATTTACTGGGCAAATTATTTAACATGTAACCTATGCTGACTTGAAATCTGTGTGTCCCACATCTGCCTCATGAGTGCTTCTTGGGATTATAAACTAAGATTACAAGTGTGCATCTCACCAAAGTCCAGCCACGATGAAAATTTGAGCTTCTAATAGGTAAAATGGAAATTATTATTTCTGCTTCTGAAACTAAATCACATGTTAAGCACTGAGCACATCACTGAACGTTGTTATCTTTTTTCATTTGGGAAATAAGTACACCAGTGGTTGTCACATTGTTTTGTTGTAGAATGGAGCTATTGCTTACTAGTAAGAGGGAACAACTAGGGGTTGGGAATTTAGCTCAGTGGTAGAGCGCTTAGCTCAAGGCCCTGGGTTCCGTCCTCAGCTCTGGGAGAAAAAAAAAAAAGAAGGAACAACTAATAGAGCATGAGGTTTTCTGAAATACTTAGGTTTAGAATGTATCTTTAGAGAAATGCTGCTATAAACACACCCCCCACCCCTGACGGGGCTCCTGTTTCCTCTCCTCTCCTCTCTTACCCCCCCCCTCCTCTCCACTCCCCTCCCCTCCCCAGGGTTTCACTGGCTGTCCTGGAATTAGCTCTGTAGACCAGGCTGGCCTCGAACTCAGAGATCCTCCTACTTCTGCCTCCCCTCCTGAGTGCTGGAATTAAAGGCGTGTGCCAACACTACCCAGTGAGACAGGGTTTCTCTGTGTAGCTCTGCCTGTTCTGGAGCTCACTCTGTAGGCTAGGTTGGCCTTGAACTCACAGAGATCAACCTGAATCTGCCTCCCCAGTGCTGGGATTAAAGGCGTGCACCACCAATGCCGGCTATATTATTATTATTTTTTTTTGTGAGGGCATGTTTGTATTTTTTGTTGTTGTTTTCCTATATTCTTGTTTTCTATAAAATAAAACAAGTGAGTTACCTCCAGTTTTGCATGTGATAACTTTTCTGCTCAGAAATTAGTTGCTGAGTAGAATAAAATGTGAAAGTCTGTGTGTGGAAACAGGAAAACAGATAAAAAAAATCTGTAGGATAAAAGAAATAATAAATAAAGGCACCGTGATCAGTTTATCCCTAAGAATGTTGTCCAGATAAGTTGCCAGAAAGGCCAATAAAAATAATTCCCAAATGGGTGGTGGTGGCATACACCTTTAATCCCAGCACTTGGGAGGCAAAGGCAGGTGGATCTCTGAATTCTAGGCTGACCTGATCTACAACATGAGTTCCAGGTCAGCAAGGACTGTTACACTGCGAAACCTTGTCTGAAAGAACCAAAACAAAAGTCATTCCCAGGAAGAGTATGAGGAGAGCGGCTGTGCCCCGTGAGATGGTCCGGTAGGGCCAGTGCTTGCTGTACAAGTCTGTCAGTTTGAGTGCCACCCCCAAACCTACAGTCGAAGGGAGTCAACTCCCAATGTGCTTCCATCTCTCATGGAGGTGTGTGCATATACAGGAAATAAAGTGAAGGAAGAGCTAATCGGTGCTTTGATCCCAGCTCTCCAGAGGCAGAGGCCGGTGGATCTCTGTGAGTTTGAGGCCAGCCTGGTCTACAGAGCAAGTTCCAGGATAGCCAGTGGTGGTGGTACATTGCTTTAGTTCCAGCACTTGGGAGGAAGAAGCAAGCGGATCTCTGGGAGTTCGAGGTCAGCCTGGTCTACAGAGTGAGTTCCAGGACACAAACCCTGTCTGGAACACCCCCACACACACACACCCCCGCAAAAAAAAATTGTTAAAAGTTTTTTTGTTTTGTTTTTCAAGACAGGGTTTCTTTGTGTAGCCCTTGACTCTCCTGAAACTAGCTATGTAGACCAGGCTGGCCTCAAACTCCCAGAGATCCTCCTGCCTCTGCCTCCCAAGTACTGGGATTAAAGGTGTGTGCCAAACAGCTTACTTTTTGACTGTAAGTGCTGGAGGTCCAAACTCAGGTCCTCAGACTGCACAGCAGGCACTTTACCCCTGGTCACCTTTCCAGCCTGCTCTTTTAGTAAGAGTGTTTCACACATTGATAATACAGTTAGAGTCTCATTAGTCTGCCTGCCTTCCTGGGAGCCTTTGATGTCCTAACATGATTTTTTACTTTAATCTGTACACATTCGATGGTCATAGTGGCTAATGCTTGCCTCCCCACTCCCAGCACTCTGGAGGCATAGGTATCTAACTAGAAATCTAGTCTCAAAAAAAGAAAAAAAATTTGGGTCTAGAGGTGTGCTCCTAGAGCCCCAGTGCTGGATGATTCCAGAGGCTTGCTGGCCCACCAGGCTACTAAATTGGCAAGTTTCAGGTTCAGTGAGGACTCTGTAAGATAAGATGGAAGGGCCATTGAGGTGGCTCAGTGCATAGACGCACTTGCCAAGCCAACTGTCCATCCAACTTTGAGCCATAAACCCATACAACTCTGATGTCCACATACTCACCCTCTCACACATCATGCACAAACTTACACACACAAAAGAACAAAGATGGAGAGTGATAGAGGGGGCACTGGACCTCTGGCCTCTGCATTCTCGCACGTCATGTACACGCTTTTTTTAAAGGAGGGGAGAAATGTGCTCTTCTAAATAACCTTAAAAAGGAATGAAATCTAAAACAAATAAGTGTATAAATCTATACTCAAACATTTTTATTACATTTTAGTTTATTTTTGTGTTTGTGCACACACATGTACTACAGTGTGTGGGGGGACATCAGAGGACAGCCTTAGGAGTTGGTTCTCTCCTTCTAAATCTGGGTCCTTGGGATTGAACTAAGGCTGTCAGATTTGGCATCAGATGCCTTTATCCATTGAGCCATCTTGCTGGCTATTCTGAGGCACTCATAAATATGGAATATGATAAAGTCATATTCAATATGGCTACAGGTTAACAGTTCTGATACTGATGTATATGCATACTAGAGTTGGACAACTAACTAAATGGGTGACTGGAGACAGACCTCTCAACTGTTGAAGTGGGATTCCTCCCAACCCCCCCTCCACAGGGTTTCTTTGTGTAGCTGAGGATGTCCTAGAACTCAGTCTGTAGACCAGGCTGGCCTCCAACTCTCAAGCTCAGGGACCCTCCTGCCCCTGCCTCCCAGGTGCTAGGATTAAATGTGTGCGCCACCACGCTGAACTTTGAATGGAAATTTGTAGGCAAGCACGAAAAAGAGGATTTCAGTATGAATCCCAAGTTTAGCTTCATATAAATACAGATTATTATACTTAGAAACATTAAGATACATACTCTTGCCAGGTGGTGGTGGTGGCGCTTGACTTTAATCCCAGCACTCAGGAGGCAGAGGCAGGCAGATCTCTGAGTTTGAGACCAGCCTGGTCTACAGAGCTAGCTTCAGGACAGCCAAGGCTTTTATACAGTGAAACCCGTTTTCAAAAACAAAACAAAATCCCCGAAAACATTCTTGTTCAATATAGACATAGAACACATCTATACTGTATTACTGTATTAGTTGGTTACATAATGACATCATGTATCCACTTAGTGCCTAGGTCTTTTTTTTTTTTTTTTTTTTTTTTGGTTTTTCGAGACAGGGTTTCTCTGTGTAGCTTTGCGCCTTTCCTGGATCTCGCGCTGTAGACCAGGCTGGCCTCGAACTCACAGAGATCCGCCTGCCTCTGTCTCCCGAGTGCTGGGATTAAAGGCGTGCGCCACCACCGCCCGGCGCCTAGGTCTTTTTTTGTTTGTTTGTTTTTTGTTTTTTTCCAGACGGTTTCTCTGTGTGGCTTTGGAGCCTATCCTAGCCTATCCTGTAGACCAGGCTGGCCTCGAACTCACAGAGATCCGCCTGGCTCTGCCTCCCGAGTGCTGGGATTAAAGGCATGTGCCACCAACACCCAGCTTTTCTTTTTGGTATTTTAAAGTCAAGAGTTTCTCTGTAGCTCTCTCTGCTTGTCCTGGAACTCAGAGATCTGCCTGCCTCTGCCTCCTGAGTGCTGGGTTTGAAGTTGTGCACTGCCAATACCCAGCTAGTGCCTAGATCTTTTATCTTCAATAAAAGGAAAAAGGTCTGTGTGGTGTTTTGAGTGAGACTGGTCCCTATAGCTTCATGTATTTGAATATTAAGTTCCCAGTTGGTGGACTGTTTAGGAAGGATTAGAAAGTGTAACCTTGTTGTTGAAGTGGTGGGGCGTTGAGGACTCAAAAGCCTAGGGTAGACTGGGCCTACCCTAGGCCCAGTCTCAGTCTCTTTCTGCTCCTGCCTGTGGATCAGGATATAGGTTCTCAGCTACTGCTCCAGCAGTATGCCTGCTTTCTTCCATGCTCTCTCCGTGATGATCATGGACTAACCCTCGGAAATTGTAAGTCTTCAATTTAAAGCTTTCTTTTATAAGTTGCCTTGGTCATTGTGTGTCCTTGTAGCAGTAGAACGGTAACTAAGACTGTTTGGAGAAGTGACCAGTTCTAGAGTTGACGGAAATATAAATGATTAAAAAGTACTTGGAAAAGTCAGGTCACGTGCAGACTTTTTTGTTACATACTTTTAAAACAATACAGTGTACAAATATTTGTGTAGCATTTGTAGTGTATTAGATAAGTAACTGAGAGATTCACAGTAAACCGGATATATGAGGGTCATAAACAGATTATGTGCCAATTTAATATGAGAGCATCCATGACTGGGTTTTGCAGGGATTCTAAAATCAATATCCTGTGTACACTTAGAAATGACTATATTTCATTTTGAAAAATAGCATGCAGGTTTCATTAAGAAAGAAAAAGGATTAAGAAAATATATAGTCACAATATACTTATGGGGTGGCAGTATATTCTTTTCTTTGCCACTTTAGGAATTTGTGGAAGGGAAGGAATTTGTGGAAGGGACAACCTTTTTTAGCCAAGACTTTTTCAGTTCACTTTTAAAATGCAGGTATTTTCTATCTCTGGAACATTATGAGTAAACTCAGCTTGTTAAGTTGCTAGACTGTTTCCATGTTATAGTGACCCTTAGGCTGAGCAGAGTGTTTCTGGCCCTCATGGTTGAGTGCTCTACCTACTTTTGCTGTTTGAGGGCAAGCCAGTTTTTCTCCCTGTATTTGCTCCTTAGTTTGGTGTGTGGTTCATATTATCTCTTCCTAATCAAGAGCTTTGTGACTTTATTTACCAGGATAAGGTAACCAAATAATTTACAGTTGAAACCTGGATGCTTTGGAAAGTGAAGGGAGAAGGTCTAAATCAGATTAGTGGGAGATAGGTCAGCGTAATGGTGGGACTTCTTGTTGTTTTTTGTTTGTTTGTTTGTTTTTGCTATTTTGTATCAGTGGCTGGTTGTTGTGGGTATTCATTCAGCCAATAGCTTTGGACTACCAGTATTAGGGCGTGGCCTCTTGGCAGGTTACATGACTGCTTAAAATCTGAGGAGGGGCACACAGTTGCTCTCTTAGAGTGATTGGAGACGAATAGCCTGCTGCTGGGCAGAACGGAGGACAACGATGGCTGTTTACTTGGTTCTGTATCCATGAGTGTATTTTCCCCCAATTTCATATCTTAATAAATCCTTGATGTCCCTAAACAGACTGGGGTGATGTGGGAGACCTGCTCCTTCCTCAGCTGATAGTAAAGAATTGGGGCTTTAGAGTCACTGATGGTAAATGGATTTTTTTTTTTTTTTTTTTTTTTTGGTGTTTCCACACAGGGTTTCTCAGTGTAGCCTTGGCTGTCCTGGAACTCGCTATTTAGACCAGGTTGACCTCAAACTCACAGACATCCTCCTGCCTCTGCCTCCTGAGTGCTAGGATCAAAGGCATGCACCACCACTGCCCAGCTCCAAATTCTATTTTTTTTAACTTAGTTATTTAAACTAAAATGAGAGTACTTTTTGTTTTGTATTTGGAGATAAGGTTTCTCTGTAGATTTTGCTGTTCTGAAACTTGATCTGTAGACCAGGCTGGCCTTAGACTTACAGAGATCTATCTGCCTCTGCACACCATCACTGCCTGGGTGAGTTTGACCTTGAAGTTTTGATCCTCCATGTGCTGGAATTATATAGGTGTGCACTACTGTATCAGGACAGAATTTGTAGTATACAGATTAAATGAGCTAGTTTGTTTTATTTTTTTTTAAGTTAAGAAATTTTGTGTGTGTGTGTGTGTGTGTGTGTGTGTGTGTGTGTGTGTGTGTGTGTGTATGTATGTATAGCACATGTATGTATATACCACAGGCACCAGAAGAGGGTGTCAGGTTCCCTGGAACTGGAGTTACAGACAGCTGTGAGCCACTGTGTGGTTGTTGGAAACTGAACCTGGGTCTTCTGCAAGAGCAGCCAATGCTCTAAATGCTGAGCCATCTCTCCAGGCATTTTATTTTTCAAGTTTTTGATAATGGGTTCCAACCTAGGGCCTCTCACGGGCCAAGAAAGCTCTATAACTCTGAGCTAGTAATTGACCTACAATATAGAATCCCCATACTAGTAGATTTTTCTAAGTATGTATGTGTGCACATACACATAAGTAGACTTAACATGGACATGGGGCAATTATGAGGAACTGAAGTATAATCAGAGTATAACCAGGATTAACTAGAGTCTTGGCACAGACCAGTCAATGGTAAATTGCTCTGTCAATGTATTAATAGTTTTTCCATCCTTAGAAATGTCAGTGTAAGGCAATATAAACTTTGAAGAGTTCTTCACTTTAAGATTGGAATAGATTTGACAAGTTTTTAGAAGAAGGTATTCATTCCTCCTTGGAGTCTTATCACTCCTGGAAAGTTTACACCTTTCTTTAATCTGTGATCCCCCTGCTAAGAAAGAAGATGGCTGGGCATGGTGGTGAGATTTTGTAGAAAACTCTAATAATATATGTATTCCCCTGGCAAATAGGCTACCTCATACATATGAATGACTATAAGTATAAAAAGAAGGTGATGTTGAAAATAAATACTGTACTCTGCAAGATGCACACAGTCAGCTCTTCACATGGATAGTTACTCATTCTTTTTGTAGTTATTAATGGAGGAGAAACAGGAAATACATCCAAGGATTGTTTGAAAAAGTGTTTTATAAATTGTGTTGCAGTTGATGATAATGTTTCTACATTTTACCTTTGCACTAGACGCCTTTGTGTCTAATGAACTATCTGAGTTTGTTGTGGTCTCTATGTCTTGTGTTTGAGAGAGCCTGATTTCTGTTTATACAGAAGGCAGACAGGCAGAAGAGGAAGAGGAATAGTCTTTTATGTTTTTTCCTTTTTCTTTTTTTCACTTACCTTCATTCTGCAGCTGTGCAGTCGGAGGTCTTTGTGCATGAAGACAGATTTGTTCTATGGCCTCGGAGTTGGGTGCCGGGGACGATGGCAGCTGCGCTGAGCTGGCAAAGCCCCTCTATCTTCAGTACCTGGAGAGGGCCTTGCGGTTGGACCATTTTCTGCGACAAACATCGGCCATCTTCAACAGGAATATTTCTAGGTTTGTTACTTTATCTCTAACAATGTTTTATTTCATTTGTGATTACTGTCTCTAAGATTTAATGGTAAACTATTTATGATTTTTATTTTTGGTATTTTTTTTTTCTCTTTCAAATAAAACAGTCAACTTTTTCAAAGACTGTTTGTTCTTTAAATGTTCATTTGTAATAACCTTAAATTAATCATTCAGTCAATCTTTTTTTTTGAGACATGGTCTCCCTATGTAGACCAGGCTGACCTAGAACTCACGGATCTCTGCCTCCACCCCTGGAACACCAGGTTTAAAGGTGTGAGTACCAGCTTGCCTGACCACTTAGATCTCTCTTTCACACACACACACACACACACACACACACACACACACACACACTCACACACACACTCATTTATATTATATTATATTGTATTATATTATATTTATACTGGTCTCAAATGACCTTGAACTCCTGATCCTCCTGCCTCCACCAGGTGCTAGGTTTATAGGCATGTGCTGCCACACTTGGCTCAAAATATATTTTGTTGGATAATCTTTAATTACAGACTTATTCTTTATTATTCAATTTATAGTGATGACAGTGAAGATGGACTGGATGACAATAATCCCTTATTGCCCGAGTCTGGGGATCCCTTAATACAAGTAAAAGAGGAACCTCCAAATTCATTGCTGGGGGAAACTTCTGGGGCAAGCAATTCTGGATTATTGAACCCATACTCACTGAATGGAGTTCTGCAGTCAGGTCAGTGTGGAGTGGGATTCCTCTGGACCTTGAGTTCTCTTGGGGGCAGTCATCCTTTCATTTTTTTTTTTTTTTTTTTATTCTTTATGTTTCTTTATCCAGAATCAAAATCTGACAAGGGGAATTTATATAACTTCTCTAAGTTGAAGAAAAGCAGAAAGTGGCTAAAGGTAAGAGCTAAGACAGAATGTTTCTAGTCCAAATAACCTCCTAAGATTGCAATAGAAGGGAAGTCCCTGCTCCATTTGGGCATCCTGGCAGGTGTTTCCAGAGACAGGTTTTTATATTGGAGTTGGTTTTGTGAAGAGAACTCAGTGAAGTCATTTTAGTAGACTTATTAAATATGAGACACTGAAGAAAGAAGAGACATTGATTGGATAAGCTACTTCCTTCATTGGCTCACCTTGTAATTAGGAATGTCAATTTTTCATGAATGTTTGAATAGTTCACCAAATGTCCTGAGTGCCTCCACGTGCCAAGTCCATGTGCCAGCTGCTATTATAGGTAGACAAGTCTCTGATCTGTGTCATTTACATTCTGCATGAGGGAGGTAGTGAGTAAGAGTGTAAACAAGTAATTACAACTTCATTAAAAGATAGCATTTCAACAGAATTCTGAATGATCAGAGTGAGCCGTGTGAATGTCTAAGGTAAGAGCCATTGATCATATGAGACATACACAAGAATCATTCACAAAGAAGCAACTTGGTGTGTCTGGGAGAAGAGGCTAGGGTGGCTGGCAAAGTGAATAGGGTAGTAGAAATGAGATTAGAACCTAGTGATGTGTGGGCTGCCTTCCATTGTTAGGAGTGCCCTTACTCAGATCACAGCTATAAGTAGTTAGAGTAGCATAGTATTTACTCCACTACTGTGACTGGTCTCAGTTAACAGGGTGATATTTCTTCTTTTAAAAGGGTCTCTTAGTTAGCATATGCAAACATTTAATTAAAAAAAACTGATTCACTATTTCTTACTTTTGCTATGAGCTCAAAATGATGTAAGTCCTTTAATATCACCACCATGTCCTTTAAAACTCAGATGGTTAAAGCCTGACTTGCTTTATATCAGAAAGATTTTTAGAAAGTTAGAAATATAGAAACCTTTATGCTTAACTATCACATTTTTAAGAATTGAGATATGGCTCTGGAGAGGTGGTTCACAATGCTTGTTGCTCTTGCTGAGGACCTGGATTTTGTTCCCAACACATATGGTGTCTCACAACCATCAATAACTCAAGTTCCAGGGGATCTAATACCTTCTGACCCAGCGGGCACCAAGTATGCATATAAGTGCATGCAGACAAAACACATACACATAAAGTAAATAAATCTTAAAAAAAAAAGATAAAAATTGAGATATAAGTCACTGACCATAAAATCTAATCTTTTAAACTATGAGACATAGCTTTTAATATGTTCACAAACTTCTTGGCAATTACCATTGTCTAATTTCAGAACATTTCATCATTACATGAAGAAACCCTTTGCTCATTAACAGCCACTCCTGTCCTGAGAGTCTCTCAGTCCCTGCTGGCTGTTACTCACTCACTCTCTTCTCTCTCTCTCTCTCTCTCTCTCTCTCTCTCTCTCTCTCTCTCTCTCTCTCTCTCTCTCTCTCTGTTGATTTGCCCATTCTGGACATTTCATAGAAATTGAATCATAGTATTTGGACTTTTGTGGCTGGCTTTTCTTACTTGGTGTACTACTTGAAGGTTTATTATGTTCTGGTATGTGTTAGTACTTTGTATCTTCTCATGGTCTAATCTGAATCTGCCACGTTTTGTTTCTCCATTCACAAAGTACTGGACATTGAGTTGTCTCCCTTCTAGCTATCACACCTTGCTTTGTCCTTATTCCCTTATACGCTGTATTCCTTTTTTTTTCTTTATTCCTATACCCTAAATTTTTTGTATTCAGCATTTAGATGGATTTTTTTGTTGTTGTTAAAGAGAAGTCTAAGAATCTGAAATGACTATACTCTGGCTCTTTTGGTCGTTGTTCTAGCATCTGGGGAAAAAATGATTGGATTGTAAAAGAAATTGCTTCACAGCAAAAGTTATATTCAATTTTCACCCCTTTTCTAGAGTATTCTTTTAAGTGATGAGTCCAGTGAGGCAGATTCTCAGAGTGAAGACAATGACGATGAAGAAGAAGAACTCCATCTCAGCCGAGAAGAGCTTCACAACATGCTTCGATTACACAAATATAAGAAACTTCACCAAAATAAATACAGTAAAGACAAGGAGGTGAGGGTTTCAAGAGAACGCCCCACCGTGACACTCTTCTAACCTGTGTGAGATAGTGATTGTTAATAGTTTATTGTGACCAGAAGTCTAGCTTTTGAAAGTAGGTAATTGAATGTCTTTTAAATAGCCTTAGTGTTGTGTTTCCATCCTCACTGTCTCAGTTCTGGGCCACTTTCATCACTTAGAAAGACCCCTTTTGCCCTTAGCTTCTGCTCTCGTCTGGTCTTTCTTGGTACCAGGCAGCCACCAGTCTACCTTCTTTCTTGATACTTCTTTGTATTTTACATATTTATCTACTTGAGACTTGCTTAGGAGGGTGACCTTGAACTCCCATCTCCACCATCCAAGTGCTGGCATGTGCCACCACGTACAGTTGTGGTTGTTTTATTTTTGGGTGGTGTTACAGATTGAGTCCAGGGCCTCATGTATGCATGTGTCCATTCTAGACATTTCATACAGATGGAATCAGATAACGTACTTTTTACCCAACTTCTCTCACTTAATATAATGTTTACAAGGTTTGTCCATGTTTGTACTATGTATTACTATCCCATTCGTTTTTATTGCCAATAGTTTTATTTTTAGAACATGGTGTTTTTGTTTGTCACTCGATGAGCTGATTTTTCCCACTTTGGGCACTATTGTATGCTACTGTGAAGGTTTTTTGTAGATGTATGTTTTCATTTCTCTTGGTTATATACTCAGCACAGAAGTTGCTAGGTCATATGATAACTGTGCTTTACTTTGTGAGACTATCAGTATATAATTACCACTGCAATTACTTGTTGATGTTTTCTGTCTGGGAAAAACTTTTCTTCATAGATCAATATTATAGTGATGATAGTTCCCACCCAACCCCCAACCCCCTGGCTGTCCTGGAACCTGCTCTGTAGATCAGGCTGGCCTTGAACTCAGAGATTGGCCTCCCTCTGCCTCCTCCTAAGTGCTGGGATTAAAAGTGTACGCCACCGCCACCCATTTGATGATAGTTTTAATGACAACTATTTGACCACTGTTACCAAAACATTCTGATTTTTGCCAGAAATATAGGCTATTGTACATAATGAGCAGTAGTATATTTTAAGACCAAATGATTTTCCAACAATATTAAGGTTGAATGGTAGTTCAGAGAACCTTGAGTAATACACGTAAACTTACAAACTACAAACCTATGGGAATGATAAGCAGTGGAATACCTAACTTTCGTGGTTATTGTTGTTTTGAGATAGAGTTTCTCTGTGTAGCCCTGACTATCCTGGAAACTCACTGTGTAGACCAGGCTGGCCTTGAACTCACAGAGATCTGCCTTCCTCTGCCTCCCAAATGCTGGGATTAAAGGTGTGCACCACCACTGCCCAACAGTATCCTAACAGTTTTGATTCTGAAACCTGATGCCATAGTACTTGGTACTCTTTGTATTTACTCATTTCTCTTTTTCTTTTTTTGAGACAGGTCTCACTCTATAGCCCAGATGGGCCTTGAATTCATAGCAGTCTGCCTCAGCCATATGTGTTGGGATTATAGGCATGATCTGCTTTGATTTTTTTTTTTAATTGAAATAAAACTGATATACATAGGACTGTAAGTGTACAGCTTGATGCATGCTTACTTAATTTTGCCAGTTGACAGAGGGCTTTATTTTAGTCCTCCATGTTATTCCATCATTTATAATCTTAAAAAGTGATTCAAAAGATTTTAATTTATATGAGAAATAAGATTTTATGGGGTTTGAAAGTCAGTTGAAATGAAATGTTTGGAAGGATTTACTGCTACATGGATGGAAAAAATGAGATTATTCATGTTAATTGTAAAATAATAGGTACTGTACTTAATAATAAACTCTTTTGGTGAGAGGGAGGGGGACTTGAAAGGGGATAGGGCTGTGATGACAGATTGGTAACTGTTTGAAGGACCTAACAGCATATGCAACCAGCACAGAGGCAGGCGGGAGGCCAGGAAGTCTGCATGGTGTGTTTCGGGCCAGCCAGGACTACACAGTGAGTAACAGCCCGAATAGTTACTATCAGGAACCTAGTAAAGTAAAGTTGAGGACCTATTGGTAGTGGAACTACGGCTTACTTCTTAATGATGAATTTTTGTTTGATTTTTGCATTTACTTATTTAGTTTGTGTGTGGGCATGTGTGCAGCACACGTGTATGGATGTGAGTGATGTCAGAGGACAGCATCATTCAGGTGTCTTCCACACTTTGGTTTCCAGGGATTGAACTCAGGCTTTCAGAGTTGATGGCAAATGCCTTCTTTATCTGCTGATATCTTTCTAGCCCTTAGGTGAATTTCTAAAGACAAAAGATTCTTTATCTTTTTGTTTTGTTTTCATTTTTTGTTGTTGTTACAGTGTTTTTGCTTTGTTTCTGTTTTATTTAAGACAGAGTCTTGTGTAGCTCAGGCTGGCCTGGAATTCCTGATCTCCTTGCCTCCACTTTCCTTTTCCCTTTAAGCCAGTGTTGGAATTACTAGCTTAAAGAGAAATGCCTCTGGTACCAAAGTGTATCTGAAGTACATAGTGGTGCACATTTGCATATCCAGTATTTGGAATGAGGAGTTCAAAGCCAGCCTGGACTGCATAAGCTGCTGTTGAAGAAGGTTAAAAAAAAAAAAAAAGAAAGAAAGAAAATATGATAGAAAATCAGATTCGTGAAGGTTTTCCTTCCCAAACTCTTTCCAACAATCTGTCTTATGCATAGCAGTTGAACCTGTTTTGCTTCAAAGTTAAGAAAATTGTCTTTGCTGGACTAATTTCTTACTGGTCTGTGGAAACAATGTTTAGGAGCTATGATTTCCTCTGGCTTAGCTTTCTTTAATTGAGATGACTTGAGGCTGTGCTGTGGGGTGCAGGCAGGCCCATCACAGTGTTTGCCTGCTTCAGTTGCAGCAGTACCAGTACTACAGTGCAGGCCTGCTCTCCACATACGACCCTTTCTATGAGCAGCAGCGTCACTTACTTGGACCCAAAAAAAAGAAATTCAAGGAAGACAAGAAGCTTAAAGGTAAGCATTTATCCCACCCATATTTACTCTTCCTTCATTTCAGAATTGTGTGTGGTGCATTTGGACTTTAAATGTAGTATCAAATTACTGAAAAACTATAGTCTCTTTTTTCTGATTAGTGACATTATTATTTCACATTTGTTCTGTGGTCTTTCCTAGAAATAGAAAGACTTAAGAACTATAGATTGTAAACATTTGCCAGTAATCCCAGCACTTGGTGGGTAGACTCAGGAGAGTCTAGAGATCAGATACGAATTCTGCTCACAAAGCATATTTTTAGTCTTCCCTTCTTTTTCACATCCCCCTTTTCTTATCTTCTACTCTCCCTTCCAGTGGAAATGAAGTATTTGTGCTATTTATGATTTTTTCCTCAAAAAATTTATTGTCCTATCAACTGATGCATTTTTTCTCCTATTATTTTCTTTAGTTGTCTTGCATTTCCACCAAAAAGAAGTAGGTTTCCACGTTGTGACTGTCACTTGAGGCCAGTGATGCTTTACAAACCTTTCACAGTGCAAAGTTCAGAAGTCATTTGAATTTTACATATTAGTCTGTTTTTCATGTGAACAGAGGGAATGTCCAAAATTCTTTTCAAATTAGTGAGATCTTCCTTTTGGAATATTTATTGGCTTGATAAAAGGAAGAAACATTGCCTGCCTCTGGTAGAATGAGGAGAGCTCCTGAAGACTTTTGTTTTAGAGTGATGATGGTGTTCTTTGGTTGTGTGCTGTGGAGGGAGTGAAATGTAGCCTTGTAAGCATCTCTTTCCTTTGCAGCTAAGTTGAAAAAAGTGAAGAAAAAAAGACGACGAGATGAAGAGCTTTCCTCTGAAGAATCCCCACGTCATCACCATCACCAGACCAAAGTCTTTGCTAAGTTTTCTCATGACGCACCTCCCCCTGGCACCAAGAAGAAACACTTATCCATTGAGCAGCTTAATGCTCGCCGCAGGAAAGTATGGCTCAGCATCGTGAAGAAGGAGCTACCGAAGGTAAGTGAGTGAAAGGGACGGGCGGGAACACGGCAGCGGGAGTGGGAGGGAGTTCTGGTGGTGTAGGACCAGCTTAGACATTTAGTGATGTTCGTCATGTTTCTTACAACCTCCAGAAGTAAGCAAAGTAAATAAAACTGACCAAATGGGGGCTGGAGAGATGGCTCAGTGGTTAAGAGTACCGGCTACTCTTCCAGAGGACTTATGTTGAATTCCCAGCAGCTACATGGTAGCTCACAACTGTCTGTACCTCCAGTTCCAGGGGATCCAACACCCTTATACAGACATACTTGCCAGCAAACACCAATGCACATGAAATAAAAATAAATCATTAAAAATTTTTAAAAAAAAGACCAACTGACCAATATGTGGGCGAATGGGCATATTAATGATGAGAGGAGAAGGGCCAAATGTAACAGGAACAAGTCAAACAGATGTATTTACCTGTGTTATAAATAACAGTTATATTCTAGTGGTGGATGCTAAGTGTGTGTCTCCATGGTTTTATACTCAAGGAGTATGTAGTAAAAAAAGAAAATACCGTATTATGTAAACTAAGACAAAAAGAACTACACAGGGCTGGTGAGTGGCTCGGTGAGTAAAGGCTCTCACCACCAAGCCAATTCCTGCACGTTGTCCTCTGACCTCCACATGGGCACCTTGGCATGTACATACACACAAAACACACATACACGTTAGACATAAAGTTTTAAAAACTACACAGAGTGGGGTTAACATTGTAAATGTGGATAGTGATCAGATGAGCTATTTTGAAATTACATCATCTGTATACTACACTTCAACAGTCAAAGAAAATATATTACCAATGAGAGCTGCTTTCTCACTCCAGGGAGTGATGTTATAAGTAAGGAAAAGGGAAAACTGAGCTGAAGCCTGGGAAATCTGACTAGAATTAGAGATCTTAGAATGATTTCATGGAGACTCACACATGTGACTATAGAAGTATATAAATGATTGTGTTTGCATGTACAAGCTGGCAGAATTCAAATAAGTACCACTTTTGTTTTGTTTTGGTACTGGGGATTAAAACTTAGGGTCTTAATATAAGCTAAGTAGAACTGTTCTCTCACTGAACTATATACCAAAACGACTTTTTGTTTCTTGTGGGTTGTTCCGAGACAGCATTTCTCTATGTAGCCCTGGCTGTCCTGGAACCTGCTCTATAGACCTGGTTGGCCTCGAACTCAGAGATCCACCTGCCTCCCCTCCTGAGTGCTGGGACTAAAGGTGTGCACCGCCACCACCCAGCTTCCTGTTTGGATTTTTGAAATGGGGTATCATGTGTACCAGGTTGGCTATCAGAAAATGGAGAATGTCCTTGGATTCCTGACTTCGCTTCCTAGTTGGTTTAGTTTTTCAAGAAAAAGATTCCCTCTGTATAAGCACACTGCAGTCATACATCAGGAGCTTTAACAAGCTGATCAAATATTGTCTGCTTTGTGGTTGATAGTAACATTTCATCAGTTTTCTCCTGATTGAAGCCAGGATCCAACTTTGGAACTACATGTTGCATTTAGTTGTTAAATCTCTTTCATCTGAGTTTTTCAACCTTTGTCTTTTGTGACATTGTTACTTTTGAAGAGGACAGGCCTGTACCTGGTGTTTCTACATGGGTAGATTTGGGCTATGCATTTGCGCATGATTATCACAGTAGTGATGTGTTCTCCTCTGTGAGGCATTTCAGGTAACATACACATTTCTGTCCACTGCTGGATGGCAATCTCTGGGTGACTTTTGGAAGTAATTTGTCTTGTATATACTTGACATTTTATTTTTCATTCCTTCTGGAATTAAATAAAGGCTACATAGTCTTATTAGAAATGAATCTTAAGTATTACTTTCAAATGTTTTAGGCCAACAAGCAGAAGTCTTCAGCTCGAAACCTCTTTCTCACCAATAGCCGAAAGGTAACAAACATACTTTCCGTTTTCTTTTTTGCCTGGGCGTGTGTTCTCCTCTGGGCCTATTCTTACTATTCTTGTGTGTTGTTATGTATTGATCATGAGTCAGATAATATGGAAGAGAACTTCTAGATAGTCTCATTCTGCTTATACTTTGAACTTTTTGTATTAAGCCAATTAATTAATGTTTGGTTCTTGGGCAGATCATAGTGTCTTTAAGATCTGTGCTCAGTCTTTCCATTTAGCAATGATGGGGATCAGAGAGACGGCTCAGTGGGTAAAGGTACTTGCTACCAAGCCTGAGTTCAGTCCCTGGAACCATTGATGGAAGGAAAGAGCTGACTCCCTACAGTTGTCCTGGAATGTCCACACATGTGCCGTGGTACATGTGTACCCCCAAACACACAGCTATCACACACACTATAATAGTAACTAAAAAAAGACAAATGTTGATGGGAAGAAACTTCTCTGAGAGAAAAATAACAATTTGTTGTAAGGATCAGATGAGGTAACATTTTTAGTCTGATTTCTCCATACTAGGCTCTCAGCCCCTCTATTTCCTCATCTATAAAATAGAGATGATGATGATGATGACACTCTTTCAAAGGGCTTTTGTGAACAAAGGATACATTAAGACTTGGTAAAATATGCCTCACACGGAAAAAAGCAGCGATGGCTATTATGATTATTAATGTGATAATAATACTTTGTCACTTCTCAGTGAATTTCAGGGCCTTGCCATTGTTGCATTTCTTTTCTTGGGGAAATGTGAAGGAATATGTTCATCCCAGTTAGGGCACCAAGGACAGGTGAACCATTCAGTTTAATTGGAGTTACTTAGACACACATGGGCAGCTTACAGACAGGACACAGCGAAAAGCCACGCCCCCATCCCAGCCCTAGTCCTTGCAGGGCAGTGGGGCCTACTGAACGCTGTCTAGGTAGCTCCCTTAGAGGCTGCTGCTTCCCTTGTGCATGTGCTGTCCTGTAATTTCTCCCACCTTTCACAAGGGAATATTAGTGGGTCCACTCTTGGGAGGGTCTCAAGCCAATAAATATATCCAGGGCCGTTTCATGCCTAAAGTACAGAGTTCTACGACAGTACATATATTTTGTTTCATTTAAAGTCTAGGTGTAGGTAGGTTTCTTGATTGGAGATTTAACCTTGGGTCTGGACCTCAGTCACACTTGATCACCCTTTTCTCTTCATTTTTCACTCCCTCCCTTCCTCTCCTCACTCTTCTTCCTTTTGCATTTATATTTTTTTATGTTGTTCATTAACAATATTTGCCTTTTTAAAAGCAAAAATGTTTTAAAAGAATAATATGTAGGCTTATATAAAGATTTGATAAATTCTGTTGACTTCATATAATTAATGACAGATTAATTCAGGGGAATTATCTCTTTAATAGGACTGTTGTACTTAAAAATAAAAAATGGGGAACACTGGTTTAAAGTCACAGGCAGAACTCTTGCTGGAAGTAGGTTCTTCCCTGTTATGATAATGATGCTGCTTGCAGCTCGCCCACCAGTGCATGAAGGAGGTGCGTCGAGCTGCCTTGCAAGCGCAGAAGAACTGTAAGGAGACTTTGCCTCGTGCTCGCCGCCTAACCAAGGAGATGCTTCTGTACTGGAAGAAGTATGAGAAGGTGGAGAAAGAGCACCGCAAGCGAGCAGAGAAGGAAGCTTTGGAGCAGCGGAAGTTGGATGAGGAAATGCGGGAGGTGAGGCAAAAGCAGATTCTAAAAGCCGCCTTAGTACCAAAGCACTAAGAATTGGGTTTGTTGCTTAGTGCTTTCCTGGAACTATAATATAGACCAGGCTGTCCTCAAAACTCTCACAGAGATACTTGCCTCTGCCTCCTGAATGTCTGCCCCTTTTCTCTGTTTCTCATTTGTTTGGTTTAATTTCATTATCATCATCATTATCATCATTTTGGTTTTTCAAGACAGGGTTTCTTTGTGTTGCTCTAGCTGTCCTGGAACTCAGAGATCCACCTGCCTCTGCCTCCTGAGTGCTGGGATTAAAGGCGTTCACTACCGACTGGCTTGTTTTAATTTCTTTAAGAAATTATGATTTTATGTGAGTATTTTGCCATCATGGATCTGTGCCTCACATGCATGCATGCTGAGGCCAGAAAAGGGCATTGGATCCCCTAGAACTGGAGTTATAGAGTGTGTTACATAGGGACAATAAACAATTAATCTAGGTTTCTGAGACCCATCCACTTTTTCATCTACCATTTTAAACTTTAGCCATTACTATTGCTGAATGTGATGTCTCTCAACTAGTCTAGACTTTGTATATCTAGGAATAGTGAATGAAGAATTTTATTGTCATTGATAAAACAGTTGGAATGAATAGAAGAACAGTTAGGGTCCAGAAAAGATGAGTATCAGAGGATTGGATGATGCTTTTTTCAGATGTGGCCCCTAGTCTTTCTCAGAGTGGAGCTTTGGAGCCTCTCCTGAACCCTTGCTCATCCTTTTCATTTCATTTTTCACTTCTTCTCTTCCCTTTTCCTTTTGTATTTATGTATTTGTGTGCTTAAGTGTTGTTCATTAGTAACATTTGTCTTTTTAAAAGTAAAAACTTTTTTTTAAGAGACTTATATGTAGGCTTATATAAAGATTTAATGAATTCTGTTGACTACATATAATTTATGACTTGGATGTTTTTACCTTCAAACCCCCCCCACCCCCCACTGTAGGCCAAGAGGCAGCAGCGAAAACTGAACTTCTTAATCACTCAGACAGAGCTGTATGCTCATTTCATGAGTCGAAAACGTGATATGGGTCATGATGGAATCCAGGAAGAAATCCTAAGGAAACTGGAAGATAGTTCTACCCAGAGACAAATTGACATTGGTGGTGGAGTGGTGGTTAACATCACCCAGGAAGACTATGGTGAGTCCTGAGTCAGGAGGCAGAGGAAGCAGGTAGCCTCCTGCTAAGCTAAGTTACAATTCTTAAAAGTTTGGTCCTGATTCATAGGTAATGCCGATCAGAAAAAAGATTTATTATATTGTAGAAGGAAGTATGTGTGTTTTTGCAAAAGAAGCCTATAAAATAATTTATGAAAGAATTTTCAGTAGAGCCTTGGATAGGTAAGAGTGTTTGCCTAGCCTTCGTGGATCCCTGGGTTTGATACCCGGCACCACATAAACCAGGCACAGCAGTGCAATCATGTGATCTCAGCACTTTGGAGGGTTAGGCAGGAGGATCAGAAGTTTGAGATCATCTTCAGTTACATAGTAAGAGGATTTTCACAGTGTAGTAATCAAGATCATGTTGACCTAGAAATGCAGGAGAATGGAAGTATTTCAGAGTATCTTGAGTATTAACATATGTATAGCTAGATTTCATCTGAAATCTGCGTGATTTTGATTGTCCTGGCAATTGGTATCAAATTATAAAAGAAACCCTAGGCCTGGGAGATAGTAGATCTTAACTCCCAGATGGGTTTTGTGTGCTGGCTTTCACTGTTGGAGACCAGGGACATGAACTTTACGTTGACTACTACTTTACTTTTAGGTTCTTTTGATTATTTGTTTTTGTTTTAGCTTTTTCAAGACAGGGTCTCATTATATAGCTCTGGCTGTCCTTGAATTCACTGTGTAGAACCCACAGAGATCCGCCTGCCTCTGCTCCTGAGTGCTGGGATTGAAGGTGTGCGCCACTAAGCCTGACTTAGTTCTTGTCTCTGGCAAAGCCTTTAGCCTTTCCCCCTCCCAGTCCTGTGTTCGCCTTGGGATAAATATGTGGAGAACGGGGGATCCACTTATGTATGGGGTAAGTTGTATCTTTGAAGGAGATCAAGTGTGATAATCTACATGTCTTCTCTTTTCAGATAGTAACCATTTTAAAGCCCAAGCCCTGAAGAATGCTGAAAATGCTTACCATATTCACCAAGCTCGAGTAAGTCTTTTAATGAAAAGACAGGCTGGGCGTAGTAGCCACACCTTTGATCCCAGCACTCAGGAGGCAGAGTCAGGTGGATCTCTGAGTTTGAGGCTAGCTTGCTGTATAAGATCAGTTCCACACCAGCCAAGGATTCATAGTGAGACCTTGTCTCAGAAAAAAAAAAGAAAGAAAGAAAAGGCATATTGTTATAGGCCTAGGAAATGTCCCACAGTTTTTCATTTGCGTGTTCTTAGTTTTTTACTTTTTTTTTTTATTTATTTACTTTATTTTTACTTTCTTTGTTCATTGTTTCAGTTAAACAAATTGGTTAGCACTCGTGCCTGGTCCTGGTGTGTCTGTGTATGTAGTCTGTGTGTGTTCTTGTGTCTGTGTCTGTGTGACTCTGACCACATGTAGGGTGAAGTCTTCACTTCTTTCAAAAACAGATGTTATTGGCCACCAGGTGGGTTCTGGTAATTGAACTAGGTCCTCTAGAAAAACAGCCAGTGCTTTTAACCCCTGAGCCATCCCTCAGTCTCATCTCTGCTTCAGGATAGTACTAATACTTGGGATGGCAGAATAACAAATACTTAGTTGTATAGAAATTTTATTATTACTAAAGTTGAAAAGTTACAGTTAAGCTACAAACTGTTTTGTATCCTCTTGAGTAATCATGGGTTGTTTTAATGAAAGAGACTATCAAGAGTCCTGTGCCTTGAGAAACTAAGTCACTGGTTTCTTTCACTCAAATACTAATTTGTTCTATTATTCCTGAGCTAGTCTTTTTTTAAAAAAAAGATTTGTATTTATTCTTTGTGTATGACTGTTTTGCTTCTATGTATGTATGTGCACTATGTGTGTGCTTAATGTCCACAGAGGCCAGAAGAGAGTACCAGGTCACCTGGAACTGGAGTAAAGATGATTGTGAGCTTCCAAGTGGGTGCTAGGAACTGAACCCAGGTCCTCTGCAAAACAGCCAGTGTTATTCTGAGTCATCTCTACAGCCCTTGAGGACCTAGTGATCTTTAATAAAATTAGTAAGAAACTAATGAGTTGAAACAAGTGAAGAAAATGCAGTTTAGTGTACTTCAGGGAGCCTTTCTGTTACTTTGTCAGAATTAAGAATAGATACAAGCTGCGCCGTGATGGCACATGCCTTTAATCCCAGCACTCGGGAGGCAGAGCCAGGTGGATCTCTGTGAGTTCGAGGCTAGCCTGGGCTACAGAGTGAGTTCCAGGACAGCCAGGGTTACACAGAGAAACCCTGTCTTGGGAAGAAAAAGAAAAAAAAAAAAAAGAATAGACACAATTGCTGGGTGTGATAGTACCCACCTTTAACCCCATCACTCTGAGGCAGAGGTGTGCGGATCTCTGTGAGTTTGAGGCCAGCCTGATCTATGTAGTGAGTTCTAGGACAGCCAGTGCTATGTAGAGAGACCCTGTCTCAAAAAGACCAAACAAACTAACAAGAGTAAACACAAATACCACCTTCACACAATTACTCCAGTTACATTTTGTATTAAAGCCTGTTTTGATTTTTGATATTAGTAGATGTTCATTGTACAAAGTTATGAATTTCTTAATAACATTTTTATTCAAGTATATCATGTACATTCATCATTATCATCATACTCTCCTATGCACTCAACCCCCTGTATCACAACTTTTAACCAGCCGGGCGGTGGTGATGCATGACTTTAATCCCAGCACTTGGGAGGCAGAGGCAAGCAAATCTCTGAGTCCTAGGCCAGCCTGAACTGGCCTAGAGGGAGTTCCAGGACAGCATCAAAGCTACACAGAGAAACCCTGTCTCGGAAAACAACAACAAAATCTTTGAATTAGCAAGTAATATGATACAGCTTAGTTTGTTAATAAAAACATTTTTATATAATTATTACATTAACTTTGTAAGATATTAGAAAGTTTATTCTATTTTTTAGCATAGTGTAAAAATATGCTAATGAATTGTGTGTTTAAATTTTTTTAATTTTTATTTTATGTGCATTGGTGTTTTGCCATGGGTGTCTGGTCCCATGGAACTGGAGTTAGAGTTGTGAGCTGCCATGTCGGTGCTGGGAATCAAACCAGGGTCCTCTGGAAGAGCAGTCAGTGCTCTTAACTGCTCAGCCATCTCTCCAGCCCATGCTTAAATTTTTTTATTTTTATGTTTTTCTTGACTTTTTATTTTCCAGACAAGGTCATTTGATGAAGATGCAAAAGAAAGTCGAGCAGCTGCCCTCAGGGCAGCAGACAAGTCTGTCTCTGGGTTTGGGGAGAGCTACAGCCTTGCGAATCCATCCATCCGGGCTGGTGAGGATATTCCACAACCCACTATTTTCAATGGCAAATTGAAAGGTTACCAGCTGAAAGGCATGAACTGGTTAGCCAATCTCTACGAACAGGTAAATTTTAGAAATATGTCAGACCTATAATTTTCTTTCAATTAATGTAATTATGAAGTGAGTTCATCTTTAGCTTTTTTTGTTGTTGTTGTTACATTTACTTATTTTTATTTTGTGTGTAAATGTTTACCTTTATTGTATGTAAGTACACCATAGGCATATAGTGTCCATCGAGGTCAAAAGAGGGAATCAGATCCCCTAGAACTGGAGTTAGAGCTGGGTGTGAGTCATGTGGGTGATAGAAACTGAACTTGAGTCCTCTGCAAGAGCAGCAAGTGTTCTTAAGCACTGAGCCATCTCTCCATTCCCAAAACTTGAGCTTTATGCAAGAGTCTGAAAGGTATCACTGTATCTCTAACCTGGAGATTCTGTTTGTATCCTGTATATAGTATGCCTTAGGTACTCCTGGTAAGCCTCATTGTTTGCTTGATAAATGAGTTAGATTAAGTAAAGAACTGGCCTTAGTCTTGGTCTAATATATCATGAATCACACATATAACTGTAATGGTGGAAAAAGAAACCATTGCATTAGTCTTGGTACTGAGTATCCAATCAAGCTTGGTTGATCTGATCCTCATCTTTGTTACATCTTCTGGCACTGAATGGAATGAAACGTATGTGGTATAATCAGGTGTTGACCGAATATCTCTCACTCTCCATGACTCCCAGGGTATTAATGGAATTCTTGCTGATGAAATGGGTCTTGGTAAAACTGTACAGAGCATTGCACTCCTGGCCCATCTGGCTGAGGTGAGTAGATGGAATTGTCAGTCATCTTCCTATCCTGAATTTAGGCTCATTTCCTATCAACAGTGAGCCACTTAAAAGCAATGTTATGCTTGGTAGCATATCAAAATAATAGAACTTGTTGCTACATTTGAAGGCCTTTTTAATGGACAGAATGGTGGGCCAGGACAATATTTGAACAAGTATAGCTAGAATCCTTGTCTTTCACTTCCTTTTAAGACCTACCAGCGTAGTGGCAAGGACTTTATTGTTAAATTACAGGATCTGGTACTGGATTCCCATCTCAACACTGCTCTTTCTAGCCATGTCATATAGGCAACCCACTTCACCTTTTTTGAAGTGATTTCACTTTAAATCTCTGAGGCCTAGTTTTCTATCTTTTTCAAATCAGAGGTAATATATATCTTATAGGAATCTTAGAAAAATTAAATGGGAAAATGTGTAATAACATACATCGAAAAAATTAATACTCTTCCAATTAAAAAACAGTGAAATTATGATAACATAGTAGAAAATAATAAAAATGAATCAGTATGTCATGTATGTTTTTATGAAAAAAATTAAAACCTAGAAGTCACAAGAGAGTCGTTGCTTAGTACTTTACCTCTTTGGTGTGTTCTTATTATACTAACATTACTTCTTTTCTATTTTCGTATTACTTACTTTGGTTTTTCAAGACAGGGTTTTTCTATGTAGCCCTGGCTGTTTTGGAACTAGTTCTGTAGACAAGGCGGGCCGCAACTAATATTGCTTCTTATTGAGTGCATATGTATGGACATTTGGGAGATAGGCACGATTTCTCTTGTTGCTGTGTTTCCTGTTTTCCAATTTCTCTTGTTGCTGATTATTTGGGATTGAATAGCTTCAGTTTCCTATAGCTGGCTAACTCAGTTTTCTGTTACAGAGAGAAAACATTTGGGGACCTTTCTTAATAATTTCACCTGCTTCTACACTTAATAATTGGCACCAGGAGTTCACAAGATTTGTTCCTAAATTTAAGGTAAAGAAGCTCTTGTTCTTTAAGATAAGCTTTCTGACCCTTCTTTTGTCTTTGGTTCCTGTTGTTGTAGTGAACACTGTGACTGAGAGCAGCCTGGGGAGGAAAGGGTTGATTTCAGCTCGCAGCTTGTATTCCATCATCCGAGGAACTCTCCACACGAACTCAAGTAGGCAGGAGCTGAAGCAGAGGTCTTGGATGATGCAGCTTACTGGCTTGCTCAGCTTGCTTTCACTCAGTACCACCTGCCCAGGTGTGGCACCACCTCCTGTGGGGTGGGACCTTCCACATCAGTCAAGATAATGCCTTACAGACTTGCTTACAGGCCAGCTCTTCATTTTTTTTTGAGACAGGGTATCTTGTAACTCTCTATGTAGATCAGGTTAGCCTTGAACTCAAAGAAATCCACTGGTTCCTGCCTCCAGAATGCTGGAATTAAAGGCATGTGCCACCATACCTGATTTACAGGCCATTTTCTCACTTGTGGTTCCCTCTTCTCTGCCTCCCAATTGTTAGTATTCAAGGTGTGTGCCAGCCCTCCTGGCTCTTTTAAACTGTCATAGCTGTGTGTGGGGTATGTGCAAAGAAATGTGTTGGATCTCCTAGAGCCAGGGTTATAGGTGTAACCTGTATGAGCTGCCTGATGTGGCTGCCGGGAATCAAACTCGGGTGCTCTTAACTGCTTGAACCATCTCTTTAGCTCCCTTATGTTTGTTTTGATACAGTCTTATGCATCACAGCTGCCCTCGAACTTGTTATATAGCCAGTATTTATGAGTGTATACCACCATACCAGGTTTATATAGTGTTGAGAGTCAATCACAGGGCTTCATGCATGCTAGACAACCACTCTGAACAGAAGTACCTTCACAGTCCTTTTATATCTGTATTTGTTTTATTGCTTTGCTTTTGTTTTTTACAGATAGAGTCATACTCTATCCCCAGTACTTCAGGCTGTCTTAAAACCCCACTGTGTATGTAGACCAGTGGCTTTGAACTTGTAGTAGGCAGTCAGCTTGCCTTGGCTCCTAGGTGCTGGGATTATATGTGAACCTTGACACCTGGCTTTTTCTTTTGATTTTATTGAGATGTCATCTGCTGTGGATGACTTTGAACTTCTGATCTTGCCTCGACCTCCCAAGTGCTGGGAGTGTGAGTCATCATCCCCAGCTTCCTTATATTCATTTCTTAGAAATATTTACTTAGGAGAGTAATAAGGAAGCTTATAAACCTTTATGCTAAATAAATGAAAAATTCAAAGTCTAATATAAGTTATTTGTGCCATTTTTCCACATGAATTGATGGTCAAGGTAAGATGATAGAAAAAAACTACCTTACTTGTTTCAAAGTAGATTTTGGCAATTTTTATATTGTATTGTAATCCATTTATAATAATTCATTTTTCTTAATAACTCTAAAGTTAGTCTTGATCTAGCTTATAGCATCTAAAGTAGATAATGTGAAAATTGATTTAACTAACACAGAGAGGAAAAATTGAGATTGACTGGGCCAGGGATGTTCACTTGGTAGAATGCTTGGTTCCTATAAATGAAACCTCAGACTGGACCCACAACACTGCATAAAACTGGTGGCGGTGGTGGCAAAACCTATAACCTCGCACGTAGAAGGTAGAAGAAGGAGTATGAAAACAGCATCCTCAGCTATAGAGCAGGTTTCAGACCAGCATGAAACCCTGTCTTAAAAAGAATCAAGAGGTGTGTTACAACAGATTAGGTCTAACGTAGACACAGTGCAAACAGTTTTTACGCTGAACATGGTGACTCATACCTCTTGATTTCATTACATGTGAGGCAGAAGTGGGAAGATAAGAATTCAGTGCCAGCCTTGGCTGTATAGAGAGTTCAAGACTAGCCTGGGCTACATGAAACCCTTTCTCAAAACCCCTTTCCCCCAAACAAAGAACAAAACAGTTTTGTTTTGGTTTGGTTTGGTTTTGTGTGTGTGTGTGTGTGTGTGTGTGTGTGTGTGTGTGTGTGTGTGTGTGTGTGTGTGTATGTGTGTGTGTGTGTGTGTGTGTGTGTGTGTGTAATATTGTAGAAATATAGAAAAATGAGTGGGGTTGATTATATTACTTGTAGTTAGAATGGGTGGGTAATGAATTAGCTGTGTTCTGTCCCTGAAAGGATGCATTGAACATGAAGTTGCATATTAGTAAAGATTTTATGAATTATGGATCAAGAAATACTATCTCTGAGTTGAATACTTTATAATTTTAATGGGCTCCATACATTGCTGCAAGAAGGGCAGAGATGAGGCAAATATTTTTCTGTCTTAATGCTTCGTAAGATAGAGGAACATAACTGGGATTTCTTAGCATCGTGCAGTTTTTTTGGCTATATTCCTTTTCTTACTGAATTGTTGATATAGAACATGGGGTTTTTTTTGTTTCTCTCTTTTTGGTTTTTCGAGACAGGGTTTCTCTGTGTAGCTTTGCGCCTGTCCTGGAACTCACTTGGTAGCCCAGGCTGGCCTCGAACTCTCTTTTTTTTTTTTTTTTTAAGAAATTTTTGTATTCATTTTATATACCAGTCACATATCCCCCTCTTCCCTCCTCCCACCCCTCCAGCCTTCCCCCTCCAACACACCTCCCATTCTCTCCAAGAAGATAAGGCTTCTCATGGGGAGTCAGCAGAGCCTCGTACATTCAGTAGAAGCAGGTCCAAGCCCCTTCCCCTGCCTCAAGGCTGTGCCTGGTTTGTTTTTTGTTTTTCAAGACAGGGTTTCTCTGTGTAGCCTTGGCTGTCCTAGAACTATCTTTGTTGATAGACCAAGCTGTTGTCCAACTCAGAGAGATCCGCCTGCCTCTGTCTCCCGAGTGCTGGGCTCAGTGGTGTGCACCACCACCACCTGTCATGTAGAAAGTGTTTAAAAAGGATATCAGGACTTGAGAAGATGGCTCAGTGGCTAAGAGCACTGGGTGATCTACCAGAGTACCCAGAGTTGATTACCAGCCCCCACATAGCAGTTCACAGCTGTCTTAATGCCATTCCCTGGAGATCTGATGCCCTCTTCAGGCCTCTGCAGGCACTGCATACATGTGGTCCACAGATACACATGCAGGCAAATACTCACATTTAAAATGTAATCTAAAATAAGAGATCAGAAAAGTAGCTCTTAATTTGCGTAATCATTTTCAGCTCCCTTAGAATATGAGATTGGCTTAATTGAAATTTTTTCATGAATTGTTGGGCATATGAAAAATGGAAATAGTTTTCTGGCTTTTCTTGTTTTCAAATTATGGCTAGATACATGTTGAATACAATGTTAAAATCTTTAATTTCTACCCAGCCACTGGAGGTTTTTTTGCAGTTCCTCCACTGGCCAAGTGTAGTTAGAGTTTTCCTGCCTGGCCCACAGTCAAGGCAAATCTCTCTCACCTGCCAGTCCCACAGCCTCTCAGACCCGACCAAGTAAACACAGAGACTTATATTGCTTACAAACTGTATGACCATGGCAGGCTTCTTGCTAACTGTTCTTACAGCTTAAATTAATCCATTTCTATTAATCTATACCTTGCCACGTGGCTCATGGCTTACCGGCATCTTCACATGCTGTTTGTCATCATGGCGGCTGGCAGTGTCTCTCTGACTCAGTCTTCCACTTCCCAGCTTTATTCTCCTCCTTGTCCCGCCTACACTTCCTGCCTAGCCACTGGCCAATCAGTGATTTATTTATTGACCAATCAGAGCAACACATTTGCCATACAGAACATCCCACAGCAGCCAAGAGATGGCAATGTGATGTTATTTTAAATCTTCATATCTTTCCTTTGCTTTAATGCCTAGAACCGAGCTTTTATGTGCATATTCAATTTCCATCTTGTTTATTTGTTTATTGAATTTTTTTAAAGATTTATTTATTATGTATACAGTGTTGTGCCTGCACGCCAGAAGAGAGTACCAGATCTCATTACAGATGGTTGTGAGCCACCATGTGGTTGCTGGGAATTGAACTCATGACCTCTAGAAGAACAGCCAGTGCTCTTAACCTCTGAGCCATCTCTCCAGCCCTGAATTTTATTTTAACACTGGTGTAGATGTGGTAAAATAGAATCTGTGGGCCATGTTTTAAGTGTCCTCTGTTGGATTTTCTGTTCTAACTTTTTTATATTATAAAATATTCATAACACAAAAATTTACTATTTTACCAAGAGAATGGTATGTACTTGTCCTCTCAGTACTCAGAAGGTTCAGAAAGGAGGATTGCCACACATTCAAGGCCACTCTGATCTACGTTGCACATTCCTGGCCAGCCAGGACTACATAGCAAGACTCAGTCTCAAAAAGTCAGACAGAGCCGGGCGGTGGTGGCGCACGCCTTTAATCCCAGCACTCGGGAGGCAGAGCCAGGCGGATCTCTGTGAGTTCGAGGCCAGCCTGGGCTACCAAGTGAGTTCCAGGAAAGGCGCAAAGCTACACAGAGAAACCCTGTCTTGAAAAACCAAAAAAAAAAAAAAAAAAGTCAGACAGATAGTCATCCAAAAACTACCTTATTCAGGGAAGGTAGAATGGCCCAAGGAATGGAGGCACCCACCAAGCCTGGAGACCTGAATTCTGGCCCCAGTACCAGATGCCAGGGGAGAGAACCAAATTCTGCATGTGGTCCTTTGACTTCTGCCTGTGCTCTGTGGCACATCTTGAGTATGTACACATGCATATCTGCATATTCACATATATGTAAAATGAGTGTGATAAAAAAACCTACCCTCATAGCCATGTAAGTGTATGGTTTAGTGCTTTAAGTCCATTCACAATGTTGTGTGGCCATCGCTGCTCTCATCCCTATAGTCCTCACCCTACCCTTAAACCCTGTCCATACCGGGAGGTGATGTTGAACACCTTTAATCCCAGCAATCGGGAGGCAGAGGCAGGTGGATCTCTGAGTTCCAGGGCAGCCTAGTCTACAGAGTGAGTTCCAGGACTGCCAGGGCTACACAGAGAAACCCTGTCGGGGGTGGGGGGTTGGGGGGGTGTTGGTGGTGGTGGTGTTGGTTGTGTAGGCTTTTGTTTGAATGCGTGTCTTGTTTTCATTACTTCAGGCCATATGCCTGAATTGAATTACTGGATCATTCAAGTTATTTAGAAGCCTACTCTTTATGTGGTCTGGGAGCTAACACTAGATTGAACAGCTTGAAATTATTGATTTGAAAATACTTTGTAATATAGGACATAGAAATCAAATATGTATCTTTTGGAATCCAGCCACACTGTTGTATGTGTTATTTATGGATTCAAACAGTATAGTTGTTTTGACAGAGACCATATGGACTACAAAGCTTAGACTTTACAAAAGATTTGCTGACCCTAGTGTCATTGATTGTTTTGATTGTCATTCCCTTAGATTGTTGAAAACATGTTTACTTCTCTATTAGATAGAGGTTCTCCTCAGGTTTATAGTTAGAGTATATGAGATCCATAGATCGTGATGCCGACATCTGGAACCTCAGTATATTTGGTGTAGGTGTTTGGAAAATGTGTATGGTTCTGACTAGGATCTCTACTCCCCCCAATTTCTTTATTTTTCTCATAAAATGTGATTTGTATTTTTTTAAATAATTTATTTTTATTTTATGTGCATTAGTGTTTTGCCTGCCTGTGTGTCTGGGTGAGGGTGTAAGGTTCTTTGGAACTGGAGTTACAGACAGTTTTGAGCTGTCATGTGGGTGCTGGGAATTGGACCTGGGCCCTCTGGGAGAACAGTCAGTGCTCTGAGCTATCTCTCAAGCCCCATGATTTGCATTTTAAGTAGTTATTTGCATTATTTTTCGTTCTTTCGGGTTTTTTTTCTTCCCCTGCTTTATTGTTTCTGCTCTGTCTTCTTTATTTCTCTGCTTCTAAACTTCTTTCAACTGTTGTGACCTGGAACTTAATGTTGTTGACCATCATCTGTATGGATATGTGTTTGAGGGGATCACAGATTTCTAACCATGGCTTTAGTCAGCCACAACAGTTTGTTTTGAGACATGGTCTTACATTCTAGCTCTGACTATCCTGAAACTCAGAGATCTGCCTGCCTCTGCCTCCTAAGTGCTGAGATCAAAGGTGTGTGCCACCATGCCTGGCATCCAGAGCTGCGATGTGTCACATGTTAAAATTATACCTAACTTCCACTGTCGTCCTTTGGTTCATGAGTTGTTTAAAAGTATAGCTCATTTTCAAGTAGTAAAGGCCTTTTTATGTGTCTTTCCTGTTACTACTCCATAGCTTGAGCCCATTGTGGCAAGAGGACATGTGATATTATTATGTTACTCCTTTAAAATGTCTTGGTTTTATGGTGTAGCATATGGTCAATTTCCATATGTCCTGACCATGTTTGAGAATTTAGGTGTTCTGCAGTTGTTCAGTTCAGTATTCTGTTTGTTGATAGGTCAGGAAACAAAGTCAGATGACTTGTTTAGCTTCTTCTCTCTCTCCTATACATCTGCCTGATGTATCCACTGAGAGAGAGAAAGGTATGTTATAATCTACCACAGCTACTATATGTCTGTTTTGCTTCTAGCTTTAGCTTTTAACTTTATTTACTCTTAAAAGTCTTAATGTATATAGAAATATATAATTACTTACTTTACCTCCCTGCTGAACGGAACCTTATTTATTTATTTATTTATTTATTTATTTATTTATTTATTTATTTATTCATTCATTCATTCATTCATTCATTCATTCATTCATTCCGTCCTTCGTTGTTCTGAGACTGGGTTTCTCTTTGTAGCCTTCCTTGGCTGTCCTGGAACTCACTTTGTAGACCATACTTGCTTTAAACTCATGAGATCCTCCTGCCTCTGCCTCCACATCCTGGGATTAAATGCTTGCATCACCATGCCCTAAATCTTTTATTATTATAAAATTGTTTTAAGACTTTTTGATTTAAAATAATTTTTCTGGTATATCTAGTCTAGTTTTCTTCTGATTTTTTTTTATGTAGTGCTTTTCTATCTTAATTTTTTTTTTTCATTTAATTTACTGCATGTGTGTGAGTGTTTTACCTGCATGTACTTCTGTGTACCATGTGCATGTCTGGTGTCTGTGGAAGTTAGAAGAGGATATTGGATTCCTTGAGAATAGTTATAGAGGTTGTGAACCGCCATGTGGGTGCTAGGAACTGAAGCTGGGTCTTCAAGAGGAGCAAGTGCTGTTAACCACTACGTAGCTCTATTGCCTAGATGAGCTTTGGCTTCATGAGTATTAGGATTACGGGTGTGTATGATCATATCCATCGTATTTATTATTTATTATTCGTGTGTGGTCTTGCATGCATAGGACTTTAGTGTGTGTGTAGGTCAGAGGACCACTTTTAGGAATTACATTTCTTTTTCCATTTTGGCTTGTAGAGATTGAGTTCATATGGCCAGACTTGAGTGACAAGCACCTTTACCCACTGAGTCATCTCACTGATTGCCAGTTTATTTTATTTTTTAGTAGAAAACCTGAGAGAAAGCACCGTGTATTTTAGGTTGTCTATTTGAAATAGAGTCTGGCTAGGTAATCTCTGATGACCTCAAACTTATGATTCTCCTGCCTCAGCTTGCTCAGTTTTAGGATTACAGGCATGTAACACCTGGATGCTTTAACATTGGTAAAAGCTCAATCCTCATCTTCTCATTATCTCAATCTTCTTTGGGTTTGTTTCTGTAATTTTTCACATTAGTTTTCAGTGTTACTTTTCGAACGTTTGATTATTATTGCTCAATCCTGTGTCAGAGTGTATAGTAAAATTTCTACAGATATTGTAGACGTACTCTTTTCTTCCACATAGGAGATATATATAGATATATATATATCTATATATAGATATATCTATATATCTATATATAGATATATATAGATATATAGATATATATAGGCAGGGAAGGTTGATTTGTTTTTAAGGTAGTATCACTTAGCCGGGCGGTGGTGGCACACACCTTTAATCCCAGCACTTGGGAGGCAGAGGCAGGCAGATCTTTGTGAGTTCAAGGCCAGCCTGGTCTACAGAGAGAGATCCAGGAAAGGCGCAAAACTACACAGAGAAACCCTGTCTCGAAAAATCAAAAAAAAAAAAAAAGATAGTATCACTTGCAGCCCAGGCTGGCCTCAGATTCACTCTGTAATTGAGAATGACTAGTTTTGATTCTTCTGCCTCCACTTTCCATGCCCTGGCTTCATGTGTGCTAGGCAAGCTGTCTTAGTACCTATATGTCCAGCATTTATTTATTGTTTGTTTGTTTGTCTGTCTACTTATTTATTTTTCCCTACTAGTATTGTTGCCCCTCTGGCACATAAGTAATTCAGTGTTTTCTTAATTTAATCAGAGCATGAGATAATTCAAGGATTTTAATACTCATACATAATCCTTGAGTTATAGTTTAGAGCCAGGAGTGTGAGTAGTTAAGTTACCAGAATACGCCGACTTGAACTATAGTTTGTTTGTTTGTGTGTTTATCCTTGGCTCTACATCTCTTTTTTTTAATTTTTTAGATTTATTCTCTTTTATTTTATTTTGGTTTGGTTTGGTTTTGGCTTTTTGAGGCAGGATTTCTTTGTGTATCCTTGGCTGTCCTGGATCTAGCTCTGTAAATCAGGCTGGCCTTGAACTCACAGAGATCCTCCTGCCACTGCCTCCTGAGTGCCAGGATTAAAGGTGTGCGCCACTACCACCTGGCTATTAATTTCATTTTATGTGTGTTTTACCTCCATGTATGTGTTTACTCTCAGAGGTCAGAAGAGAGTATTGGATCACTTGGAATTGGAGTTGTTGATGGTTGTGACCCACCATGTGGGTGCTGGGAACTTAACCTAAGTCCTCCACAGTAGTAACAGGAGCTGTCTCTCTAGCTCCCCTACATGTCCTTTTAAAAAATCTCTGCTAAGCTTTTTATTCTCTCAGCTGGAACTTTTGGAATCTATCAGTGCTGCATAGAGAAAGTATACCACATGCTAATAGGCTTTACCACTTTTTCTGGTCCTTGGCTCTGTAATTTTCCATTGCTTCAGTATCTCTGATATTTTAAAAAAGATACATTGTGTATGTGTTTCTATTTGGTTAGTAGAATTGGTAAAGCAATGCCCCTTTTATTAGTTTTTTTATTAAATCATTCAGAATAACATTTATTGATAATGTTTACAGTTTATTACCAAAGAAAATAATGTATGTATTGATCCATTTTCCAGGTGCTACCATATTGGGGAAATCCTCATGATAGAAAAGTCATCCGGAGATTCTGGAGTCAGGTAACTTCAGTTTCTCTCTCTGTCTCCCCCTTCCCTTTCCTCCTCCCCGTTCCTCTCTCCCTCCCCCCCTCTTCTCTCTCAGTTCTCTTTGATTTGAATAAGTCCTCATGTTTATAAAATCTACATTTCTGGATATGGGACAAATATATTTTTCTTTAGATACATTGTTTTTCCTGTACAGGCAGTCATTTTTACTTATAGTCCAGTATGAAGAAAGACCTTTTTTCTTTAAGATTTACTTTTTTAAAAAATTTATGTGAGGCTGTGTGTGGTGGAGGTGGAGATCCTTCTGCCTCTGTCTCGCCAGTGCTGGGATTAAAGGTTGCACTACTACACTAGGCTTCCTTTTTTACCTTATTGAGAATGGTTATGTTGCCTAGAGAGATGGTTCAGTGCGTGCCATGCCAGCTTGATGATATTTGTTCAGTCCCTGAAACCAACAGTGGGAGGGCAGAGCCAACTCTGGAAAATTGTTGTTTGACCTCCACGTGGATATGTGCTTATTCCTATTTATACATACAGACATTGAAAATACTTGTTTGACAATGTTTACATATCATTTTCCATATTTCCCCTCTTACATTTGTAGAAGACCTTGTATACTCAGGATGCCCCCTTCCATGTGGTCATCACTAGCTACCAGCTGGTAGTACAGGATGTCAAGTATTTCCAGCGGGTCAAATGGCAGTACATGGTACTGGATGAAGCTCAGGCGCTGAAGAGTAGTTCCAGGTAACATGCATATTAGAAACTAGCCTTCATGGGTGGGAGTCTCCACATAGAATCAGCAAAGGCCAAAAATTTCAGAATATAACATAGCATGGTTTGTGCCTCAATAGTTTGCCTGACCAGAATGCAGAAATTCTTACTTGATGTATTTTTCTTTGACACTCAAATATCATGCTTAGAATATATAGATTTTTCTCAATCTCTTCAGTTTTGACTTTTGTTGCTAAGGAAAATTCTATAGGAAAAGGGAACTTGGCCTTTTCTGTGGGATTACTTTATACAAGAATTCCAAGCAGCAAGTAGAATGTTACTCAAGGGGCATTAGAGATTATCACTTTTTTATCACCCTCCCCCCCAGTTGCATGGTTATTAGACCTCAAAAAGTCTTTTTATTTTAAGTTACATGTGTAAAGATTCTCAAACTAAAATAGAATAGTGCTTGGCTATATAATTTTACTTGGTGAACCTGCAGAACTTCTCTTAGAAGTCCATGGAATGGGCAAGTGGAAAGTCCCAGTCTGTGGAGGGCATTGTTGTTGAGGAAGGACCTGCCTGTGGCTAAGAGGAGTGAAGACTTCTCTTCCAGCCAGCACTTATTTCATTGCTCCACCAGATGAGCTGAGAAGGCAAAGATTAATACTTTTGACACTTTGTGTTTCGGATAAGTGGTTTCTAAGTAACTGCCTTATGGGGTGTGTGTGTGTGTGTGTGTGTGTGTGTTTTAAAGGCAAGAACAGCAGGAGAAGATAAAGCTAGAAAGGTCACCCACTTCACCTGTTTGAGGGGTTTTTTTTTCTAAGCATTCATACCATTGGTATTGATGAGTCTCAGTTCTGGGATTTTTATCTTCATCTTTGTTAAAATATATTTTTATTGTGTGCATGATACAGTATATGATTCTTAAGTTGTTTGAAAAGTATTTTTAGAAATATTGACTCAAGATAATTACAGAAAGACTTATTGCCAACTTGGAATTTGTAACTCATTTTCTTGAACAGTGTTCGTTGGAAGATTCTCTTACAATTCCAGTGTCGGAATCGGCTTTTGTTAACTGGAACCCCCATTCAGAATACCATGGCAGAGGTAGGCACTAATCAGGATCACCGTTTATATCTTCTTAAGACCCCTGTAGCCACGATGGCCTCCTACCATTCTGTACAAATGATATTCACTGCCATAGAAGACTTTGAGTCTTCCTAAGTATCTTGTCGGCACCATTCTCACTTTCTTACTCTTTGTTAATTACAGTGTCCCTTTTTGTTTCTTTAATGAATATTGAGCACATTAGGAAATGTTGCTCATCTAATACGGGTAAGTTTTTACTCTAGAATCAGAAGCTAATATTCTCTAAAACCAAGCTGAGGACGGAACCCAGGGCCTTGTGCTTGCTAGGCAAGCGCTCTACCACTGAGCTAAATCCCCAACCCCGATTCTTTTTTAGAATCATCGTATTTAACATTTTGTAGACAATACATTCACTGTTAACTGCTTGTTTTTGCCTATATAATATGGAAACTCATAAATAGGGTAGAAATGAATGGCTCTGGCTATGTTCCCATAAAACTTCATTCATGAAAGTACATAGTCAACCAGTAGCCTCACAGGCTGTAATTCTGTGGCTCCTTCTTTAGGGTTATTGACAGCTAGTTATACTACAACAAAACTGTGTTCAGCTATGGAATCAGCTTTTTGACTGTCGTCTTTAAAAATGCCATCTATACTACTACAAAAGCTGAGCAGTATTTATATTATTAAGCTTTTAGTTTTCGATTACTTGAGAAGTCATAATTTTTTGTTACAACACCTAATCGTAGCGGGTTCATTGAGCAAGTGTTTAGATTCATTTATTCTTTCTGCCTCACGTACATGCGTTCATTTGTTACTTCATTCCCCAAACCTTAATCTGTAGTCACATAGCATCATTTTATGACACTATTATCTGTTTAATATTTTTCCTTTGTTTGAAGCTCTGGGCTCTGCTGCATTTCATTATGCCAACATTATTTGATTCACACGAAGAATTTAATGAATGGTTTTCCAAGGACATTGAAAGTCATGCTGAAAACAAATCTGCTATTGATGAGAGTAAGTACTACTATGCCTTTCTCTTTTGTGTGTGGAATTTTAAGATTCTGTGACCCAGGTTTCACACTATGGCCTAGACTGTCCTGGAATTCGCTATGAAGTTGGGCTTCAAACTTAGACATTTCCTGTTTCAGTTTCCCAAGTGCTGGGATTACAGGTGTGAGCCACCACATCTGGATCTGAACTTTGTTTTCAATATATTAGTATGGGCAACCATGTACTTAGGATTTCTTTATTTTTTCTTTTAATTTTACTTAGTATTGGGTGGGAGGGTGCATGCCACGGTGAGCTTGTGGAGGTCAGAGGGCAACTGTGGAGTTGTTCTCTTCTTCATTTTACCTTTGTATGGGTTCTGGAGATCAAACTCAGGTTTACCAGGCTTGCTTGGCAAGCATCTTCATCCAATGAGCCATTTTATGAGCCCTAGGATTTGTTTCTGTTGCAGACCTTTTTTTTTTTTGGTTTGCTTTGGTGCCTGTCCTGGATCTCGCTCTGTAGACCAAGCTGGCCTAGAACTCACAGAGATCTGCCTGGCTTCACCTCCCAAGTGCTGGGATTAAAGGCATATGACACCACCGCCCAGCTCTGTTGCAGACATTTTTAACCTGGCTTGTCAAAATAGTTTTGTACTATTTGCCTAGTATTGAGAACATGCCAAGTTGCTTATTGTGTAAACATAACTTCACATCTACTAATTGTAAGAATAATTAAGTAGGGTCTGGAGAGATGGCTCAGTGAGCACTGAGTTTTCCAGAGGATCCAGGTTCAATTTCCAATACCCACATGGCAGCTCCCAGCATATGTTACTCCAGTCACTTGGGATATGACACCGTCTCGTGACCACATTAAGCACTGCATACGCACATGGTGCTCAGACTTGCATGTAGTAAAATAAATTCTTCAAGTGATTTGAAGAAGTTGTTAATTTTTTGACATTTCTTTAGAGATAATTTTGGGCAAACACTGTGACCTAGTTTGGGGAGAAAGGGTTCTTTTGGGTTACACATCCCAATCTTAGACCATCCTAGAAGTTAGAACAGGAGCAGAAGCAGGGAGCTTGAAGCAGAGACCATGGAAGAAAACTGCTTTCTGGCTTGCTTCCATGGGTTGTTCAGCCTGCTTTCTTGTACTACTCAGGACTACCTGCCCAGGGGTGGCACTGCCCACAGTTGACTGGGTCCTCCTGAATTAATTAGGCAGAGACAGGCAGATTTCTGTGAGTTCGGGGTTAGCCTGGTCTACAGAATGAGTTCCAGGACAGCTAGCGTTACATAGTGAGACCCCGTCCCAGAAAAAACAAACACACGCACCCACGGAAAGAAAATGCCTCCCAGGCTTGTCCAATCAAGTCTGATGGGAACGAATTCCTCAGTTGAAGTTCGATCTTCCCAGGTGTCTCCATTGTGTCAAATTGACAAAATAACTAGTACACACTGGGAGTCTTTTCTAGCTTTCTTTAGATCTTTGTGAAAACCTTTTTATTGATACAGTTTTCCAGATATGCTCTGAAAGTAGTTTCTATGTAAATAGAGCCTAAACAAGATGCTTGTTCTTCTTCTTTGAAGTTTCATCCTTCCAGAAAATCATTGAGCCCAGTGGCACTTGGAGGGTTTGGAGGGAGGAACATGATGTTTACTTTGACTGTCTTATATCAGTGTACCGTGTATTATTTGTGGACTTCCTGTTTCAGATCAACTCTCTCGCTTACACATGATCCTGAAACCATTTATGCTGAGAAGAATCAAAAAAGATGTAGAAAATGAATTGTCTGACAAGGTAAGAAATAAAATCTTATTTTTAATGAGTTTGAGCCTCAGGTGGTACCAACTTAGGGTTCTTGGCAGGAAATTTCCTTGGCATATATTTATATGAAAGGTAATTAATTTGATTGAGATATTTGAACTTGAATGGTCACAGGGGACCTAAGCAAGGCAAATAACATTCTTTTCCTTTTGTTACCCACCTACCCGAATTTGGGTTTGTTTTGTTTTATTTTTATATAAGGTCTTACACTGTAAGCTAGGCTGGCCTGGAACTGATGTAGAATAGGGTGATCTCAAACTCTGAACAGTCCTGCCTTACCCTTTTGGCTGCCTGCTGAGATTATATGCATGAGCCCTCATGCCTAGCTGTACTTTTATTGAGAATTTGAACCATTACAAAAACAGAATAATGTCATGACTCCACTTGTACCCATGGTACAGCATCAGCAGTGATTAATGACCATTCCTAACCTTTGGTGTACTCTAAAACAAGTCTCACAATTATTTTATTTCAAAATAGTTTCATGCGGGTGGAGAGATGGCTGAGTGGTTAAGAGCACTGGTTGCTCTTGCAGAGGACCCGGGTTCAATTCCCACCACCCACATGGCAGTTCACAATTGTCTGTAACTTAAGTTCTGGGGGATCCGCATGTCTCTTCCCCAGCGCCTCCCCCCACCCCAATATATACAGGCAAAATACCAGTGCACCTTAAATGAATAAATAAATCTTTTAGAAAAGTTTCATGTGGCCGGGCGGTGGTGGAACATGCCTTTAATCCCAGCACTTGGGAGGCAGAGCCAGGCGGATCTTTGTGAGTTTGAGGCCAGCCTTGGCTATAGAGTGAGTTCCTGGAAAGGTTCCAAAGCTATACAGAGAAACCCTGTCTCAAAAACCCAAAAAAAGGAAAAAAGAAATTTCATGTGTATCTCTCAGTGATTTTATTTTCCTTGGAGACAAAGTCTCACTGTAGACCAGTCTGAGGCTAGCCCCAGAGCACAGAGGTTCTCTTGCATCTTCCTCCCAGGGACTGCGCCTAAATTGTGTACCTCCATGCTCTGTAGATTTGTTGTTTTTTTTTTTAAATTAGGTATTATTATCTTTGCCAACTGAATGAATGATAATACTGTTAACCAATTTAGTAAGTCATAGAAGAGGTCTCTTTCCCCTTGTCCTACCACTCATGTGCTTGTTGTAGACTGAGTAGTCCTTTCACAGTTGGTACTTGAAGATATGGACATGAGATATTTGGAAATGTAGTTTTGTAAATTACTGTGAAGGGTGATAGTTGGTGCTGTAAGAAGTGGAAAAGAGGATTCAGAGGGGATATCTAGTGTGTGTGACAAGTGGGGCAAGGAAACATTGTTTTATTTAAGTTTATACTGATTTTTTTTTTTTTAAGATTGAGATTCTAATGTACTGTCAATTGACCAGCCGACAAAAGCTCTTATATCAGGCACTGAAGAATAAAATTTCCATTGAAGACTTACTGCAGTCTTCTATGGGCTCTACTCAGCAAGCACAGACCACCACCAGCAGCCTCATGAATCTCGTCATGCAGTTCAGGAAGGTAAGGCTTAGGTCGTTTGCTCTGTGGGTTTTGTTAACCTGCTTTGTGGAGAGGGCTCCAGGCTTGATGCCAGATAGACCTCTAGAGATGAAAATGGGAAGGTAAATATTCATGAAGTTTAATACTCAGCAATGATGTCTGCAAATGACAATGTTGTCCTGCCATTTCCCTTCACCTTAGGTGTGTAACCACCCAGAGTTATTTGAACGGCAAGAAACTTGGTCTCCATTTCATATTTCCCTAAAGCCATATGAAATTTCTAAGTTTATCTATCGTCATGGACAGATCAGGGTCTTCAACCATTCACGAGATAGGTGAGCACATATTGATACCGGTTGATGCTGAGTGCTTTTATAATTTGGCTCAAGGGGCACATATATTATTTAGTAGTGTCAGGGATTGAACCCACCCTCATGCTTATGTCGTAGACAACGTGCTATAGTGCTGTGTCCTTAGTGGAGTAGATGAGTTTAGTGTTGACTGTGTGAGCTTCCTGTAAAGAGATATGTAAACCAATAGTGAACAACTACTGATTGCTCTTATGATGGGAGTTGGAGCACTATTAAGGCTTGCATTAGATGGCCTTAAATGCCTTAGCCATTTTTAAATCGGAATATGTACCTATGTACAAATGTGTATTTGCACCAAAAGTCAACAGTAAATTTACTAGAAATGTCCTGGTATACTTAAATTATGTTAAAGTGACTTAGAATCACACTTAATGCAGAACTGAATTGATTGCTTTTTAATTAAATTTATTCTCTTGATAGAGTCTGCAGGAATAAATTTGGTAAAGTTGAATTAGTCACTAAACTAGTACGCTAGAGACCATTTCATTCAGAAACTTGGTGTGTGGTCCATCTTATACCTCTAAGTTAGGATAGTTCTGGATTTCAGACTTTTTATTGTACTCTTAAATGGATGTCTGTATGCCAGCATTTGAAAGCTGTGGACTTTGAAAGTTCAAAGTTTTCGTTATAAAAATATTCATCAACATGACCTGATGAAAGTAAAATTGAAGGTCATTTAACAGATTTGAGCAAGAGAAATGGACCAGAGTTGTCCTTTTTGTTCAGACTAGAGTTGAGAGTCTGTGAAGTGAGGAGAGAGTTACATTATTGTAACAGTTTTGTATTTTCTAGCATTTGTGTCATGATTTGCATAGTAATATGACAAACTTACGTGCAGAAATAGTCTTAAAAGATTTTCCTTAATTTGGAGCTTCTAGGTTAGTTAACTTCCCAGTGTTTGTACTCCCCTTCAGATTTATTTTAATTACTTGCTCTACAGGTGGTTAAAGGTTCTTCTTTCTCCATTTGCACCAGACTATATCCAGCAGTCTCTCTTCCACAGAAAAGGTAGGAGTTTTGATCTTTGAAAGGAGTGTCGGGATTTACCAGGATGGTCTTTGTTTTGCCTGTGACTGTAGTGTTTTGACTTTAATTTCGGATGTCTTGATAAATTGCTAAATTAGTGGCTAGGGAGCGGCTTTGACTATGGAACATTAGCATTTGCCACACTAGTGTGAGGGCTAACTAGAGTACAGAACTCCAGATCCCAGGTAAGTGCTGGCTGGGAGTGGTAGCCCTCCTGCAATCCTAGCACATAGGTAGAAGAGACAGGATCCCTAAAGTAGCTGGCTAGCTAAACTGGTCAAATCAAGGAACACCTTGTTCAGGCAGAGACCTTGCCTCAAAAGATAGAAAGGCACCAAGGAAGGTACCTTTGCACATGCAATTTGCCCACACTCACGTGAACTTGTATACACACATGCTTTCGTACCACTCAAACGAAAGATTAAAAAAAAAAAATTTACAAGTTGTTTATCTTCATCTATAATTTCTGTAATTCTTATTTTATTTTATGTGTGTGTTTGTTTTATTAGAGAAGACAGGGTTTCTCTATCTAACCCTGGCTGTCCTGGAACTCACTATGTAGAAAAGGCTGGCCTTTAACTCAGTGATCTGCCTGCCTCTGCCTCCCGTGTGCTGGGATCAAAGGCATGAGTCACTGTGAAGACCTACTTTCTGTTATTTGTAGATATACCAGGAAGCAGTACAAAATAGTCAGAGTGACTTTCTCCGTTTTATACCTCCCTGTCTCTTAGGACTTTCTCTTCCTTAAAGCCAGGTCCAGTGGCTCACCTCTAATCTCAGTACTCAGGAGACCGAAGCCATGAGTTTGAAGCCAGTCTGGCCTAGTATGAGAACTTAAAAAAAAAAAGAAGAATTGGCCTGGGCATGATAGAGTGCTTGCTTAACATGCACAAAGCTCTTAGTTCAATCCCTAACACCTAATAAACCAGGCTTGGTGGCACATATCTGTAATCCCTTCATTCAGGAGAGAGAGTCAGGAAGATCAGAAGTTCAGAGTCATCCTTGAGTACATAACAAGTTTGAGACTCCCCCCTTGGGCTATATGAGAACTTATCTCAAAACAGAATTTCTTACACTTGAAATTTGACATTAATGCTTTTATTGAGAATTCCTTTCTTCTTTCTTATCCTAAGCTGCTTGACCTTGAGCATTGTCCAAAATATTAAGGCGAAAGTTCAGAACCTTTCTCTTCTGTTCTGTCCTTTCCTTTTTCTTCAAATCATAGAAATTCACCAGAGGCCAAACCCCCCAAAGGTGACTGATGAGCCATCTGCACTCCATCCCGTATGTGCTGTACTTGACAGGTACGGCTTCTGTCTGTGGCTATAGTACACAAACATGACATCCTGGCTGGATCAGAGTCTTTGCCGTTTGTTTTTAAGAACTAAACAAGTCAGCAGGTTGAGTATTGTCTCGTGGTTTGCTAGCGGGCTCAGCATTGTTCTTTGATTTTCCAGGTATTAATGAAGGAAGCTGTTTTTCTTTCCTTCGATTTATTGATGTCTCGCCAGCAGAAATGGCAAACCTCATGCTTCAGGGACTTTTGGCCAGGTGAGAAGTTTGCGTACTGTGTTAGAAGAGCAGTTGGGAATAGGCAGGGACAAAAATGAAGTACTGCGAAATTAAATATTTAATATTAGGCCATTTGAGCCTCTATTTTTTTCCCTTTTGATAATTTTTTTATGAGCTAGGGATGGTGGTGATACATGCCTATAATCCCAGCACTTAGAAAGCTGAGGCAAGGGGATTGGGTGTTGGAAGCAGCGTGTGCTACATGAAACCTTGTCCCACCCCCGAATAGAAAAGAATTATTATAATCCTTTTTTTTTTGTGTGTGTGTGTGTGTAGGTAGGTGCATATAGATATGCTTACTATTACCTCAAGCATTCTGGAAAATTTAGCTGTGTGTTTTTATTCTTTACAAAATGACTTTCACAGATTTTTATTACATTGTTTTTAATATATAATATATATATAGGCGTACACCGCCACCACCACCCAGCATATATATATATTTTTATATTCGTATTTCCTGGGTCTGGAGTTACAGACAGGTGTGAGCTGCCATGTGGGTGTTGGGAATTGAACCTGGGTCCTGTGGAAGAGCAGCCAGTGCTCTTAACTGCTGAGCCATCTCTCTAGCCCCTATTATATTGTTTTTAATGAAATAGATAATTCATTAGGAATGACTGTCTTCCTGATAAGATAGTTTTTAATGGTAAAAGTTTTTGAAGTTGAGATAAATGTTTCTGAGTACTTTTCTTATTTATTTGCTTTTTATTATAGCTGTATAGAGCATTTTACTTTAAAAACAAATCATGTAAAGGAATATATAGAACAAAAGTATGTAATGACTTTATCTGAAGGTCAGAAAGAATTGCTTCCTAAATGCTCAAGATTTGCAAATGATGTATGATAATGAGATAGGTCCTTATTGTGAGCTGCCAAATTTCCTAAGAGCACTGAGTGAACCTATCTCTGTGGTTTGTTTCAGGTGGTTAGCTCTTTTCCTGTCTCTGAAAGCCTCCTACAGGCTCCATCAGCTGCGCTCTTGGGGAGAGCCAGACAGGGAGAACCATCAAAGATATCTGAGAAATAAGGATTTTCTTCTTGGAGTTGATTTTCCACTTTCCTTCCCTAACCTTTGCAGCTGCCCTTTGTTGAAGGTAAGGAGTTATATGTGCTTAAATTGTCTACTTAGTGCCCTCACTTCTTTTTTCTTTGCGTTAGTAAGAATAAATGGTGTTCTCAAGAACCCCAGTGTTCACCCAGGCAGTGATGGTGCACACCTTTAATCCCAGCACTCTGGTGGCAGAGGCAGGCAGATCTCCCTGAGTTCAAGGCCAGCCTGGTCTACAGAATGAGTTCTAGGACAGCCAAGACTACACAGAGAAACCCTGTCTCAAACAACAAAAAGCAAACAAACAAGAACCTCAGTGTTCTGAGGGGGTCTGTACCATGTATTGAGTTACACCTATATTGTATGTCTATTTTTCCTGTGTAAATGTTTTGTTTATAACTTCGTTGTGATGAAGAGCGGCTTGGCTTGCTCTTTTTTAATTCTTCGTTTATCCTTTATGTGTATGGGCGTTTTGCCTGCATGTACTCCTGTGCAGCCTGGGAGGCTAAGGCAAAAGTTTACACGTTCAGAGCCAGCTTGAGTCTCTCTTCCTGGCCTGCTTATGTTCACTTGAGGCTTGCATGGTGCCAAGAGACTCTTTAGCAAAGCTTTGCTTTATTACTACTGTGTGTATATTGTGGTTCTGGCAGCCAGACTGCTCGTGCTGGGGGGATGAGGAGGCAGTCAAGAGCATGAACACAGAACAAGAGACTAGCTAAAGCTGTAACTTGTTAAAACCAAGTAACCACCATTCCATCAGTGAGATCACTGTTTTCTTTAAATAAAATGATGGCCAAAATAGACTAAAGAAATAATGTTGCTAGTTGTATGTCCACTGATCCTACCCTCCTACCCTGCTTCCCTTGCATTGATTATAAACAGTAAAGTATTTGAGGAGTTGTCAGGATTTCTGTAAAGCAAAGGTTACATATTGAATATTTTAAACTAATGAGCTTTTTTTTTTAAATCTAGAATTAGATATAAATTATCTTGACTTACAGACTTCCAATAAAATACCTAATATATATGACAGTATATTCTCATGTGGGAATTTCCACCCAGGAATAGAATTACTGCTAGATAGACTTTTTCCAGAAAGGGACTGATGGGGTTTTTATTTATTTTTGGTTTTTTTGAAGGGGGGAGTTGTTTGTTTTTCCATTCAAGGTATCTCTGTTCTGGAACTTGTTCTATAGACCAGGCTGGCCTTGAACTCAGAGATCCTCCTGCCTCTGTCTCCCAAGTGCTGGGATTAAAGGTGTATGCCTCCATGCCTGGCCTGATATTTTATTAAGATTCCTTATGATGAGTTTTGGCATCTCTTCCATTAAAAACATTTTTTAAAATTTTAATTTATTTGTATATTTTGCCTGCATGTACATTTGAATACCACATTTATGTAGTACTGATGGAGGCCAGAAGAGGGCATCACACCCCCTGAGACTGAAGTTACAGACAGTTATGAGCCTCTGAATTGAACCCAGGTCCTCCGGAAGAGCAGAGTAGCTGGAGCTTTTAACTATTGAGCTTCCTCTCCAGCTCCTTGTATCCCTTTCTTTTTTTTTTTTTTTTTTTTTTTTTGGTTTTTTTCGAGACAGGGTTTCTCTGTGTAGCTTTGCGCCTTTCCTGGAACTCGCTTTGGAGACCAGGCTGGCCTCGAACTCACAGAGATCCGCCTGGCTCTGCCTCCCGAGTGCTGGGATTAAAGGCGTGCGCCACCACCGCCCGGCTTGTATCCCTTTCTTAATAACTACATTGTTGGAAGGAAGAAGTTGGAGAAAATGTTCATTCCCTTGTGTATTCTATGAATGTAATAAAAGATTTCTGCTGAGTTTTGCTCTTGGAGAATATTCAGAATGAAGATGACTTAGAGATAGAGATAGTGTTTGGTTACTGTTGTTTAGAAGTCAGTAAATGTTCAAATGCCATTAAGTTATCTGTTGATGTTATGTCAACTGCTTGTCCAGAGATGATCTGAATGCCAGTGGGTATCCCAACTACCAGTCCTGAACTACTCCTGAAGTAAGCAGAGATCGTGGGCCTGTGCCTGTCTGGTCTCCTCTCTAGCTCAGGAGGATAAGAGGACTTACTGTTTATGTCGGAAGTATACTTTTGAGAAATCAAGAAAACAACAAACAATACAAAACAACCTAGAGCTTCTGTTTTGTTTTTGTTTTTGTTTTTGTTTTTTTGAGACAGGATTTCTCTGTGTAGCTTTGGAGCCTATCCTGGAACTCACTCTGTAGACCAGGCACAGAGATCTGCCTGCCTCTGCCTCGGAGTGCTGGGATTAAAGGCGTGCCGCCACGTCTGGCCCTAGAAGTTCATTTTTAACCCTTGTCTGTACATTAGTAATAAGCCTCAGGGGTAGTGTACCTAGCTAGTCAGCATTTATTAGTACAGGCTGACAGCTGAATAATTTTCATATTAATCATTCGGGTGATAATAGATAAAAATGTAAAGAGACAAGTGAACTTTATTCCAGAGACCAGCCAGCTAAAGAACACAGATGCTATTAAAAGATTAGTGGTCTTTGGTGGGGGTTAAAAGGACCTTAGCATCTACAGAAAAGGCAAAACATGTCAGAGCTGCGTGGGCCTAAGCTTGTCAAAGCTCTGTGTGCCTACCATTGTACTAAAGTGATTAGGAACCACTGAGGGAACAGATGGGTGTGGTGTGTTCCCCTGCAATCGCAGCTTTTGGGAGGCTCAGTCAAGAGGACTGCAGATTGAGACCACCTAGAACATGAGTGAGAATGCTGGGTGCACACAGGCCAACCCCTGCAATAATAAAGAAATACACTAATTGTTCTCTGTAGTGGAACCCAGGACCTTATTGGTAGTAGGCAAGCACTCTGTCTATCTCTCAGCTACATCTTTAGTCCCTGATACTATAATTGAAGAATTTACATTATTTTGAAATAATAATGTTGCTCAGGTTAGCTTAGACCTCATTATGTAGCCAAGAATGTAGACCTTGAACATCTAATCTTCCTCTAAACCCAGCCCTTACTCAGTGCTTCATGTTGAATTTAAGTCCTCATGCATGCTAGGATAAGCATTACACCTACTTAGCAATATCCCCAACCCAGTTGTTAGTGCTTCGATTTTATTATTATTTTTTTTCTAGAAAACTCTTTTTTTCCAATTAATTTATTTCTGTGTGTATGGGTATTTTGCCTGCATGTTTGTCTATGAACCAAGTGTGTATATGGTACCTGAGGAGACCAGAAGAGAGTGTTGGATTGCCTGGAGTTGGAGTTAAAGATGCTGTGAGCCATCCTGACTGTCCTAGAACTTCCTCTGTAGACCAGGCTGACCTCAAACTCACAGAGATCTACCTACCTCTGCCTCCCGAGTGCTGGGATTGGTTAAAGGCTTGCCCTAACACTGTCCAATCTCAGTTAACATTTCTAATTAGTTGTCCAATGGAGGCTAAAAAGAGACTATTTCCTGTTCATGAACACTTGTATTCCTGTCTCTGTGTAAATAAGAAAAATAATCAGAATGGTGGTGCATGTCTGTGATCTTCTTAGCACTTGAGAAACAGTGACAGGAGCATTGCCACAAGCTTTGAGACCACTCATCTACCTAGTGAGTTGTGTAGACCAGATATGGTTGCATAGTGCAATTCTGTCTCAAAAGAATCACTGTTTGCAGGGTGTGGTGGTGCACACCTTTGATCCAGCACTCAGGAGGCAGAGGCAGGTAGAGCTCCCGTGAATTGAAGGCTAGCCTGGTCCATCAAAGGCTACATAGTATGACACTGTCTCAAGAAGAACCAACTTTGTTAGAACTACATGACACTATTAGCACTTGATTCTACACTGTCTTAAGGGAAATCTTACAAGAAACTAGTCTTAATCATTGTAATTTGAGTTTGCATTCATAGTCATAACAAACCAGCTAGCTACCTAGCACACATAGTATTTCTCTTCTGGAAGTGAAATTAGAAATGACACTTGATTTTGTATACTAATAAAACCACATTTTTAAATTAACATGAGCCTTAACTATGTATTACACATTTGGTTCTGATTAAAGGTTATTTAGAATTAATAGTATTGACCAGGAAAAACGTTCATTAAGTTGGATATTCAGTGTGTGACACATTTTCTGTTCTGCTTCATTAACACTTTTTTTTGTTTTAAGTCTCTTGTTTTCAGCAGCCACTGTAAAGCAGTGAGTGGCTACTCAGATCAGGTCGTCCATCAACGGAGATCAGCTACCTCCTCGCTTCGTTGCTGCCTGCTCACTGAGCTGCCATCTTTTTTGTGTGTGGCCAGTCCACGAGTAAGTCTCACAGGAGGGAAGAACAGAAACAGTTAATATTGTTTAAAAAAAACAAAAAAAAAACCAGTACTCGGGGTAGTTTCTAAGCTGTTTGGATCTTCAAAACATACCAATTCTAGTTTGTAAAAGGAAAGGAGCTGGGCATGGTTATTCACTTGTGATCCCAAGACATGGGAGGCTTGAGAGTTCAAGGCAAGACTGAATTATACTGAGACCTATTTCAAAAGAAAATTTAAGAGCAGGAGAACATCCATGATCCTGTCTTTTCCAAGATAGTACTTCACCTTGAAATGTAGAGATTTTAGAATTACTGTATGTTGGTGGTTGCTACTTTTGATTAAGTCAGAGGCTATAAACTGTAATGTGCAAGCCATCTGTCAGGAAGATCAGTACCCAGACAGCAGGGCCAGGAGAAAAGCCATAGTTACCTGCTTTGATGTTTTGTTAAGGTTGTCATAGGATGGTAACTCAGTTAGGGTGGTGGCTTCGTTAGTAAAAGAGTTCATCTGGCCTTATCTCAGTATGGTCACTCCAGAATCAGGCAGTTCCCAGTCTGCTCTTCTCTCACTTCCTCAACAGCCTTGCCTGGATTGTGTTTCTCAGGTGTTTTCCATCTGAACAGTGACTGCTGCATCTTACTTGACATTCAGTAGTCAGACTTTTTTCCCGGGGGCAGTAGGGAGGAGTGATAGTGTTGGTATTTCTGTTGTGGTTTCAGCTTTGAGCACGCTCTCTTCCATTACCCTGTTTATTCAAGCAGTATTCCCGGGATTACTGACAAACAGCCCTGAGAGGTTTCCTTTGGTTCTCTGTCTCCCTCTTCCACTTCCTTTCTTCTCTTCATTGATCATAGAAAAGTCAGACAAAAATTCTCCCTATTCCATGAAGAAGTATGTCAAGGGAGAAAGGCAGAATAGTGATGTGACCCACCTAAGTGTTTAGACAAAAGAATACCTTCCTTCTGTTTTCCCAGCTTGCTGTTTTCTGTTGCTCCTGGGACAACAGAGTTAGCTAAGGAGCTCTTTCCCTTTTCTGTTTTTATCTTGTTCCTCCACTCATCCCAAATCTTCTATTTTCACAGTTCTATCCAAAAAAGAAACTTTCAGGTCTTCCTTGGAAACATTTGTCTGCCATTATTTTTATCAGTTTGCATATTTTATTAAATGAGAATAGATAAAAGAGAATCTGATCAAGGGTCTAAAGAAAGGTGAATAGAAAAGAAGTACTGAGTCCCATGGGCTGCTCCCTGCCTAGATTTCTATCTATTGGTCCTGTGCTGTGTGAGCCTAATTCCCATGCCGCTCTCAACCCTGTTTGCTGTATATTTATGGAAAAAGTTTTTGGAATCTGTATGTATCCTGTTGCTCCAGAGCATTCTTAGAACCGAAGTTGTTGAGGGAAATGAATTTTTTTATAAAAAGTATCTAACTCCGAGTACTGTGTGGAAAGCAGCCTTCAGGCTTCACTGTTACATGGTTGGTTTCCTTCTCTTTTAACCTGATCTTCTGTACCAAGTTCCTAAGAGAGGAGGCTTAGGTTTCTGGGAGAGGAATGCCAAAACTATTCCTAGTGTGTCATCGAACCAGTAAAAGCCACTAACTCATTATGTATGTAAAAATTGTCTTTATGCACATAAGAAATATTTATCTCTCAAGACTCCCTAAATCTCTATAACCAACTGTACTCAAAAATGTCTTCCCAAAATTAGAAATTTAAACAAACAAAAATATGAGAAACAGTCTTGGGCTGAAGCATGGTGGCTTATATCCCTATCATTCTAACATTTGGTTGGCTAAGGCAAGAGAGTTGTTAAGTTCGAGTCCAGCCTTGTCTCACAAGGGAACGAAGAGAAAAAAGCAAAGAAAACAGTGTTTTTACAGGGGCTAGGCAGAAGTCTGAACTGCCACGTCTGATGGTGCTCTTCCTCTAAAGAATAATAAATGTTGATTGAAGAAGCTGTAATCACTGTAAATGTGTGGTGGTCATCAGGGAGCAGTAGAAAATTTACCACCCTCTCTTCCTATGCAGTCTCTCTCCTCATATTTGTAGAGTTTTCTCATGTAGCATGTGCTGAACCTGAAAACAGGAATAATTACACCATGATTTTGAGGACATGAGGATTCTAACCATGTCTGAATATTTTATGTGCACCTAACTAGGCTTCACCTTTCATCTCAGTCCTGGGGATGAATAAAGTGATTATTTCATGAGATGTCTTTCATTCTACTGACCTTAAACATTTGGTGAGGAAAGAGAAATTGATTTCCTTGGAGCCTTGACTGGCCTACCACTTCTAGAAGTCATTTCCCTGGTGTGTGTTCTAGAGTAACCATCACTAAGGAAGGAACTGTTTCTCAATAGCGAGAAGTAGTTCTATAGGGTTAGTAGAGTAAGGAAGATCCTGGGCATTCATCTCACCAAAACCCAGAAATGTTTGGAGCAGTCACGCTCCCAGAGCCAGAGCAGGAACATACATGTCAGGAAGGACGCCCTAAATGCTTGACGAAGCAGCTCCTCCAACTACAGTAATTTAGGAGGTTAATGAAGCAAAGCATGGAATTAGCGTGTGGGAGTTGCAAGGGGTACAACCTTTTGACATTGTGATATGATGCTGTCATGTACAGAAGAGTTGGGTTTTCTTCGTAGCTATCCGTGAACACCTGGCCTGCAAGCATAGGTTGGATATGCCTGGACTAGACGCAGGATGCATTTCCATTTGTGGGGAGGGAAGAATGGTACGTCATGCCTCATTGCTACTATTTCTACACCATCAAGGTTTGCAGAATGAGCACAAACTATCTAGGATGGAGCTAATTTAGAAGTAGGATTATTCTAAGAAGAAATGGACTTTTTTGTTCCTTTGGACCTCCAAAGTATACTGCTCACATACTTAGACTATGATATTTTATAACCAAAGCTTATTTTTTTAAAAAAAATTGTGTCTCAGGTTCAATTCCCTGTACCACAAGGTGGCTCACAACTGATCATTCTAGTTCCAAGGGATCTGACACCCTTTTTACTCCATGGGTATCAGGAACACACATAGTGCATATGCATACATGTTAAGAAAACATACATTTAAAAAAAAAAAAGAATTGTGCCTTGTATTCAGCACTGGACTTGGAAGGATGGGATGTTGGCAACATTGTAAGTTTATAACTGAAGATGTTTTGCTTTTTAAACTGTTGGGAGCACCTGGATACAAGTCCTTAGCAGGAGAACATTTGCCTATGTCACTGATCTTCCATTGTCCTTCATTCTGAGCATCTAGTTTCTGAGTTTCCATCTTGAGATTATGGCCCCAAAAGCCTTGATTCCAGTCTGTGTTCTGTTTTGTACTAGAAAATAAGGGGACGTTAGAGAGGGTTTTCTTTAAGTGTGTAATATCCAGTATTAGTCTCCACTGTCCAGTGTGGTGGTTCAGCCTGGAATTCCAGAACTCAGGAAGCTAAGTCAGTAGGATTATGAGTTCCAGGATAGCTAGACTACATGAGAGACCTTCCGAAAAAAAAGTCTAGGGATGTAGCTCAGTGGAAGAGCACTTATGTGAGCAAGTTCCTAGGTTCAGTCTCCATGCAGAGATGGTGATGCAGTCAGGAGGAACACATGCTGTTTGAGCATATGTAGAGCCTTCCCCTAAGGTCACAGCCACAGCTTTCATCATTTTTATAGCGGGACAGCTGTTAGAGTTTGAGGTGATGTGACTCACATCCTACATGGGAAATGTCTGCTCTGGCCCAAAGTCTGCGGGATTGCGGAGTAGATAAACTATTTCAGAGAGAGATACGGTTTTTGTAAACCTGCTTTTATTTCCATCTTTATAAGTATCCATGGGAAAATGAGGTGAGCGAGAAGGAAAACAACAACATCAAAGATACTCTGGAAGAAACAAAAGTAGTAGGACTTGTCTACATAAACTGGTTTAACCCTGAGTAAGTTTGGAGCTCCTGGCCCTTTGCTGTGGCCTTAGGTAGTTTTGCAGCTGAACTGTAGATGGCACTGCTCTCTAACAAATTTAGTTCCCTCCGGCTGCCAGCTAGTGCTGTCTCTTTTCTGGCTGTTGATAATAAATGAGACTGTTTACCCGCTCTTGGTACCCTGTGGCTCTTAGCAGAAGCAACTGCAACCCCATGTTCAGCTATCACCATTGTCTAGGCTTGTTTGTTAACCTAGGTCAAAATAGTTTCCCCTCCTCTAGATTCACACCTGTCATCTGCTCCCATCATAGCTCTAACGGTTGATTGCTGTGAAAATAGAGTAGTTAATAGCAAAGCAAATTTCCTAAGTACTCATCTGTCAAGAAATTGTAGAACAGCCTAACTAGGTACAACAACTTCTCTGTTCTGATCTCTCTCACACCTTGGCTCTTTATACACTCTTGGCTGTTTATACCCATTTTCTCCCCATCTCTTTGTCTACTTCGACGCTTTGTCTGAGTAATTTACTGCTTTTGGTGAATGGACTTTTAGCGTTTTCATCATCTTGGACTTGGTAGAACAACCAGAGCCTTTCCTTTTTTTTTAAATTTATTTATTATACATACAGTGTTCTGTCTGCATGTGCCCTTGCAGGTCAGAGGAGGGCACCAGATCTCATTACAGGTGGTTGTGAGCCACCATGTGGTTGCTGGGAATTGAACTCAGGACCTCTGGAAGAGCAGTCAGTGCTCTTAACCACTGAGCCATCTCTCCAGCCCCCAAGCCTTTACTTTTTAACAAGAGGTTACATTCAACAGTCTTCTTATCAGATGACTTCACAGAGAACTAAAAAAGGATAAACCTATGTTTCTAAGTTGGCAGAGAGCCCTTTCTCTATTGGGAAGGCCACATTCTAGTTTTATCAGGTTGTACTATGATGACATAAGAGTTTTGTGCAGTCTCTGCCTTAGCCAGGAAATGAATACACTGCTTGCTGGTGATTGCTTCTCTCTATCCTCTATGTCCCATATTCCTTCTCCAGCATGGCTTGAAAGAAGTCTTCCCTTCTTCTCCATTGGAGTTGTCCATGAGAAGTCTTGATAAACAAAGAAATTTTGCCATGAAAGCATTAAAGATAGCTTCAGGCATAGCCAGGTGGTGGTGGCACACACTTTTAATCCCAGCACTTGGGAGGCAGAGGCAGGAGGATCTCTGTGAATTCGAGGCCAGCCTGGTCTAAAGAGTAAGTTCCAGGACAGCCAGAGCTACATAGTGAGAGACCCTGTCTCAAAAAACAAAGATCGCTTCATGTGTGTGAGAGCAATACTGTAGTCCTTTAATGATGTCTGTCCATCTCCAGATCCCTTTCTGGTATCACCATCGTGTGTGGCCAGTAGTTCTTTGTCTAGTAGTGAGTGTGAGTAGTAAATGTATCGAGATTAGAATCCTGTCACACTAGCATCCTAGTCTATCCACATGCTCCAGTTTCTTTTTGTGTCTTGTGATTATAGGTTCATGTTTAATATTAGAGATTACCATTTTACCCAGAGCTCTCTGACTCAGTCATTGGCACCATCTTATTTTGTTAGATGAGGAAATTTAAAGCCAGCAGCCTGAGATTATCATATTGCTCTGATTTCAGAGTTCTGGGCCTAGGGATAAAGCTCAGTTGTTGATAGAATGGTTGCTTAGCATTCACGAGCCTGAAATTTGCCTATAATCCCACACTGGGTAGTGAAGGTAATAGGATCAGTTGTTCAGGGTCATCCTTGGCTTCCTGAAAATGTGGAGGCCATCCTGGGCTACATGAGATCCTGTCTCAGAAGAAGAAAAAAAGAAAGTTGAAGTTCCCTCAAGGCTTGATGTGTGTGGAAAATGCAGAAGCAGTGATTTTCCACCTGTGACTTTGGCCCTGCAGGTCACCGCAGTGCCGTTGGATTCCTACTGTAATGACAGAAGTGCAGAGTATGAGAGAAGAGTTCTGAAGGAAGGAGGGAGTCTGGCTGCCAAGCAGTGTTTGTTGAATGGGGCTCCTGAGCTGGCTACCGATTGGCTAACCCGCAGGTCGCAGTTCTTCCCAGAGCCAGCTGGAGGGCTGTGGAGCATCAGGCCCCAGAACGGCTGGTCTTTCATCAGAATTCCAGGTAAGTTTTCTGCTCCCTTGGAGCATGTTCCCAGCTTTGGTAAGAGAAGAGGAGGGAGAAAGCCCGTGTGATAGTTTCCAGTGTTTTGTGTTCAGAGTTCGTGAGGTTTCTGCCTCTCCTCCCACCTGTAATTTATAGGTAAAGATATAAGTAACTTGTGTCTTGAGTGGAAAGATGGGAAGAGAAATGTTTCTAGATTTGTTCTTGAGTTCTCTCCTTTGATAAAAAAGTAATGCCACTTTTTTAAAAAGGCGGGGGTTGGGATGCTCATGGGTAGAGTGCTTATCTAGCGTACAGAAGGCCTGGGTTCCACCCACTTCAGAGTCCGTTCCCCCCTTCCCCCCCCAAAAAAAAAGAAAAACCACACACACACAAAGTTTAGGAAAGGCTCAGGTCGAGTGAGTGCAGTTGTCTTGTGTCGTCACTCCAGAGAGCCTAGTTTAAGCAGCACAAACAGTGTCCTGAGCAGGCCTAGAGATCTAAATGATAATAGGAGGAAAAACAGTATGTTTTGTGCCAAAACACTAGCAGATTCCCAGACCCCCTGGGGTCAAGGTCCAGGGTTGAAAGGAAACTAGGTTTTCATCTTTGCTTCAGTGAGACTGCACTTAAGGAAGTGGAACACAGAAGGTCCACAGACTGATGCACTTTCCACCTGCTGCAGAGTGTAGCTTAGAGCTACAGTGTTAGCTTGATTGTCCAAATTCTCCGATGTCTTGATTGTGTTCTTACTGAAATTTAATGGAAGCTACTAGGACTATGCTCTCAAGGGGAGCCTCTGCTGTTAGTGACAGCTGGACTTCTGTGGGGAGGCCTGCTTCTCTGTTTCTTGTCTGAAGGCTTTGTATCATCCTGTTGATAGCCTTTTAGAGTGCTTTGACTATGTCTGTTTGGGTATGTGAAATCTATATTGCCTATGGCCTCAGAAGTGACTTAGAATGCATGAGAGTAGTGGGTAAAAGTGTTTGAGTCCAAGCATAAAGCAGGACTGGATGGATACCACAGACATGCAGGTAGGAAAGAAGCATGGGTACCAAAAGAAGCAAGATGTACCATATTTCTTCTTCGTTCTTTCTAGCTCGTTGGTTCCCAGTGTAGGAGTAGAAGGCTTATTGCTGGCGCTGTGGGAATCTCTTGTGGCTTTTCCTGTTCTTTGAAAGAAAAATGGACCTTGTTTAAATAGCAGGAAGTGTCTGAGTTCTTTTCGCATCGATAAAAAGCACCAGCCTCACTGGCTGTTTACTGTGAGAACCGACAAGCTCCTCACTGACCCCATTGTGCTCTGTGGACTAGCTGGGGTGGGGTAGGGCTGGGGGGGGTATCACTTGAACCTGTCTGTATTTTATCTCCTCCTTCTATACTTTTACATTTTTTGTTTCCCTGGGAAAGGTGGAGTCTTTCCAGTTGTTTGGAAGACTGACCAAAATTTCCTGAGTTCCATATCTTGGTTGCTTCTGCAGGTTTCAGCCTTTCAGAGGGTTTCTTTCCTTGGAGAAGAGAGATATTTGTGTCTTTTTGTCTTGTCAGAGTCCTCGTCTGTGGAGAGTAAGAACCAGTGTTTAAATGTAAATACCATTAGATTGCTAGAAAGATTATGAGAGAGGATAGATAGGTCTGGTTGTTTCAGTATCCTTTGAGGTCCTAGTTTAAAGAATGGGCTGGGACTGGATTTGACTGGGCAGAATCTGCTTGATTTCTTGGGAATTATGCTTCTCCTGGCTCTGTGCCCCGCTTAGCCATAGGTGGTGCTTTTGTACCACATATCTTGGTAGCTCTTAAAAATTGAATGATGTGGCCAGGCGGTGGTGGCACACACCTTTAATCCCAGCACTTGGGAGGCAAGGCAGGTGGATCTCTGAGTTCAAGGCCAGCCTGGTCTACAAAGTGAGTTCCAAGACAGGCTCCAAAAGCTACACAGAGAAACCCTGTCTCAAAAAACAAAACAAAACCAAACAAACAAAAAAAAGTTGAATGATGTATACCAGGCCCCAAAGATACCAGGGTGGACAGCAAAAGAAGCCTGTTTTCTGCATATCTCACTAAGGACAAATGCTAGACACTGATTTGATCTGTCTAGCACACTCACTGGAGAACTCAGAAATATTTTTGTTTGCTTAAGTGTTTTATCCCCTTGGTTCAAGTCTGTTTCTTTGGAGTCTTTGCTTTCAAAACAGTCCAAACAGGTCCATTTGGTCTAAGGATGTAGCTCACTGGTATAACACTTATCTTGCATGTATGAGCCCTGTGTTTGACCCCAACACCACAAAACAAACAGACACAACCCAGATCTAGTCCCTTGCCTCCACCTCCCCCAACTGCAGTGACAAGCTAGCAATGCTTGCTGCGTGTGTGCATGCATGCATGCATGCATCTTTCTTTACCTCTGTACTTTCTGATCCTAGCATCAGTTCGTTCTAGTTCTCAAACTAAAGAGACTCTGGGAAGCAAGGAAGTGTGAAGACTGTTGAATCATGGTTTTATTTATTTATTTATTTATTTTTGGTTTTTCCAGACAGGGTTTCTCTGTAGTTTTGCGCCTTTCCTGGAACTCACTTTGTAGACCAGGCTGGCCTCGAACTCACAGAGATCCGCCTGCCTCTGCCTCCCAAGTGCTGGGATTAAAGGCGTGCGCCACCACCGCCTGGCCTGAATCATGGTTTTAAAGTCAGTAAGGGGCTGAAGATAGCTCCCAGCTTAGGAGACTTCACTGCTCCTACAGACGACCCACGCTTAGCTCCCAGCACCCACATGGTGGCTTAAAAGTCCAAACCACCAAATTCAGGGTTTCTGATGCTTTCCTCTAACCTCACTGGGTGCCAGGCACATACATGGCATACATACATACATATAGGCAAATATTCTTAGGGTTGCTAGTGCTATGAGGAAACACCATGACCAAAGCAACTTGGGAAGACAGGGTTTATTGGCTTAGGATTCCACATTGCTGTTTATCAGTGGAAGAAGTCAGAACAGCAACTGAAGCTGGAGGCAGGAGCTAATGCAAAGGCCATGGAGGGGTGCTGCTTACTGGCTTGCTTACTGGCTCATGGCTTGCTCAACCTGCTTTTTTAGAGAACTCAGGACCACCAACCCAGGGATGTCACCACCCACAATGGGCTGGCCATCACTGATAATGAAAATGCCTTACACCAGATCTTATGGAGGCATTTTCTCAACTGAGGTTCTCTGCTTTCCTATAACTCTGGCTTGTGTCAAGCTGACATAAAACTAGCCAGCACACATACACATAAAAATAAACACATCTATTATTACAAAGTCAGAAGATGCTTCTCAGAGTCTAGACACCATACAGATTTGGGTGTACTTTGCTGCTGATTTGTTCTGAAGGGAGAGGAGACGTAAGCAGGCTATAAAAACATGAAGAGCTTAGCTTGCCCATTCCCATTCAGTGACTGAAAATCGTGTGGCTTTAAAAACGAGGGAAAAAATGACTAGTTCTGTGGGAAATAGTAAAAGCTATCAAAACCAAAAGACTCCTGACATTCAGTAAAGAAGGAATTATGAGGAGAAGGGAACTTCTTGAATTGTTCAGAAAGCATTGCTGCCTGATCAGACTTGGAATTTCCACTGGCCTCCTTGTCCGGTGCCAGGGAGAAAGCTCAGGACTCGCTCCTGCTGCACTGCAGTCTTCTGATTGTGCTGGTAAGGAGACAGCAGAGAGAAGAGCATGTCAGTAATCTAAACAGGAGCAAACAAAGAGACTGAACAAAGGTGTGGAACACAGCAGCGGGGAGGGGGGGTGCCCAGTGTGTTCTGGCAGCATTCGAAGGTGGGGAAAGGGTGCAGTGCAGAGGAGTAAACATCCAGGACCCATAGCTTTGTAGCAAAACAGAGCAGCTGGTGATTTGTTATGGTGCTGTCAGCACATCCGTTCTTGTTCGATGTAGACAATAATTGTGTACTTGGCAAATAGTGGCAAGAATGACAGTTGAGAATTCTTGGACTACTGTCAGTACTTGGCCTTTGCAGTTCTGAAGAAAGCATGGGTCAACCCCGGAAACTAAGTTTGACTTCATAGTTTTCTCTTTTACTTTTGGGGGGTTTGCCAGTGTAAAATTCTCTATATTGTTTCTCTTCTTTTTGGTGTGTGTGTTCCCCAATCACTTCCATTTATATTGTTATGTAGCCTCTCAAGCCTCTTTTCTTTCCCTCTTAATGCAACAATTGTTCAGGGCATGTTTATGAACGGTCTGCAAACAGGAAACTCTCCTTCCTGGAATATGATGTGAGTGAATGGTACTGAATGGATACGATGAAAACTTGGGAGTTAAGTGTTCTTAAAAGGTCTCAAGCTGAAATGTGTTTCATGTGGGAAGAGGAAAGAGAAAACACAAGCTCGTGGGTGAAAGCAGTTTCATTTCACAGACACTTAAAGTCTGTTCTTTCTGAAAAACTGGGAGTAGGGCTCCTTGAAAGAGCACATGCTAAGCACATGGCCCTGGAATTGATAGCAGTTATTGGAGGGTGTCAAGGGTAGACACATTTACTTACATTTCTTGGTGTTTACATTATCTCCAGACAGCTGCCCTTGTCTCTGTCTGTTCTCATGCTTTTAGGGCATAACCTCTGTCTTAGCTACTGTTCTGTTGCTGTGAAGAGATAACACCATGATGAATACAACTTATAAAAGTAAGCATTTAAATGGGGGCTTTTAGAAGGTGAGTCCATGAGCCGCCTGGCAGGGAGCATGGCCCCAGGCAGACAAACGTAGTGCTTGAGCAGTAGTTGAGTGTACATCTTTCCTGCAAGTTGCAATCAGTGGCCTTTGGAAACCTCAAACCCCGCCCCCAGTGACACTTCCTCTAACAAGGCCACACCTGCTAATCCACTAATTGGGGACCAAACATTCATATGAGTCTCATTCAACCCAGCATAAACACAGGATTAGAAGCAACAAGTTTCTTGAGATAAGTAAACAAAAGGATTAGAGTCTTGAGGGTACTTATAGCACATGACATACTTGTCACTAGTAGATAGCCTTGTATACTTGGTGTTCCCTCAGTAAGAATGTGCACCAAACACCTAATCGGCTCTGTCAGCTGAGAGGCCGTCTCCAGCTCTTTCAGGATATGCCTTCACAAGCACTCCTGGAGTCAGGATTTAACAGAACTTTCCATTCCACCTCATGAAGATAAGATCCTGATTACAGAAATTTCGACAGCATACAGCCTTGCAGTAGGTGATTTGTTGCTTCAATTAAATAGTTTCCTCCCCTACCCCTTTTTTTCTCCCCAGGCAAGGAGAGCCTCATCACAGACAGTGGAAAGCTGTATGCCCTTGATGTCCTGTTGACTCGACTCAAGTCTCAAGGACATAGGGTCCTTATCTACTCTCAGATGACCAGGATGATAGACCTACTGGAGGTAGGAGAAGGAACCTTGGGGACCTATGAGTCCTTGACATTTAATTTGGATAGGAATCTAATGTCCCTATAGTATCAGCCATAATTACTGGGAACACCCAAAGTTGTCTTTGTGGTTTTCCATTCTGTAGAAGGAGCAGAGTGCCCCATCCCCCAGTCATCAGAGGACTTCTGTTCCCTTAGCCAATGAAATGCTCTTCTTTACAAGAGAAGAAATGCCACAATTTTAAAGCAGATCCTAGTCTGGGAAGTCTCTGAATTCTATATAGAAGTCAAGATTAGAGATTCAGGGTTTTTTTTGTTTGTTTGTTTTTTGTTTTTTATGTGCATTGGTGTTTTGCTTACATGTAGGTCTGTGTGAGGGTGCCAGATCTCCTGGATCCGGAGTTATAGACAGATAGACAGCTGTGAGCTGCCATGTGGGTGCTGGGAATTGAACCCCGGTCCTTTGGAAGAGTAGCCAGTACTCTTAACCCCTGAGCCATCTCTCCAGCCCCCGAGATTCAGTTTTTTGTTTTATGTTTTTATTTTTTTATGTTAAAAACCCGGGAAATAGCTATTCAAGCAGATTACATTTAATGGTTTTCATCTTGACTATATGTTGCAAACATTGGAATGAGCTCTGAGAATTAGGATATTTAAAATCTCCTGAGGTAATGTTAATGTACAGCCATGGTTCACCACTGGATTAGCCATCAAAGACAACTGGTTACATGGTTAGGGCCTCTCTGTTTTCTTTTCTGAAGGATGACTTATTTGCGCAAGAAGAGGTCGTAGACAGAAACAAAAAAACAAGAACAAATAATCACAAACCACCAGAGTTAAGTCTCTTACAGGAAAGTTGGGAGAGGCTGAGGTATCTGGTGATCAGAACTGTATAAAGAGCTCATATTTTTTCCTGGGTTTAATATGTGAAAAGCTCTGTATGCTAGCCTGCTACTTGAAGGATAGTATTAAGTAGAGATTACTGTGATGGTCCCTGTTTAAGAACAAGGAGATCAGGACCGTGAAGATAGAAGGGATGGGATAGCAGAAGGGAAGGTGGATGACTCGGCACAAGGGCACTTGCCTCCAAGCCTGGTGACCCGTGTTCAGTTCCCAGAACCCACATGGTTGAGAGTTGAATTCCCACAGATTGTCCTCTGACCTCCACATGTACATCTATGCATGCACACATACACACACAAATAATAAAACAGTATTTTAAAAAGGAGTAGGGACGTTTTGGGTTCTTTGGACACCAAAGTTGACTTGGTAGATTTTGCAGGGTGTTTATCCATTTTGTGGGCAGGCTCCTTTTAATAATTTGGTAACTTCTTTTAGCAAGAGATGTAATAAGCAACATCTAGAGTCAATTTTATTTCTATAAGTCTTAGATTTCATACAGTGCTTAGATTTGGGGTACTTATAACATGACAAACTTTCTGATTTGTTTCATGACATCCCCTATTTATAAATGATGGGAAAGTCCTAACAAGTTTGAGCATAAGAGAGGCGATTAAGCCACTGTTGCAAATGTTTTCTTTTGATTAGTTGCTGTTCACCCCAGTTTCCCACATACTGCTCAGAAAGTAGGACCTAGGGCTTTCTGTATGCTAGGTATGTGATAGCCTCAGCCATGTTTGGTGGTGTAAATCTTTAATACAATAAGGTTCTAATAGCAGCAGTTGAGCTAAAAGAACTCTGCTCAGACCAGATGATGACAGTAGCCAAAGTAATGTAAGTACCAGTCGTGCAGTGAGGGGCTCTCTTCTTGGTTCTTGTGTGCTTGCCTCATCCTGAAGAGTTGGGGAAAGTACAGGGGAAGCAGTGATTGTCAGCTGGTAAGAATTACAAAGAGGCCGGCCGTGGTGGCACACCCCTTTAATCCCAGCACTCGGGAGGCAGAGCCAGGCGGATCTCTGTGAGTTCACGGCCAGCCTGGTCTACAGATCGAGATCCTGGACAGGCTCCAAAACTACACAGAGAAACCCTGTCTCAAAAAAACGGAAAAAAAAAAAAAAAAAAGAATTGCAAAGAGAACTGCTGGAGAGATGGAGAGATGACTCAGCTGAAGAGCACTGGCAGCTCTTCTGGAGGACCCAGGTTCAATCCCCAGCACCCACATGGCAACTTACAACTGTCCCTGACTCCAGCCCCAGAGGACCCAATACTCTCTCTGGCCCATGCTGGCACCCCACAAATGTAATTTACAGACGTATATGCAGGTAAAACACCCATACACACAGAAAAAATTACTTTTAATTACTGAAAGAGCAGTGCACAATGGGCCTAGTAAAGGTGGCAAAAACCTTCCTTTTTCAGAATTATATAGAGTCTGAAAAGTTGATGCATATCCAGAGAAGTTCCATGGGTCATGAGAGAATAAGTAAGCTGTAAGCTAGCTGTGACAGATGAAGATAAGTGTGGGTGGGTAACGTCTGATATGGCCCTGAGTTTTAGGTGGCTTAGTGGGTGGTATTTATGAACAAGACAGCTGAGAACTTTAAAATGCAGGTACCTCTCTGTGGAGAATTATAAATTAAGAAAAAGCAGATTCATAACCCGAGTTTCACAGCTGAGCCATGTTCTTTGTTCCAAGCAGTTGGTTCTCACAGAGCTGAGCTTCTGAGGAGCAAGTGGCAGTGCCCATAAGTGTTTACTGTTCTGGCTGATGGTTTACTGAAATGTAAACGTGTTGTGGATCTCAGGGTAATGCAGCATTAGGTCTGTATTCCTGTATTTGTCAGAATATTTCCAGTCACTTTCATAATGGACTCATTCATGAAACCCGAGTCCCTGAGTCTAAAGAGAAAGAGTATGCTTCTTCAGTATACCTGACTTCTCTAACACAATAGGCTCAGAAAGTCGGTTTTTATTTTCGGGATACCACACCCCCCCCCATTGTCATCTTATAGTTGTACAAAGGGGGAAAGAAAAGTTCCCACTTAACGTAGGAGTTAAAGACACTCGAGGCCACTGAGATCCGATGCATGGCTCGGGAGCATGACCTCTCTCGTTCACCCAGTGGTCCTTTTCCTCCCTGTTACTCCCGTCTTTTGCCTTGGCCCTGCTGTTTGTTTCTCAAATTCAGCAAAACTAGAAGGCAATATAGGGCCTTTAGTGGGGGCAGCACTAGTTCTGGGCACCTGCCTTGGCTGGTTTCTGTAGCAATTGACAGCTGGGCATGGTGGTGCACACCTTTAATTGCAGCACTCGGGAGGCAGAGGCAGGAGGAATCTGAGTTTAAGGATAACCTGGTCTACATAGAATTCCCTGTCAGCCAGGGTGAGACAGTGAGACCCCATCTCAATTAAATAGTGATTGATGGACATTTTTTCTTTTGATAAAAATCTCACTTCAATTTAAATGTGTAAGTGTCTGATCTTCCAAATATAATTTTGTACTCAGAAATGTTTTAACTTATTACATGGCATCCAAATAAATATTTCTGAGTGAGGAAATTAAAGAAAAGGGGAAATTTATTCACTGAACTAGGAATGTTATAGTTTCCACAGGCAGAAGTAGAAGATATTATAGATGACTAGGTGTTGCATTCTGGTTTACTTAATATTCGCGGAGTCACCTGTAGTGTCTTCCCTGTTGAGGGTACTGTAGAAACAGACATCCCCTGAGCAGTTGGGATGAGCTTGTACAGCTCTATGTCACACAAAACTCTTCTGCTGCCACCTTTTTTGTGGGGAAAGATGCCCATTTCTGTGATATTTTCACAGTTAAAGAGAGCTGTTAATTTATTCCAGACAACTTTCATTATGTCTGGGTTTCATCTTTGGAGATTCACTCCTGTTGCATAAGTAACTGAGTCTGAATTTAAAAGAAATACATTGCTCGGTCTCCTGTGCAGTATAAAAGTCCTTGTAACACCTCAGTCAACTCATGATTGTATGGCATGATAAGTACTGAAATCCAGCAGATCTTAACCTGAACTCATATTTTAAAATATTAGGATATAGAATTAAATCCAGATAATCCATAGCTAATTGTGACACCTGAGACCACTGGGTTGTGTAACTTGTCCAGGCAAGCCTGAAGTACAGTCCCTCACTGGAGAAGGATTCATCCTAAACAACACTCTGTCATGTCATCTGAGCACTGGCTTCTTTACAGCTCCAGATTACCTTTGGGAACCGTGATTTTGACCATGCTAGGAAGCTAGCATGTCCTTAACTGTCCCCACAGAATGAAAAGCAAATTTGAGTCACTATCAACTGAATTTTCGTAAGGTCTTAAGAATGGTAGGGAAAATGTTTTAGCTTACAGCCGCACTACTTAAAATCAGCAGAGACAGGAGAGTCTCTGGGGCTTGCTAACTGCCAGCCTAGCTCCAGTTTCAGTAAGAGACCCTGTCAAGGGAATAAAGTGGATAGTGATAGGGCAGGACACCTGATGTACTCTGTTGCCCGCTGTATACAGATGAGTATATCCACATACACATGTGCATTGGAAACACACGTTAAAAAAAGAAATAAAATCTATAAATAAATATATTTATTTTCATGACACTTGTGAGCAAGGCATTATGCTTTACAGCAATGGACCTGGTGTTTACATACACGAATAACTGCCAAACGAACCCTGATACTAGTGCCAAAATGAAGCATTAGCAAAACTAAAGATAGCTAGAGGGAATATGTTTATTTGTAACTCAGCCACTTTTGCAGAAGGCTACATACATAGAGAGTAATATTTGAACTCAATTTAAATTGGATTGTAATTATCAGGAAGAAAGGAAATTCAAAACTAAAGAAACCTGATTTTTAAAAGGCAATGGTGTGAAAGTATAGACTTGGGGAGGTAGTCCACTGTGACTGGAAGATACAGTATAGGAGAAAAGAAAGACAGTGATTATGTTGAACCCATAAGAATCTTAGAAAAGAATCTGCTCTGAAGTGATCTGTATTTTGTAAGGGAAATAAAGCCATCGTATTTCATTCTCTTGGTACATTATGCTTAGGCTACAGAGAAACTGTAACCGACATAGAGAGGAGTCTGACTTTTTCCTGGTGATATACCCCAAAGATAAAGCAATTCCAAAAAAATGAGTTACACCGTGTCTGGAGGTTTTTGATTCAACACTTAAGTCTTTCTCTCACTTTGCTTTATCAAAGCGAAATTGGGTTAAAATGAACCTTAAAGGCAAATTTGAAATAAACTTTAGAGTGGATGAGGCCCTGCCCCATTTCCCTTCCCCACCTAGCATTGAGCATCCCTTTTACCTGGGAAACAAAAGAAGAGTGAAGCTTGAACCAATCTGTGAGTCCCAATTCTAGCCCCAGGTCTCTTTGTAGACTTCATTGAACATCCACTGGACAGTGGGAGTGACTGTAATAGCACCTATCCTAAAGGCCATCCTGAGGATGAGATGAGCTGAACCAGGGAAAATATATAAAACACTGACTATACTTAGTGAATGCTCAGGAAATCCCAGCTATCAACAACACATCACCGATACTGCAAGGTTCACCTAGTATCTTTGCATTACGCTACTGTATCTGTATATCTGTTTTACTTAGTGAACTTCAAATGGTTGAGAAAGTATTTGCTAAACTACTTCATTAGGCTGATACCTTTGTTTACATGTCACTGGTTAAACATGTAGGATGTAGAGCCTGGCCTAGTAGCTCATGCCTTTAATACTACTAGTACTTGGGTCTGAGTCAAAAGGATTGCCACAAGTTTGAGATCAGTCCCTCACTCCATAGAGAGTTTTTGGCTAGTTCTTCGTTATGAGGTGAGACCCTGAGAAATAATAAGTAGGATTTATGGATATGACCCAGAACTGGTCTGAACTTGTAGGAGCTTTCAAAATGGAGGACTATTGTAGATTGAGAACAAGCTAGAGTGTGGGCAAATGGGACCCTGAACCCTCCACCTGTCTTCACTAACCAGAATAGTGATGCCTTTATCTATTTTGCATATAGAGGGAGTCCATTAACCTTTAGTTTAGAAAAAGTTGTAGTGTTTTGTCAGCTCTGATAGCATAGTCCTGCAATCCCAGTACTCAGAATGCTGAAGTAGGAAGATTGCCCTGAGTTCTAAACTATCCTCAGCTACAGATATGAAGAACCCAGAAAGTGCCAGTGTTTTAAAAACAGTGTGTTCTACAGCAGTCTTTCTTTTTTGAAATTTTTTTCATAAAATATATTTTGACTATGTTTTCTCCTCTCCTGATTTCTCTCAGATCCTTCCCACCTCCCTACCCACCCAAATTTGTCCTTTAGACAAAAAATACCCAAATAAATCAAAATGAGTCAAAAAGTCTACAAAAATACCACTGAGTTCGTTTTGTGTTGGTCAACTTCTCTTAGGCATGGAGCCTGACCTGAAGTGCAGTTGATATACTGCACCCAGTGAGACTGTTTGGAGAAAAGTGAAGTTTTCCTTTGCCAGCTGGTCTTGGTTGCAGATAGCTTCTTGATTTTAGGTGGGAGTCTGTGTCTGCTTCCCCTTCATTGCTAAGACCCCATCTGGCTTGATCCTGTGCAAGCCTCAGGCATGCTGCCCCAGTCTCTGAGTTTATATGTGCATCAATCTTGTGTCTGGTAGACACTGTTTCCCTGGAGTCATCCACCACCTCTGGTTCTTACAGTCTTTCTGCCTCTTCCACATAGATCCCTGAGCCTTAAGGGGAGGGGTTTGATGAAGACAGTTCATTTAGGACCGAGTGCTCCAAAGTCTCTCACTCTCTACAGTAGTGTTTCTTAAACTTGATGCTTACAAGTAATACATCATCAAAATGTAGGTTCTGGTTCTGCCTTCGGTCTTGCAAACTCCAGGTGTCCCTAGTGATGAATGTCATTGGACGGTCATGTCCAATACTAGGGCTCAAAGGGACTCCTCCCTTTCTTTCTGCTCTTTGCTTGTGTCCTCACCTGTGGATTTGGGGTGTATATTAGTTTCATCTTTGAAACTTTACTTAAGATATATTTAACAAATAGAAATCATATTTAAGGTAGATTTAAGGTAAATCTACGTTTATCTACTTTTGGGTGTATGTAGATGTACATATTTATATATTCTCTCTAACATAGATATTTTATCTCTATTTGTTAGAGAGCACTCATTCCTTTAATGTATTTGACATTCCTGTACATGTATATAATGTATCTTGATCCAGTCTACCCTCAACTCCCTCTTCTCCTCCCCGGCATGCCCTGCTCTCACATACACTCTTCTTTTTGTGATAACCTATAGTCTAGTTAGCGCTGCCTACTAGAATGTTGGCTGCAATGAGTTATGAGTACACTGGCCATGTCATATCTAGAAGGCAACATTTCGGCCCTTGTCCCCATCTTCTTACCTCCTTTCTGTCTCCTTTTCTGTGACGTTCTCTGAACCTTAGCAAGGTGGAGGCGTGTTATATAGATGTCCCTTTTAGGACCAAGCATACCGTGGTCATTTACTCTCATCCCTTTATCAGTTTGAACTGCTGCATTAACTGTTGACCATTACAAAAAGAAGCTTCTCTGGCCAAGGTTGAGAGTGATATTAATCTATAATTATAAACGTAAGTATTTAGAAGACAGTTTGACAACATGTCCTTTAGGAAAACAACAGAAGTAGATGCCTTGATAGAGCATCTGACCTCCAGAGCAATGGACGTTTATAATACCAGGCATAGATTTCTTCCTGTGGATCAATCTTCATATCCAATCAGAACCTTGGTTATCTTCATAGTGTTTTTGAACCAATAGGCATCTTGCCTAGAAGGCCGATATTGTAGCATTCAGGGTTCACACACAGCTGGGTAGTACAGTTGATGGCTTTTCTCCCTCAGTGGTCTGCATAGCACTTCCTGGCCCTATGCAAAGCTAGACAGATGAAAGAGAATGCTGGCCGTACTCTCAGGAGGGAAGGCTAAAATCTTTCTAGACTATGGATTAGCCTATAGAAAAATGTCTGCCGTAAATCAGACAGTGAAGGGAAGATGAATAGGAATCTCACTTATACAACTGAAGTAAAACAGCTCTCTGAACAGATGAAGATAGGTTTCTTCTGTATCCCAGAATCTAATCAATATTTATATGTATAATTCAGGTGTCATTTGGCTTAAAAGGGCTTATTGGGAAATGTTATCATTTATACTATTTTCTACAGAGAAAATATTTTACTGTTTAAAATAACCCTGGACTTTTAAATTATAACCTGTTTTTATGTTCAGGCTATCTGTATTATTTCTCCTGCAGTTGTACATAAAATGTTTTTACATTAAAAAAAAAAGGACAAATACTATAGAATTGTATTACATGAAATATAGAGTATACAAATTCATAGAGACAGAAAAATTAGACGTTATCTCAAGATGGAGAAGAAAGGAATATAGAGCAATGATTTCCCAAGTACAGAATCTGTTTTGTGTGGTAAAAAAAACCCACAAATGGACAGTAGTATCAGGACATAATATCATGAATTTAATAAATCAATATAATTAATGTAATTAATGAATATCATAAATATAATTATTGAATGAATACTTCGAATGTAATCAATGAATACTATAAATGTAATTAATATCATGAGTGTAATGAGTGAGTGTAATTAAAAAATAAATTAGTTAAAAAAAAAAAAAAGAAAAGCTAGCCAACAAGGAGGAGATTTTCAGATCATAAAACCAAAAATACTCTTTTTCTTTACTGCAGAATAAAATTCCATTGTGGTAGTGCGCCACCTTTTCATTTTAATTTCTCTATGTCCTGCACCCAAAGTGTGCTATGTCTTCAGCAGCAGTGTCTTACTGTGTAGATATGGTGTGCAATGGCAAATAGCCTGCCTTGTTTGGGTGACTTTTTGGAACTTCCCTGACCAGTAACTCTGTAGGGAGGTAGCCCACACCAGGGCACTGAGATTTTATAGTTAGCTTACAGAATAATAGGTTTCTATAAGGGTTTTTCATCTGTTTGGATTAACCTGTTTCCTTCTTCCTCCCCTCTTATTTACCCTTCCCTATTCTCTTCCCACTTAGTATTTGACCCTCTCCTTGTGCTTTCATGGCATATGTGTCCTGCTGTCCCACCGCCACTCTCACGGGCCTTTCTACCTTACTGACCTCTACAAACATTCAAAATTAAATACACATCAAAATTGTGAAGCTAGGATAGATATGTGAGTGAGAACATGTAGTCTGTGACTTGTTGGAGCTGAGTACCTCACTTGACACTGTTTCTGGTTTCATTCATTTTCCTGCAAATCTAAAAGAATTCATTTTTAAGCTGGGGGGTGGTGGTGGTGGTGGTGGTGGTGGTGGTGGTGGCGGCGGCGGCGGAGGCAGAGGCAAGCAGATCTCTGTGAGTTTGAGGCCAGCCTGGGCTACAGAGTGAGTTCCAGGAAGGGCGCCAAAGCTACACAGAGAAATCCTGTCTTGAAAAACCAAAAAAAAAAACCATCATTTTTCTAGCTGAGTGGTGGTGGTGCATGCCTTTAATCTCAGCACTAGGGAAGCAGAAGCAGATGGATCTCTGTTAGTTTGAGGCCAGCCTGGTCTACAAAGTGAGTTCCAGGGCAGCCAGAACTGTTACATAGAAACTCTGTCTCCATAAAACCAAAAATACTCTTTTTCTTTACTGCAGAATAAAATTCCATTGTGGTTGTGTGCCACCTTTTCATTATCCGTTTATCATTTGCTGTGCATCTCACCTAATTCGATTTACTAGCTATTGTGAATAGAAGCAGCATTAGACATGGGTATGCAGTAATTTCCATAATGGCTGTACCAGTTTGCACTGGTACCAACAGTGGATAAGTGTTCCCCCTTCTCTCGATACATGCCAGCATTTGGTGTCATTCGTGTTCTTGTCTTGTTTTTTTGAGACAGGGTCTCTCTATGTAGTCCTGGCTGGCCTCAAACTCAAAGAGATCTACCTGCCTCTGCTTCCTGAGTGCTGGGATTAAAGATGTGTGCCACAAGCAGCTGTCATTGTATTCCTGATAATAGCTATTCTTACTGGGGTAAGATGGAGTTTCAAAGTAATTTTAATTATGTTCCCCTAGTGGCTAGTGATGTTGAACAATTTTTAAATTGTTTGCTGCCATTTATATAGTTCTTTTTTTTTTTTCTTTCAAGACAGGGTTTCTGCGTAGCCCTGGCTGTCTGGAGCTCACTCTGTAGCCCAGGCTGGCCTTGAACTCACAGAGATCCACCTGCCTCTGCCTCTCGAGTGCTGGGATTGAAGGCGTGCGCCACCACCACTGGCTGTAGTTCTTATTTTAGAACTCTAGTTACGTGTCCATCTCCCCTCCCCCCCTTTTTTAGTAGAGTTATTTCTTCTATTAGTGTTTAGCTTTTTGAGTTCTTTCTATAGTCTACATACTATCCTCTGTCAGGTACATACTGGCAGAGATTCCCCCCTCCCCTTATTCTGTAGGCTGTCTCTTAACTCAAGTAACAGCTCCTTTTGCCTATACAGCAGCTTTTTAATTTCATGTTACTCTGTTTGTTGATTATCAGCCTTATTTGTAGTCTGAGTGGTTAGAGTCCTATTTAGAAAGTACTTGCCTGGGCCTTTATCTCAAAGTGTGTCCCTATGTTTTCTTAGAGCAGTTTCAGAATTTCAAGTGTAATTTTGAGGCCCTTGATTGATTTGAAGTTGAAATTTGTGCAGAATGAAAAGATAAGGATTTAGTTTCATTCTTCTACGTGTAGATAGCCAGTTTTCTCAGCACTATATGTTGAAGATGCTGTCTTTTCTCCAATGTGTATTTTTCGTATTTTTTTTAAATTAGGCATCTGTAGTTGTTTGGCCTTGTAACTGGATCTCTCTTCTATTCCCTTAATCTGTGAGTCGGTTTTTATTCCAGTACTATGCTGCTTTCAATTCTGTGGCTCCATACTATGACTTGACGTTAGGTATGATGATAGCTCCAGCAGTATTCATTTTGCTCAAGGTGCTTTGGCTATCTAGGATCTCTTGTGCTTCCATATGAAATTTAACATTTTTTTCCCTGTGAAGAATGCCACTGGAATTTTGATGGAAATTGCATTAAATCTGTAGACTGCTTTTGGTAAAACAGCATTATTCACAGTGGTGACTCTTCCGTCTAGAGTCTTTCTCATTTTTTTCTTCAGTGTTTTAAAATCTTCATTGTGCAGGTTGGAAAGATGGTTAAGAACACACATTGCTCTTTTGGAGAATCCAAGTTCAGTTCACAGCACCCACGTCAGGCAGCTCACAGCCACCTGTAACTTCAGCTCTAGGGGATCTGATTCCCTCCTGCCTCTGAAGACACCACATACACATGAACAGGACCCCCATACACAAGAATAAAATAATTTTTTTCATTACAGAGATGTACCAGATTGATTGAGCTTATTTCAGGACTCTTGTTGTTTTTGTTTGTTTGTTTTAGGTTATTGTGAATAGAACTGTTTCTCTATTTTTTTCCCTTTTTTATTTTATATGTATGGAGTGTTTTCCCTGCATTTATGTGTGTACAATATGTGGGTATAGTGCCTGAGGATGTCAGAAGAGGGCATCAGGTCTCCCTGGAACTAGTATTACAACAGGTGGTTGTGGCTGCTAGGAATCAAACCAGGGTCCTTTGGATGAGTTGCCAAGTGCTCTTAACTGTTGAGCCATCTCTCTAGCTGGTTTCTTTTTCAGGTTGTCATTGGTATGTAGGAAAGCTCATGATTTTTGTGTGTTAATTTGGTATCCTGCCACTTTGCTGAAAGTACGTATTCATTCTAAGAGTTTTCTGATACAATCTGTAGGATCTCTTATAGTATAGAATCTTGTCATCTGCAAACAGTGGTACTTTGCCTTCTTCTTTTCCTATTTGTATGCTTTTTGTTTGCTTCTCTTGTCTTACTGCCCAAACTAACACTTAAGCACTATATTGAATACATGTGGAGAAAGTGGGCCATCTTAGGTTGTTACTGATTTTAATAGAATTCTTTTGAGTTTTTCCCCATTTAAGGTTAGCTATAGTTTGGTTGTATATATAGCATTTATTATGTTGAGTTATCTTTCTTTTGTTCCAAGTTTCTTCAGGGCTTTTAAGATGAAGTGATGTTGGATTTTGTCAAATTTTTATATTTATTTCTATTTTATTTTATGTATAAGAATGTTTTGTCTGCCAGGTGGTGGTGTGTATGCCTTTAATCCCAGCATTCCAGGACAGCCAGGACTGTTTCACGGAGAAAACCCTGTCTCAAAAAAAAAATAATAAAATAAAATAAAGAAAAAAAGAAAGAAAGGAATATTTTGTCTGCATGTATGTGCACCATGTGCATGCCTGATACTCAGGGAATTCAGATGAGGGCTTTGGATCTCCCTGAATCTGGAGTTAAGGATGGTTGTGAGCCACCATGTGGAATCAAACCTGGTCCTCTCCAAGAGCAACAAGTGTTCTTAACTGCTGGGCCATCTCTCCAGGCCGCAAGAGCCTTTTCTACACCTTTCAAGATGACAGTGTGATTCCTGTCCCTTGAGTCCATTTTCCTATAACATTTATTGGTTTTCAAGCATTGAACCATACCCACATCTCTGGAAAAAACCCAACTTGGTCATGGTTAATGATTTCTTTTCTTTTCTTTTCTTTTCTTTTTTTTTTTTTTTTTGATGTGTTCTTGAATTCAGTTTGCTAATATTTTGTTGAGAATTTTTAAATCTAAGTTCAAGAAAATTGATCTATAATTTTTCATTGTTGTATCTGTCTGCTTTAGGTATCAGGGTAATATTAGCTTCATAAAAAAGTTTTGTAGTGTCTCTTTCCTGTTTTATGAAATAGTTTGAGAAGCATTAGTTTTAGTTCTTTGGAGGTTTGGTAAAATTCACCAGTAAATCCATCTGGACCAGAAATACTTAATTACTGCTTCAGTCTCATTGCTTATTATAGAAGGTTTTGTTTTGTGTTGTTTTTGGGTTTAGAGACAGGGTTTCTCTGTGTAGTCCTGGCTGCCCTGGAACTAACTCTGTAGACCAGGCTGGCCTTGAATTCAGATTTCCGCCTGCCTCTGCCTCCGGAGTACTGGCATTAAAGGCGTGGGCCACCACAGCTGGGCTTTTTTCTTTTAGTTAGTTTAGCAGAGGGTTTGTCAGTTGTATCTTTTCAAAGAACCAACTGTTTGTTGCACTGATTCTTTGTAATTTTTTTTTCCATTTCATTAATTTCTTCCCTGGCCTTAATGACTTCTTTCTGTCTACTAATTTGGGGTTTGGCTTGCTCTTCTTTTTCCAGGGCCCTAAAATGCATCGTGAAGTTATCTCTCTCAGAGATCTCTGATTTCTTAATGTAGGCACTAAAACTATAAACTTTCCTCTTAGGACTGTTTGTATTAAGTCTGGGTATTGATATGTCCTTCATTTCCATTTGATTCTAAGAACTTTTCATTTCCTTTGTTAAAGGAAATAACTGGCTTCTTAATTTTCAGATTGGCTTTTAAATATTTTCATTTTTATGTATGAGGATAAGGGATGTGTGCACTGAGTGAAGTTGCCCAGTTGCCAGAAGAAAGTGTCAGACCCCTTAGAACAGGAATTAGAGGCCCTTGTTGTGAGGCTCTCCATATGGGAGCTGGGAACCAAACTCCTCTGCAAGAACAGTAAGTGTTCTTGACCGCTGAGCCATCTCTCCAGCTCCATTATTTTTATCTTGGTTTCTTCAAAGACCTTAGTCATTCTTGGCTAGTTCATGTTTAATCTCCTTGAGTTTATACAGTCACTAGGATTGTGTTTGCTATCGACTTGTAGTCTTCCTCCATTGTAATCACATACTGTACCAAAAAAAAAAAAAAAAAGATTTCAGTTTTCCTTTGTTTGTTGAGGCTCACTTTGTGTCCTAATATGTGATCTACTTCAGAGAAAGTTACATCATGGGGAAAGTCCTTACTGCCACAGGAAACCAGTGTAAATGTCTCCAATATGTAGAATTTACTGGCTTTTTGGTTTGGGTTGGTTGTTTTTGTAGTACTAGAGATTGATATAGTTACTTAACTATAGCTCTGGTTCTCTTTCAGTTTTGTATTATAAAACAGTCTCATTGAACTGTCCAGACTGGTCTTGAACTTACCCTCCTGCTTTAGCCTTCCAAGTAGCTGGGATTACAGAGCTGTTTCACAAGGCCTGGCTGATTAGTCTTTTTCAGTAGGGAAAAGTTATGTTAGACCCTATATATAGTTGAACTTAGTTGTGGTTCTTAATAGATACATTTATTTATTCTAAGACTCCCCAGAACCTAAGACATATACACTTTTTTTTCTGTATATACCTAAGATAGTTTATCAAGTAACAATTTACTGGTAGCTAATAATAAAATAAAATGTAATACACTATATCAAAGTTATTTTAAAAATTACTAATTGGCCTGATACACTGTAAGCCTTTAATCCTAGCACTCAGAGACAGAGGCAGGCAGATCTCTTTAAGTTAAGGGGCAGCCTGGTCTACAAAGAGTTCAGGGCTACATAGTAGACCTGATCTCAAAGACAAAACCTGGCAACACACGCCTTTAATCCCAGCACTTGGGTGGCAGAGGCAAGTGGATCTCTATGAGTTCAAGGCCAACCTGGTCTGCAGACTAAGTTCCAGGACAGCCAGGGCTGTTACACAGAGAAACCCTGTCTCAAAAGAAAAAACAAAAACAACTTATTAATTACTTGTTTCTTATTTTCTATTTCCTATTTTCAAACTGCAGCTTTACTGTAGGTAGACTGAAGCAAGGAAAGTGAAACCACAGATTGAAGGACTACTGTTAACGTTTGCTGAGTGTGTGTGTGTGTGTCTGTCTGTGTCTGTGGTGTCTGTGTCTCTGCCTGCCTGCCTGCCTGCCTGCCTGCTTCGGGTCTCATGTTGCCCAGGCCGGCCTTGAATTTGCTTTGCAGCTGAGGTGGTTCTTACATCTCCTGATCCTTTTGCCTCCACCTCCTAAGAGCTGGGAACACAAGCCTATACCACCTCACCTGGCCACATGTCTGTCTGTTTATACATAGGCTACCCTGTTGAGATTTGGACATGAGCTTTTCTACAGTGAACTGTTTGTAGGGTCATCTTGGTTAACAGGAGGGAAAATAAGCATGAGTTTGATCTTCTTCTCTAAAGAACCGCAACTTTTGAGACAAGGGAAACACTTTTCCAGCTGGATCTCTTAAAGTCTTTTCTGCATCTTAAAATTGTGATTCGGTGATCAGACGAACATACTCAGCTTAGGAAAATTACTTTGTCATCTGTTTCACTCTGATACTGAGACTGTAAATTCAAGAACTTTAATCCGAAGGGATTTGCCAAGGGTGGGGCCGAGGGACACGGGTATAAATGTTAATTACTAAAAGGAAACTGGTCGTTGTTCATAGCTATGAAAAATCTATGCTCAGTGACTGAAAAGCCATTTTAGTTTGGAGGTTTAGTTTTTATTTGGGGGAGGTTGTTTTTATAAAGCCTACAGAAATCTGTATTGAATTAGTTTCCAAATTGAGGTTGAGATTACAGGTTGGTTTTTGAATTTCATACAGGAGCAATAAACTCACTTGCTGCCCTTTGATAATTAATCATCCCTCCCTGTTCTGTGTATAGTGGCTTGAGCCTGGTATGGAGAAGGTGGGCAAAAGCTTGTGAATTAGAACGCAGTGATTGGCGTCAGACTTACTGTGTTTTTATCCTCCTTGACAGGAATATATGGTTTACAGGAAGCATACCTACATGAGGCTGGATGGTTCATCCAAGATCTCAGAGAGACGGGACATGGTTGCTGATTTCCAGACCAGGTAACATTAATGAGCATTACAAAAATTCTTTTGATTTTCCTCTAGTGCTTTCAGTGATGAGTTTGTTTGTTTTAAGCCAGTGCATCTTAAATTATTAAGCAGTCACCATAGCATACCTAATTCGTGTGTGTGTGTGTGTGTGTGTGTGTGTGTGTGTATTGATATGTGTGTCCCTATGTGTTTGTCAGAGGTCGACATTACATGTCTTCCTCACCAGTTTGCTCTCCATGACTCACTGAACCTAGAGGTTACTGATTGGACACGAGGAGCTAGATAGTGAGGTCTAGGTATCCTCTGTCTCCACCTCCGGCTCCAGGCAGGCGTGCACCACCACCACATCAGCTAGTACCTACTATGCCCAACATTGCTAAGGCTGCTTAGAGTGGTTGAGACCAAAGAACGAGAGTGTGAACATTAGTATGAAATGTAGTGATAGGACTGGGTAGCCTTGACTGTCCTAGAACTGGCTCTGTAGACAGGCTGGCCTGGAGTTTGCAGTGGTCCTTTGCCTCTTCCTGAATGCTAGGATTACAGACATGAGTTACCACTCACAGCCATTTTTTTCTTACAACATCAGTGCCTACTATTTTGGAAAGTAAAGTATTTCCTTTTCTTTTTTAAGATGAAGATAGGAGCCAGGTGTGGTAGCACACGGTTTTAATCCCAGTACTCAGGAGGCAGGCGGATCTCTGAGTTCAGGGACAGCCTAGTCTACAAAGCGAGTTCCAGGACAGCCAGGAATGTTACACAGAGAAACCTTGTCTGGAAGGAAAAAAAAAAAAAAAGATGAAGATAGAGATACAGTCATAGATAGTTTGTGCTGGATTTATCTCTTGATCTCCCCTGCCTCCACCTCAGGAGTTCTGGAACTACAGGCATTGCTACTTACAGCAATAAAAGGATTTCTGAATATGAATGAGGACCCCCTCCACACACACACACACAAAAGAAGAGAATGTCAATGTCTATGAAGAAAGTGTTTACAAAGCTACATGTTAGTCTAAAGACATAGCTCAGTGATAGAGGGCTCACTTAGCATGTGCAAGACAAGTAGCTAAAGTAGCTATCTCTCAAGAGTTTGCTTAGAGTTGATTTCATTTCCTATGAGCTTTCTGGTGTTACAGATACAGAACAATGTGACAAGTTACAGTGGAGTTCAATCAGTCCTATTCCTAGCTCTCAGTCACAGTACCTCTCCCAGCTGCTAATGAAATTTCAACTACAGCATGTTAAATTTGGGGGGTTTACAAGAGCCATGACTGCACTGGGTGGGTGCTGCCTCTCGTTGTGCTGAGCAGTCAGTCTGGTGACTGCTCTCCTCAAAGAGCAAGCCATGTTCTTCTGCAGATAGGTCTGTTAAACCCCATTCATAGCGCGCTCTTCCTCACATTCGGAGAATTGAGAAAGGTGGTAGAGGGGCTAAAGACGGGGCACAGTGCTTCAGAGCACTGGCTGCTCTTCCAGGGGACCTGGGTTCAATTCCCATCCCCCAAATGGTGGCTCACTGCAGCCTGTAACTCCAGTCCCAAAGAATCTGACACCCTCTTCTGACCTCTTGGGACACTGCATGTACTTGGTACACAGACTTACATGCTAACCACATTTTTTTGTTTATTTTTGTTTTTGTTTTTCAAGACAAGGTTTCTCTGTATAACAGCCCTGGTGTCCTGGAACTCACTATGTAGACTAGGATGGCCGAAAACTCATAGAGATCTGCCTGCTTCTGCCTCCTGAGTGCTGGATTAAAAGTGTGCACCACCACATCCATCCAGCTTAAGGCTAACCACATTTTTAAAAATCGGAAAAAATTTTAAGAGAAATAATTTAGACCTTACAGTGTGAATAAGAATGGTTCTGACTTTCTAGACTTTAATTCATGTCCAATTAGTATTTATCTTTTTAATTCTTGGGAAGAAAGTTAAGCACGTAGCTATTTGTGTTAACTAATTTCTTTTATTTTAGTTGTATTTATTTATTGTTCTACTTATTTGTTTGCTTCCTTGAGACAGGTTTCATATAGCCATGTCTTTGAATGGCTGATTCTTCTGTTTCGTTTGAGGCAGGGTCTCTCACTGTAGCCTAAATTGGCCTGAGATTTGTAACATGTTGACCTCTGATGACTGAGTTTACAGCTGTTCTAGCTGACCCCATTCCAGGAATGGGGAGGGAGGGAAAGGAAGGGGAGAGAGAGAATATGTACTTGGAGGCCATAAGTCACTGTCAGGTGTCTTCCTCTGTCACTCTTTTTTATGTCACTGTTTTTATGATAGGGTCTCTCATTGAGCCAGGAACTTGTTCTTGGTTCTCGCTAGCTGGCCAGCAAGCCCCGGGCTCTGCCTGTCTCTGTCCACCAGTACTGGTTCTGGGAGTACCCTGCTCTTTGTGTGGATGGTGGGGAATTCCAACTTGGGTTCTTCTCCTCGTGCTAACTCTGCAGGCACTTACACATTGAGCCGTTTCTTTCAGTGTTAGGGGTTTTTGTGTGTGTGTGTGTGTGTGTGTGTGTGTGTGTGTGTGTGTGTGTGTGTGTGTGTCTGTTTTGTTCTATTTTGTTGTTGTTTGTTTGTTTTAGGGTCATGATATGCAGCCCAGGCTGGCCCATAACTCACAGTAATCCTCCTGCATCAGCCTTCTGAGTGCTGAAATTTTAGGCATGAAGGATCAGACTGAGCTAATCTCCTAATTAATTTAGTAAGAGGAGTTCATTGAGCAGGTTCGGTAGTGCAGTAGCTTTGAAGACTTTCCTGTAGGGACTGGCGATGGCTCGGCTTGTTAAGAGCACTTGTTGTTCTTGCAGAGGATCCAGGTGTGCTTTCTAGCACTCATGTGGTGGCTCACAACTACCCTCAACTCCAGTTCCAGGACGTCCAGTGCTCTCTTCTGGCCTCTAAGGGCAGCAGACATACACATAGTACACCATCAAGTTTCCCACATAAGATGTTCTCAGCTTATAAGTCTGAGTTGCATCTTAAAATAGAGAAAAAGACAGGTGTTTTTCAAAACAAAAGGCATGCTTTGCCAAATATTTTCATTATTATTAGTGAAAAGACATCAAAAGAAAAAAAATTGCAGTTTCAAATCAAAAGCCCTGTGGCTCAAAGGTCAGCCAGAGTAAACAAGAACTCCTATAAAAAGCCATTTACATTCCCTTCATACAAGACTTATTTATGAGGGATCCTTCCAGGAAAAAGTCTGGCTGAGACTAAAGACTGTTTGGCCAGGATGTCCTGGCAGCGTTCAGAACATGTGACCAGTATGTGATCCTAGGAGCCATTCACAAGGTCTTTGCTCTGTGATGAGTTGGCCTTTACTTCCCTTTCTCCTACCCCTTGGCCTTACCAGATGAATCCCCCCTCCTCTTCCTCCACTCTAGATAAGTGACCAGTTATAGTAACCCTTCGGAAAACTTGGAGGGAAATGACTGTAGCATGGGTTCTGTTGTTTGTTTTCTTCAGAGGGAGAGCATTGTGAGGCTGCAGTGTGACGCTTACATTCTGCTGCTTTTTCAGTCATTCAAGAAGCTTAGCTCCCATTCATTCATGCCTAGCACTGCTCAGGCATTTTGGTGCAAAGGGGACTTAGTGGAATGTACAAAAAGAGTGAGATTGAGATACAGTATGCCTGTGTAATGCGGGGTTTCATAGACTCCTTATAGACACTATAGCCTACTCCACCCGGCAAGGAGCTGGCCATTCAGCAAACCCTGAGTGTGACTTCTCTGCAGCCCCTAGAGGGCAGTCAGACTACACTGTTGCCTTCTAAGAGTTCATCTTGTCTAATCAGAACTCTTAAAACATTAACTTGTATTATCATCTCTAAATATAGTAAGTAAAACAGAACTTCTCAGCAGCTGTAGATATGTTCATTATAGTAATCTGACAATATAGTCCAGACTGGAAACATAACTCCTTTGATAATTACAACTCAAGATTTGTCTAATCCTTATTTTCTGTGATGAAATTACATTGATTATAGCAGATTTGAGCTATATTTAATGTGTCTCACCAGAAGCCGTCTTTTCAGCACAAAATTAATATCTAAAAGAAGCATTTTCACCCTGGCACTGGTGGTGATCACTTACAATTCTGGCATTCTAGGGCAGAGGTAGTCCATGGCAAGTCTGAGGCCAGCCGGGGCTCCATAGCATGACATGGTCAAGAAAAAAATTTTCTACAATTGTAGTTCGAAGTTTTTATGTTTATTTTACTTAGAGAGAGAGAGAGAGAGAGAGAGAGAGAGAGAGAGAGAGAGAGAGAGAGAGAGAGAGAGAGAGAGAGTGAGTTTGTTTCTGAGTGTTGACCGCATCTGGTCTGATTTCTTCAGCCCTCCAGATGACTCTGAGCAGTGTGTAATCTCTCTGCTGCTCTTTCGTAGTCTCCCCAGCCGTCACATGCCTGGTCACATCACGGAAGTCTACCCAGTGTTCATATGCTAGGCTTCTTCAGGAATTACCCACTGAAAGTGGGTATCACACAGGTATTAGAACAGGAGAGGAAGTTATATGGAGCCAGAGTCGTCTCAGTGCTCAAGTGAGATAATAGTGCAGTCTTTAGACACTAGTTGGGCCCTAAATCCTCAGTCAGTTTTTATGTGAACATTACTATTGTTCTTCCATGGACCTGTGAGCATGCAAGTTCCCGTGGACATTGGCCTGCCTCCATGGGAAAATGTGCTCGTGGACTGGTGGGTGCACTGCAGTTTTGTTGTTGTGGGCTTTGTGTTTTCATCATAAAATTGATGTTACGATTTAAATAAACTTCTGAAATATCACAATGGATGATGAATTCAAAGATTAAAAAGGAAAACAGAAAGCCTGGTATGGTGGCCACACCTTTAATCCCAGCACTCTGAGGCAAAAATATTACTGTGAGTTCAAGGGCAGCCTGGGCTACATAGTAAGAACCTACATCAAACAAGGTAAATGTTCTGTCAAGCTTCTAATGTTCCTTCCATCTCTTCATCTCTGAACCACATCTCTTAGAAGTGTAATTCCTCCTCCTCCTCCTCCTCTTCTTCCTCCTCCTCCTCCTCTTCTTCTTCTTCTTTTTTTTTTTTTTTGAAACAAGATTTCTTTATGTAGCCCTGGCTGTCCTGGAACTCACTCTGTAGCCCAGGCTGGCCTCAAACTCACAGAAATCTACCTGCCTCTGCCTCCCAAGTGCTGGGATTAAAAGGCGTGTGCCACCACAACTGGCAAGTGCACTCTTTTTTCTTTTTTTAATATTTATTTATTTTTATTTTACGTGCATTGGTGTTCTGCCTGTATGCATGTCTGTGTGAGGGTGTCAGATCTTATAGTTACAGACAGTTGTTAGCTGCCATGTGGGTGCTGGGAATTGAACTCATGACCTATTTCCATAGCAGTCAGTGTTCTTAACCGCTGAGACATCTCTCCAGTCCCCTTCTTTTGTTTTTTTCAAGACAGGGTTTCACTCTGTCACCCTGGCTGTCCTGGAAAGTCACTCTGTAGACGAGGCTGGCCTCAAATTCATAGAGATCCACCTGCCCCTGCCTCCTGAGTGCTGGGATTAAAAAGGCATGTACCACCACTACTGCCCAGCAAGTATATTCTTTTTTTTTTTTTTTTTTTTTTTTTTGGTTTTTCAAAACAGGGTTTTTCTGTGTAATAGCCCTGGGTCTCCTGTAACTCACAGAAATCCACCTGCCTCTGCCTACTTTGTACTGTAATTAAAGGCATGCGCTGCCACCACCTGGCATGCATATTTCTTCCCCTTTTTAAAAATATTTTATTTATTTATTTATTAAGAGATTTTCTGTTCATTTTTCATACCATCCACAGATTCTCCTGTCCCCCCTCCTCCCGCCACATATTCCTTCTTAATAAATATACCAAGACACTGTTTTGAGGAAAAAGGGGAAAGGTAAAAAGTAAAATATAAGGATAAACTGGTAAAACTTTTCTGGTAGTGTGGAGCTTTTGCATCTTGACATACTAGGGGCCTGGACAGGCTTTGATGTCCATGTGTGCCTCTCGGAAAGTTGTGTCTCCTGAATGCAGATAGTGGGCCTAGCTGGGTTAGAGGTTAACCAGGTGCTTATTTGACGACACTTCCTTCTCTGACAGGCATGTCTGTGACTGTGCCGTCAGTCAGTCACGCGGACTAGGTTTGTAGTTAACTAGACCTGAGTTTTGGAGTCTAGGAAGCAGTTTCAGAAGTCAAATGACCTTACCAAGGAAGAATAGCCCAAATGAGTGGGAGCTCTCTGATGTCAGCGGCTGGTTTGGGGTTTTTTTTGTTTTTTGTTTTTTCTTTTCTTTTTTAGGGGTCTTGGGGTACCGGGATGGTGGTGGAGACTGTCTCACTATGTAGCCCTGGCTGGCCTGAAACTTGGTGTGTAGACCAGGCTGGCATCAAACTCATAGAGATCCTTCTGTTTCAAGTGTGCACCCCCACATTCTTTTACTGAAACCTATGGATTAACTCCTTTTACTTTGTGATTTAGTACCTTTGTATCTAGAACTTCGCAGTTAGACTTCCTCTTTATCAGTGTACTAGAGTACTCTCTAGCTGCTCTGTTTCTTAACTCATTTATTTTTCTTAGTCAGTCCAGATGTGTCAGACTGACTTCATAACCAAAGATGGGTACTGAGGCTGGAGAGGTGGCTCAGCAGTTAAGAGCATTAGCTGCTCTTCCAGAGGTCCTGGGTTCAATTCCCAGCACCCACTTGGCAACTCACAACCATTTATAACTTTAGTTCCATGGGATCAGATATCCGCTTCTGGTGTGTAGACATAAATGCAGACAAAACACCCATATACATACATAAATTTTTAAAAAGTCTTTTAAAGAAAAGATGAGGATATTGGCTGCAGTTCGAAGAAAAGCTTGTGACCTGAGTTTCCAGTTGTGGTTCTCACTGCATACAGAGAAATTTACCACTTGATTTAGAGGACCCTCGTGTTTTCACTAGTATAATCTTTTCAATAGATTGTTAGGGTTGTTCTGGAAAATAACCTGAGGTGTGAAATATGAACATGAAAGGTTATCTTGGGCTACGCTTAGGTTATCTGCAGGAACTAGGCTGCTGTCAAACACCTGTTTGTTTATAAAATAAATCTTTCAGTGAAAAGCCCTTGTGATCTGGCTTGGACCTTTTTTATTTGGCAAATAATTTGTTGCCTAATAAGTAGCATCTGCTGCTTTGTAATTCTTTCTTTTAAAGGACTTAGAATGTAACAGGAATCAATATTGTATCTACTTGTTTCTATGTGAGGAGTTAGTTGGCCTTATCTAAAAGTGCATCCATCCTAAATGTCTTCCCTGGATTAGTCCTAAGTCAGCTTAGTGCACAGAAGTCATGACCAGATCTGAATTCCTGATGTGTGTTTATTTTTCTGAGTTGTGTCATCTTAAAGTGGGTGCTTTAAGCACCAGTGGATAACAGCATTTGTTCGCCAAGCCTAACATAACAGCCAGAATCCCAATTCTGGAAACTGTCCTCTGACCTCCTCTCATTCGATGTGGCACACGTGAGCCTGTTTGCGCGCTCGCTCGCGCTCTCTCTCTCTCTCTCTCTCTCTCTCTCTCTCTCTCTCTCCCCCTCCCTCTCTCCCTCCCCCCCCCCCTCCCTCTCTCATACACACACATAGAGAGAGAATAATCTTTCAAACTATTAGAATTCTGTTCTGATTTATTTGCCTCTACATGATCTGGGAATACTTTGACTAGTTAAAATTGGGGGCTACTAAGATGGCTCGGTGGTTAAAAAAGCTCCTGCCAGGCAGGCCTGGTCACCTGAGTTTGTTCTGTTCCCTGGAACCTAGGGTGGAATGAGAGAATTGAATTCTGAAAGTCCCCCTCTGACCTCCACCCACATGCATGTGGCACATGCACACGTCATACACACACACTCTCTCCCCTAATAATAATAAATAATTTTAAAGAGGGTTGTCAGTCCCAGCACTCAGGAGACAGAGGCAGACAGATCTCTGTGAGTTTGAGGACAGTCTAGTCTACAGAGTTCTAGGGCTACATAGAGAGACTGTCTCAAAAAATTTAAAAATAGGGCTCTTGGGAGGCTGGGAGATTGTTCAGTCAATAAAGTGCTCTCCTTACTGAGAACCTGAGTTTAGATCCTGGTGCGAAAACACTTGCCAATAGTCCCAAGGCTGGGAACCCGGGACTGGAGGGTCCCTGCTGCTTGCTGCTTGCTGCTAGCCTACCAGTCCATGGCGTCCGGTTCACTGAGAGCCTGTTTTCACAAAATATGAGAAAGAGAAGACACCCAATGTAAACTCTGACCTCCAAATGCAGGCACATGTTTGTACCCAAATAGGTAAACAGAAACCAACCAAAAACAGGCTGGGCATGGTGGCACGTACCTTCCTTAATCCCAGCACTCAAGCAGAGGCAGGAGAGTCTCTATGAATTCAGATCCAACCTGGTCTACATAGCAAGTGCCAGGCCAGCCATGAATGCATAGTTAAAACCTTGTCTCGAGGGGGGGAATGCACATGGAAATACTAGGCTTATGGTGCAGCCCTGTAATCTGAGCACTTGGATGATGGAAGCTAGAGGACCAAAATCCAGGGTCATCCTCAGCTATATAGCATGTTCTAGGCTAGCCAAGAATACAAGAAAGTGTCTCAAAAGAGGGGAGAAAGCTATTGGACTCAAGTGTAGCTCAGAGGTGGAGTGATTGCTGAGCATGTGCAGATTCCTAGGTTCGGTGCCCAGGAGCACCACAAGGAAGATGACAAACCAGTGTATGTGTAATGTGGTGTAGCCAGAGGTCTGTTTCTACAGTAACATTTTTCTGTTACATCTGCTTCACGGTTGTACTTTTATTGGTTATCAGTCAGATAGTGTGGCAGCAAAAGCTTATGTGCAGATTGGAAGATGACTTCCATCATGTGGATTTTGAAGACAGAACACCTATACACAGTGTCTCAGGAAAGCATCAGTCAGGTTCTCTAGTCACCAGCACTCTTCTAGGCCTAGATTGTTTTTAGAAATTCCTCTCTGTTCCCACATTGCATTATTCCTTTTCCTCCTAACATGTACTTTCCTCTTTTCTTTAGGAATGACATCTTTGTGTTTCTGTTAAGCACTCGAGCTGGAGGACTGGGTATCAATCTCACGGCTGCAGATACAGTAAGTGATGGGAGAGAGCATGATGCATTGGCTCTTCAGGGCTCTCCTATAAATATTTCATTCATCAAGCATTTTATCTTTCCTCTTGGTTTTTCCTATCCATTCTCTTTGAATGATTTCTTTACACATTAATTAATAGAAGATTAATGACTTGCTTACTGTGTGTCAAGTACTTTGCTGACAGTTGGGGGATACAGCAGTGAAAATAAACGGGGGTGGGGGGGTGGGGGGGTGGAGGAGGGGACGGACAGCCAAGCAATCCACTTAGATTTGTTTAAGGAGCTGTAACTAAACAAATCAGAATGATAGTTATGACTAAAATATGTGGTTTCATTACTGAGAAAGGTAATGCTTTTGTGTTCTGAACCTCAGGAGCTGTTTGGATAGCAATGACCTTTAAAAAAAAATAAACTAAGCCAAGTAGTGGGGGAGTATGCCTTTAATCTCAGTACTTGGGAGGCAAATGCAGGTGGATCTCTGTGAGTTTGAGGCCAGCCTGGTCTACAGAGTTAGTTCCAGGACAGCCAAGGCTACACAGAAAAACCCTGTCTCGAAAAACATAGATGGATGGATGGATGGATGGGTGGGTGGGTGGGTGGGTGGGTGAGTGGGTGAGTAGATGGGTGGATGGGTGGATGGATGGAATCTGTGCAACGATATCCCCACACACATTAGGAAGGTGCAGGTTCATGAGCTCATGGAGAAAAGAGGACAGGATGATGATGAGGTCTGAGGAAGCTCATAGTACCTACCAGAGCTGGAATTAGATCCCGGTCTCCATCTCCACTCCTAAGTTAGGCCCACTTTTTCTCTTTAGTAACTTGGCATCCTCAAACCATGTGCCTTAGAGAATGAAAATCAAATTCTATGGGAATGCTAATTATCGACCGTAAGATTCAAACTTGCCTTATTTACTACCAAGTGGGACAGGGCATGCGGGCCTGAAGACTGTTGGCATAACTCTATGGAGTACACCAACCTGCCATGTCCTGGAAGGATGACTATGGTTACGTGTGTTGTTCATGTGGTTACTCTGATGTGGTTGCTCACATCTGCCCTATTACATGACAAAGATTTGCTCTTGACCTTGTTTTTCTTAGTTCGCCTTTTTTGAAGATGTCATATAGTACCAACAGTTACATACTCATTAGTTTTTCCTAGCTGATCTTTTGAGTGCATCACAGTCCCTGGCCATATACCTCTTGGTCCAAATCCATTCTTGGCTCTGCCAACACTCAAGCACAGTTTGTTTGTAGCCTTCTTTACAGAATATGCTACTTAAAGCTCCTATCCATGGTTTACAAGCCTCTTCACTTGCCAGCCTGATTGCCAGATCCCTTCCCCTCCCAGAAGTAAATGACTGACTTGTAATTTTTTGAGTACACCATTACCATATTACACTACTGTTAATTTGTTACCTGAGCCTAGATCATTATGTTCTGAGCTACCTTTTCCACCTAGTAAACTTCTGTTTGTGTTTCAAAATACCTAGTCCAATATCACATCCCTTCCTAGTTCCTTCCCTGTGCTCAGTCATGTTATATTGTAAGTAATGATTGTACATGCTAGGCTTTGACCTACCTCATCAGTAGAAAGGAAGCCCTTTTTCTAATACCTGGGCCTGGCACCGTTTTAGGCACTAAGAATTCAACATTCAGTGAAATGAAGTTCTATTTTTCTCCTAGTAATTACATTGCTAGTTGTGGTAGTTGATAGAGTATAAACAGAAGAACTAATTTAAATACTGTGATGGAAAATACAACCATGCAAGTGGTAAGAGGACCCAGGTTGCTGTTCATAAGGGATGTTAAAGCCTCTCTCATGGGTGACATTTAAGTCAGGACCTGAAGAGAGTGAGAAAGCAAGCCAAGAAGTAGTCTGGCAGAAAGAAAACACTTCAGGCAGAGGAGGTAAGTCTCGGGCCTTAGACTAAGAACCTGGTTGACATGATCAAGCGACAGAGAGAAAGTAGAACAGAGTTAGTGAAGGAGGAGTGTAGTGGGCCACACAAGCACGTCCTGCAGGGCTGGATAGGTCCTGGCAAGACTCTGAGATCGAAGAGTACAAGAATTTGAACAAAAGATACCAGTAATATTCATTTTATCTGCCACCACAAAGCAGCAAAAAGTCCACATACGACTTCTAACCACAAAGTGTCTCATTTGAAAAAACTTTTTAAATTATTAAGTTGGCACCAAGTTTGTAGTCATTACATTAAGTAAAGAATATACCTACATAATAAACTTTTTAAATAAATAGAGCAACCTGAAAAAAAAACAAAACTAGTGGAACATTTGACACTATTTAAGAAACCAGTGCATCTCTTCTGGTTTCATAAGGAAGTTGGATGAGTTCCTGGGCTGCTCATCAGGTGTTTCGTTTCTAATTTATTTGCACACGGTGTGCTTTGTGGGGAAAAACTTGACGTCTTAATGACTGAGGAAGTGATTGTAAGCATGTATTTGTAAACACTGGGACTAGTCTACTAGGTTAGTAAAAACATGGTTTTAGAAGTGATGAACGACAGGTGATTTTTACCACATTGTTCTTTGCTAAGGATATCTTTATGTTTGACTCTGTTTAGGGAGGCATTGTTATAATAAACTGCCCAGAATTATTTTACTTTCTGACTTGTTTCAGATGCTTACGTGTAGAGAGAGGATATATAGCAACATGATATGTCCTATGCCCAGTGGAGTTAGCTTTTAGCTCTCTCAAGGGACTGGACTAACATGTGTTCTCTTGGAAGAGAAAGCGCCAGTCCCACTTCCAGTTGTTAGCCAAAATTCTCTGGTTGTTCCTGTGGAGTTTTCCCTGTTTTCCATTTCACTCCCTCATTCCTTGGCTTATATAGTCCAATCTCGGAACACCATGCCAGCTCTTACCATGCCTCCCGGCATGCCTGGCTTAGTGTTTACAGCTTCATGAAGGTACTGTTCATAGATTTCACCTTAGTCATAGCTGGGCTGCACATTCTACATGACATACTTTCATCATCCCTAGCTAAATCAGCTCGACTCCTGTAATTGTTTGTTTCTGGAGACTGAAGTGTGGCTGTCATCTGTGTCTCAGTTGAGCACTCGGTTGTCCCGTGTCTCCCCCCCACACACACACCCACCAGGTCATGCCACAGTGGTCCCAGCGTTCATCTGTCTTATTTTGTGTCCCATTCTTTTCACTCTTGTGCTTGCTTTAACCTGTTGATTTATATATGTTTTTATTATTTTTCCTGTGATTTTTCTTTTTCTAAACAGTATCCTGTTTTAGTCTGTTCTCTTCCCAAATTATCTTTTTTTTTTTTCTAAATATATCTTTTAAGTTATTTTCTTAGGCTTTAGTCTTCTGTTTATGAGCCCAGAAGAGCCCAAGTTGAATCAGGGTTTAATTGTCACTGAGATGTCTAAGGAAAAATGCAGATGTTAAGGCAGTCTTATGATTCATGGTGTAGGCATGTCTACTGTGAAGTCATGCTGAACCATTGCTCCAGGCTTCATTCAAGATACTCTTTTTAGCTGTGATTTCATCACATGTGTGTGTCGTTTGTACACATGTTGGATAATCCTAATGTTGAAATAGTTTATTTTGTGTATGGGTGTTTTACCTGCGTGTATGTCTGTGTGCCACTTGCATTGGTGTCAAAGAGGTCAGAAGAGGGTGTCAGAAGCCCTGGAACTAGAGTTACAGAGGTTGTGAGCTATTGTTTGCTGTGGGCTCTGGGAATTGAACCCAGGTCCTCTGGAAGAGCATTTGCAGCTGAGCCATCTTTCCAGCCCCATCCAAGTCTTTTTTTTTCCCTTAAGTCTGTATTTCCTTATTTTGCTCTTCCTGAAAATTTTAGATGGATTGTCTAAGATAGATATGGTAGTGTATACTTTGGAGGCAGAGGCAAGGGATCTTTTTAAGTTCAGAGCCAGTCTTGTCTACATAGTGAATTCCAGGCCTACCAAGCTATATAGGAAGACCCTATCTCAATAAAGAAATAAAGGTACTGAGGATATAGGTGACTAGTGGAGTATTTGTCTAGCTGCTAGCATATAACAGTTTGATCCCCTATACCATGATAAATGACAGAAAGCAGGGGTGGAAAGGTAGGTGGATGGATGTATAGTTAGGTAGCTCTTCTAAAAATTTTAGGCTCAATTTAAAATTACAGTAAGTATTCTGGTAAAGTTTGTGTCCTCTACAAGTGGCAGACATTGTATATTTCCGCATCAGGTCTATAGATATTGTTTTGGCCAGCATTTTGTATTTTCTTCCCCCAAGGACTTAACCTATGCCAAAGTTAAGGAATCATACCTAATATAAGAGCAAGACCAGACAGGGGTGGTGACATACATCTTCTATCCCAGTACTTGGAAGACAGTGGCGCAGGGACCACAAGACTGTTCACTGAACTCCACGGAAAGATGTGTCTGAAAGAATAAAATGAAATATCAAAACAAAAATGACATCATACAAAAGAGCCAGTGACGTGCTTAAGTAATACATCCAGAAGCATTAAAATGCTGATGCCATAGCCAGGCATCGTAGTGCACACCTATAATCCCAGCACTCATGAGGCAGAGGCAAAAAGATCACTGTAAGCTCAAGGGTAGCCTGGTTTGCATAGTAACATCCTATATCAAAAAGTAAAAGCAGGAAGCTGGAGAGATGGCTCAGTGGTTAAGAGCATGTACTGTTCCTCTAGAGGACCCTGGTTCTACATGGAAGCTCATAACCATCTGTAACCTTAGTCCCAGAAGATCCAACACTCAGTACACAAATAAATTGCTTATGAATAATATTTAGCACTTGGAAATAGAGGCTGAAGGATCAGTATTCAAGGTCTGCTGTGGAACAGTCCTTTTCTACACTATGAATATGTATTACTCTCGTTGGTTAATAAAAAGCTGACAGGTCAGTAGCTGGGCAGGAAGTTAATGGGAAAGCCAAACTGAGAATGATGGGAAGGAGGAGGGTGGAGTCAGGAGAGACATCAGCCAGCCACCTGGGAAGCAAGACATGCTAGAGGACAGGTAAAGCCACAAGCTACGTGGCAATTCATAGATTAATAGAAATGGGTTAATTTAAATGACAAAGGTCATCCTTAGCTACAAAGCAAATTCAAGGTCAGCTTGGGTTCCATGAGATGGGGGTCTCATGGAACCCCAAACCAAAGAAACAGTATTGTGCTCCAGGAAAGGCAACACAGAGAAAGTTTCAGGAGAGATGACTTAGCCCTTAAAGTAGCGCACAGGAGTCCTTGGGGACGCTGCTGCTTGTGGTCATTGCTCTTGGCTATGCTCGGCCCATTGTGTTCTTCCGCATCACCGTCAGTGGTGAGCCTTGGAATGCAGTTCATTTGAATCAGAGCTGAACATTTACTCCTTGTGGAAATTTGGCATAAGATTGATACTGATAGCAATTGTTTACAGATGAAGTAACAGGTTGACAAGAGAACTTTATTGCTGAGGATTCAGTTCTAAGGATTCCCACTTTCACAGAATTATCCAGAATCCATGTGCCAGGGTGGTGACTTCATACTGTATAGTGGCACTGGGCAAGTTCAAACATGGGGAGAAAATTTGAAAGTGAGGTAGTCCTGACATCTTGACCATGACAAATGTTGGTTCAAACACAAACGATGCCCTCCCATATGCACTGCTAAGGCTGAATGATTGGATAGTAAGCCTGTGGTCCTTAGGAAGGAGAGAAATGGCATGAGCATTAAGAGTAAGAGTCAGAGCCAGGCAGTGGTGGTGCACGCCTTTAACCCAAGCACTTGGGAGACAGAGGTGGGTAGATCTCTGTATGTTTGAGGCCAGTCTGGTCTATGGAGTAAGTTCCAAGACAGCTAGAGCTACATAATAGACCTTGACTTTAAAAAAAAAAAAAATCTAGGGTCACCTGATAGTCACCTGATCTTATTGGTTGATTATTGTACTGCTTTGGGGGAACCCTTTAAACATTTCATTTTAGCATTCGTGGAACAAGAAGTATGTTGATGAGAACTGGGGAATGCTAGGAGAATTGTGTGTGTCTTTGGTACTTAAGATTTTCCCATCTTTTATTGCCAGTCCTCCATTAGACTATAATCTTAGATAAATTATAATTTATCTGTAAAGTAAGATTTTTTTGTTTGTTTTTTCAGTGTTGCAAATCAAACCAAGGGCTGTGTCCATGCTAAGCACATGCTGTGTGTGCTCAACCATTGAGCTGTGTGCCCAGTGCTAAAGTAGAGGTCTTATTAGTACGCAAGTCACAGAGATTATGGGGTGTAAGCGAGTTACTGCACTTAGAATGGTGGTTGTATTTCAAGAGTCCTCTACTGATGATATTAGCATACCAAGTACTAGATGTAGATATTAACTATATTGGGAGGGGGGGTTAATTGTTTAAGGGACTCTTGTTGCTTTGTCCAACCTGGTCTTTGTTGTTGTTGTTGTTTAAGATTTATTTATTTGTTATGTATACAGTGTTCCATCTGCATGCATGCCTGCATGCCAGAAGAGGGTACCAGATCTCATTATAGATGGTTGTGAGCCACCATGTGGTTGCTGGGAATTGAACTCAGGACCTCTGGAAGAACAGGCAGTGCTCTTAACCGCTGAGCCATCTCTCCAGCCCCCCCCCCAAAAAAAAAAAACACCTGGTCTTAAACTCATAGACTCAAGTGGTGCTTCCTCGTGAACTTCCCAAGTATCAGGGACTACAGGCACACACCAGCACTCCTCTTATCTTACCCCCCTTTTAATTTATTTTTAGGGGTGTGTGGGTGGGTGGGTGTGTGTGTGTACTCCCATGAAGACTAGAGATGTCACATCCTCTAGAATTGGAGTTACAGGAGGTTTATCAGCCTCCTGTTGGGTACTAGGAATAAGACCTGGATCCTCATTCTCTTAATCACCGAGCCATCTCTCCAGTGCATACTTGCATCTTTTCAATGAACACTATACATAGACCAGGAGCATGCCTGTTTTTCCAAGAGCAGCAAACAGTTAGCTTGGTCTTCCAAGGACTTACTTTCTCACCATTACATAGATGATAGGAACAAAATGTGACCTGGCTAGCACCAGTGTTTACAGACAGATGAATAGCCATACACTGAAAATTCCTGTCCTGCACCCAGAGTACATCAGTCTTTGTTGTATTCTCTTCTTGCCTGTGCAGGTGATTTTCTACGACAGTGACTGGAACCCTACTGTAGACCAACAGGCCATGGATAGGGCCCACCGCTTAGGGCAGACAAAGCAGGTCACTGTGTACCGGCTTATCTGTAAGGGCACGATCGAGGAACGCATTCTGCAGAGAGCCAAGGAAAAGAGTGAGGTAAGCAAGGGGAGGGAGGGATTGTGCAACAGGGGATAGAAGCCAGCCCCAGTGACTGGATTGAGACTGTTGAAGAGTCTTGTCTTTCCTTAGTCATGGGAAACAACAAAGCCTGTACATAGGATGCTCATGTGCACACTGACACCACAGGGGGCCTGTGTGGGGGCTAACATTTCAGAGTCTGCCTCAGTTTGCCCACTTGACTATGTGCCAGAATAATGGTATGTTTTGAGTTATTTTTAACTGACTATTAATAGTCCCGAACAAAAAAAAAAAATCCCCAATTGTCCTTTCTTTGGGACAAATACGGTGGAGGAGCCAGCCAAGTGAATAAGAAGTAGTAGAGCCAGAACCTCCTATGGAAGTGATTCAGAGGGATGATTCTGGATGTTTGCGGTGTGGGAGTGGGTACTTGGAAATGACATGTTAACCCCTTTTGTGTAGATTCAGCGGATGGTGATTTCTGGTGGGAACTTCAAACCAGATACCCTGAAACCTAAAGAAGTGGTTAGCCTTCTTCTAGACGATGAAGAGCTGGAAAAGAAGCGTAAGTACTCTGGCAACAAACCTTCTGTCCTTCCCAGACTCCCAGATGAGATGAGCACTGTGTATGCCAAGGCCAGAATTTATTTTCATTTTAAATTACGTGTATGTGTGTGTATATTTCTGTACTAAAGTGTGCTCACATATGCGCGCGAATGACACAGCACATGTGTGGTAGAAGACAGCCTGCAGGATATTGTGGTCAACTTCCACTATATATGGGTTCTAGGTTCAAATTCAGGTTGTCAGATTTGGCAGCAAGTGCCTTTACCTGGTAAAACCTCCCACTGGCCCAGAGAAATATTTTATACAGAATTTCAATAGCAAGTTGCTGTAACCATGAAGACCTTTCACCTAGAGTTTCTAGATTTTGAGAATGTTGAGTTTTGGGTTTATCCTGTGAGTTCCTGTGAGCACTTCCACAGCCCCACATCTCAAAATAAGCTCTTTTCAAGTAGGAAAGACAAGGAAAGCCACAATAATTAAGTGGAATCATGGTTTGAACTTAGAAGCTATTAAGACACCAATAATTACTGTTTTTGACTTAGGAAAACACCAGTTTTTTGTTTTTTGTTTTTTTGAGACAGTTTCTCTGTGTATCCCTGGCTTTCCTGGAACTGGCTCTGTAGGCCAGCCAGGCTGGCCTCGAACTCCCAGAGATCTGCTTGCCTCAGGGTTCCCATCTTTGCCTCCCAAGTGCTGGATTAAAGGCATACAGCAGCACCACCAGTATTTTTATTAAACAACACAAAATTATACCTTAGGAACCACTAGAGGATGTGGCCCTACATTTCAGAGGGTAGAAGTTGTGATTCTCAAAGACTCTTGAGTGTTTTTATATTTTCTTGGTAGTGAGGCTACGGCAGGAGGAGAAACGGCAGCAGGAGGAGACCAACCGAGTGAAAGAGCGGAAGCGCAAGCGGGAGAAGTACGCGGAGAAGGTATCTGCAGACTGGGGTGGCTAGGGACTGCGGGAGAAGTCTGCGGAGAAGGTATCTGCAGACTGGGGTGGCTAGGGACTGCGGGAGAAGTCTGCGGAGAAGGTATCTGCAGACTGGGGTGGCTAGGGACTGCGGGAGAAGTCTGCGGAGAAGGTATCTGCAGACTGGGGTGCATAGGGACTGCGGAAGAAGTCTGCGGAGAAGGTATCTGCAGACTGGGGTGGATAGGGACTGGCAGGGCTTGGACTAAGTGTCAGAAGGACAAAAAAGGCCTTGGATCACTGTGTGCACGCATATCTATGCATACGTGATAAACCACAGCCTGCATGTGGAGATCAGAGAAGAACTCGGGAAAGCTGGTTTTCTACCCCCATCTGTGTGGGGGCTCTGAGGGTTAATGTCAGGTGCTCCAGATTGGCAAGCAAGTGCTTTGTCTGCTGAGCTGTGTCACTAGCCCCGTCTGTGTGATCTGAAACAGTTGTGTGCTGACGGACATTTGATGATGTAAAAGACATCAAATGTAGAGCTATGTTCCTTTTCACAGACTCTAGTGTTGGTCACAGTTGGACTGGGACCTATCTCAGTGATAACGATGACGGCCAAGGTGATGTTACTACATAACTAGCTTTTATAGAACTTGTTGGTTTTGGAGACGGAGTCTGTCTACATAGCCCTGGCTGTCCTGGAACTCACAAAATCCTCCTGCCCCAGCCTCAGGAGTGCTGGGATTAAAAGTGTGTGCTACCATGCTTGACTTCTTTCATAGAGTCTTTCAAAAAGACTAGCCGAGCATGGTGGCACCCCACCTTTAATCCCAGCACTTGGGAAGCAGAGATAGGCGTATGTCTCTGAGTTCCAAGCCAGTCATGGCTACACAGTTGAGACTATTCAAAATAAAAGGTTAGGGCAGGATCCCTTTGGTCATAGGCCTTTGATGGTTAGCAGCCTAGAGCTGGTCTATATAGCCTCTTTTAATGAAGAGCCAGTTTTAGCCTGGGGACACTTTGTACTTGCCTCTCTTACAGAGTTGGGAAGTCCTAAAAATGAAAGCTGAGCTCCTCCTGGCCTGGGCTGCCTTCTCTGCCCCTTCCCAGGCAGGCTCTTTTCCTCACTCTGTTCTCATAGCTAACCCATTACCTTTAACATTCAGAAAAAGATGAAGGTCTGGGGGTGTGGCTTACTAAGAGGTGGCTTTCTCACATAGGACACTACAGAAATTAACAATGCTTTTGTGTGTGTGTGTGTGTGTGTGTGTGTGTGTGTGTTCCTGTGCACATGCCACAGTGGGTATAGGAGGGTCAAAGGACATCTTTGTGGAGTTGGTTCTCTCCTTCTGCCTTTATATGGATCCTGGGGTTTGAACTGGGATCCCCAGACTTAAGTGGCAATCACCTGTACCCACCGAGCTACCTTGCCTATTGTAGAGTAACCATTTAGATCAGATGTCATCCATGCTCCAAATACAGAATAGAAAGTACTCAATGACAATATAACTACATGGTGTTGTACACTCTTCACCCTGTAATAGACGTAGACAACATGACTGTTGCAACAATCCAGAAAAGGTCCTGATGACCTGAGTTTGATCTCAGGAACCCATGCGGCAGAAGGGAAGAACCAGTTCCCGCAAGGTGTCCTCTGACTTCCACATGAATGCAGCACATGCACATACACACAATAAGTAAGTAAATAAGCAAGCCCAGTAGACGGTATATATGAAGAGACACCATATACCTTTCTCCTCCTCTGAGTTTTGACTTCCTTTATGGTGATTCAGGGCTTGAGATGTGGCTCAGTGCTGGAGTACTTGCCTCAAACGTGAGAGATTTTGGTTCAGTCCTCAGTACACATATAACCTATACACACAAAAAAGGAATGGAGCCAGAATGGTGATGCCTTCAAGAAGTTAGAGGCAGGAAGATGGAGGGAATTTGAGGCCAGCCTGAGCTGGAGAGCAAGATCCTGTCTTAAGCAAGTTTCAGTGGTGTGTGTTTGTCATCCCAGCACTTGGATGGCTGAGGCAGGAGGATGAGACTAGACCAGGAAACGTAACAAGTACCAGGCTATCTGGAGCCGTATAGCAAGACTCTGCCTGTCATCCTTTTATTTCCTAATCTCGCTTTTCTCTTTGGGGAAATGCTCATGTTGTTTTTTTTTTATGTATTTTCTGACCTTTGTATTCCCAGAAGAAAAAGGAAGATGAATTGGATGGGAAAAGGAGAAAAGAGGGCATGAACCTTGTGATCCCATTTGTTCCTTCTGCTGACAACTCCAACCTCTCTGCTGATGGCGATGACTCCTTCATAAGTGTCGATTCAGCCATGCCCAGCCCTTTCAGTGAGGTGAGGTTCCTTCTGGATGTCTTCATCACACTACTGGGACTGCATCCTGACCTTATGGCGGGGACATGATGCTGGACTGCTGGGCAGTGTTTGCTTCCAGCCTTGTGGGAAAGGGTTGCATAAGGGCAGGCTGGCTCTCAGAACCCAAGGCAGGATCAACACTGAAGGCAGGCCGGAGAAAGAATACATGCATGTCCCCTGAGGCGTGTTCTCACTTGAGCATGAGGGCTGCAGCCAGTGAGGGTATGATCTCAACCTTTCTGCTTCTAGATCTCAATCAGCAGTGAGCTGCACACTGGCTCCATTCCCCCTGATGAGAGCAGCAGTGACATGTTGGTTATCGTGGATGACCCAGCCTCCTCAGCTCCTCAGTCTCGAGCCACTAATTCTCCTGCTTCCATAACAGGCTCTGTCTCGGACACTGTGAATGGTAAGTGATGCTTCTGTCTCATACAGCTCCAGCCCGCTCCACTACTTCGTAGGAAGCATTCATTTGGTGGTGGGCAAGGTCCAATTCTTTTTAGGATAAGAGACTTTTTATGACTTGTTTGTTTTTAAGACAGAGTGTCTCACATAGCTCTGACACTCACTGTGTAGACCAGGCTGGCCTTAAACTCATAAGAGATCCTCATGCCCTGACTCCCACCCAGATCCTGGCATTAAAGGCATGCACCACCACATCAGGCACATTTTTGTTTATTGTATGTGTACACACATGTGGAGGCCAAAGGACAGGTTATGAGAGTTGGTTTTCTCCAAATCCAGGGATCTAATCAAGCTGTCACACCTGATATCCAGTCTTTAGCCATCCCACAAACCCAGATACCAGAATTTTATTCCTTCTTCCAAGAGTAAAAGGGAGCAAAAGATTTTACTTAACTGTGTGTGTGTGTGTGTGTGTGTGTGTGTGTGTGTGTGTGTGTGTGTGTGTGTGTTTTCAACTGTGGGGTGTGATAGTGTACCTAGGTGCATGTAGAGGCAAAGGTGGTGTCTAAGGTGGTGTCTTTCCTGAGTGTGTATGTATGGAGGCCGTGGGTTGGATCCCGTGTCTGCCCTCCCCATCCCCAGCACACATGCTGCCACACTCTTAGAGGTGCAGGAGACCCAAACTCAGGTCTTCGTGCTTGCGTGGCAGGCATTTTTACCAGGGGAGCCAGCTCCCCAGCCCCTGTTTTTGCTAGTTTTTAATCAAGTTAGCTTCGGGGGCATTTCTTCTGTGGTTGTATGAAGCCCAATGGTATTACTTTCTCTTGAGGAACCTTAATTTTAAAGCCTGAAACTAGGACTGAGCACAGTGGTGTGAGGATAGTCAAGGCCAGCCTTGGCTACATAGCGAGACCCTGTCTCAAAATTTAAATTAAAAAAAACAAAAACAGCCGGGCGGTGGTGGTGCACGCCTTTAATCCCAGCACTCGGGAGGCAGAGGCAGGCGGATCTTTGTGAGTTCGAGGCCAGCCTGGTCTACAGAGTGAGATCCAGGAAAGGCGCAAAGCTACACAGAGAAACCCTGTCTCGAAAAACCAAAAAAAAAAACAAAAACAAAAACAAAAACAAACTTAGAAGTAGGATTGGATATGTGGTTCAGTGGTAGAGTATGTATATAACATGCCCAAGGCCTAGCTAGATTCAGTACCCAGATATTTTTTTTTTTTTTTTTAAGAAATAGAGGTTCAAGGCAGAAACACTTTTAATTTCCCACAGCAAGTCCTTAGAGTTCATTTAGTAAGGGGCAAGAATAAAAATAAAATAATAAAATAACCATGGTGGAGCCACTTCTTAGAAGGAAAGACAGTTTGAAGAACATAGCTATGTTTAAAGAGCCCCAGATGTCCTCAGATACTCAGCAAGCCAGGCACCATATCCTGTGCCTGTAGTTCCAAAGCTCAGGAGACTGAGATTGGAGGATTACTTGAGATCAGGAGTTTGTGGCCAGCCTGAGCAACATTCGGAAACCTTGTCTCAAACAAAACAGAATACCTTGAGAGCCAGCATTTCCTGTCAAGGGGATATTTGGTGCTTGTTTTTTTTTCCTTTGGGGCGGGATGTTTGTTTTTTGTTTTATTCTTTTCGAGACAGAGTTCCTCTTTGTAACAGTCCTGCCTGCCCTGGATCTCACTCTGTAGACCAGGCTGGCCTCGAACTCACAGAGATCCGCCTGGCTCTGCTTCCCAAGTGCTGGGTTTACAGGCGTGTGCCACCACCGCCCAGCAAGGGAATATTTGTTAACATTTTAAGAGATTTCTTTTTTTCCCTCTTGGCTATTTGTTTCCACAGGAATTTCCATTCAGGAAGTGCCAGCTGCAGGACGTGGTCACTCAGCTCGAAGCCGAGGCCGCCCCAAGGGTTCAGGAAGCACAGCCAAAGGAGCAGGGAAAGGCCGAAGCCGGAAGTCCACAGCGGGCAGTGCTGCTGCCATGGCAGGAGCCAAAGCAGGGGCTGCAGCGGCATCTGCAGCTGCCTATGCCGCATACGGGTACAACGTGTCTAAAGGTGCGGAGGCCAGGGGGCCTGCAGACTGTGGTCCAGGACTGTCTGAGAGTCTGTTTAGCATTCTACAAGGTAGAGTGGGCAGGATACTCCAGGCCAGAATCCCAGAGCCTGGTTTCAAACTGAGCAGTTCTGACTAGCCCCTTTTCCTCTTGGCTTGAGAAAGTGCTGTGTTTGGCTAGTAGCTATGGCCAGAGTAAGTTGAAACATCCAGTTTTCCTGCCTTTCCCCCTTTTGTGTGTGTGTGTGTGTGTGTGTGTGTGTGTGTGTGTGTGTGTGTGTGTGTTTTTGAGACAGGGTTTTCTCTGTGTATCTTTGCGCCTTTCCTGGATCTCGCTCTGTAGACCAGGCTGGCCTCGAACTCACAAAGATCCGCCTGGCTCTGCCTCCCAAGTGCTGGGATAAAAGGCGTGCACCACCACCGCCCGGTGCCTTTCCCTTTTTTAATTCTAGGTTGGTTGGTTGGTTTGTTTTTCCGAGACTTTCTTTTTAGTAATCCAAACAAGGATAGTTAACATTCATCCAGCTACCTGAGCCATGGCTCAGGCAGTGAACACCTGGTGCCCATAGGAGCAGAGCCATAGAGCTCCTAGACCCTGCTCTTGAGTGGAACAAGCCCCAAAAGAAACAGCTTCCTTGTGGTTACAGGTCAAAAGGGGGAGGAACCATGGACCTGCTCTAAGGATTGTGGGTACCATTCAGAATGGAGGAGAACGTGAGTGAGAAAGGATTCAGACAAACGTAAGAGTTGGCAACCACGGTGGCATGTTGAGGTTCACTGAGCATATCAGCCAAGTCATGCCGAGGAGTAGCAATGAAAGTCAAGGTTGGAGGACATGACGAGACCTGATGGATAGGAGCTTCACAGGTGTGTGGGAAAGGACTGTTGACAGCTGGAGAGAAGTGGCTGCTATGACGGAGACATAGAAAGTATGATTGGAGTCAGAATGCAAGCCGTCCAAGTGCTGTGAGGAGGAATTGACTGAGCTGCCTCCCCACCTCTGTGCAAAGCCTGACCTCAGCCAGATACGGTGGTGCACATCCATAGTCTCAGCGCCCAGAGGCAGGTTCTAGAGCAGCCAGGGCTTCATAGTGACACCCTGCTGTAAACAGATATCTCATGTGGGCCTAGCGTAGCTCATAGGGGTTTTGGGTCAACTTGTTAGAGTAGCATATATCAGAGGCTTGCCTTGTTCTCATGCTATAGACAATGGTGACCTTGGACTTCTGGATTGTTAGAGCAAGGGAAGGCATACTTGTATAAAAAGTGCTTGGCCTATTGTGAGTGCTCAGTAAAAGTTGGTTCACCTCCTTTCTCCCACTGCAGGAGCCTCCAGATTCATTTATTGCTTTATTAAGGAAATAAGTACAGTAGCCTACCCTGGTGTTTCTTAATCCTTTGCTAGCTCCTTTGTATCCTTGGAAAGAGCAGTGTCTCCAGTAATCAAAGCCTGTCAGTATGACAGGGCTCAACATGGCTGGGGCAGTGTGATACACGTCAGAGAAGCAGGCGGGAAGAGACAGGATAAGCAGATAGACTGGCCAGAACAATCAACAGACACTGTTAGCTGGGGATGAAGACGGAGAAGGACTGGTCTAGAAGTGACCGGTAGTACCACTGTGAACAGAGTGAACAGAGATCTGTCTGCCCACCAAGTAATACAGGAGAAACATAACCAGGCATGGTGGTACACACCTGCAGTTCCAGTACTTGGGAGAATCGAGAGTTTGAGGTTATCCTCTGCTGCATAGTAAGTGTGACAAGTCCAGGAAAAGAAGTCAACAAGCAGAACAAACATGCTAGACAATGTTGAGGTACGAGAAGGAGGTACCTTTGTCTCATTGTTGTCCAGAGAGCAGTCACCTAAGATGAGAGGTTAACCAGGTCCTTGACATGACAGAGCTTGGAGAACAGAGGTAGCCTTGGCTGGTGCCAGGGAATTGACTGGATATAGACACAAGCTAGGCTAGGTCACCTTGTGTTCCCTGGCCAGACTTGTTGAAGAGCAGAGGCCTCTGAAATAAGGAAGCAGCAGCCGGGTGGTGGTGACACACACTTGTAATTCCAGCCCTCGGGTGGCAGGAACAGGTGGATCTCTTGAGTTCCAGGACAGCCAGGATTGTTACACAGAAACCCTTTCTCAAAACCAAACAAAAGGCCGCTAAACTCAGGTGCTTTCCAGAAGAAGACAACAAAACATTAGTGCCTAGTGAGTTAGAATTTTCATCCTGTAAGCAGGCCTCCTACACTGGACACATGCCCTCTCCAGAGTCTGAAGAGCGCATCTTCCTCTCTGGGTGAGGTAATGCAGGTAGGGCTGAGTGTGTCACCATTTCTTAACCCAGCCATCTTACAGACAGGCAAATACACCTCAAAGATGTCGGCAAAGAGCAGCAGAGCAGGGTTCCCACCCCTTTCCTCCAGCCCACACTTAGACAGTACTGCAGACTGCCAAGGCAGTTCACAGGCAACTGCCACTAAGGGTCATTGTGATTTTCTCCAACCCCACAGGAATCTCCGCAAGCAGTCCTCTGCAGACATCCATTGTCCGACCTGCTGGCCTTGCAGACTTTGGACCTTCAAGCGCCTCTTCTCCCTTAAGTTCCCCTTTGAACAAAGGAAATAATATTCCTGGGACTCCTAAGAGCCTTCATATGACCAGCAGCCTAGCCTCAGACTCCTTGATCCGGAAACAGGGCAAAGGCACCAACCCTGCCGGAGGACGGTGACCATCTCTGCCCTCGAGCTTCCTTCCCGGGCCACACCAGGGGCCACAGGTGGTCTTTGGATGGCTTGCCCAGTGTGGCATCTTGCGTCCTGTTTGGAGAGTGGGGAGGACGAGCCGCGGCAGAGGAGGGCAGGCGGGTGGTTGGTGTGAGCACTTTGACCGCCTGCTTCCACAGGAGTGTCCTGGGTTCGGGCCCACCATCCCAGATGAGCTCTGCAGCCGAATCTTAACCTCTTTCCAGGGAAGGGCCTGACCTCGACCCCCTTAGATGCTCAGGCACACTGTCTCCATCCCATCCCACTCCAGCTCTGACCATGTCCTTCATGAAGGCTCCACCGGTGCTGTGAAGAGCCTTCCATAGTGGAGACCTCTCTAAAGGTTATGATTTCCTACAGGGCTAGAAAGGAAGGAAATGGTTCCCTGGTGTCCGCAGTCTGGGCACTCCTGAGTCTCTAAACCCCATCTGCCACAGTGTCCTCACTGAAATGTGCAGGGGAGGCCAGGGAAGACGGTGGCTCCAAGGGTGACAGGCTGGAGGAAGCAGACCCACGGGCAGTCCCAGCTTCCTCCACTGTCCGGCATGTTCACACCAGGGAAGCTTTGGGTCCCACCAGCAGCAGTAGCAGCAGCCCCCACTCAAGGGACTTCTCAGAAGCCAGTAAAGAGACCAGGAGCCACCTCAGCAGGACATCCTCCCCATCTTGCAGATGCCCCTTGTCCGTCCTGAATGCACAGTCTCCCCGGCCTTGCCCGTCAGCCCTGCTTGGCTGTATGCACTGTCTGTATTGCACTGAGAGGGGCAGCAGAATGGGGGGGACAAGCTCAGCACCACCCTCCCAGCCCCAGCCCCGCTCCCTGAGCTTGCTGCCCTCTGAGAGGGGAAAGGGGCGGCTGGAAGGGCTTTCCACCTGATGTCCCTGGTGGAGCAGGTGCTTCTGGGAGGGCCAGCCTCTAATTTGCACACCTGAAAATCGCGGAATTGAGTTTAGATAGATTGATTTTTTTAATTTTTTTTTTGAGGTAGGTGTAGGGAAATCATTTAATTTAAATCATAAGGATTCCCTACCCAAACCCTGACTCCTGTGTACAGATGCTCTTTAGAGGGGATCAGAAAATGCCAAGCCTTTTCTCTTTGAATGTGCTGTCTATTTTTATAGCTGAACTTGTACATATGTATAAAGAGAGACACATCTTTCTTTTACTAACTGGATAAAAAAATCTTAAATAAAATGGAGTGAGATAATTTTATGTAAATTAAAGTGTCTGTGGTCTTTGCAGCTGCCTTTCTAGTATACAAAGTAGCGCCCTCAGAGGTTTGACAGGATCCGAAGAATGCAGAACCTTTACCCTGATCAAAAAGGACAGGGCTGTGGGTGTTTGCTCAGGGGCAGTGTTAACTGAACTCGGGGCTTTGCCTCCACCCATCAAAGGAGGCTTGACCAAGTGCCTGGCATACAGTGTCTGCCCTGGGGGTGTGGGTTCCTTGTGATTCAGGACCTGGATGTGGGCAGTGTGACCTGGCCTGGACCAGGCAGAGTTAGATAGTGGTAATTTGAATACTAACAGTGTCCCAAAGTTTGGTACTTGTAAGAATCGTGAGAGAAAACAGTGAAATGAGTTCCTGGGGATTCCAGGCATCCATGTTTTTGACAGCTGGCTGGTCAGTTGAGAAAAGGGCACTAGCTGCCTGCCTGGATTGGCAGTTGCTGTTTCTGTGATTGAGCTTACAGCATTGACATGTTCTTGCATCACCTTCGAACAGGACTCATGCCTCCCTTGCCCTGGCCCACCCATACTCTTGATGGAGACAGACAGACTGGATGCTGGACAGCTGTTGTTCCAGTCCTAAAGATGGACCTTCATTTTCAAGTAGCACTTGCTGATAGCCTGGGTCCTGTTTTTCTTACTGGTAAACGTGACCAAGGCCTCATACAGAGCACACTGGCAGGCATGAGTTTCCCAGTTAACCATTCCCTGCTCCGTCCCTGCTGTGGCTGGTGTGACCTAGTGAGTCAGCTCACCCGTCAGACTCTGGCCTTTCCAGTTTTCATTTCAGCAAAGCCTCCTAGTCTTGCCAAGATCCACAATGGCTGCCTCTCTGGGGACCTGACAGCTGAGGTCCTAGGCAGCTTCATTCACATGTTGATGTGAATTTTGGATCAGTCTTGGAACTGCAAAAACACTACAATATTCCTACTTCACCAATGCAGATCCCGAAGACAGACCTAACATGCCATGTTGAGGCTAGCTCATGGCTTTAATCCTCACATGTACCTGTCTCTTCTTTTCTAAGTTAGAGGATTGGGATCTTCAGATAAAAGGCTTTGAACACAAGTGTCTCATACCCCATCTACCCACTTTCAAAACATGTTTATTTTCTGTGTAGAAGAACCTCCCAGCTTTCTAGGGGCAGTTTTTTTCCTTAAAAAACAAACAAAAGACTAGCTGGAGAGAGTTCCAAATGGGCTAAAAGGTGCATTCCTCAGCAAGTCTAGGAGCCCAATCCAAGGTAAAAGCATGATCTGGATCTGTAAAGCACTCCCGTTGACAGTCTCACCACGAGTCAGCCATGAAGGCCCACGGAAATGGGTTTTAAGATCATGGGGTCTGAAGCCGGACAGGAGTGGTGCACGCTTTTAATCCCAGCACTCAGGAGGCAGAGCCAGGCGGATCTCTGTAAATTCGGGGCCAGCCTGGTCTTCAGAACCAGACCCAGGACAGGCACCAAAACTACACAGAGAAACCCTGTCTTGAAAAAAAACAAAACAAACAAACAAAAAAAAAAGATCATGGGTCTGAATATACAGCCTTGGAAACAAGGTCTGTGCTGTACCTGTTTTGACAGGCCTGGGACTTTATTGAAGCTTCCTGGACTGGCTTGTGCCTTGGAGGTTGGGCTGGGCATGTGAGCCATGCAGACTGAGCATAGAAGCCTTGGTGTTTGCAGGTGTCCCATCCACAGAGCCTCACATGTACTCCATGTGCCACACCGTCTGGCCCTTAGAAGCCAATCTCGTTGGTTCCCATGAATGTACATTCAGAAACTTAAGAGTCTTAGGATCTGGGGGTTTCACAGATGTTCAGATCAGCCTGTCCTCAGGCTGCATAGAACCACTCTGCTTCTAATGCCAGGGAAGGATTCTGCCCAAGAGTTCAGCTATTAAGTAAAAAAAGTGATTGAAACTGAGTCATCCTTTCAGGAGATAGTTCTTTACACTATGAATCATTTGGGGGATCTCTTTTTTTTTTTTAATTTCTGGTTTTGGTGTTGGTTTTTTGAAATAGGACCTTAGTTACCTCAGGCCCACCTCAAACTCACTAGATAGAGAAGGCTGGCCTTGAACTCCTGGTCTTCCTGTCTCCAGCTTCCAAGTGCACCACCATGCCAGCCTACTGTGAGATCTTAAAATATAGGTTCTGCTTCAGGCAAGTGGTCTAAATCTGAATTTCCAACAAGACCCCAAATGTTGCCATGCGTCCACCACACCTGGCTTTGTTGTTAAACAGTTTCTTCCATTACAGCCCTCTGTGGGTTCCACCTATGCCATGAATTACCGAGTATCTACGACCTCTCCCCAAATGCAACCTGTCAGATTGCTGTCATTTACAGGCTCACCCCTGTCTTCCCATGATGAAACCTGTGACCACCAAACTCCTTCAGGGTCAGCTTTCTTGGCTGATTCCTGATTCTCCCTCAGGAAGAAATGGAGAAATGTGGCTTCTCGCCCGTGATTCTCTGAGCCAGCTCCAGGGTGACGCAGCCCTGCAGTGAGGTATGGCTTGGCTTCCCAATCTGTACATCTTTATGTTGCTCATTGACATCACTTCGAAGAGGGCAGGTAGAGAAAGCAGGGCCTCTGACTGCCGTTTCCTACTATGAGGAAATGATGGGTGCTAAGGAGGGTGTCTGCCTGGGAAAGGTCTTGAAAGATTGAGCAGTAGGAACTTGGTGCTATTTCAGCCCTTGGGAGAAGGATGTGACAGACAAACAGCCCCAGGATCAGGCTCTAGAGACAACAACCCAAGTGGCAGTGCCCAGAACTGAGAGTCACAAGAGGTGAAAGGAAAGAGAAGGAAGAAGGGGACATGGTAGAGGCCCACTTCCTGGTGGTTGAGGAGCCTTAAGGATGCTGGGTAACTTGCTTAGCACCAAGCTCTTGGGCCTTCCTCTGGCTCATTTCTTCCTTGTTTTAGCTGCCTTCTGGTCTTCAAAGCTGACACCACCCACCTGCTTCCACTTCCCCTCCCTAGTGGCAAGTTGGGTGTGCTGCTTCTGGCTGCTGCCACAGTGAGCATCTGACTGCTAGATTTGGGGGGTTGTTCACAGTGATGGTTTGGCTTGATTTGGTTTTTGTTTTGAGATATGGTCTTCCTAAGTTTCCTAGGCCACCTCCAAACTCCCGGTCCTGCTTCAGCATCCCAAGTACCTAGGGATTATAAGCCTGTGCTACCACACTGTGCTAAGGGATTTCTTACTTGTCAAAATGAAGACAGCAGGCAAAACAATCTGGAATAGGGCAGGTTAACCTTAGAGAGGAAAGCAGGTCCATCACCAGTTGCAAAGAGGAAGGCCAGCCAGACTGAAAAAGGATTTGAAACAGGACGGTAATGACCTTGTGCCCTCTCTCTGAATGGGAAGGGCTTCTTTGCAGCCTGAGCAATGGCCACCAATGTGAAGACACAACTGAGTCTCCCAGAGGGTGACATGTGGGGAAGATCCACCTGCCAGGTCTGTCCTGGAGTATGTCCTTAGTCTTGGCGGGTTGGAAGGAGGCAGTCTTGCTAGAAGACTCAGGAGTAGACAGTACAACCGGAGGTGATGTCGTGGTGTCTGTGACAAGCAGAGAGAAGGCTTAGGTAGGCAGAGGTCGATGTCCCACATGGAATGCATTGTGTAGGGTGGAAAGGAGGCCATTTCCCATTGTAGAAAGGCAATGAAAACGGTTATTGGGAACATCCCAGGAGTCTGTGGGCGGCTCCCCTTTCTTTTAGCTGGAGAGCCTTTGGGTGGGGGCTGCTGAAAGACACAAGGGTCTGAAGGACGAGACAGCAGAAGAGGCAGCAGGTTCCGGGTGAACAGTCTGGAGAATTTCAAGTGTGTGAAAGAGCCTGGGGCTGCTGTTAGGCAAAGGTGTCCGGGTAGGTATGACAAGGTCTTGACCAGAAGGGACAAGGGGAATGGGAAAAAAAAATCTTGCCGGGCGTTGGTGGCGCACGCCTTTAATCCCAGCACTCGGGAGGCAGAGCCAGGCGGATCTTTGTGAGTTCGAGGCCAGCCTGGGCTACCAAGTGAGTTCCAGGAAAGGCGCAAAGCTACACAGAGAAACCCTGTCTCGAAAAAACCAAAAAAAAAAAAAAAAAAAAATCTTGAGATCTAGGACTGACGAGTGAGGGGTGGAAGAAAAACCATGGGATAAAAGGGTGTTGGGGACCCCCCAGGTGAATAGGAACAACAGTTTGGTTGTTCAGGCATAGATCTCGGACTAGGGTGAAAGCCTTTAGACTTTGGAACTGCTAACATTAGCGTATTGTGGGGAGAGCTAGTGGGTCTTTGCTAGTAGTTGAAAGTTAATAGAGCCTTGGAATCTAAAAATGATAGGTTCAAGTCCCTTAAGGCTGGGAGGAGGAGGAGGTGGGCAAGGGAGTATCGGTCCAGACACACAAAAGTGGTGGAGTCTTGTACTTTAGGGGTATGGTAGAGTTAGGGAGAAGGTATCCCACAATCAAAGGTTAACAATGGTTGAGGATCATATACATACAAGTCACACAATTGACTGAGTAGGTCACATGTATGTATTTATATGTGTAACAATAACAACAACAAAAAAAAGGCCATGATCCCCAGAGGAGCAAGGAAGAGAACATGGGGGACTGGAGAAAGGAGAAGGGAGAACATGATGGAATTATGTTTTAATTTCAAAATAAAAATAATGTGGGGCAGTGATGGTGCTTGCCTTTAAACTCAGCACTTGGGAGGCAGAGGCAGGCAGATCTCTGTGAGTTCAAGGCCAGTCTGGACTACAGAGTGAGTTCCAGGACAGTCAGGTCTACACAGTGAACTGCTGTCTCGAAAAACCAAAAAAATTACAAATTTAAAGAATTAAGCAATGGACAAGGATTAACAACTAACGGAAAATATAAGATCTCCATGGGAAAGGATGAGGTGAATAAGAAGTTATGCCGGGCAGTGGTGGCACATGCCTTTAATCACAACACTCGGGGGGCAGAGGCAGGCAGATCTGAGTTCGAGGTCAGCCTGGTCTACAGAGCAAGATCCAGGACAGGCACCAAAACTACACAGAGAAACCCTGTCTCGAAAAAAACAAAAAAACAACAAAAAAAAAAGTTTCTTCCTTTATGATAGAAGATAATAGAGGCATGGAATTCTTCCAAAATGTTCCATCTCACAAAAGAACACCAGTGAATGACCAGGAAAAATGGGAAGGGGCTGTCCAAAATGTCTGGGCCAAACAACAATGGAGCATCCTGGGTAGGTGAGGTGGGAATGCCTTCTACCTAGATCAGAGCAGGGTCCAGCAAATGCAGGCAAAACTGAATAAGTAATTCACTCACATGTGGGTCAGCAAAGGAATAGTTTGGGCCTAGACAGTCGGCTCAGTGTCTAAGAGCACTGACTGCCCTTCCATAGGCCCTGTTTTCAGTTCCCAGCACCCACAGAGCAGCTCACAATCATCTGTAACTCCAGTTCCAGGGGATCTGACTCCCTCTTCTGGTCTCCAAAGGCACCATGAATGCACATACTGCACAGATATACATGCAGGCAGAAAATACCATATACATAAATTTTCTGGAATAATAAAATAAAAAGAAAAATCTTTACCAGCCACTACAGTGTCGCCCTGGGTTTGGTGAGAATAATGGCAGGGGGCTTCAACTCCTGGGCCTCCCCCGTTGTCAGGAGTTGTTAGTGCCAGCAAGTTCACCAAGCCTGAGTCCAGTGATTAGAACCTGGCAAGAACAGACGCGTTCTTGACGGCACCTGGCATCTCTCTGAGCACAGCCTAATTTCCAGTGTCCTCATTCACCACACAGGAGGCAGGGCTGAGGCCGTGGCCATGAGATGGGGAGGCTCGTGCCCTGTGTCCCATTTGGCTGCATTTAAAGCAGGCCCTTCATAGGCCGCACTGAAGTGTGGAGGACATCACTCCTTTGAGTTATCTGCAATGAACCGTGGTGTGTTTGCCTCCGGTATTTGCTATTTAGCCTGATCTCATTGAGACTCAAGGTTTAAGATCTCCTCTCTGTTATTAAAGACTTAAAACCTGTTTTTATAAGGTCTCTGAGGAGCATGTGGCCAACCTCTATCCTTCACGGCTGTGTTCTAACAATCAGCACTGATATCTCCACCCTTCTCTGTCAAGGGATAGCCTATTTAATCACAGTTTCAGATCAGCAAGTGAAAAATGAAGGCCAGATCCTCATCAGCTCCGTGAGTAATCGCTTTGATTTTTTCGTAATTGACCACAAAAGGCAGCTTCTCCCATTGCTGCCAGAGGCATGCAGTCATAGACCCTTGTTGTCGGAGGTCATCTGAACTGCACTGGTAATTCCCATTGTGACCATGCATAGACCTGCCACGGCACAGACTGGGCGATGATCCTCATCCTAGGCATGAAGAGTGTTGGCACATACCTCCTATCCCCAAGAGAAAAAGTGGAGGTCAGAGTGACATAAATAATATCATGCAAAGTCAGGTCAAAGGACTAAGACACTGAAATTCTTAGTAGTGGGAGTTGGGGTTCCAAACATTTAGGGGTTGTGGACATGTGTGGGGTGGTCAGTGATGAGAGGAAGAGTGGAGTGGGGTTGGCTAAGAGGAGCAGTTGAAGGACAGGTGGGTAGGTCTGAAGGGAGAGGCAGTAAAGGTTTGGCTTTGGCAGGGAGATGAAGTGTTGGGGCCAGTTTGGTGAGGAACAGCAGCGGAAGGAAGAGGGTTGTTGGGCGGAGGTCCTGCGCAGGATGGACATCTGAAGAAGAAGGCAGCGCCAGGTAGGAGCTTACAGGCTGGGGTCATTACAAGGCAGGGAGGGGTAATTTCAGGGCAGGGAAGGGGAGGGGACTGATGTTTTGTTTCATTTTTTGGCCCATGACTAACCTCTGTTGGGGTAGCTGAGGAAATAAGGTACATAGTGGGTAAAAGAAGACCAGGCGACAAGTGTCACTGGATTCAAGTAGAGCGAGGAGGCCAAGGTCCTACACAAACCATCACAGTTCTGGAGACCAAACCACTGTAGTGCAGTGTTTGACCAGGGATGGGCCCCATAGACTCGTGTTTGAATGCCTTGTCCACAGAGAGTGGCACTGTTGTGAGGTGTGGCCTTGTTGGAGGAAGTGTGTCACTGGGAAGGCAGACTTTGAGGCTTCATGTGGCAGTCTCCTTCTGCTGCCTGCTGACCCAGATGTAACACTTTCAGCTCCTCCTCCAGCACAAGTCTGCCTGCATACCACCATGTCCCACTAAACTGTAAGTGAGCCCCCATTAAATGTTTTTCCTTTATAAGAATGCTGTAGGCGTGGTGTCTCTTCACAGCAATAGAAACCCTAACTAAAACAAAAAGTTTGTTCCAGACTGGGGTATGGCTATGAGAGGCCTGACCATGCTCTTGTTTGGAGGAATGTGGACTTTGGGATTTTAGATTCGAAAAGCAGTGGAATACTTTAAGTGCTACTTAATGGGCCATACTAGTAGAAACATGGGAGACAGTGGTGTGAGGGTGATTGAACTGTGGGGGCCTGGCTCAACAGGTTTCAGAGGAGAGGAATGTTAGTGTATGGCCTAGAGACTGTTCTTGTGATGTTTTGGCAAAGAATGTGGCTGCCTTTTGCCCTTGTCCAAAAAGTTTGCCTGGGCCGGGTGGTGGTGGCGCACGCCTTTAATCCCAGCACTCGGGAGGCAGAGCCAGGCGGATCTCTGTGAGTTCGAGGCCAGCCTGGGCTACCAAGTGAGTTCCAGGACAGGCGCAAAGCTACACAGAGAAACCCTGTCTCGAAAAACCAAAAAAAAAAAAAAAAAGTTTGCCTGAGGTTAAATTTGAAGAGTTTTGGATTAACTCCATTGGCAAAAGAAATCTCAAAAGAGCCTAGTATTGACTATGTTGTATGGTTATTAATAGTCATTCTTATGCAGATAGTTGAAAAAGGAAAAATACAAAACGTGCAATTTGAGGAGAAAAGGGACATCAGGAAGTGGAATGGAGCTAAATCCCATGTTCAAGGAGATAAATTAAAGAAAAGCATGATATTAAACAGAATAGAGGTAGTGGTAGCCTCAGGGCCAGGCCCCACCCAGCTAGGTTTCCAACTTGTGAAAAGGAATTAAAGAATAGCTTAGGTCCAGACATGTTGGTACATGCCTTTAATCCCAGTACTCAGGAGACAGAGGCAAGCAGATCTCTGAGTTTGAAGCAGAGCAAGTTCCAGGACAGTCAAGCTTAGGCAGTGAAGGAAACCATTGAAAACAGAAAGCTGGTGAAGATGTAATTGAACAAGGGGGCCATATTCCAACCCTAGCAAGCAGCGGGACTTGGCACTTCAGCCACATGGTTCTGGCTTCAGAGTTAAGGATAGAAGAAAGGGGCCATGGAATCTAACTCTGTGACTAAGGAAAGCTTCTGAGGCCAGGCGTGTGTCGGGGTGTCCCTGCATGGAGGTCCAAAGAGGCTACTGTATGAAGCTGTGAAGGTGAAGCCTTGATTGCCTTGGAGACCTCAAAAAATGTTGGAGATGCCAGAGTTGTGGGATACCTGCTGAGAAAAGCTGCTAACGGGGAGTGGAACCAGCCCAAGGGAAGGAGCTGGAGATCTGAAGAGCATCTTGACATCAGACACGGAGATGCAGCGTGCAGAGTTTGCCCAGCTGGTTTTCAGTCTTGCTTTGGTCCAGTATTTCCTCACTACATTCCCTTTCATCCCTTTTACAACAGTAATTCCAATTGTGCCATTATCATTATATGTTGAAGTATATGATCTGCTTTTTTATTTTGATTTTATAGGAGATTACAGTTAAGAGATTGCATGAATCTCAGAAGAGACTTTGAACTTCAGACTTTTAAATAAGTTTGAGACTGATAGACTATGAGACTTTGAAGTTGGACTGAATGCATTTCTGCCTTATGTTATGACCATAAAACTATGGGGGCCAGCAAGTGGAATGTGGTGGTTTGAATAGGAATGGCCCATAGACACCTGTGTGCTGTGGGATGTTCTGTATGTCAAATGTGTTGCTGATTAGTCAATAATTAAAACACTGATTGGCCATTGGCTAGGCAGGAAGTGTAGGCGGGACAAGGAGGAGAATAAAGCTGGGAAGTGGAAGGCTGAGTCAGAGAGACACTGCCAGCCGCCAAGATGAGAAACAGCATGTGAAGATGCCGGTAAGCCACGAGCCATGTGGCAAGGTATAGATTTATAAAAATGGATTAATTTAAGCTGAAAGAACAGTTAGCAAGAAGCCTGCCATGGCCATACAGTTTGAAACCAATACAAGTCTCTGTGTTTACTTGGTCGGGTCTGACGGCTGTGGGACTGGCAGGTGAGAGAGATTTGCCCTGACTGTGGGCCAGGCAGGAAAACTCTACCTACACCTGTGTTTGAATGCCTGGCCCATAGGGAGTGGCACGATTATGAGGTGTGGCCTTGTTGGAGGAAGTGTGTCAATGTGGAGCTTTGAGGTCTCATATGCTCAAGCCACGCCTCGTGTAAGAGTCTCCTTCTGCTGCCTGCAGATCCAGGTGTAGAACTCTCAGCTCTTTCTCCAGCATCGTGTCTGCATGCCAGCATGCTTCTTGCCATGAAGATAATGGACTTGTCTTAGTCAGGCTTTCTATTGCTATGAAGAGACACCATGACCATGCAACCCTTATAAAGGAAAACATTTAATTGGAGTGGCTTATAGTTCAGAAGTTTAATCCATTATTATCATGGTGTAACATGGTGCTGGAGAAGGAGCTGAGAGTCCTACATCTTGAACTAAGGCAACAGGAAGTAAACTGAGACACTGGGCAGGAGACCTCAAAGCCTGCTCCTACAGTGACACACTTCTTCCAACAAGGCCACACCTCCTAATAGTGCCACTCCCTTTGAGGGCCATTTTCTTTCAAACCACCACAGGAATAAACCTCTGAAACTGTAAGCCAACCTCAATTAAGTGTTTTCCTTTATAACAGTTGCCGTGGTCATGGTGTCTCTTCACAGCAGTAGAAACCCTAACTAAGACATTTAGTTTTAGGAACAATCAAAATAGAGGCGCTTTACAAAATGACATGGGTGTGGCTAACAGCCTTCACCTTCCAACTGCTAGGGTTGCGGAAGTGTGCTGCCTGGCTTTTCTGCACGCACACGCACACGCACACGCACACACACACCTTTAAAAAAAGAAAGGATCTTTTTTCTTACAATTTTATGTGTTTGGGTGTTTTACCTGAATGTACTGAAATGTATCACATTTGCCTGGTGCCTTCATAGGCTAAAAGAGGGCGCCAGATCCCCTGGAACTAGAGTTACTGACAGTTGTGAGTTACCACATGGGTGCTGGGAGCCAAGCTACAGTGCTCTGGAAGAGCGGCCAGTGAGTGCTCTTAACCTCTACTTAATAGTATATAGTAATAACCTTAGCCAAGGGATGTGATTCAGCTGGTAAAGGTCTTGCCTAGCATGCTTGAAGCCCTGGAGTTCATCCCTAGCACCACATAAAACTAGGTATGAGCCGGGCAGTGGTGGCGCACGCCTTTAATCCCAGCATTTGGGAGGCAGAGGCAGGTGGATCTCTGTGAGTTTGAGGCCTGTGTGGGCTACAGAGTGAGTTCCAGGAAAGGTGCCAAAGCTACACAGAGAAAGCCTCTCTCAAAACAAAACAAAACAAAACTAGGTATGGTGTGCAACAACCTATAATTCCAGTACTTTGGGAGTAGAGGCAGGAGGATCAGAACTTTAGGGTCACCCGAGGCTCCATAGTAAAATCAAGACCAAGCTGAGTTACATGAGACCCTGCCTCAAAAATAAAATAACAGGGCCAGAGAGGTGGTTCAGAGATTAAGAGCACTGGTTGTTCTTACAGAGGACCTGAGTTCAATTCCCAGCACCCACATGGTGGCCCACAACTGCCTGGGACCTGATACTTTCTTCTGGCCTCCACAGACACTGCACACACATGATACACAGATAGCAGGCAGAACACCACACACAAAATAAAAGTAATAATAAATAGATCTTTAAATAATCCACTCACGCACATAAAATAAAAATAAATAGTTTTTAAAAGTAAGATGTCCTCTCAAAATTAATGAATACTCTTCATAAACAAACCCGGGGCAAAGGGAGATGAACCATTCTGCTCTCCCACAGCAGGACAGAGTTCCTGCCCTTTCAAATTCTGACTCTGTCCAAGAGGAAACTATCCACATGGACTCAGCCAGCCACTCCAGTTTAGATGGGACCTGGATTGGCTATTTGCTCCCTGGGGACAACAGGGTTCTGGGGTCAGGACAAAGCCCAGGGCCCAACCCAGAAGAATGAGCCGTGTGGTCCCTGGTCCGTGTGGCCTTTAGGAGCTGGCTGTGTGGTCCGAGAAGATATATTTAGCTGCATCAGATGCTGCTGACTGTGTGGTGACCCACAACTGTGTTGTTGATAAACTAGCCAGAAGCCTCGGGTTGCAGCCAGCCCTCCCTTCGCCTAGGCTTGGCAGTGAGGAGAGGCGGAAGGCCAGGGCCTGGGAAGCCCAGAGAGCACTCCAGCCCTGCTCCCTGCCCCCTCCCACTCTGCATCGCCCAAGTCAAAGCTAGCTGCCCTGCTGAGTGAGTCAATTCATTTATTCACCAAGCCATGTGTTCCGTTCTTCAGCACAGCCTTTGAGAGCCTGAGATAAGCCAGGCTCTGAACTAGACACCAAGGATGCAGTGATAAACGAAGAAAACACCAGCTCTTGCCTTCATGGAGTGTCACTCTGGTGAGATGAATCACAGAGCTCACTGGCATGAAGGTACTCAGCATCCATACAGCAGTTTAAGTTAGGGACTGTGTTCCCCTAACGGGGTTCATTCCAGGCACCTGAAGCAGCCGTGACTGCAATCTTATTTTGTTGATGAGGCCATTACAGCCCAGAATAACCTGGCCGAGGACTGAAAGCTGGTTTGGGTTTTTGTTTTGTTTTTGTCTTTTCCTTTTGTTTGTTTGCTTCCTTGAAACATTGTGTCATAAGAAGCCTGGCTGATCTAGAACTTGCTAGTAGCCCAGACCAGCCTTGAATTTGTGGCAATCCTCCTGCCTCTGCCTCCTGGCTGTTAGAATAACATCAATGCACCCAGCCAAGACCTACAGCTGGTAAATATGGAGTCCAGATCATTTTCTTTCTTTTTTTTTTTTTTAGAAGCATAAATATTTATTTGTAACAAAGGAGTTTGTGCACAGTGTTGAGAATCTACAACTTCTTATTAAGTTCACATTTGCACTTCCCCTTTTTAAACAAACATTTATAACCTGATCATTTTCTTATGGGAGTTTATTAGTTGGTTGGAAAACAGAGTTTCAACTCTGTAGCCCAGGCTGGACTCAAACTCATTATCCTCTGTCCTTAGCTTCTTAAGCACAGGAATCACATGCATGAGCCACGATTGTAGATGTAACAGTCTTATTATTAAATAAGAAACACAGAGCCAAATGCAGAGTTAAAAGCCCAAGAGGTCAGAGCAGTAGTAAGAGCTGAGACTTAAAACCGCCTTCTTACCCTTTCTGCCACTGCTGTCCTTCCCCTCAGAAAGAGGCCTACTTCCTGTGTATCTGTCTTTTTATTGACTTTCTGTTCTGCCTTCTCATTGGTTGTAAACCCAACCACATGACCTGCTCGTCACTGCCTGTCTATACAGACCTCCAGGTCTTCTATGGTTGGTATTGAGATTAAAGGCATGTGTCTCCATGCTGGCTGTATCCTTGAACACACAGAGATCTGCCTGTCATGTGATCGGGATTAAAGGTGTGCACCACCACCACCTGGCTTCTGCTATGGCTTGCTATTAGCTCTGACCCCCAGACAACTTTATTTATTAACATACAAATAAAATCACATTTCAGTACAGATAAAATATCACCATGCACCATGCTCCCCACTTCTGACTTTCCTCTTCCCTCTCCCCCCTCATTCTATTGAGACAGGGGTCTCTCTATGTTGTCCAGGCTGCCTCACACATTACCTCAGCCTCCTTAATAGCAAGAACTAAAGCAATAGTCCACTGCGTCCAGTTAGAGCCCTTGTCTTTCCTGGGGTTGTGGAGGAAGATGCCATTGAGATTTTAAAGGGACTAGGTTCAGTCCAGAGGTTCAGTTTACATTTGAGATGCCCAGGGAGTAAAGGTGCCTTGTCCAAGACATACAGCTTATCTGGGTGGTGATGGTGCACACCTTTAACCCCAATACTCAGGAGGCAGAGGCAGGCAGATCTCTGAGTTTGAGGCCATCCTGGTCTACAGAGCGAGTTCCAGGACAGTCAGGGCTACACAGAGAAACCCTGTCTCGAAAAACCAAACCAACCAACCAACCAAACCCCAAACCATAACTTCAAACAGGAACCTCTAGACTCTCAGCCCATATATCCTTGCTCTGCATTCGAACAGTAGTCTAGTGCCCGGGTCCAGGATCCAGGGTGTGTCTCCTAGGTAAATATGCCTCTTCTCCTCCTCGAAACCCTACCCAGCTTACCTCTGCTACGTAGTCCCTCTTCTGAGTGGCAGCCTAGATGCCCCACCCTACTCTAAACAGTGATTGCCTCTTGCTGGGGAAGTGGCCTTTCATTCACCAATAGGATAAGACATGAACTCCTACTATGTGCAGGCTCCTCCGGGACATTTCAAGACAGATGTAGTCTCCACTATCAAGGGTTCACAGTCTGCTGAGGAGACAAGAACAGGAAGGAGACAGGCGCTCAGGCATAGCTCAGTGGTAGAATTTTGGCCCGGCAGTCTCCAGGTCCTACATTTCATCAACAGTACCAAATAAATAGGAACCAACAAGACAGGGTGTGTACGAAGAAACGGGACACGTGTCAGGACCAGAACCAGCCCTTGGTGGTTGTGGGGAGTTGGATTCAAGGACAGCTTCCCAAGGGAGGTGACGTCTAAGTGACAAGCACCCAGACCCACACTGGCAAGGAAGAGACGTTCAGGATGAGAGAACAGAGGTACAAGATCCCACATGGAAAGAGCCCCAGCACCCACTCGGGTTCCTTCATGCCTCCTGGACTCTGAGTGGCCTGGGTCTCCGCTCCTTTGGGACCCCCTGGGCCAGAAACGAATAGCATAGTATTCCATACCAGCTCAGCCCCAGCTCGCTCCACCCTGACTCAGTGTCCCTCCTAGCCAGTGCCCTGCTCCCTCTCCTGTCCTCTCCAGGCTGGAGACAAGACTGGTGCTGGCCATAGGCTCTGCGATGGAAAAGTCAGAGCCACTTACGGTACTGACCCAAGTCCTCTGCTCCCCCAACACCAGCAGGCTACACAGGACTGGGGGAGGGGGGACCATAAGGCTTGGGGGAGGGGCAGCTTGCTGCCACAGTCAAAGGGAGAGTTAAAGAACTATAAATGACTACAGGACAAAAGACCTGCTCTGGGCATGCTGGGAGACATACTCAGTCACGGATACTGCTCCAGCTCAGCACTCCAACTCTTGGGACTAGTAAGCGTGTATGGGGGTGGGGGTGGAGGGGGGCGCACAATAAAGGAGCCACCAAAACGGCCTCTCCATGATTAGGGGGAAGGATTTTAGTGTGGATAAGAGAGAGAACATCCAGAGGTACCTGGAAGAGTCCAGAGCAGAGAGAAAAAGAAGTAGGTTGGACATGACCAGGGCTAGGGAAACAACAGCAGAAAATAAAAAAGAGAATAATGGAGACTAGTGGGGTGGGGGTGGGGTGGGGGGGACTTGCCATTATAAATGGGGGGTCTAGGACAACCTGGGGGCTAGCAGAGTGAAGGGGAAATAGGGGATGTGAAGGGCCGGGAGGTCAGATGGCCGTTGAGATATATATAACAAGTAGGTATGAGTAGGCATTGAGGGAGCCTGAAGCTGATTTGCGAACACTGGTATATGTCAATGGAGAGCCACATGTCCCATCTGCCAGAGGTAAGGGGAAAGGACTCCTTTGGGCTGACAGGAGCTGTTTCACAAGTTCTTGAGGAGTGTTGGCTTTTAGCTAACTGCCAGAAATCCTTCCATAGTCCAGCTTGAATTGAACCAATTTTGGACCTAGTCAGTGAGCCCGACATTTTCAGGGGAAACGGGGCACCCTCTGGACCTGACAGTAAGATGCGGTCCTCTTCTCCTAGGGAATACTCAAGGCCATGGTCTCACACAGACTGAAGGAGAGAATCAGGCACTGCCCATGCCTGGCTGGTCTGCCCTCGCTGGGTCTTCCAGCCCACATTCCTGGACCTTGGCATGACATTCACAATAAATATGACCCTGGAGAGGCGGCTCAGAGCCCTTGCTTCTGGGTGAGACTTCCATGGGCTCCTTCCCTCCAAGGTGACAAATGACTGCATCCAGACAGGTCATTGCCCACATGTCCTCTGTATGATTCAGTACTGTGCCTCAAGTGAGGGTGCACAGCCCCTGCTCCCAGGAGTGTCCGTTTAGTGCGGACGGGCCTAAGCAGATCATGTTAACACCAATGGCTGGGCACGAGACAGAAGTAGACAGAGGTTAGAAGGATCACAGGGGAGGGCACCAGCCAGCCTGGCACAGCAGCAGTGGGACACCAGGCTGGGGCCTGAAGGGACAGAAGTGGGTGAAGGGTGATCAGAGGGCATCTGGGCTGGGAGAAACTGGATGGTCAGAGGTAGCGGGAGGTGACATCAGGAAACTTGGATTATGGAATGGGGAGCATGCAGTGGGCCAAAAGAGGCTGAGGCCACAGCAGGACCAGGTTCCAGGGACTTAAAGGCTGACAGTGTGAGTAGGTGGATTTGCAGGTAGAATAATGCAGAAAATAAATCCACCAACCTCGGAGCTGTCAGGTCCAAGAGAAACTCGGGACAAATGGCTGTCTAGGGTGCCTCTTAGCATACATGCTGGCCTCCAGGCTCACTTAGTACCTGTGCCTCTTCTCACCTCACCCCACCCCTACCGTAAACTTCTCCAGCTCACGGGCTTCCCTTCCCCCAGCTTTCCGTTCCTATACATAACCCTGCCATTGCGGACACACACTCTCTTGGCTCTTCTTTTCTTCCTCTCTCTTGCCCTTCTCTTGCTTTTCCCCCCCGCCCCCTCTCCTCTCATGGCCAGGTCCAGTCTGCTGGCCATGCTTAATCTACTCCTTCCTCTCTCTGCTCTGGATTTTTCCACATGCCCCTGGCTTTATTTTCCCTCATATCGACAAGAAAACCTTTCCCGCAACCATACCTTGGAGCGGTCACGTCCTCACTTCATACAAGAGCTGTGAAGGGAGATGAGTTCAAAGGTCTCAGCAGCAGTCTGGGGTAATGGGGTGAACATGCAGCTATAGGGGCAGGGCAGATTCAGAGATGGTGCAGACATGCTGCATTTTTTTTTTTACTGTGTAGGGCTAGAGATCTGTGCCCTGGCTCGTGCTGGGGGCAGGGGGGCAGCCAGGTCTGAAGCAGCAGAGCAACTGTTGGCATTCCGGCCCTCCCCTTGCCTCCCGAGTCCTGTATCATAACAGCAGTAGTCTCCAGAGACAGCCCCAAGCAAGCAGCAGTCAAAACAAAGCCAAGAATAAAGCCCAAAGTGCCAGGCCGAGGAGCAGACAGGAAGAGCCAGCGGTATGCAGTGCAGTTCCTGTCCAGGGGAGAGGGAAAAGAGGGAGGCAGAGGTAAAAATGGGGCCACTTAGGAAGGGCTGGCTGTACGTGGAGCCCCACCAGAGACGACCACTCAGTTTAGAGTCAACTGAAACTCTTTACTCCAGCCAGCTGGGACTACACTCAGGTACCAAGTATAGTGTAGCTCCTCCAGGTGCTGAGCAAAAACCACGTCATGATCTCTCACAGCTGTGGGGGTTTGCATACGCAGGCAGTTTAACAGAAGCTAAGCTGAATTAGCAGGGGCATCTTGACCTCGGGCTCCAAGTCAGCTCAGACATCCCGACCTTTGGTTCCTAGAAGAGAGTTTTGGTAAATTTCTGTGGGATTCTCCATCCAGGAGATCAAATTCTAGTTAAACTTAAAATGGCCTCAACAAGAATACAAGGGGCTGGAGAGGTGGCTCAGCAGTTAAGAGCACTGTCTGTCCTTTCAAAGGACCCGGGTTCAATTCTCAGCACCCACATGGCAGCTCACACATGTCTGTAATTCCAGTTCCAGGGGATACCTTCACATCAATGCACATAAAGTTAAGTAAATTTAAAAAAAAAAAACAAAGAATCAGGTGCTTAAAAAAAAAAACAAACAAGAATGCAAGATGGAGGAAGCTCTGTACTGTTTGAATCTTCAGGGTGTGTCGCCCTCATAACCCAGGAAATGCCTGGGGCAAAGGGAAGCCAGAAGTGGTCCTGAGGAGGAAGGACAAACTCTGTAAGGTGTACAAGAGGAACCACAGGTGTAGAGCCTTCCCAGGCCCCACCCCAGACCCGGTGTCCTGAGCTGGGCCTCTGCCCTCAGCTATGGGTGAAGGTTGGTGCCTATGTCGAGGAGGGCAAAGGATAACCTCAGCAAGCTGGCTTCGGCTAGCTCCTCTGACAACGTCTGAGTCTGCTAATAAAGCTACCCTGTTTGGATCCAGGAGTCTATGGCCACCATGTTATTAACTGTCTAAACTGGGATACGTTTGAAGGAAGACAAAGTAATAATTTACTGCAGGATAACAGAGCAAACTAGGCCTGCTCTGGGCACACTGGGGTTTGTGGTCACCAGACACGGGCAGGAGGCTGTGCCCAGAGCTCCCACTCCGGCCCTCGGGGACACTCTCCCTCTGGTCCTGCCAGCTCTAGTTCAGTCTTAGGTATAAAGCAGGGTTCAGGTTCTGGAATACCAGGACCCTCTTCAGAACCAAGCTTGAGGTTGGGGAAGTGCTTGCACCATGGCCTTCTTTTCACAGCTTCTGCTGTCTAACAGAGGCCCCTCCGCTCCCTTCAGGAGAACACAGCTCCCAATGGAGTGGGCTCCTGTCTGTGGCTCAGCGTGGGCAGAACAGAGAAGCTGCCCGAAGCCTGGCAGCTCTGACTGATGCAAAGATCACATGTGGTCACCACCTTCCTCCTGCCCGGGACCTATGGGGCAGTGCCCCTGCGCCAGCACAATGTGAAGTCTTCAGTCTCCTTCCTTCTGCTTCCCTCACCTTCCTAGCCAACCGCCAAGAGGCAGGGATGGCCACCACCTTCTGGGCCCTGGCACTCCTTTAGTTCACAGTAGCCTTTGCCTGGATTGCGGGTCACAACAGGTTCCTGCCAGCTCCTGTCCTGAGTGCATCTTTCCACACTATAAACACAAGTGGCTTTAAGGAAGACGAGACCAACAAAAAGAACAAAAACAAAAGATCCTTCTGTGGGAGGAAAAGCGTGCTAAAACAAAAACATCACCAGAGAACATAACTTCCCTGTTTAAAAAAAAAAAATCATTTCCTCCTTTATCTCACCCCAAGGTAGCCTCTGAGTCCTCAGCTGCTGAAGCAATGCACAGGAAACTCCAATCCCCCAAACCCCAAAGGCAGTCCAAAAATCCACAAATGGGCTCAACTTGGACTCGAGGAGGATTTCTTGCTGTTAGATAAAAGCTAGAATTCCTCAGGAACTTGTGAAGCTGGTTCCCCTCTACCAAAAGGAGCCGTCCCTTATCACCGGCAGAGGGGACAAATGGCCGTCTGTGGTGGCTATTAGTATACCCAAGTGCACGCTGGCCTGCAGGCTTCCTCAGTAACACAAGGACCTGTTTTATACATTTCAAAGTCCATGCTAGTCCTCTATGCTTCTCCAGCTCACAGGCTTCCCTACCCCAGCTTCTCATTCTCCTTATAACCCTGCTGTTCTCAATGTTCTCTCTCTCTCTCTCTCTCTCTCTCTCTCTCTCTCTCTCTCTCTCTCTCTCTCTCTCTCTCTCTCCCTCCCCTCCGCTTCTGCTTATCACACTGTTTTCTCTATCCTCTACCCCTGCCGTTCTTTTCTCTTACACAGATAGCCCTGGCCATGTTCGGTCTACTTCTCTCTCTGCTCTGGACTCTTCCAGATGCCTCTGGCAGTTCTCTCTCTCATCTACAACAAAAACCTTCCCCTTAACCACACCATGGAGCAATCAGGTTGTCCGTTTATACACTCCCTCCTCTGCCTGTGAGTGCTGTTATTTCTCCAGGGCCCCACCAGAACCACACAGTTTTGCCCCAGTCCCCAAGCATGAAGAGGGGCTGTGTGTCCTCCAATAGGGGAGGTCAAGGGCCTTCTGGACTGTTGCAGACTCAGTAAGCCACACTGAAATGACTGGGGAAGACACTCTACAGGGCTGGGCAGGATGACTTAGGAGAGCCCTGAAAACTCTGAAATTATAAGGTTGACACCCCATCTTCCCACCTGTTCAAGTCTCTTCTAACTGAGAAAGAAACCAAAAGTAATTTGTTGTTGAGGCCAGACGTGATGGCACACACTTTCAATCACCCAGGAGGCAGAGGCAGGTGGATCTTTGGAAGTTCCAGGCCAGTCGGAACTACTTAGTGAGACCTGTCTTTCTTTCTAAAGGGGGAAGAGGTTGAAGGCCTCTTCAGTTCAAGCACTAACTGCTCTTCCAGAGGACCTGGTACAATTCCCAGTTGACAGCGAACTGTAACTCCAGTTCTAGGGCGTCTGGCATCCTCCTGTACCCTCTGCCAGACTGCATGCATGTGATGCACAGATAGGAGGCAAAACACCCTGGCTGTCCTGGAACTCATTCTGTAGACCAGGCTGGCCACGACCTCAGAGATCCATCTACCTTTGCTTCCTGAGTGTTAGGATGAAAGGCGTGCACCACCACATCTGGCTAACATATATATTTTTTCTTTTTTTTTCTTTTTTCTTTTATGTAGATGCTGGGGATCCAGTCTTGGGTCCACTTTGCTCTACTGAGCCATCTTTAGCCTCTGGTAGATTTTGTTGGTTTGTTTGTTTGTTTGTTTTTGAGACAGGGTTTCTCTGTGTAGTTTTGGTTCCTGTCCTGGATCTCACTCTATAGACCAGGCTGGTCTCGAACTCACAGAGATCCGCCTGGCTCTGCCTCCCGAGTGCTGGGATTAAAGGCGTGCGCCACCACTGCCCAGCCTGACTAATATATTTTAATAAAATAATTTATAATAAAAAGAAATGTTCCAAGCCGGGTGGTGGCGCACGCCTTTAATCCCGGCACTCGGGAGGCAGAGCCAGGTGAATCTTTGTGAGTTCGAGCCTGGGCTACAGAGTAAGTTCCAGGAAAGGCGCAAAGCTACACAGAGAAACCCTGTCTTGAAAAACCAAAAAAAAAAAAAAAAAGAAAAAAAGAAATGTTCCTCCATCAGGAATTTTCAGAGTAAGGACCAGGAGCCTCGGGCGTGCTGGGGGGTGGGGGGCGGTGTCCTCAAAGCTTCTCAAGAAATTCATGAAGTATTTTTTCCCATTTCCTCAGCGATGTGGTGGGGTTCTTCACAGGCTACATGGCGATGAGAATTTGCAACAGAGCAGATGTGGAGACAGGTGGGAGCCAGTGGGTTGTGCGGCCAGAGGCACCAAAACACAACGATGCTGCTCTTGTCCCTCAGTGATTTTGAAAATACAGTTCTCTTCTCCCCCACTTCCTCCTCTTGCCCCCTCCCCTCACCCCTCCTCCTCCTCTTCTGATGTGTGTGTGTGTGTGTGTGTGTGTGTGTGTGTGTGTGTGTGTGTGTACAGGCTTGTTGTTTTTATTTACTTAATTTTGATGCCAAAGTATGGTACCAGTGCCTTAGACACCTAAGCATATCCTCTACCACTTAACTATAATCCTAGGCCTTGGTTTGATTTTTTATTATCTTGGCTTATTTTGTTTGTTATTCTTGACGTTTTGAGACACGGTCTAGCTATGTGCTCATGCTATTTGAAACAGTGTCTTACTCTGTTGCCCAGCCTGGCTGGGGACCCATGATTGAACAGCCTAAGGAATGTTAGGGCTACAGGTGTGTTAACATGCTTAGCTCTTGTTCTTTATTTATTTTTGTGTTGTGTTTATTTAGTGTGTGTGCGTGTGTGTGTGTGTGTGTGTGTGTGTGTGTGTGTGTGCAGGAATGAGTGCTTGTGGGTGCTCTCATTCCACAGTGCACATGTGGCAACCAAAGCACAATTGTGGGGACCAAGGTGCTGTCTGCAGGCTCCAGGCACAATGATCATGCTCAGGGTACCTGCAGGGTGGCCAGTGCCAAGGGCTGGCTATCGTACAGCAGCCTGGAGCTCTCGAAGGTCCTGCCTCTGAACACGCTGCCACTGAGCAATAACAAGATATCCAGAGATGAAAAGTGGTTCATTTTCTGGACTAAATCTCCTGGAAAGACCTCTATGGTCCATGGAAGGTCTATGGAGGCCACGTTGGTATCTGTCGTCTGCACTGCCACTGCAGGTGTGTTGATGTCCGTGGTCTGTGCTGCTGCCAGAGGCCAGGATGATGTCTGTGACCTGTGCTGCCAACACAGGGGACCAGTTTGATGTCCTTGATCTGAGCTGCCTATGGCTGCTGTGGACGAGGAAGCTTCATTAGCAGTGGCATCGATGAGTGCAGACTCATAACTCAGAATGTGACCCCGAAGGCCTCTGTGACAGCCTTTGATCCCCTGCAAAAAATTAAAACAGTCCAGACAGGAAGCTATTGAAGAGAGTCCTTAAAAACTGTAATAAAGATGTTGAAGTAAAGCTCTTCCCAGTGGACGGCTCCTGGCAGGGGATGGGTGTGGGTGGGGAGGGACTCAGTTCTCTTTAAGGGGCTGGCCACTGTGAGTTTGACCATGCTCCAGTGAGTGCATGGGAAACACAAATTGGGCTTTGTGGAGTTTGTTGTTTGTTTTTGGGGGGAGGGTGGTAGAAGGGTAGACCTGGGAGGAATGGGAAGCAGGTGTGATTGGGATGCATTGTACGAAATTCCAAATAATTAATAAAAATATTATGTTGGGAAAAAAAAACAAAGGCATGTATCACCACCAAAAAACAAAAACAAGCAAAGGACAACATTCAGAATTTAGTTCCTTTGGTCTACCACGTGAGTTCCAGGAACTGAACTCAGGTCACCAGGTTCAGTGATAAGCGTCATTACCACCATGCCGTCGCTCTAGGCCTCGTGGTCTTATTTTGAATTTAACTATGCTTTAAGTTTTTCAATTTCTATTTGCTTTTTATTTATTTATTTTTTTCAAGACAGAGTGTCTCTGTGTAGTTTTGGTGCCTGTCCTGAATCTCAATCTGTAGCCCAGGCTGGCCTCGAACTCACAGAGATTCGCTTGGCTCTGCCTCCCGAGTGCTGGGATTAAAAACGTGTGCCACCGCTGCCCAGCTTCTATTTCCTTTTTAAAATTTTTATTATTGTGGGAAGGGGTGTGTGTGTGTGCGTGTGCGTGTGCGTGTGCGTGTGTGTGTGTGTGTGTGTGTGTGTGTGTGTGTGTGTACATATGTGGCGGTCAGAGGTGTCCAGTCGGTTCTCATCTCCCACACTTATGTGGGTCCAGGAACTGAACTCAGGTCCTCAGGCTTATTCAGCAAATGCTTTACCCACTGAGCCATCCTGCTGTCCTCAATATCTATTTCTAGTATCCATATCCACTTTGTTTTTTTTTTTTTCCGGGGGAGGGAAGGGTTGAGACAGGGTTTCTCTGTGTAACAGGCTCTCCTGGAACTCACTCTGTAGACCAGGCTGGCCTCGAACTCACAGGGACCCACCTGCTTCTGCCTCCCAAGTGCTGGGATTAAAGGCGTGCGCCACCACGGCCCATCTCTACAACCACTCTTGCGGTGCTCAACACGGTTGTTTATAAAGGGGCCTGAGGCTCAGACGCCTCCCCCACCCTCAGTTACTGTCTGCTTCTCTTTCCTTGCAGCAGGCAGATTTTCTGAGATGTCTACTTGCCCCCTGACTCCAGGGCCCTCCCCTGTGCATCCTCACCAATGGTCCATTCCTGAGCTTCCTCACATTAAGGCCCCCGAGGCCCCTCAGTGTAGGGGGAGAGTTCAAGAGGAGAAATGGAGTCTGCATTTAATCTGCTTTCTCTTTTTGTCTTCCGTCTTTTTCTCTGCTTCCTCTAACCTCGTACCCAGCCCCCTTGGCCTCACCCCTAAACTGCTCTCAGATCCACTTATGTCCACGCGGTCGCCTTGCCTCACACCACCGTCACCTCCAGCCCGCAGCTCTCCCTGCAGTCCGACCAGCCCGTGTTTCTTCTTATACACCCCTTTCCTGCTCACACTCTGCCAGGGCCCTCCGCTGACTCAGGAGGAATGCGTGGCCACAGCCTGGCACAATTCACCTTGCTGGCCAGCCTCTGGGCTGCCACCTGTCTGGCCCCATGTTCCCTCTGTGTGCTAGCCCATCTGACCTTGTCTCCTCCTCAGGCACACAGTGTTCCCTGAATCACTATCTCCAGAGGTCCCTTTGGGAGCTCCTTCACCCAGTCAGGCTTCCCTGGCTGTCCACTGACTTGAGTCGGGGGACCTGTTTAAGGGGTTCCCTAATTTCATGCAGAATTGTCACCACTGTTCTAGACTCCAAATTCCTTGAGGGGACTCCTTTATGCTGCATCCCCAACATGTCTAGAACTTGACACCTGGCTTGAACAATTGTAGTATAAACATGAGTAGTAAGGAGTAGGCTGCAATCTCCATCACTCTGGAGTCGGAGGCAGGGGGATTGCAAGTTCAAGGCCTGCCTGGACTACAGAGTGAGTTCAAGACCAGCTTGGACAGCTTACTAAGATCCTGTTTCAAGGCAGAGGCAGGCGGATTTCTGTGAGTTCGAGGCCAGCCTGGTCTACAGAGTGAGTTCCAGGACAGGCTCCAAAGCTACACAGAAACCCTATGTAAAAACAAAACAAAACAAAACAAACAAAAAGATCCTGTTTCAAAGTAAAAGATAAAGGGGTCTGAGGATGTGGTTCAGGGGAAGAGCACTTGTCTAGTATGTATAAGGGCCTAGGTTCACTCTAGTACCCCCACCAAACAAGAAGGAAAAGAATGGCGGTCCATGTGTGCTATCACACAGCCCTCTCCACCCCCTCTCAATGCCTTCCAATCCAGAGAAGGCAAGGCTGGGTCCTGCTTTGCCCAGGGGCCCAGAGCATGGATGCCAAGAGCTCCCCGACACCAACTGCCTCCTGCTGTTGCCCTGACCAGGTTCCCAGAAGAGCCTGGCTATAGGCCACGCTTTTTCCATCAATGGCCAAGACACGAGGCCGTCAAAACATAGGCACACAGCGCAGTATGGCTTTCTTCCCAGGCACACTGCCTGCCCAGCTGGTCAGAGTTGACCCTGCTGGGGACACCCAGACCAGTGAAGGTACTGGCCACAAAAGCAGTAGCCACACATACCACCCAACTCGTCCCATTCACCACTCATAGACAGCATGCCTGAAAGAGACAGCTCAGAGCCAGGTGGTGGTGGTGGTGGTGGTGGTGTACACCTTTAATGCCAGCACCTGGGAGGCAGAGGTAGATGGATCTCTGTGTGTTGAGTTCTCTGGAAATACACAGAGAAACCTGGTGGGGGCGGGGGTAGCGTTTAGTGGGCTGAGCACTTTCCTCCCTGGCACTGAGCGGTGAGGGGAGGCGGCTAGGTTGAACTCAGACTCTCTTGCTGCTAAGGCCAATCAGCTAGGAAAGGCTCTAGGGGAACACTCACTTCCTATGGAGAAACTGCTGGTCTGGCTAAGATCTGGGAGCTGCAACCTGTCCCCGGGAGAAGGAACATCTAGGGACATGCAGAGGGTAAACAAGGAGTGTGAAAAGGACCATTGTGGGTAAGTTCTAACAGGTCAGGTCAGAAGGGCCAGCCAACACTGCATTCCCCAGGAGACTCTGGGAATAAAGGATCATCAATTCCAGGCCACAGGACCTTTTTCTAGGCACTGCCTAAGAAGCTGTCACCATCATACCCCTACCCAAGTGCCCCTTCAATAAGAAGCCATGATCTGAACTGGCTTCCAGAAAGAGACAGTGGCTGGCCCTGAAGATGGAGGAAAGTCTAGTGTGAGCTCCAAGCAAACCAGCCTCCTTGGGACAGCTGGAGAGGATGAAGCACCTGGTCCCAGGGCAGAGGCGAGCTTGCTGCTCACAGGCTTGCAGGCGGAGCTCTGGGCATTATTTGTATACACAAAGTGCTGGAAACAGTGGAACCTGCCCTCCCCGCCTAGGTGCTGGGAAAAGCAGAGGAGAGTGAGCGTTTTCTCTTCCTGGGAGCCTTTCAAGGTTTATCGCTCACTTACCCAAGCCCCATACAAAGACAAAACATATTCTGGCCAAGGTAATTAAAGATTGTTTATGGATAATAGTTTGGGACAGACTGAGAAGAGACCTGCAGTGATGTTTCCCAGGAATAGAGCGACAGGTAGGTCTACAGGGGTGATCCAGACAGACAAGAGGACAGACAGAAGGATAGGGAAATGAAACTGAAAGGGGAAAAAAAGAGACCCAGTCCCAGCAGCTGTGTCTGTGCATAGGTTCCAGCGCTGCCCTGGGCCCCAGGGGATGAAGAGGGATACTGGACCTTGGTCCTTGATGGGCTACCGCTCCTCATTCTCTGCTGCCCTTCACCCAGCAGGCTGGGAACATGGGCAGATGATATTTCCAGGGCTGAGGAGAGTTAGTCTGGGTGGACAGAGGATCAAGGCTCTTGGAGGGTCCCTGGAGGGTGTAGAGGCCTAGGTGGTATGGAATTAGCAGCAGCAATGGGGGGATTCTGGTCAGGCACCAGAGGACTAGGGCAGAGCCACCGCACAGCAGGGCCCATGTCCAGGGCAGGTCCCCCCACCTGCCCTGCCCACCACACCAACATGGTGCAATAAATAGTTTTCAAGTAGTAAGTCAGTGTCCATCAAGAAGAGAGGCAGAGGCTAGCAGACAGGCCGGGGCATAAGACAAAAAGTCCCCAATCACCCACCATGCCTTCTCAAGTTTCTCGAGCTCCATCGAGTCTGTCTCAAGTACTACATGTTGACGTTCATCAGCGTCCTCACAGACACTCCCTGCAGTGGGGCTCGGCTTCTCAAACCAGTGCCAGAGCCTGCTCGGTGAGGTAAGAGCAGGGCAGCATTGTTCCTACAGCGTCCACAATGGCTTCCAGGTGCTCGTCCTGTGCCTGAGGCCCACAGAGCTGCATGAAGTCTGCCAAACGCAGTAAGTACTCAAGGTTGTGGCCAGAGAAGCCCCGGCAGGCAAGGATCTGTGTGGCAATGACCTCCTCTGGAGCAGGGCCCAGGTAGCCAGGGTTCTGTGGGGTGGCCACATAGGCCAGTGCTGTGAGGGGTTGGTCAGGGGTATCCTGAGGATAGAAGGTGACTTCCTTAGTGTCGTAGCCTCCGAGTACTGCTTCTCTCACATTCAGATACTTCAGGGCCTCGTTCACCTGCTCCCCTCGAACCTGGTACGCCACGCCCCAAGTGCAGCCCTAGGAGAAAACAAAGACACCTCCAGTCAGTCACATCGCCCGTTGCTGGTCCCTCCTTCACTCTAGAATGTTACCCTAGACGCACCCCACAACTGTGCTCTATAAAGGAGTGGGGGTGGGGTGGGGGGGATGGTTCAAGGGGTAAGGGTACTTGCTACCATGTCTGATGACCTGACAACCTAAATTCAATCCCTGGGACATACACGGTGGAAGGAAAGAATTTACTTCCACATGTCCTCTTGCCTCCACATGTGACCTAAGCGTGTGCACAGGAGCACACATGGAAATAAATGTAATTTTTAACATGTATGTGTATGGGTATTTTGCCTGCATGTATGTTTGTGAGCCATGTGTACCTGGTGACCCGGTAACCTCGGAGGCCAGAAGAGTCAGATTCCCTGGAATTGGAGTCACAGGTTGTGAGCCACTGTGTAGGTGCTGGGAACCAAACCCAGGCTCTTTGGAAAAGCAGGAAGTGCTTCTAACTACTGAGCCATTTCTCCATGAAATTTAAATAAGTAAATAAACAAAGTGGTTGGCTGGCTGCTGAGGTACCCAGAAGCAATAGGCCTCCCTTTTTTTTTTTTTTTTTTTTTGAGACAAAGTCTCATATAGTATAGGCTGGCCTTGTACTCACTATACAGCCAAGAATAAATTTGAACTCACAGACATCCACCTGCCTCTGCTTCCTGGGTGCTGGGAGTAAAGAGAAACTGTGCCTGACAGTTTCACCTTTTAAAGATTTATTTATTTATTTTATGTATGTGAGTGCTCTATCCACACGTACAACTTTATGCCAGAGGGAGGCATCAGATCCCACTATAGACGGTTGTGAGCCACCATGTGGGTGCTGGGAATTGAACCCAGGTCCTCTGGAAGAGCAGCCAGTGCTCTTAACCTCTGAGCCAATTCTCCAGCTCCTGTTTTACCTTTCTTTTTTTTTTTTTTTTTTGTTTGTTTTGTTTTGTTTTTCGAGACAGGGTTTCTCTGTGCAGCTCTGGAGCCTTCCTGGATCTCACTCTGTAGACCAGGCTGGCCTCGAACTCACAAAGATCTGCCTGCCTCTGCCTCCCGAGTGCTGGGATTAAAGGCGTGTGCCACCACTGCCCGGCCTATTTCACCTTTCCTAAGGGTTGACATAAGTGGACTTGCCCCAGAAGACCAGCAGGTCTATGTATATAGTTCGCCCCAGGAACTAATGAACTTATTAGACATACTTAACTCTCACACCCCACTCTCCACCTAAATTCAGGCCTGCATCTTTTTTGTGTGTGTGTGTTTGTGTGTGTGTGTGTGTGTGTGTGTGTGTGTGTGTATAATAGGGTCTCTCTGTAACTGTCCTGAAACTCACTCTGTAGATCGGGCTGGCCTCGAACTCACAGAGATCCACCTGCCTCTGCCTCCCGAGTGCTGGGATTTAAAGGGTGTGTCACCACTGCCCGGCAGGGACCTGCATCTCAATAAGCTGCTCAGATGGTTCTCCAAGAAGCACTGAGTTAGGCTACACTTCCACTCCCCCAACAGTGACCCTCTGCACCCTTACATATTGGATCCCAGGACTCCTCTCCTGACTTTGCACTTACCTCACGATCTTCAAGGAGAGTCACCACTCGGCCAGGCTAGAGGGAAGCAAGGTTTTGAAAAGACAAATTAGCTATTAGCACTTCCAGAAGGGCTATGGATGTACCTTAGTGCAGGGTGTTTGCCGACCAGGCACAAGGCCTTAGGTCCAATCTCCAGCAAAACACACACACACACACACACACACACACACACACACACACACACACACCCTGAGCTTTAATCCTGTTGTGACTTGAGCCTGTGATTCCAGCGCTCCAGAGCCTTGAGAGGGAAGGGGTTGCCATAAGTTTGAGGCCACATAGCAAAAAGTAGACAAGAAATAGGAGGAAGAGGAGGAAGAGGAAGAAACAAGTATATCTGTCAACAGCCAGAAGTGCTGACCCAAGCCCCAAACCTCAGAGAGTGCCATTCATCCAGTGACATGGTCAGAGAGTGATGGGCAGACGCGGAACAGACAAACAGCGGGTGGCCCTGGCTGGTAATCAACGCAAGAATCCACAGGTGCAAACGCCAACCTGAACCCCAGGCACACAAATTTCAACCACCAACCAAGTTTACACATTTCCTTCAGTTAGCCCAAAGTCCCTGACATTTCAGGGCATGGGCGCCCACTCTCCTGCTGACCCCACCTCACTCCCCTGGGCACAGTAGGATGCTCACCATCTTGTCGTTGCCCCTGTGGAAAGTGTCTCCCTGCCAGAACCGGCGGCTATAGCCACGTACAAAGCCCACACGGCTGTCGCTGTAGGCAAAGTCCGGCTTCCATACTAGGGAGCCGTACCCGAAAATCCACAGGGCTTGGGGGTCGCCATCCTCCCAGGAGGGCTGCGCGGATGGTGCAGGGGACAGTGAGGGAGGTGGGGTGCTCTGGGCTGCGGACTCCTGCTTCATGGTGCCGGGCGCAGGGACGGGCCCAGGCGGCCTCCGGGGCTGGTCTCCGGCACGGCACGGAAAGACCGACGGACGCGTACACCTGGCCTGGCACCGATCGGTCGCTCCAGCTGAGTGGTACCCTCAGAGGCGCTCTTTAAACCCTTCGGCCGGGAGGGCCCTCCAGCTGCCTCCAGCTGTCTCGGTGATTGGGGCGGAGCAAATCTCCTTTTGGCCAATCACCTTTGGATTTTGCTTCTCGATTAACCGCGCCGCCCTCCAAGTGGGTACCAGAGTAGCCCGCCCCCCGGCCCAACGAGCGTGCTGATTGGTTCAGCTCCTCCTCCGTGGCAGACCTGGCTGGAGTGATGCAACCGCAGGGAAGGTTTCCCCAGCACCGGCATGCAGCAAGGGCGCGTCGGATTGCGTCAGGCTGCGGGTACTGGGAACGGGCCTGGAACCGGCGCGGGCACCCGCCGCCCCCCCGGGAGGCCCTCAGTGACCCGGGCGGTGTCTCCCCCGCAGTCCAGCCGGTGCACTTTGCAGAATCATTGCCACCCAAAGCGGTGGCTAGTGCAGGGCACGGTCAGAAAAAACGCTCTGGGAGCCACAAACTCTAGCCTCTGGGGCCTCGCCTGAAAGAAAGCACGCACTGCAGAGAAGCTGTCCCTGGCACCCTCCGCATTCCACTCTGGTGCCTCATGCTGTTGTCCATGTGAGCACTTGGAGAAACTGAGTCACCGGGCGGTAGAGGGTTTTGCCAAGGCTGCAGTTGAGTCAGACTGGGTGGTGCAAGCTCGAAGGCCTCACGTGAGGGCTACGCCCCGGGCCAAATAATGTAGGACCCCTGAGTTCAGGCGGGTTTGAAGAGAAGCCAAAACTGAACAGCCGTGGGCAGAGCAGTCACTTCGAGGATGGCCGCCAGCACCTCGAAGGTGCAAGGCCATAAAGAAAAGAATGCCAGGCCAGTTTTATTCCAAGGCTATGGGTTTCATTTTCCTGGGCTTGGGATTTTCAGCAGTGGTTGATCTGTGTAGACCCCGAGGTTTGGGGCAATGTTGATTAAAGAGAACACAGAGGATTGAGGGCGGCTGCAGCCTTTCTCCTCCCGCCTTGCCCGGCAGTGTGTATGGGCCCTGGCACCAAGGTGGGCACCGGGCACCAGCTGTCTCCCTGGCAGTTCCTCTCTGTCCCGAACCCTGCAGGAGTCACCGCAGGCAGCTCTCCCCAGCAGCCTGCCCTTGCTCCACCTGGCGGGGCCACTGCCACCCTAAACTGTAGGCTGGAGGGAAGATGAAGTTTTTGACTTCCTAAGCAGCCCCAAGAGGCTGCACCTCTGGGCATCTCTCAATGGGAAAGGGAAACAGAGCAGAAGGCCTTCCACTTAGAAGAACTGCAGTGAGCTCGCGGGCAGTGGAAACTCAAAAGTGATGTAAACCGGATCGATTCATCCCCCAACGTGTCTAAGCACCAATCCCAGCATTCAGGAGGCTGAGGACGGAGACCTGGAGATTCAGGTCAGCATGGGCTACAAAGCAAGACTAAAAGAATAAATGTTATGGATGAACGGAGTGCAGGTATTCCTAAAAGTTGGAGGAAATTTTGTTTGCTTTCGCAGTGGTGGGAATAGAACATGGGTCTTCGCCAGGCAGTGGTGGCGCACACCTTTAATCCCAGCACTCGGGAGGCAGAGGCAGGAGGATCTCTGTGCGTTCAAGGCCAGCCTGGTCTACAGAGCGAGTTCCAGGACAGGCTCCAAAAGCTACACAGAGAAACCCTGACTCGAAAAGCCAAAAAAAAAAAAAAAAAGAACATGGGTCCTAACACTCATATGCTTCTATACCTTTGATACATGCCTGCCCCAGGTCTCGGTTACCTTATGAGGATCACACATTACTTTTCTGAATGGAAAATTGTTTTAAAAAAATGGTGATATCTGGTAATTTTCCTCTTTGCTGCCCCTCTGTGTTTCTCTTCCCTTCCTTTCCTATCCTCTGTGTTAGTTCCTCTGAGTACCCCCTTTGCTGCTGCTGCTGCTGCTGCTGCTGCTGCTGCTGCTGCTGCTTACAGAAAATAGCCTCTAAGAGTCTTCCCTCACTACCTCTGGTGGGAGATGGGAAACTGATGAACTCCTGGAAATACCTGAGTCCGTACAAACGACCCTGCGACTCACTCTTTCCACTCCAGGGAATTCCTCACAATATGAAAAGAGCCATGTGCCTGAAATTTTAATGGTATTTGTGGTAGCAAAAGCAAAGGAAGAAACCCTTAAATACTTAAAAATAGTTACATATTTAAGAAAATTGTGGTCAGTCCACGTGACAGAGAAGTGAACAAAGACACACAGAGGGAACAAGTGTCCAGACATACATGGTAGCAAAGCTGGTACACCCAACTGCGTCTGAAGCGTTAGACACAATTCTGTATTGCTGTAGCAAAGCTGGTACACCCAACTGCGTCTGTGAAGCGTTAGACACAATAATTCTGTATTGCTGTGCTTACTGGCATTGAAACAGTAGCTGATATATAATTACATGAAAAGGCAGGTTGTAAAGTAACCTTATATAACTTTTTCAACTTAAAAAAGTCTGAGGTGAAACTGATAGCGTGCTTGCCTAGCATGTGTGAAGCCCTGGGTTCCATTCTCGGCCCTGAGGAGAGAAGCAGTCTATGTGTGCTTATTAGCAAGGAGGGATCTGGAACAGCTCATTAAAATGTTCAAAGCGACCACTTCTGAGTCCTTACATGGCCCCGGCAACATGGCAGCAAATTTGAACTTCCTTTTTTATATTTATTCTGGTTGAGATTTTTTTTTTTTTTTTTTTTTTTTGGTTTTTCGAGACAGGGTTTCTCTGCGTAGCTTTGCGCCTTTCCTGGATCTCGCGCTGTAGACCAGGCTGGCCTCGAACTCACAGAGATCCACCTGCCTCTGCCTCTCGAGTGCTGGGATTAAAGGCGTGCGCTACCACCGCCCGGTCAAGATAAAACTTTTTTCAAAGAACTCTATTTCTGCCAAGGGAGTTCACACCGGTAATCCCAGCACATGGGATGCCGAGACCAGAGGATTATGAATTCAAGGTCAGCCTGGGCTACATAATGAGATTCTTTCCTAAAACAACTAGGCTATTTTGACTTCATTTAAAATCAGTATCTATTATGAAGACATTCTAGTAAAAATGCCAATGACTACATAGTAAACAAAAAATGCAGGATCTGGACAGTCACATGAGGAATAGTAAAACTATTAAAAACAACAATAAACGGGGTGTGGTGGCTGATGACTGGAACCCCTGTGGTTCCAGCACTGTGGAAGCTGAGGCTAGAGGCCTGCTACAAATTTAAGGGTAGTCATGGCTACATAGTGAGTTCCAAGCAAGCCTGGGCTACAATGTGAGATCCTTTTTGCAACAAATAAATAAGTGAAAGGATACCTCAATAATTGGTGGGAACATCAAATATGAGTGTTGAAGTGTGGGTGTTGCAGTTGAGAAAGTTTAATGGAATGATTATCCTTTATTTATTTATTTCGTATGTATGTGAGTAGGTATACGCACGTGAGTAGGTGTATTCACGCAAGCATGTGTGAAGGTCACAGGGCAATTTTTAGGAGTCCCAGAGATCCAGTTCAGGTCATCGGGCATTGTGGCAAGCTTTTACGCACTGATCCATCTCACCCGGCTGGAAATGTCATTTGTGTTTGTTTTTGTCTGTCTGTTGTAACAAAGTCTCATGTATCCCAAGCTGGCCTGAGTTTGCTATGTAGCTAAAGATGACCTTGAACTTCTCATCTTCCTGCTTCTACATCTTGAATGCTGGGTTACAGACATACGTCAGCAACTCTGATTTGTGCAATTCTGGGGGTGAAACCCAGGTTTTGTGTATGCTAGGCAAACACGCTAGCCACTGAGCTACACCTCCAACCTGAAGTGCAATTTTTTTCTTTTTCTTTTTATTCTTTTTTCTTTTTGAGACAGAGTCTCACTATGTAGCTATCTAAAAGTAGCTGAATGTTTAAGTAAATAATGGTCAATTCACATGACATAAATGAGCATATACACACACAGGCATAAGTGCACAGAAAAACTTAAACATCCAGCCATAGATGGTAACATAACATTGATAAAGCCCATTAAATCTGTGAAGCCACCAGAAACAATTCCGTGTCCTGTACTTACAGGCATGGAAACTCAACTATGATGTTTAATTATATAAAAAGCACATGTGTCTGAACCACCTAGGGGACACTTCCGTGATATTCTTTTTCAGACCTTTTCCTACCAAACCAAAGCGGCACCTGTGTGATCCTCACAGAGTTATACACTCACTCAATGCTCCTACAACCCCTTAGGTCACATCTGTCACCCGTCCTCTGCACCTCACAGTCACATACCAGAAACAATGATTTATTGGTTATTTTCCCATGTGCCCGACAGTTTGCTTCCGTTCTAATGAGAAACTTCTCCTAGGAGGCATCTGCCAGGAGAATCTGTAGGTGGATCTCTAGAATGTCAAGGCCAGCCTGGGATACATAGTGAGACCTTGTTTCAAAATAAATATATATAAATAAATATGTAAATAAAATTATATACTTCTCCACTCTGTTGGAAGGTAAGTACAATTTCACAGAGAAGTACACAGTAAGTCAGGCGGACAGCTCACGGTGGCACAGTTGTAGTTACAGATCCTGGGTCTAAACACAGATGGCCTAGCTTCCTTGCTGACTGTCAATCATTTGATAGCCCTCCTTCCATCAAGGTAAAAGCTCCCCCAAAATGTAATCCTCTTTGAAGGCCCAGTGGAGTCAATATAGTAATAGCATACCGAAGGGCATCCACAAAGTAGTGAGAACAATGGAGCGGGGGAGGAGAGAGAATATGCACTCTTTTGCGGGGGTTGGGGGTTGTCTCTTGTTGAGACAGAGTTTCTTTAGTCTTGACTGTCCTGCATCTAGCTCTGTAGCCCAGGCTGGCCTTGAACTCACAGAAATCCACCTGTCTCTGCCTCCTGAGTGCTGGGACTAAAGGTGTGCGCCACCACCACCCAGTGAGAAGATGCTCTCTTACCCTGAAAAGGTCAGGGTAATATCTCACATACTACCGGACACAAGTTCAGCAATCTCAAAATAGAAATCTCCACAAACGTTGCCAGGGATGCTGGGCGGTGATGGCACACGCCTTTAATCCCAGCACTCGGGAGGCAGAGCCAGGCGGATCTCTGTGAGTTCGAGGCCAGCCTGGTCTGCAGAGCGAGTTCCAGGACAGGTTCCAAAACTACACAGAGAAACCGTGTCCCCCCCACAAAAAAAGAAAGTTGTCCAGGGCTCTTAAACAGCTCCTGTCGCCGTCTTCGCCGGCCCCCAGCCCTTGTTTCCCTTCGCCATATTTCTCTCTCACTTATAAACCACTCACTTAGTGGCCTGCTCTCTTCAGCACCAGAAGCAAACACACCATAGCTTTCCTGCTACAAGACTTCCAGGAAGGGGCTGCTGATGTCATACCCACAGAGCCACCAGCCCAGGAGAGTGATGGGCCCAAGCACCACCTCCACCTTGCAGAGTCACATGTGTCGTGCACATGATGTGCACCTGGTGGCTTCCTCTTTTGGATCTTTCCCAAATTAACCTTTCCTTATTGTTTTCCTTAAAAAAGCAGCCACTTCCCATTTCCTTGTGATCCTTTTCTTCTCACTTCTCATTCCACACGCTTCAGTCAACAACTGTTGCTCACAAGTGTGTTTATCTGAGACAGGGGAAGCACTTGCTTTGGGACATAAAGACTTGCATACATTAATTACACTTAAGCATAAAGTTACCTTATAAAACTGCTAAGTCTAGCAGGATGCCCGGCCTGCCCAGACATGGTCTCTAAGTTTGGATTTGAGCCCCACTCCATCGGCCATCAGCTGGGCCACCCTAACCATGTTGTCACTGGTCATCAATCTCCTTAAACGTGAAATAATAGGAATGGCATTCGCCTTGTGGCTTTACCAAGGGCTGAAGCTCTCTAGCCATGGTCTGATGCCTGGCTGACTAATTATTTCCATTTAAGACTTACCACTTTCCATTGTATCCAGGGCAGAGTCACAGTCTGCCTCTCCACCTGACTCAGCTCTGAAGAATTGAGTGCCTTAGAAATGTGATCAGGCTAAATACGTAGACTCAATGGAGGCGAATTATAGCCGCCTTCTTCTCTATTCTTGCCAGGCAATTTATAGATTGGTCCGGAAGCGCTTATATACGCTAGGCAAATTCTCTACCACCAAGCTCTGTTCCCAGCACTCTTTTTTGTTTTGTAGGGCTTGATTTTTCGGAGGCAGGTGGATCTCTGTGAGTCCAAAGCCAACTTGGTCTACACAGTGAGTGCCAGGACAGTCAGGGATACATAATGAGACCCTGTCTCAAAAACAAAACAAAGCCAGGTGGCAGTGGCGCACGCCTTTAGTCCCAGCACTCGGGAGGCAGAGCCAGGCGGATCTCTGTGAGTTCGAGACCAGCCTGGTCTACAGAGTGAGTTCCAGGACAGGCACCAAAAACTACACAGAGAAATCCTATCTTGAAAAACCAAAAAGAAAAAAAAAAAAAAAAAAGAGAATCACCTGGGAAGAGAGGCTCAGTTAAGTAAATCAGGTTGTTTGTGGGAATGTCTAGAAGGTTGCTGCCTGCCTTTCTTTCTTTCTTTCTTTCTTTTTTTTTTTTTTTTTGATACAGGGTCTTATTATGTAGGCCTCACTCTTGACTGGTGTAGATCTCATTGTGTAGATCAGGCTGGCCTTGAAATCATAGAGATCTGCCTGCCTGTGCCTCCCAAGTGTTGAAATGAAAGGCACCTGGCTAGGGAATTGTCTTGATTGTTAATTGATAAAGGGAAACACAGCCCACTGTGGGTAGTACCATTCCCTAGGCAGAAGGCCCTGCTGATAGAAAGCTAGATGGAGTTAGCTGGAAAGCAGGCAGGCAGCACAGGGCATTCACCAGCCTCTGCTCCTGACTGTAGACGTCATATGACTGCTGCATTGACTTCCCCAAACAGTGGACAGTAACCTGGAGTTGAGTCAAATCCACTCTTCCGCTCCTGAGTCGCTTTGTGCCGGGTTATTTCATCACAGCAACAGAAATGAAGCTAGTGCAGACTTCCTCTTCTCACATGCCTTCCCAATAGTCCCTCCCTAATAACCAGGAAGTCCTATGGCCCTTTTGGGACAAATTGTGCCTCACTTTGGGACCACCGTCCCTATGTCCCAGGATGAAGACTCATCCTTTCTGTAACAGAAAGGAAGTTGGTCTGAGTGTATGGGCCATCAAGGGACAAACTGGAAGGGCAAACAACTTGCCCTACTAAAATCCATCTACAATTCCTCTTTAATTCCCCAACAGCAATACCTTTTAAAACTGGAGAAATGGCTTGGTTGTTTGCTATTCTTGCAGAGGATCTGAGCTGTGTTCCCAGGAACCACACTTAGAGGCTCACAACTGCCTGTAACTCCAGCTCCAGGGGATTACACCAGTTTCTATTCTATTCCTGTGATCAGAACACCATGGCCACGGAAACTTACAAAGGAGAGCATTTGTTGGCCTTAGGGTTTCAGAGGAGCAGAGGCCATGACAGTGGAGCAAGGGCACAGTGACAGGAAAACCTGAGAGCTCACTTCCTGGTCCACAAGTAGGAAGCAGCCAGAGAGCACTGGGAATAGTATGAGTCTTTTGAAACCTCAAAGCCAACTCTAGTGACACACCTCCTCCAACAAAGCCACAACTCCTAGTCCTTCCCAAATAGTTCCACCAATAGGGACCAAGTATTCAAACTTGGAGGCCATTCTCATTCAAACCACCACAGCAATACTCCTCTGGCCTGGGTGGATCCTTGAACTCATGTGCACATACCCCTACAAGGTACACATGCATTTACATCATTAAAAATAATAATAAGGCAGCTGGACCTGGTGGTGCACGTCTTTAATCCCAGCACTGGGGTGTGGGGACAGAGGCAGGAAGATCTCTATGAGGTCAAAGCTAGCCTGGGCTACAGAGTAAGTTCCAGGACAGCCAGGGCTACACAGAGAAAAACAAAAATGAAAAGCAACAACAACATAAGGCCAGCACTCGGGAGGCAGAGGCAGGTGATCTCTACCAGTTTAGGGCCAGCCTGGTCTACATAGCAAGTTCCAGGCCAGTTAGAGTGACATAGTGAAACCATGTCTCATCTCAGACATTTGAATACTTGGTCCCCAGCTGGTGGTGCTGTTTTAGAGTTGTGGCCTTGCTGGAAGAAACATGTCACTGGGGGAGTGGTTTGAGGGCGTAACTGGCACTGTTTCTAATCTCTCTGTGTTGAATGCTTACGTGGGCTTTGGGCTTGCTACCCCATCTACATGCCTACTGCTTTTCTCTAGGAATCTAAATGCTAAATACCTCATAACCAGTCAACCTGAGATCAACCTCTCTATGTAGATGATTATTTCCCAGGGCAGACCTTCAGATTTTATCCCACGGGGCCCCTGGGATCCCTCTGGACTATTCAGACAGGGATATCTTCCAGAGAAGTATGTATTTGGACTCAGAATTGGCCCTACCACTGGAGTTAGCTTACAAGGGACAGGCTGTATTTATTTGTGTGGCTTCTATCTTTGCCTAATGCTGTCCATTCTCTGGTGAGGTTGAAACAGCATAGCAAATGCCTTCCCTGATACACAGGCCTTTAAGGTTCAAACTTTCCTCCATCAGAAGGCTTTTCTAACTTAGGATCCTTCCTAAAACAAGCACTCTGTACTATGAAATGCCATCCTACACGTGATCAAACCACTGCTTCCCCCAGCTCTTCTGTGGATCCACCCATGACCGTTGGGGCTATCTTCAAGGTTCAGGTTTATGCTTTCACTACACTTGAGTTCCAGTTAAGTATTCACACTCTTTCCCAAGTCCTATAGTTTCCCTGGGCCTCCAAGTAGCTGAAACTCGACAACAGAGCTTTTATTCATTGGCTGATATTGTCCTTCAAAACTAGAGGCCTGGGCTAGAGAGATGGCTCAGTGGTTAAGAGCACTGGTTTTGTTTCCAGAGAACATGAGTTTGTTTCCCAGCACCCACATTCACAACCATCTGTAACTCCAGTCCCCAGGGATCTGACACCCTCTTTTGGCCTCTCCAAGCACCAGGCCCATAGGATAGTACACAGGCATACATGCAGGCAAAACACCCATACACATAAAATTAAAACAAACAAAACCTTGAGACTTTCTCACTGCTCAGGCAGGTTGTTACGATATATCGCGAGGCGGACCCCAGCTGTCTGGCCCAGGGTATCCCCATGCATGCAGGGAAACATGGCAGGCAGATGCGCTGGGTGGCAGTGGCTCGTGGAACAGTCACTCACACCCAGGCGCTGCATCCACGTGGAGAGAGTTTATTATAATAGAGAGATGAATAGAAAGACAGGAAAGAGGGAGACAGGAAGGAAGAGAAGGGTGGGAAAGCGGAGGCGTGCCCACTGTTGGGAATGGAGAGAGAGGGGCAGAAGAGAGGAAGGGAAGGAGAGGTTTTCCTTAAAATGAGGCTTTTAGTCAGAACACAGGGCGGCCCCAAGGGGCGGGTCGGAATACTAACACAGGTTATTCATGAGACCTGTCACTTCTGAGTAAACAATATGGACTTGGGTGGGGGGACAAACAACTACCAAAACCCAAAGATAACAGTATAAAGTTTTTTAAGGCTGGGCAGTGGTGGCCCATGCCTTTAATCCTGGAACTTGGCAAGCAGAGGCAGGCGGATCTCTGTGAGTTCAAGGCCAGCCTGGTCTACAGAGTGAGATCCAGGAAAGGCGCAAAAGCTACACAGAGAAACCCTGTCTCGAAAAAAAACAACAACAACAACAAAAAAGAAACCCTGTCTCAAAGACAAAACAAAAAAGAAAAGGTTTTTTTAATGGATAATAACATGGCTCAAGGTTCTTGGCAAGGTCGGATCCTAGAAGAAAGAATGCACTGGATCTGGCCCTTTCTATCACCTACATTGTATTATTGATTTTGAGTTGTATTTGCTTGTTTATCTTACAGTGTATCTTATTTGTGTATTCTCGATTGGAACCCATATGTCATCCATACAACCTGAGATAGATCTTTTACCTAACTGCTACCACGGGCCATTGACAGGTCTCTTAATGGGGATCCTAATTGCTATCAATATTCAACACCCCTCCTCCATGTGAAGTAGCTTGATTGATCTTTGCTCTAGCCCCTCCCAAAGTCACTCAGGGTCACCTGTCCTGAGGAGGGGTCGAGACAGGAAACAGTGTGGGTCAGGCAGTTAGGGCCCGGCACCCACCACCTGAACACACTGACACTCACAGATGCTCCATGGATCAAAGCCCCTCTGCCTGCAGGTGCTTCATGAGTCAAAGACAGTCCATGGGATGACAGTTCCATAACTATACTATTTCAGGGTGGCTCTAATGCCAGGAAAGAAATAGAGCACCCCATGTGGGAGCAGAAGATAGGCCATTATTTGCTATTGTTTTCTTGGTTCTGGAACTGTTTAAAAGCACATAGCCCTTGTCACCTGAGCAGGGTCCTCTCTTGAAACCCCTCAGAATTCTCTCTGTCTCTGTCTCTCTGTCTCTCTGTCTCTCTCTCTCTCTCTTTCTCTCTCATTGTTGTTGATAATGTTTGAGACAGGATCTCTGTAGCCCAGGCTGTCCTGGAATTGCTATGTAGACCATGCTGGCCTAGAACTCAACCACTCTTTGTTCCAAGTGCTGGGGTTAAAGATGTACTAGTGGCCAGCTTTTCTTCCTTTCTGATTAATGGTGTTGGTCCAAGCGTTCAGCTCTGGAGTTCCCAGGCTTCATTTCTTGTCCTTTGTAGGACACAATCCTGGAGTCACAGCAGCTTGTAACTGCAACCACTGTAGCTCACTATTACAAGTGGATTCAAGTGAATTTACCCCTTTCTCCTGACCCCAAGACAAGGTCATCTTTGGCTACTGAAGGAGTTCAAGGCCTGCCTAATCTAAATCCCTGCCTCAAAAACAAAACAAACAAGCCAGGCGGTGGTGGTGCATGCATGCCTTTAATCCTAGCACTCGGGAGGCAGAGGCAGGTGGATCTCTGAGTTCGAGGCCAGCTTGGTCTGCAAAGTGAGTTTTAAGACAGTAAAGACTAAACAGAGAAATTCTGTCTTGAAACCCCCCCTCAAAAAAAACCCCAACAACAGCCAAAAACCAAGCAAACCTGACTGGTTAGCCTCTCCAGATTGATCAGTTACTTCAGATAAGCAACTATGCTTTGCCATTAATGTCTGGCCTATAACACAGGGGTTCAAAGAGTGTTGAAGAAATGGATGTCCCAGATCACTTGACAATGAGGAATGGCTTTGGAAGAGAGTTTAGTTTTAGTCCCTTGCTCTAACTGCTCTTTTCCATTCAGGTCAGAATGAGCACCTGCAGGAGGTGGCTGGAAGAGGGTGGGGATGTGTCAGAGTTGGCTTTAGCGGGTGAAGGGGCCTTGCTCCTCTGAACACCAGGACAATATTTGGAGGAAAGCATCACATTGGTCTCCTTCCAGTTACTCTCTCAGCTTAGCGGTACAGAACCAGGACCCAGCTGAGCAGAGGAGCAAAGTGATTTAAGATTCCTGCACTGGTCCCCAGCTTGGTCCCTCCAGCGGGACAGCAGGCTGGGCGGCCGCGCAGCGCCCTCTAGTGTCCGGTGGCCGCCCTGCCATCCCGCCGTGACGCCCGCGGGAGATTCCCGCTGGCCGCGGCTGCCGCCCCGCGCGGGTTCCCGGGCTGGGGGCGGCGGATACGGAGGAGGCAGGAGGCGGGACCCAGTGGGAGTGTCTCCGAGAAACTCGCGGCCTTCGGCGGCTTCCCGGCCCGGGAAGTGAGCCCGGGTCGGTGACCACAAACAGGAAGTCGGGCTGTAACAAAGAGCAGAGGGCGGGGAGCCGCAGAGCTCCCGGGCGCCCGGCCGTGGCGGCAGGTGGAGGGCTGACCCCGACGGGCGGGCGGGCGGGCGCACCTGACTCTTTCGCTGCCCAATTCGACCCGGCCCGGGACACCCTGGGACGAGAGGGGCAGTGGGCGCGGCCCCCCTGGGGAAAGGCCACTGGGACCTCCCAGGAGCATCCCTTCCCTGGGAAGGGACAGTCACAGTTCCCTGAGTGAATCACTTCCATCTCCTTCCCGGAATGCAGCAGGTCACACGGGGCGGAGGGCTGGGCCCACAGATGGTGCAGACCCACGGGGAGGCAACACAGGCAGAGAAGGGAGCTAACGGGGGGCTCTGTAGGGCCCCCCGGCAGGGGTGTAACACTGTACATGTTGGTTGAGTCCTGTGGCCTCAACTAACTAGCCTGAGTGGAACCGTTGTACCCTCATCTGCCCCTGGACGGGATCCACTGTGGCCTTGCCTGAGCACGCCAATAAAAGCACCGCTGAATTCTTCGCGGCCCCTCCCAACCCAGAGCACAAGGATCTCCAGGTGGTCACCAGCCAACAAGCGCTGGAAAAGCAGCTGTCCTCGGGGCCGAAGGTCACCGGGAGGTCAGACCAATTCTTTAGACAGGACAGTAACTCCAGGCTGCTGAGGAACTTCTAGACTCTGAATTCGCTTTAAAAATACACAAACAAAGATGAGCATTTGCTAGGCTACTGAGAGCACTTAGTAGAGCGGGTGTAGAGCTATAATCTAGTCTTGTTTGAATGCCAAGTCTCCTGGACACTTGAGTGATCAAGAGAGCCTTACCTCTGGGGAGGGGGCTGGTCCCTCAAGGAGAGACCTTCAGGAAATCCTAGGAGAGAAGGATTATAATTTGTTTACACTCCAAGTGAGAACTGGAACCCACTTCTGAGTTGCTAGGGAGAGGGCCTGGCGTGGGCTGCAGGTTGGAGCACCCATAAGCGTACCGCACCAAGTCCTTGCGTGGGCTCCCACTTGTGCCAGGAAGCGGGGGTGATGTGTTGGGTGCTCTCAGCTCCCTGACTAGGGTATCAGAGGTGGTAAATGGGTTGAGCCAGCAACCAGGACCCCTCCAGGGCTCTTCTCTGACCATCTGGCAATGTGTAGCCCAGGCTGGTGGTGTGGACGTGCAGGCTTGCGGGTGTCCTACCTGTCCCCCACATGGGAGCCTCGTCATCTCGCCTTCTGTCCCAGCCCAGTTTCCCCCGCCCCCAAGAGCCTGGGAGCCGCTTTCCTGTTTCATTTTGGGCAGGAAGAGTGAGGTCGTGTTGTTCTTCCCTCGGCTGTGGGCTCAGGCTGTGGGAACGGTTCCCTGAATGCTTTCCTGTTTGATACCCTGTGTGTGCACTAGAGTAACAAAGAATGATGACCAAGCCGCGGAGCATGTGCATGCTCCTGGCACTCAAATAAGCACCCAGATCCTGGGTCACCATGCTGGAGCTGGGGGTGGGGCCAAGTTTGGCTCCGGCAATTGGCCTCCATTAGGAAGGGCGTCTGTTGGGTCTGTTTTGCTTTACTGTGAACAGGCTGAGTGCTGGGGGCATCTCAGCAGCTTTTCCCTCGCTTGGGGTGGTTGTTTTGGTTTTGGTTTTTCATGAGTTGTGAGTTGCTCACCATGGGGTATGTTTGTGGCTGCAGAGAGAGGATAGGCACCCTAGGGACTATCCTGAGCCTTAGAGGAAGCTGGGCATGGAGTAGATTGGAAACCCCCTGATTAGCATCTCAGCCTGGGCAACCCGACTCAGGAAAGCTGATTCTCCCAGTCTCTGTGGCCTCATCCATCCTTTCAGCTGTCAAGAGAGACAAACCCAGGGCAAATCCCCTGCACATCCCCATTCCAGATCAACTCCTCACCAGTACTGAGGAAAGAGCAGGCGCTGGGGTAGGAGGAAGTGCTCAGAGAGGACTTAACTCGTTATCTAATAAGCGAGTCCTTTTGAATAAGTAATGAGAGACTCCTCAACAGGAGCAAATCAAGGCCCCCATGCTTCTTCTCAGGCTTGGGGAAAGGGGAGAGAGATTCCAGCCAGGGAAAATATAGCCCCATGGAATGCTGGGAGAATAAAGTGGGGTAGGGGTACCCAGTCTCAAAGTCCCCAGGCATGGAAGGTTAGCCTAGGCTGGGGATAAGGAGGATGAGGCTAGGATCCCCAAAGACCGGACTGAGACACAGGCCTTCCACACAACATACCAAATCCAAGCATGCACAGGCCCTGGGAGTCCCAGGAGGGCATCCAACAGCAAGTAGAGAAGGGGCTTCCGACTATTTGGGGTAGGAAAGCAGGGAGAAGATTCCCACTCTACCATTACAAAGACAGGACCCAAGAAGTAATAGTTTCCTGTACACATCTGTTCCATATTATAAATACACATTATATACAAAATAATGTTATAAAATGTAGAAAGGTCAGTGCTTCTGATTCTTAAATTATCAAAATACTAGATTCCAAAATAAACTACAAAAAAAAAACACCTCATATTATTGATTTCTGAAGATCGGCTTCAAGGGTGGTCTGGGGCAGCAGTGGGCACTGATGGAACCCAGGCTCAAGGGCACAGAAATGGGCATGGGGGAGGAAAGGGCCTAGGCCACAGCAGCACCCACTATCTCCCCATAACAGCCCTGAGCTCCCCAGTTAGGCCCTAGAACCCCAGTTGGCACAAGGGGCAGGCCCCAAGCCTGTCTGTCCACACAAGCCCAGAGGCACCAGGACCAGTGAGAGGTGAGCTATCTACTTTTGCCCAGAGGGTCTAGGCTAGGTGGCACCCCACATGCTGTGGTTGGAGGCAGGAACCACTTGTCTCACCTCACCCGCTGGGTAGCCCCTGCCAGAAGCCAAACTCCACAGTTTCCCTGACTACGAGAGGCCCGTCCCTTGCAAGCCTCCTTCTCCTCTCCCATTTGGGCCCAGCAGTCATGACGGAACCTGGGCAAAGGCACTTTGGAAACACAGATGCCCATGGAAGCCACAGCAGCTCCGAGACCAACTGGGCCACTGCTACTCTCCGAAAAACAGTCAAGAGCCCCGTGGTGGCCACTGTTGGCAGATGCACCTTGGACATCAGCTCAACGGATGCTCCTCTGGCTCCTCGGCTCTGTTCCCTTGTTGGTAGGGCTGCCCATCTGAGGTCAGGCAGACGCCTGCAGGCCTGCAGGGTGGTGCAACTCTTGGCAGGTTCACAGTCTGTCCAGTCCATGCCGTTCCCTCCTCCTCTTCAGAGCAGCACTGTGCATACTAAAGACGTCCCATCCAGGATGCAATGTAAACAATGCAGAAGGGAGGCCCAGCTGCTGGGCCGAAGCTGGGGTCTGGGTAGGCTCGTGCCTTATACCTGGGGAGCACATACAAGATGGGAAAATGGTTATCCTGGGGATAGGCCCTGTCTCCGGGGATGCTCTGGGCCTCTTTGGGAGAAGTCACTGGGGGAGGGGCAGTCCCCTCAGTCTTCTGCCCTAAGATATACAAGTGTCTGGGCGTTTGCACTAATGTGGGGGTACAAGGGAGGAAGCCAGTGGCAAGGAGCGAGCAGACACAGGCAACTGTCTTCACCCAAAGGCAGCTGGGTAATAGTTCCTGAAAGGTAGCCGGCGCCATGGCTGTCCTTCCTAGCTCTACCCGAGGTTCGCCTGGCTCCTTAACTTTGTCCCTTTCATGGGTGCAGCTGCCGAGTCAGGCATGCCACCTGGTTCCTGTTTCACACCCTCTGTGGTAATGAGACCAGCAGGGGACCCAGGAGCCACCAAACACCAAGGAAGAGGCCTCTGACCCACCCCTCCAGGAGGCTGCTAGTGAGCAGGACATTTCTCCATCCACACAAGGCAGGAGGGGACACGCTGACAGGGGAAGGCCAGCTCAGAACTTACCTCCGTGGCAATGACACATTCGTTCCTCTCTTCTGATATCAAACACACTGACTGGTACATGGAGTCCCTGGGGGAGCATATCGCTGATATTCGACACTCTGGCTTTTCACTGAAGGAACACAAGACAGGCAGGTAAGAATGAGGGAGTGGGGGGTGCCTGGAGATACAATGAGGTGCTGATCTAGATCCCCAAGAGTTAAAGGTTGCCTACTACAGTGGTCCAGAATGGTGCAGGCCGGGGATGCTCAATGCTGGCCTCTGGGGGCAGGTGGTTAGAACAGGCCCCCAAGAGAGCCACGGGACTCAACTGAACCAGAAAGCTCATAGGCCTAGAAAAAGCCAGTATTGCCACTAGAGACAAGCCGTACTGTGGAAACATGGCAGTCACAAGAGATACGCAGTGGACAGCTGGTGTCTGGGAGTGAAGAACGGGTGAGTGAGCGAGCGAGAGGGACTTCCCTAGTAAGAGACCCTTAGAAGAAGCCAGGGTGGGGGCGGTGGTGGCGCACGCCTTTAATCCCAGCACTCGGGAGGCAGAGCCAGGCGGATCTCTGTGAGTTCGAGGCCAGCCTGGGCTACAGAGTGAGTTCCAGGAAAGGCGCAAAGCTACACAGGGAAACCCTGTCTCAAAAAACCAACCCCCCAAAACAAAACAAAACAAAACAAAAAACCCTAGAAGAATTCTTAAAAATTATTAAATTGTTACACTTGTGTGTGTGTGTGTGTACACATGCACGTGAAAGTGTGCATGCCACCGCACCATTGTGGAAGGCAGAGGACGACTTGCAGGAGCTGTTCTCCCCTTCTAACATGGGGATCCTGGGGATCAAACTCGGGTCACCAGTCTTGGCAGCAGGTGCCTGCCTCTACCCTCTGAGCCTTTCATTTTGTTTCTGAGAATGATCTGCTATGTTGCCCAGGTTGGCATCAAACTTGCCATCCTCCTGTCTCAGCCTAAGTTGGGGCTACAAGTGTGTGCCAATGTGCCTGGCTCCCTACAGAGAGGCAACTGGAGAATCTTGCTGTCCGTTCCACAACCCTGCTTGTTTAAAAGCAGCCAGGGCCTGATGCCAGTCTCTCACTCAGCCTGGGAGACCCAGTCCAACTATGGAAGGGTCCACAGCCAAGCCCTGGGCTTCCAAGGACGGCTCACCTGTGTAACCGAAGTGGCACCTTCTCTCCTAAGCTCTTGTCACTGTGAAGATACTTCCCAGGCATGGTCCCCCGCCCCAGGGGCCCTGGAGCCAGATTGTAGTCCAGTGTGTGGTTCTGCAGTTTGCCACAGTTGGACTTGTCCAGGCCACAGTCCACCTCCAGCTCCTTCTTCTGGTTCGTGTTCTTGAGCTGGGCAGCAGGGATTAGATTGTCCTTCTGGAAGTCTGACAAGTTGTTCATGGCCTCCCTGCTGCCATCATCGGGCCGCCGAAGCCGCAGCTGCCGCACAGCTACGGCCACCATGCCCAGCAACACCATCAGTACCACCAGCCCCACACCCAGCGAGACGGCCACCCAGGGGAAGCTGGGTGGCAAGCCCAGGGGAAACTCGCAGAGGCTGCCCACAAAGCCGTAAGGACAGTTGCAGACGAACTTGTCTGAGGAGAGGCCAGTGTAGCAGGTGGCCCCGTTGAAGCAGGGCCCCGAGGCACAAGCATCCTTGGCTATCCGCACCTCACAGCGCCTGCCAGAAAAACCAGCAGGGCAGGTGCATACTGGCCCGTTCTCCAGATCGTGGCAAGTGCCCCCATGGGCACAGGGGCTTCGGGTACAGTCACTGATGTGGAGTTCACAGTGGGTGCCTGTGAATCCCGGTCGGCAGCGGCAGGTACGGCTCGGACCTCTGTTTAGGCACTGGCCCCCTGTAAGGACACAGGACCCAAGTCAGCAATAGCCTTCACATTCACAGGTGAAGGAAATGGGGCCTAATCTATGGGCTTCTACCTCCGTGTGTTCAGACTGCATGGACAGAACCCTTCTACAAAGAGAACTGCACCAAGTCTCCGCTGACCCTGGTTCTCCACGCCTCAGCGGGCTATTGTATAAGTTCCTGGCATCTTACAGAATTCTAGGGTAAGACAGATATGCTTGGCTTGCTCTCTCTAGCAAAGGATCTGATGCCTGTGGCTTTACCTGACTGACCCCTAGCCTCAGTTTCTTCTGCTGTTAAACTTCACAGGTAGCTCTGAGGATCAGGCAGGGAGGACACAAAGGCCAGCACAGACTACATACAGGAAGCAGTCGGGTAGGCGCAATCATCATTTAATTTAATCTTCACAATCTCACCAAAGACACTTAGTTACACCTTCCTGTTCAGGCATGATAAAACTGTGGCTTGAGGGATGAGAGTGTGAACAGATTACATTGCCACCCCCAGGCCCTCAACAGCTCCCAAATGGCTGCCTGCCTGTCTTATACACAGTCACCTGTCGACCAAGTGCATGGAGATTACCAACGTGTTCTGTGTCTCAAAAAGTGCTGATATTCTACATACTTTGTGCCACGCTCATTCTAGGTGAGTATGGGGAAATGTGGGGCCTCAAGGTACAGAGCTCTAACCATCACTGGCCCTTCAGAAGGGATGCGAGGCCTCCAACGTTTTTCTTTCTTTTTATGGTTTTTCAAGACAGGGTTTCTCTGTAGCTTTGGAGCCTGTCCTGGAACTCACTCTGTAGACCAGGCAGGCCTCAAACTCACAGAGATCCACCTGCCTCTGCCTCCTGAGTGCTGGGATTAAAAGCGTGCACCACCACCGCCTGGCCTACATCCTTCTTTCTAACTCAAGGCTTCCTAAGGAGGGCCACTTGGCTACCCTAGTTAGATCAGGGTTCATCCATGGGGATAAGAATGGAAGTCATACAGGATGGGGCACTACCCCTCACCTAAGGCCTGCTGCTGACCTGTTTCTCTTCCAAAGAGCCACCCCCAGTTACGCAAGCTCTTCACCCTCCGAAGCAAAGGAGAGTCCATTTCAGTCAGTCTGCCCAGAGTAGCAGACAGCTCTCTCTCTCTCTTCTCTTGACTCTCTCTCAGGCTCTCTGGCCCCGGGCCCGTTCAGCAGGTTGGTAAAGTGACAGAAAGGACTTACCATTGGCACATGGGTTGTTGGTGCACCTGTCCACTTTCTTCTCACAGTTGGAGCCAGTGAAATTAGGGGGGCATTCACAGGCATAACTGGCCCCCTGGTTGCGCTCCCGGCAGGAGCCCCCGTTGAAGCAGGGTGAGTCAGCACAGGTCAGGGTACTATGTTCACAGTGCTGCCCATAGTATCCTGGGGGACACAGGCAGTGGTAGCCATCCTCCTGGTCCTGGAGAGAGACCATTAACAGGCCACAGTTAGACCCTGGGGATGGGGCAAGGATATATGAGGTTGGCAGTTAGCCTCTGCTCGCCCATCGTGCCTATCCACGGATGCATATCCAAAGACTGTGTGGACGCTACCTGGTTAGACCTCTGCCTCCCTGAGCTGGCTTGGGTCTCACCTTACAGCTGCCGCCATTTCGACAGGGATTGCTGTCACACTTGCTGAGTTCCAGCTCACAGTCCACACCAGTGTAGCCTGGGCGACAGGTGCAGGTGTAGCTCCGATGGCCGCTGTTGGAACACGTCGCTCCATTCTTGCATGGGGAGTGGTGAGTGCAGTAATTGAGATCTGTGGAGACAGGAAGCAACCAGCTGAGTGGGACCAGAAACTCTCCCACCTACATGCAAAGTCAGCCCGTACTTGACCCAAAGAAGAGTCAACGTCTTCCAGGCCCAGGCATCCCCCTTCCTCTGCCAGGGAAATCATGAGTGTTGAAGCACCTTAAACCACATTGAAACTGTACAAATAGAGGAAAGTTGATAACAAAGCACAATTAGTCCGTGTCCCGCTGTGTAAGCTCACACACACGGCCAGCCACAGCAGGATGAAGAGGAGAAGGAGGTGAAGTTAAGGCCCCTCGTCAATGAGGAAGCCATGAAAGGCTTCATGGAGGAGCTGCACGCCCAAAGGACCCAGAAGAAGGAGTAAAATTTCAACACATGGGAAGAGGAGTAGCAGGGAGATGAGAGCCACCACAGGTAGGACCAGGAATGTTCTAAAGGAGGTGTTAAAAGTGTATTTTAGGCCAGGCGGTGGTGGCGCACGCCTTTAATCCCAGCACTCAGGAGGTAGAGCCAGGTGGATCTCTGTGAGTTCGAGGTCAGCCTGGTCTACAGAGCAAGTTCCAGGACAGCCAGGACTAAACAGAGAAACCCTGTCTTGAAAAAAAAAAGTGTATTTTGAATGATAGCTATTTATTTTCTTACTGGAGAAGAACAAGGCGAGAGAGCCAGACAAAGCAAACAGAGGGGCTATGAGGGCTGTTTGCATATAACGAGTATACGACTGTATCGCCTGGGAGCAAATATGGATGGCAGAAAGGGAGAGCAAGGGACCAGGTGTGCGTGCGTGGGGGGGGGGGAACGACAGAAAAATGGGGGACGTTCTGTGTGTCTGTGTGTGTGTGTGTGTGTGTGTGTGTGTGTGTGTGTGAAAGAGAGAGAGAGAGAGAGAGAGAGAGAGAGAGAGAGAGAGAGAGAGAGCATACAAGGACTGAATTCCATGCTGGCAACAAGTCAGGGCCTAGGCAAGCTTTTTCCAGCATGGCACCCCCCCCTCCCCTTTCTTGCCAGGCCTGTGCAGTGTCTCCATGACAACAGGCACAGTCTTGACCCTGAAGAGGAGAGGATACATCTGGTACAGGGATGTAGAATAGGCTCACAGACTCCTATGTAGGCAGAGGAGTAACGACTGTCAAATACCAGGTAGAGCCCAGGCAGCTGCCTGGCAAGTGTCAACGGAGAAAGGCAGGTGGCTGTGCCCACACTAAAAAAGGCAGTTAGATATTCCCTCCACCCAGAGGCCCAGGTTGGCCACAGCCCAGGGCCGCCAGTGGGCACACCCCACCAGACAGCTGTTTAGGGGAGAGCTGCTCAAACAGCCTTGGAAGGTGAGCAAACACTCAGAGGGTTAATCGGTAACTAAAGGCAGAAAGAGGAACAGAGCTCGGCCTCCCTTTCTCTTTGGTCTTGCTAGAATTTATGAGCATGAGCTCCAGGCTGCCAAGCTGTTACCCCTTGGGCCTCTTTCAGTCACCTTGGCTCTTCTGTACCTGGAGGAGAATGTCCTACCACCATCCCATTCTAGGTCAGTTGAAAAGAGCCTTTAAAAGTACCAAGATTGAGCTGGGCTGTAGCTCATAGATAGAGAGCTTGCCTAGCATGTCTGATACCCTGAGGTCCATCCCCAACACCACACACATGTCCTACGATCCATGAACAGTAATAGGGAAGCCAGTTGGTGGTCACCAAGAAAGAGGGTCCAGTCACCATCTCTGGTTTCCACCCCCGCCACCCCATCTCTCCTCCCCTCACTCACCTTGGTCACAGAACAGACCTCCCCAGCCCTCGTCACAGGTACACTGCCAGGGGATGCTGCAGGTGCCATGGCGACAGCCATTGTGGGGGATACATTCATTGCACAGGCGACCCTGCCAACCCGGACGGCAGCTGCGGGACAAGAAGCCGGGCGTAAGGTGGGAGGCCTGGTTACGAGGAAGAGTCCCCCTTCGCCCGCCGGCTTCCTGTCCCCAACTTACAGGCACTCTGCTGGCTTGCTGCAGTAGCCGTTCTGTTCATGACAGCCAGAAAGACAGATAGCTAGGGAAAGGAAACAGGGCTGGATGAAGTTAGGGTACCAAAGCCTCAATCTCCCCTCCTGCTCTCCTGAGCTCACTTCCTACTATTGGCCTCCAAGAGGAGCCATGGTTATCTGAAAGGGAACCAGGGACAAAGGAGTGGGAGAGAACCATGCTGGATGGAATGAAGAATAGGGGTCCACGTGGCCTTATGCCCCCTGAGGAGGAGCTCTGAGTCCTAGGTTACAGCATCCCCAGGTGGTCCTGGGGCCCAGCTAGTAGGCAGCACAGACCTACTTTCACGGGGCGGCGGGGGGGGGGGGGGGCGCGACACATCCCCTCCCTTCCTTTCCAGTGGGGGCCTGGCTGCTTACGCTGATCACAGTATTTCCCCGTCCAACCCGGCAGGCAGGACAGGCTGCCGTCTGGCTGGCACACGTAGTGTCCGAAGAGGTCATTGCGCTTCTTGCACAGGCGGGAACAGTTGTCTCCATAGTAGTTGTCACTGCAGATGACCCGGTAGGAGTAGCGCAGTCTTGTGAGGGTGCTGTTTTGCTCGTCCGACAGCCAGTTCTGACCCACAGCAAGGGAGCCTTGGATGGTGATCTCACCGATGAGTGCATCGGCTGGTAACGCCTCTGCAAGGAGAGGGTCGGGTCAGAGGAAGACGGGCAGCCCGACTCAGAGAGCCAGAGACTGCTGCCCACTGTCTCCTTCACCGTGACCATGGCGGGTCAGTTACCAACCAGACTAGTTATCCCGATAACCCCACCTGCCAGTAAGCACAGGACAGAGGGTCCCAGCGTCTTGCTACTTAGCTTCCCTGGGTGTGTGCATGTGCAGGGGGCTTGATAGCATTCAGAAAGGGTACAATAGACGGATGTTAAGATATCCCAGGGTTGTGGAGGCAGATATGGAGGGGAAAGAGGAAAAGAGGTCAAAATGGAAAAAAAAAATTGAAAGGGGGAAGCTCTCTGATTCGAGATTCGGGAGCAAGGAGTTCTTTGGTGCGGTTTCAGGGGTTCTGCTCCAGAGGTAGGTAATGCTTTTTTTTTTTCTTTTTTCCTTTTCAAAGTGAGAATTGTTGTGCTGGTGAAATATCCTTTTCCTCTGTGTCAGAACAACATCCCAAAGCCATTATTCCCTTTCCAAAGGAGCGGAATTCGCAAAAGGTGTAAAATACAGGAAGGGGCCCGTCAGCGGCGCTGGCAGCCTCGGCCTTTCTCACCGCCGTGCTCCCCGCGTTCCCACGCCAAAAATAACCCGCAGGAAACGCAATTGTGCTCTGAGTCCAGGCAGCAAGCGGAATCCGAGCGTCCAGCGCGGGGCGCAGCTCCGGCCAAGCTAAGCGTCCTGGCCCCCACCCCCAAGCCCGCGTTTCCCCCGCCTATAACAGCTTAACTCTTTCGGCGCCGTGTGATGTCGCCCCCCTGTGGCTGAGGAGAGAGCTACTCACCTGGCCGCAGGTCGTCTCCCGGTGCGTGCCAAGCTTGGATGTTGAGTGAGAAGGTACCCTGGGAGGCAAAAGGGGGTGGGGGTGGGGGAAGAGATAGCGATATGAGCAGGGCAGGAAAGGAGGGGGTGCCTCGCAGCAGCCCGTTTAATTAATCTAATTGCAGGATACAGTTACCGAGCTCGGGTCAACATAACTGGTGTTCGCGCAGGACAGCGCGCGCGAGCTGAGAAGGCAGGGGAGGGAGGGAGGGATGTGGGATGCGAGAGTGTAAGTGAGAGCTGGGAGTGGGCGGGTGGTGCGGCGTTGGGGTATTGGTAATGAAACTCGTGTCCCAAGAACTGGGTGGAAGAAAGACTAGTGAAAGCCCTCTCCGGGGTGGTCTTATGAGAGAAGGGAGGTGTGTGTGGCGGGGGAGCAGGAGAGGAAGAGCCCCCGGGGCTCTCCTGGGGGTGCCCTTTGGAGAGAGGTTCTGGTTTCTGGGCGCTCCTTTTATTTATTTAATTTTTTTTGGCCTTCGGTGGTCTCCCAGGTTGTGCTTACCGGCCAGGTGAAATTGAAGGGCAGTTGAAGAGGGTTGCGACCACCGCCACTATTCTCGTCCCTGACGACGAAGGAGTTGGTGCCCAAAATCGGTGTGGAGACGCTGCCGAAGGTGCAGGGTCCCGGCGAGAAGGTTGCCTGGAAGTGCTTAAGGCAGACGCGGAAGAAAGTCCGGCAGCCGGGCTCGCAGGGCCGCCCATTGGCCAGCACACCGCGCTCGTTGGCGAACTCCTGCAGCCGCAGCTGGAAGATGCCGGAGGCGGCAGCGCGCTGCTGCACGGGGACCGAGAGAAGGAGGGAGGAGAGCGGTCAGGTTCAGCTGGCGCCGGGGCGCAAGCCCGGAGCGCTGCGGGAAGGGGCGGAGAGGGCGCGGGACGTTACCTGCGGCCACAGTACCGCCAGCAGCAGCAGCGCCCAGTGGAAGGCGCTCCGGGATGCAGGCGTCATTCCTTGGGCTGTCCTCGCCACTCGGGGGCTCTGAATTTGCTTCTTCGGGATGTCGCTCTCCAGCGCGTCCGTCTGCCAGCCGAGTTCCTAAAAAGCTGATTCCTCTCGGGGCTCTGCTCCCCGGTCGCCTTCTCGAAAACTCCGCGGCGGCTCGATGCTTCCGTAGGTAGGTATTCCAGGTGAAGGCGACTGGGCGGTGGTCGCTCTAAGTCTGTGTCCTGGAGCTAATCCTAGGGCCTCAAGCGGACTAGTGCCGGGGTACACTGCACCCAAGCGGCTTTGGCTGAGGCCCTTGGCCTCGGGTTCCTGGCCGGCGAGCAGCGCCGCTACTGAAACCTGCTGCCTCCGGAGCCTTTCTTATATATATTGGCTCCTCTTCGCAGCCTGTCAGTCAGACAGACTCATGGTCACTCTCCCCTCCCCTCTAGGCCTCTAGTGGCTACAGTCCCAGCACCCACCGGAGGGGGCCTCCGCCCCCGCCGCTCCCCCTGTCAACTAGCCAGTAGGGCGCAGGTCCCCGCCCCTCTTCCAACCTCTGGGCTCCCAGCTCTGCGCGTGCCCAGGGAGCAGCCCTCAGAGATCGTCTGGTTAAGGGCTGAGACCCTCGCCACCAGAGGATAGGAGGGTAGCCCAGTGATGCAGCGGGAGGTGAGGTGGTTCCGGGATAGTCCTGGGGGTGGAAACGCTAAGGGATCGCCGTAGGCGGTGGATCTGCTCCAGGCATTAGCTTCCTATAGTCCTCCAGCAGGTGGGAAGAACTTAAACCAAGAAAGCGAAAACCAGCGCCAGGGGACTTGGATCGCCCTCTTCGTCCCAGACTGTAGGTAGCTCGTGCCTGGCTGGCCTCCAGCCTAAGAGCACCCACCCACCACGCGTCCCCAGCACCGCAGGGAAGCCGTCGGACGCGTTAACCTTTCCGTGGCCATTCCAGGCAAGGCAAAGGGCCAAGCGTCTAAGACTCGGGTCTTCTCGGCACCTGGTAGGCGTGTCACTCCCCAGCCGCGGGGCGTGCCCAGCGCGTGCCTTCTCTCTTCTGTTCTCCACCCCCACTACCTCCTGGCTCGGGCTAGCGCCGGGACTAGTGGTCGGACAGGGAGGTGGGGGGCGTGGTTCTCGAAATGGGGGGGGGGTGCGTCCTCAGCTGTATGGTAATGAAGTTCTGGCCTCACCCTCAGTGCCTACCTCACCTGGGTCGCACTTGGACTTCCGTCGTCGCCTATTCTGGCCCCGACCTGTGTGTCCCCTAGCTCCGCGAGGGTAGGGAGGAACTTTCCTAACTGCGGGGTTTCCTCGGACCCCTAGAGGGGCAAGGAGAGAGAGCCCGCGGCTGAGCAGGCCCAGCTCTCTCTGCAGAGGGCAGGATGTAGGGTGGAACTGGAGGCGCACCAAGTTGTTTGAGTTTCGGGCGTCTTCACCCACGTCGCACGCGCGCCTCTCCCGGGTGGCCTCTGAGTGCAAACCGTGCAGCTGCTTTCCCAGAACCCGTCGTGCTCCTCGGAGGCCGCAGAGCGAGGAGGGCTGGCTTCTCCCAGTCTCGGGGGTGCTAGAGAACTCTCTCTGGGCTACACTGAGGGCGGTGGGGGCACTGTGGCTTCATCTGTCAGCCCTCCCGCGTGGTGATGGCTGGCTGTCGTCGGACGATAAGATCAGTGCGGGGGGTGGGGTGGGGGGGACGCGGCTCCAGCCCCAGGGAGGCCATGGTAGGGGAAGAGGAGCCCAACAGCTGCCTATGACGAACATGGTCTGATTTTTTGACTTCGGTGGTGCTGATGGAGGATGGGGGGGGTGGGGTGAGGAACATGAGGTTCTGAGCGTGGGGTGGGGGTGGGGTGAGGTGAGGAGACAGGCTCCGGGGTCCCCCACGCACGGCCACCCCTCCCAGCCACCATCTGGCGCGAGCGGGTTGGCGTGGGGAACCGAGGTGGGGCGGGGGCCGGCAGATGGGCCCAGGCTGCACTAGCGAGTTAATGTAGGTTATGGGCAAGCCGAGCCCCAGGCCCGAGGGAGGGGGAGCTCGGGGCGTACCTCCCGGCGGTCCTGGCAAGTGGACTTCCACATCATCTCTCTGCATCCTCTGTGCATCCCTAGATCTTGCCTAGGATGTCAGGGGATGCCCCCGCTCTCTCCCTGGAACTGGCATGCAACCCCACCAGGCTCTATTAGCTCTCCTACCAAAATCCTAGCCTGGGAGTTCATTAACACGTGCTCTCTTTCTGACGCTGGCACTTGCCTAACTCTCAAGGGAGACATCTCCATCCACACAGGGTATCTATTACTCTTGGAAGTACTCCCTCATACACGTTAGTGTGCCAAAATATTAGTCAAGGACCAAACAAAAGTTGGGATCATTGTTCTCCTCAAAAATGGGCAATGTAAGCCATCCACCTAGAAAACTTCTGACTCAGAAAGGAAAGAGTTATATTTTCCTCTTCACTAGAAGCTCCTATTCACAATATTCCTGAGATTTCATACCTGGTCAGGGCACCACTCGGAGCCCTGGGTCCCTGCTAGAGTTCCCATCTGCTGGGATCAATCTTTACCCACATTGCTCGATATGAATGTGTACCGAATGTTTCTCGAGCCCGTCTCTCCCACTCCCTCATTATGAGCAAAAGAACCGACTCTTAAGTGGAAGAAAGGCAACACGGTCCTGGTTACTCAAAGGAATGGAAGGTTGTGAGGCTGTCCATAGGAGACCGGGAGGATAGCAGGTCACTGTGGACCTAGTCCCTAGTCAGGGCCAGCTGACTCTGACCCTGATGTAGACATTCCATAGGTCCCTAAGCCAGACCGACCTGGGTCCCCATAAACTGCAGCCCTTTCTTGAGTCCACAGCTCTTCGACTCCATGGCATCCTCCACATTTCCCAGCTCTGAAGCCCGAGTACTGGGGAAGCCAGGCAAAGCCTTTCTCCCTACACGTTTTCTGCTTCTCCTGTTCCCTCCTCTTGGCCACTGTGCATGCCACTTCTCAGTTTCTCCAGTTATGCAGAACCAACTCCTGAAAGTGAAAAAAAAAAAAAAAAAAACAAAACCGCCCAAGTTTTCTTTCAGCTGGGTCTCCAAACTAGCCACAGGTTATTGGGGTGATGTTTCGGGCCTCCTTCCCCGCTGGAAGCCTGTGAGCGCTCCCCAGAGCCACGGGCGCAGCTCAGAGACCTCCAGGGCGGTGTTAGCCCTCCTCTTGGCCACTACTCTTCCCAAGGGACAGCGGTCTGGACCCGGCACACTGCACCCGGGTAGAGGCGAGGTGGGGTCTGGGCTACTGCGCCCGCAGGACAGGCTGGGGGCGGGGAAGCAGACCTGTCTGGGGCGGGGCGCTTAAGCCTTGAGAGACCCTGCTGCGGTCGCTGCGGAGAAGGGGCCACGTGCTGGGAGCCGCGGCCCGGGAGCTGCACAGAAGGCGGGGAGATTTGCAAACTGTTGCTGCCACATGGCTGCTTCATTCGATCCATTCACATTGAAATGAGGCCGGCGCGTGCCTCATCTGCCGCAGGGCGCTGCCACGCGTCAGGCTGGCCCGCCGCGTGCCAACTGGGGCAGTGGGGCTGGCAGAGCCTGCCAGCCGTGGGGGCGCAGCTCGGGCCCTGAGGCCAGGAGGGGATAGGGAAGGGAATTGAACTGCTCTAGCCACTCAGGCGCCGCAGTTTCTCCGACCTTGGCCCTGCATCTAGGAGTGAACCGACAGAAAGGCCCAGGACGAACGGTTTCAGAGGGGGGCCAGGATCGATGCCGCCGCTCCCCGCAGATGCGCCCGGGCAGCGCTGCTCTCCATCTGCCGCTGCTCGCACCTGCCGGTCAATAAATCGATTTTACAATTTAATGCAGCAGCTTCCCGCCCGCCTCGGACAGATGCCGCCGCAGAAGCACCTCCGCCCTCTCCCCCTCCCCTCGAGGGGAGCCAGCGGTTAGGATCTGGATTCCCGCTCAGCAGGCAGCGCCCCGCAGCGAGGCGCACTTTTCCCTACTGCTCCTTCGAGAAACTGCGAAACTGCATACGTCGAGTTTTTGCCCAGCGTCAGAGTGGAGTCCCTAGAACAGGCCTGAGGCTAAGGGAAGAAAGAGGAAGATGATGATTTAGCATTGGCCTCGAGGACTGGCTGGGGGAGGGGGGGTGGTCTTCGAGGAAGGAACAGGATGCAGGAACTGATGATAAAACCGAAGGGCTGGGAAGAGAAGAGGGGCATGGTATTCTAAGTCACAGTGGGTTCTGATTTGAAGGGGACCGAGCAAGGCTGAGTACTGACGTGGCTTGGGGTCCGGTGAATGAGTATGACTGAGACCTGGCCCTGTGGTCCTGGGCTTGAAACTTAACCACGACTCTACACCTGTTTTTTCATCTGTGCGGTGTGATAATAATGGTAACCTAGGAGAGTAAAGGACTGCTTTCGATTATGCATTTGCAAGACTCAAACAATAATTTAGTTCCTTCCCTTCCCTCTAGGCAACACGAAGACAACCAGAGGCCCCCGGGGGAAGGGAGTGGAGGGCGGTGTACAAATACGTTTCAGAGGCAGAGGAGGAGAAAAGACAGGGACACACTCCTAAGGGAAGAGGCCTGAGGAGCAGAAGGAGGGGTGGGAGAGCGAAGTGTGAGAAGTCAAGAGTTCAGGGCCTTTTGTAGGATGACTGTGATAAAGCTCCTGACTGAACATCCTAGAGAATAGCTGTCCACACTGTGGCCTTCCAGAGAAAACCTTCCCACCCAGGCAGCCCCTCCTGCTGAGGTGGTCTTTCAGAGCAGTGGCCCTCCGGAAGGAGGAGGCATCCCTGAATAGATCTGATCACTGAGGGTGCTGGCCACTCGAGAGGTTCAGCTTTTCTCATGTCCCCAAGAGAACACACCTCCTGGGTACACTGTCCGCTGGCTGATTGCTCTTGCCTGATGACCCATCGTATGGGCAGGATCACTGGGCATGGTGGAGTACTGCTTGGGCGTCTTGTAAGGCCCAGGAAGGCCTCCCATCTCCTCTTCCGTGGCCCCAGGCGTCTAGGGCCTGGAGTAGTTTCATACTGTCTCCTTGGCCTTCCCAGAGCACTCAGATCAAATGGGGCCTGGGACTGAGACAAGTGTTCTTTCTCAATAAGAGCACCAAGGGCCTGCAGAGACAGTAAGCATGAAAGGAGAAGCTAAGGATTCTGGAAGCTTCTTTTTAACTGTTCATGATGAATGGGAAGCTTTCCTCAGGCCTCTTGGGTGCTTAAAAAGATGGGAGGGTAGTGGTAGTGGTGCACACTTTTAATCCCAGCACTCAGGAGGCAGAGGCAGGCAGATCTCTGAGTTGAGAACAGCCAGGTTCACACAGAGAAATCCTGCCTCAAAAAAACGAAAAGGGGGGGGGGAGACAGAAGGAAAGAGAAGGCAGAGCAGGGCACAGACTTGGCAGCTGCAGAACAGAGATAAGCCTGGTGGCCAGGGTCAACTTGATGACCGGGCAGCTGCTTCAGCTACATCTGCCAAACCCAGGAGATGCCTGGAAAGCTGGGGCCAGGAACCACACATCGGGTATTTCCAGCCATAGAGGAGGCTGGGGCTTAAGGCAGCCTCCATGGCAGCTCGCCCAGAGCCCTGGTTTCCCCTTCCCCAGTTCCTTCCTGTCCATACTCTACCAATAAGCAGGGAGAGAAGGGAAGGGAAGGCTCAGGACTACCTTGCCGAGAGACCCCGGGCTCAGCTGGAAGTAGTGGGGCACATCTGTAATCCCAGCACATGGAGGTAGAAGGAGGATTGGGAGTTCAAGGCCATCCGTAATTATGTCTAGTCTTCTGGAGGACCCCAGTTGGGTTGCCAGCACCCACGTCAGGCAGCTCACAGCCATCTGTAACTCCAGATCCAGGAGATCTGACTCCCTCTTCTAACTTTCTCAGGCACCGCACACAGCACACACTCACACAGACACACTTGAAAAATAAAATAGAATCTAGAGTCAGACAGATCTCTGTGAGTTTGAGGCCAGCTTGTTCTGTGCATATAACACGTTCCAGACCACCCAGAGTTATAAAATAAGACCCTGCCTTTAAGCCGGGCAATGGTGGCACACGCCTTTAATCCCAGCACTCGGGAGGCAGAGCCAGGCGGATCTCTGTGAGTTCGACGCCAGCCTGGGCTACAGAGCGAGATCCAGGACAGGCACCAAAACTATACCGAGAAACCCTGTCTCAAAAAAAAAAAAAAAGTCTTTAAAAATCCCAAACCAAAACCACAAGTCAGGCTGGAGGCCTCCTGATGTGTGTTCCTCAGTGTCCAGTCATTGCATGGAAGGACAACTTGGTCTGAAGAATGTGGCAGTGGCAGGGGTGAGGGCAGTTCACTCTCTTAGCCTGGCTTCCTCATCCTGAGGTTGGTCTTTCCAAAGAAGCTGTTTCATCTGCTCATCCCCCACCCTCACCAGGCTGACCCCCACCCTCGCCAGGCTGACCTCCACCCTCGCCAGGCTGACCTCCACCCTTGCCAGGCTGACCTCTGCCCTTACCAGGCTGACCTCCACCCTCACCAGGCTGACCTCCACCCTCACCAGGCTGACCTCCACCCTCGCCAGGCTGACCTCCACCCTCACCAGGCTGACCTCCACCCTCCCACCCTCGCCAGGCTGACCTCCACCCTTGCCAGGCTGACGTCCACCCTTGCCAGGCTGACCTCTGCCCTTACCAGGCTGACCTCCACCCTCACCAGGCTGACCTCCACCCTCGCCAGGCTGACCTCTGCCCTTACCAGGCTGACCTCCACCCTCACCAGGCTGACCTCCACCCTTGCCAGGCTGACCTCTGCCCTTACCAGACTGACCTCCACCCTCACCAGGCTGACCTCCACCCTCGCCAGGCTGACCTCCACCCTCGCCAGGCTGACCTCCACCCTCGCCAGGCTGACCTCCACCCTTACCAGGCTGACCTCCACCCTCACCAGGCTGACTTCCACCCTCGCCAGGCTGACCTCCACCCTTGCCAGGCTGACCTCCACCCTTGCCAGGCTGACCTCCACCCTTGCCAGGCTGACCTCTGCCCTCACCAGGCTGACCTCCACCCTCACCAGGCTGACCTCCACCCTCGCCAGGCTGACCTCCACCCTCGCCAGGCTGACCTCCATGGCCCTCTCTACAGGTCTACTTTTCCCCATGGCCTTTCCCAGGGCCAAGCTCTCCCCCGCTCCTTGGTCTTTCCAGTTTCACTTAGCTTACATCCCATCCTCACCTAACCCTTGGGAGTCCCTGGGTACTGTTGTGCCCTACACCTTCTCCCACGAACCCACAATTCATCTCTTGGAAGCAACTCTGCCCTCTCATTTCCCGACCTGATCTCTGATCTCTGATCCCAGCTGCCACCCAGGACAAGCAAGGAGTGGGGGTTGGGGCCACACCCCTGGCTTTGTCGACCAGCAGGAACCCAGGAGTGGGGGCTTACTCAGTCCTAGTGCCCAGACTCCTGGAAGGAAGGGTTAGGCCTGAACCAGGAAGTAGGTTGCACATTTCTCACATCGAGAGAAAGAGACTGGGGACAGGTGCCAACTCTGAACAGCTGCTTGATCCAGCAGGTCACTGTTCCCTGGAGAAAGCTACTAAGGAGAGATCTGATGGCCATGGTCAAGTAGGTGATGGGTCTAAAGCAGAGGACAGTGACCAGCTATCCCTTTCTCCCAGCACAGGCAGAATAAGAGGAAGTGGACTTCAATGGTGGCAGGAAGGATTTAGGTTAGACATATGGGAGAACTTCCTGTGACAGTGTCTACACTATGTATCCCAGTTGCTAATCCAGGTTGAACTCTCCCCTGGAGTTAATGAGAATTGCATACTGATGTTTGCTAATGAATAACTTGACCTGCCTGTGGTTAACAGAGAACCTCCAGCCCAGTATCTAGGAAAATGTCCAGACAGGCCTAGAGGCAACAGGAACTGGGCTTCCTCTTAGCCCCAAGGAGTTTGGGCCATTGAGTGCCTTCCTGCAGCCCTGTAGATGTAAGAAAGTCAAAGTCTAGGTACTCATAGGGAATTCCAGAGCAATAGTGAAAAGCCAGGGTCGCCAATCCCAGGGTCTCAGTTATATGCAGCTCAGCAATGGAGAGGCCTCAACACTTGTGTGCCCACTCACCCTTCTCCGGGATCTTTCCCAGGTCACAGGAGCACCCCCACGGTTGGAGTCACGTTGGCATCTGAGAACCTGAGATGCCTTGTGCCCAACTTCCTCTCTTCTGTTAGGGCCTGATACTTCCTTTCAGCACTGTAGCTCTCTGGTTAGAGAAAGCTGGGGGAAGCTGAGACAGATCCATCACCAGTGCTACCAAGAGCTTGGGCGCACAGTTCAGTGGTAAGGCGTGTACTTAGAATGCACAAAGACCTAGGATCAATCCACAGTAACACCCCCCACACACACACTCCCATGCTCACACAGCATGGTACTATAGTTCATGGTTCGTTTTCCTGAGGCTTCACTGAGTTCATATGCATGTGTGTACATGCAAACATGGATGAGACACATACGCACAAAGCTTGGGTACGAGGGGCTGGAGAGATGGCTCAGCAGTTAGGAGCACTGACTTCCAGAGGACCCAAGTTCAATTCCTAGCACCCACGTGACAGTAACTCCAGTTCCAGGAAATCGGATATCTTTACACAGACATACATGCAGGCAAAACACCAATGCACATAAAATAAAAATAAATAGATTATTTTTTTAAAAAAAGGAAAGATTGGGGCCGGGCAGTGGTAGCGCAGGCCTTTAATCCCAGCACTCTTGGGAGGCAGAGGCAGGCGGATCTCTATGAGTTCGAGGCCAGTCTGGGCTACAGAGTGAGTTCAGGAAAGGCGCAAAGCTACACAGAGAAACCCTGTCTCGAAAAACCAAAAAAAGAAAAAGAAAAAAGAAAGAAAGAAAGATTGGGTACCAGAGCCACCTCATTGTGGAGGAAATCTACTGTGTGAGGCCACAAGGGAACAAGTGATTTGACTCTTTTCCCATGGGATGTGGAGACAAGATGGAGGCACAAGTAAAGGAATGTGGTGGGTTGGAGAGATGGATCATGGGTAAAGTACTCATTGCACAAGTGGGGAGACCTGAGTTTGAATTCCCAGAACCCACATAAAAGCCAAGTGCAGTAGCATATGTGTCTGTAATCCCTGTGCTCCTACAGGAAGATGGAAACAGAGAAGAAAGGATCTAGAACAATGAGAGACCATGTCTTAAAAAAATAAGGTGAAAGGTAAGGACTAATACCTGAGGTTGTCCTATGACCCCTACATAAACACTGTGTGTGTGTGTGTGTGTGTGTGTGTGTGTGTGTGTGTGTGTGTGTGTATGTGTGAACTAATTGATTAATATACCTTAAAAAGGAAAGAGAAGCCAGGCACTGGTGGTGGCGCATGTCTTTAATCCCAGCACTTGGGAGGCAGAAGCAGGCAGATCTCTGAGTTTGAGGCCAGCCTGGCTTGTAGAGCTAGTTCCAGGACATCTAGGGCCACACAGAGAAACCCTGTCTCAAAAACAAAAAAGGAAAAAGAATGTGCTAGCTAGCCTGTGGACCCATGGCTCAGAGGAGACAGTATTACCTGAATTGACAAACAAACAAAAAGCCGGATCTTTGTTGTATTTGTTTATCTGAATCTTGTATTTATACGTAACTGTTAGTGTGTCCCACATGTGTGCAGGTAGAAGCCAGAAAAGGATACCAGAGCCTCAGGAACTGGAGATACAGGTGGTTGTGAGCCCTGACCTGGATGCTAGGGACCTAGCTCTGGTCATCTGGAAGAGCAGCAAGTACTCTTAACCACGGCCATTTCTCCAGTCCAAGAGCAGTGCTTGGAAAGAGGGAAGGAGAACATTCCTGGGGAGCACAGAGAGGCCCAGGAAAAGGGGGGAAATGAGAAGGGAGGGCTGGCAGAGCCGGGGAGGGCAGAGTCCTGACTTGTGAGGTTGGATGTGAGTGGAGTGGTCAGGGTATGGGTAAACACCACGGGCAGATGGATTCAGCCTCAACTGTGGGCTCTTGAGCAGAGGCACTGGGACAGCCACCACTGGGCAGTGGTGTACAGAAAGTGTAGGGGTGTAGTGTGGGGAGATGCAGACAGGCCAGAAGTACAACGCCTTCCTGCATTTGAGGCTGGGGGCCAAATGTACCAAAATGCCCAGGTCTACTCCTGAGCTGACGGCTTCCGTGGGTGGACGGCTGGGTGGTCTAGAATGCCAGAATCCAGGCATTGGTCCAACCTCTCAAGCCTAAAGACACACTCCCCCGTTTCCATCATCCCCTACAAACCCGCACTTGGCTTGTCCAGCTTCTGTAGAGTGGAGGCAGCTGGACCACATACTCTCATGGCTAAAATCTCACTTCCCTCTATTCCCCCAAAAGCTGCCCTGCTCGACCAATGAGAAGACAGGGTTTAATCAAGCCTGGAATCCACAAAGGTGTTTTGGGAGAATGACCTGAGGCCATACGTCAGGAAAGTTCTACGTAAGCTCGAGGTAAGGTGAGCTCTCCAGGGCACTTAGACCGGTTCTGTACTGTTTAAGGGCTTGAATACCTCCTGCACAGGATTTTCAACGCTGCTGCCGCCGCCGATCAGACTGTCCCGGTCTCTTTCGAAGATTTGGTCGTAGAAAGTACATTTGCCAATTGATCTGCAAGTTCTACTGTGATCCGTGCGGGCTGCGGGATTGGGAGAACTGTTTGGTCTAGACCTCCATGAGGACCAGAGGAAGTGTCCACCATTCTCTTGGGTCCAGGATCAGTCTCCCGGGTTCCAAGGCCTTGCCTGCTGCCCCTCGTTGGTGCCAGGTAGGGCAGGGGTAGTTTAAGTATATGGGAAGTTCTGGTCAGTTCCCAGCATGGGGGTGGGGCAGTCAGAGTGAGGCTGCAGGGTCAGCCCTTCTCAGCCTCACTGGGGAGGCCAGGCTCAGGTCAGCTTGTCACTTTGGCCAACCCTCCCAAGGCTGAGATCATCGCCCTCCAGCCTCCATGGCAGCCTCCACCCCCAGCTGAGCTCACTACCATGGCCTACTGGGGGACATTGTTGTCTCTCTGGGCCCCTCCCCAGGCTCAATGAGCTGTTTGTTGGCATGTCCGGTGAGGGTAAGGGAGGGCGGGCATGGGGCGCCCATACACAATGGGGATTCCGTCCATTCTGAGGTGGCTGCGGGAACCAGGCCGGCTTTGTCCCGGGGACCCTCATTCCCACCATTTAGCAGCCGGAACTTCAGGCGGAAGTCCCTGTAGTATAAGAACAACAATGTCGTCACCCTGTCTGTAGGGGAGGGTGCTGCAGGCCAGGCCTCCTAGAGACCCAGGGAATCTGCAGCCTGGACATTTACAGCCCAAGTGGCACTTAGGATAGGTCCTGGGGCCAAGGCTGTGCCTCAGATCTGAGGGAGATTCAAGCAGACAGACGGTGTCCCCTCACCTGCCTATCAGCCCAGCTGCAGCCTGTGGCATGTGGCATGTGAATGGGCTCCCAGACATCCCCAGTGCTCGGCTCTTTAGAACCCCAAAGTGCAAAGGGATTGCATGCATTCTGCAGGTCTTGCTGGTGTGGTACAGAGGGGTTGTCTTAGGGGTAGCCTGGTCTACAGCCTGCCCTTCAGAAGCGGCTCAGGTTTCTCAGACAACAAGTGTTTATTTTCCAGTGGGAAGAGGGGGGAACAGGACAGGACATCGTCACAGCATTTCCCCCCTGCCTGGTGCTGCAGTGGTTCTCACAGTCTGGGCACTGGTGACATCACCGGCCTTTCCTCCACAGCTCTGGCCTCCTTGCCTCGCTCACCCCACCCTGAGCCCTGGCCAAACCACAAGGTTCTTAGGCTCCTGTTTCCGGTGAGGGCACTTCTGGGTGGGCACTCCTAGGGGCTGGGGGAGCAGTGAACTGAACGGGTTCCTCCTCAACTCATTGCCCAGGCTGAGACCAGAGACAACCCCTCCACGTTCACCCCTGTCCCACCCAGGGCCTCCTCGCAGTGTGATGCTGGCCCTTTAAGGGTCTTGGGAAGCCAGAACAACAGGAAATCCAAACGGCCTCATTAGGCAGCTCCAAGCTCAGCACAGTAATTAGTGCCCCGAAAACAAAACAAGGAAAAGCAGGTGGTGGAGTGCCCCCATCTCTGCTGCCTCTGGCGCGGCCTGTTTAGTACCCATAGCTAGGCAGCTGGGACTGGACCCCCTCCCTTCTAGGCCCCCTCACTCCAAGCTTCTGAGGGCTGTTCCCCACTGCCCAGGCCAAGGGTCAGGCTTAAGGAGAAGTGGGCTGCAGGGCCTTCGCCCGTGATGTCCCCCTGGGGATACGCACTGGGCCTTCCCCTTGCCCACAGCCAGGTGGCCGGTTGTCCACAGCATCTTTCACCTGTTTGGAAAACTCTGTGATGAGAACTGAGGACAATATCCGCCTCCTCCAGAGGGAAACAGGAGACCCAAAAAGGTCTCCTCACGGCGAACACAGAAACTTCTCGGAGGTCCAGCCCCTCAGGTTGCCTTCCAGGTGAACAAGGCCACTTGTTCTAAGTGATGGGCTCTCACTTCGAAGCCCCTTAGATGCCAAATGCTTGAGCAGGAGCCAAAGAGGACCTTAATTACTTCTTTTTGGCCTGGCTTCAGGTGACACCTCATTCTGTCTTTCCTTTCCTCCTGCATTTGCTGTAAGAGGAAGCTCGTGCTGGCCCGACCCTGAGATGTCTGCCTTCAGCTGTAAAATCACTTAACAACCAAATATCCATTGATCAACCATGGATGGAGCAATTGCAACATTCCACCTACCACGCTTGTAGGAGTCCTTGGGAAGATGTCAGGGACTGTAAGTGACACTACCTAGTGATGGTGCCTCCGTCTGACAAGGCCTTTGAGAGCAGGCTGGATGACTTTCTGAGTACATAGTCCTCACAGGCTCTAACAGGTGACTGACTGGTACCTAATTATGAACAAGAAAAAGTGAGTTGGGACTTGGAGGTCTGGCTCAGCAGACCACTCATTACTCCTGCTGAGGACCTAGGTTCAGTTCCCAGCACCCACCTGGAGCCTCATAACCATCCATAACTTCAGTTCCAGGGAACCCAATTCCCTCTTCTGACCTCTGCAGGCACCAGGCACGCATGTGGTACACATACGTACTTGCAGGCAAAATATGCCTCACATAAAATAAAATAAGTAGCATTTTTTAAAAAATGAGCTCGAAATCACATCTGACTCCGAGGAGTTCGTGAGAGCCCAGAATTTGGCATGGCAGCATGTCACACACAGTACCAGCACAGTATCAGGGCCACTGATGCTCAGGGAGGTCACAGCCTTTATGCTTTGTGCAGAAGGTGCTGGGGCAGGGGAGACCTGGGTCCTCCTGAGAACAAAGCTAGCATGACCCTGACCATGGGGAGAGCTGCGCTGGGCTGGGCTGGGTTGGAGGCCCCATGGGGCCAAAGCAGAGCAGGTTGAGTGAGGATGGTGGCCAGCCTGTGGCCACTGAATGGGGCTGTAATTAAACTGTGGGTGGGTTTCTGGTCACACTCCTGTTGGTTGAGAACAAAGGCCCCAGGCTTCATTGCCCAGGGGGAAGGAAAGGCAGAGGGAGGGGCTGTGGTAACCCAGAACCTGCTATTGGGCTGGGCAGCTGGCCTCCAGCTGGGGCAGGGAGGTCTGCAGACACCTCCAGAGACCACCAGCCTAGGTGGCCACTTCTGAGGGGCTCCCACCTGGATCCAAGGGTCCAGTTCTGATGGTGGTGCTGGGAAGAAGACAGAAACTGACTGAAGGGTCACAGGGGCATAGAGCAAGAGTCCTCGATCCTGGCCCCACACAGGGATTATTGGAGCCATTCCCTGGAGATTCTGATAGGCCTGGTCTGAGATGAGGCCTAGGGGGCAGTTGTTTCTAAAGACTCCCCTGCAGGTATAATGGGGTGGGGAGATGCTCCCTACAAAGCCTACAGTGTTCAGAAGGCACAGCCACCCACAGGGCCTAGGAGCCAGTGCCCCAGAGGACAACATGGGCAGTAGAGTCTTCTGACCCAGGGACAAAGAATAAGGCATTTACAAGCATTCAACTCTTTTTGCCCCCATGGAAAATTACCCAGGGAAATGGCTGTGGGCAAGGAGAGGCGTGCTCCGAGGCTCCCAGCGGCTTCAGTCAGGTGGTCACTTGGAAGGGACTCTTCTACCTTACTCACAATCCCTTAGGACCTGTAGACAGCCCCCGAGAAAGCAGGCTGGGTCCAGGAGGGAAGAGAGATGGGCTGAGAGTACCTGAGAGAAGGGGCTGGAGTCCTGAGTGGGGACGTGACCCTGTCCTGAATCATTTCCCGGATGTAATGCAACAGCCCAGACTTCAAGGTTTTGGGGGATGGAAATCTTTTTTCCAAGTTCCTCGATCTGTCATCCCCCCTCCCCCGCCGGCCGGATAGGACTGGACCAGTGTCCTTAGGGTTCCCACTCAGCCTTCCAACTTAGCCCTTCTCCTCTGGAGCTCTCCCTGGACATTGTTTTCCGCCTCAGGAAGTCTCTGATGCCCTGCGCTGGATTTTGTTTTCCTTGTTATCAGGACAACTAATATTTTTTCCTGTGCAGGGGGGGCGGGGGAGGAGATTTTCCCAAGCAGATAACAGCTGTCAGTGATGGGGGAGGGGCTAGAGTTGAGGCTGCCCTTCACTCTCCCTCTGCCACCCTTCCACATCTGAGCTTTTGAATGAAGGAGGAAGTTCTGGTGCTCAAGCCAGCCAGGCTAGCTGGACACCAGGGGTAAATGTAACTTAGTTTAGGATTGGAAAAAGCCCACACCTTCTCCTTACCTCTCTTCCATAAGTATTGCCCATAGCTAGGCTACATGTTCAAAGACAGAGAGAGGGTCCTGGGTTGGCCTTCTCCTACAGTGGCAGGAAGGTAGTCTTCCCCCTTCCTGACATGTGGGATGAGACTCCCTTGTGCCTTGGGAGCTATATCTTCCCGGAGGTCAGCATTCCGAACCACCGAGGCAGCCTTGTGGCTGAACATGAGGAAGAGTGGGCACACACAGGAGCGTTAGCTCTGCTAACCAGTGTGGCTTTGGGCAATTCAATGCACCCTGCTATGTTTTAGGCTGTGCATCTCCAACATGGCCATATTGATTTCCTGCCTCACTTACCCAGATGGTCATGTTGTGATCACACAGATGAAAATGGTCTGATTCAGTGTCGGGAGATTCTCCTGACTAGACTTGAGCTGGGTTTATGGGTCAAGTCTGTAATCCTAGAGCTCAGGATGCTAAGGCAAGAGCCTCAGCTACACAGTGAGTTCAAGGTTAACCTAGGCCACATAGGGAGACACCCCAACACACACACACACACACACACACACACACACACACGCACGCACGCACGCACGCACGCACGCACGCACGCACGCACATGTGCGCGCACAGGCAAAATTGCTAATGGCCAGCATCTCAGTTTTCTGTGGCCTTCAGGAAGGCCCCTTGGACAGCAGACCAGAAAGCAGAGGCCATCGACAAACAGGCTCTGCGTGTGTTCTTCCTTGATAAATGCCTACTTTCTTTTGAGACAGGGTTTCATGTATTCCAGGCTGGACTCAAACTTGTTTTGTAACCAAGACTGACTATGAATTTCTGATCCAGTTTATGGAGTGCTAGGGACCTAACCCAGGGCTTTGTGTGTTAGGCAAGGCCTCTGCCAGCTGAGCTACCTTCCCAGATGGATAAGCTCCCACTCGCTGTGCTGTGGTGCCAGGGTAAGGATGCCTGGGTCTTTGAGGTGGTAAACCTGCAGGTATCCCAGCAACAGGGCTTTGCTTATGATGATTAAGTCCCTTTCAATTTAATGACAACAAACAGGGCCAGTGAGATGGCTCAAGGGTTGAGGGGGCTTGCCACCAAGCTTGATGACTTGAGTTTGATCCCTGGAACTCACATGGAAGAAGAGAACCAACTCCTGTAAGTTGTCCTTTGGCCTTCACAGGTGTGCCATGGCACATGCGTCTGCCTGTGCACACACACACTCACAAAATAAAGGGGTCAATGTCAAAGAAAATGACCACAATCGGAAGGACTACGGCTGGGACTTTCTAAGTCCCAGTTTGCAATGCACCAAGAAAATAATTGGTCCACTCATGCCTTGTAATCTCCTTCAAGGAGATGGTCTCTCGTCCTCCATAAGCATGGTGGATACCAGTGACCTGTGTCCGGGCCTGGCAAAGCAGCCATCAAGACTGAGGGCCAAGGGAAACAGAAATTCTAGTTAGACTTACTTTTGAGCTAAAATGAAAACTGAATCCTAATAACATTTTTTTAATGTAGATTTATTTTATGTGTGTGGGTTGCATGTATGTATGTGCACCACATACATGCCTGATGCCCAGGGAGGTCAGAAGAGGACATCTTATCCCTTAGAACTGGAGTTACAGTCGTGAGCCACCCTGTGAGTGCTGGAGATGGAACCTAGGTCCTCCAGAAGAACATCAAATGCTCTTTTGGGGGGTTTTCCGAGACAGGGTTTCTGTATAGCTCTGGCAGTCCTGGAACTCGATTTGTAGACCAGGCTGGCCTCAAACTTGCAGAGATCCACCTGCCTCTGCCTCCTGAGTGCTGAGATTAAAGGCATGTGCCACCACGCCCAGCTAATAGCAAGTTCTCTTAACCACGAGGCCATCTCTCCAACGATTCTAGTAACATTTAACATGTGTCTTTCCTTCCTTCTTTCTCATTTTGTTTGTGGGTCTGGGCCTCGTATATGCTAAGGTAGATCTATAACTCTCTTTTTATTTTAATTTTATTTATTGAGCCAGGGTCTCATACAACCCAAACTATCCTTGAACTTGCTATGGAGCCAAGGATGACCTTGAACTCTTAATGGTCCTGCCTCTACCTCCCAGATTACAGGCATGTGTCATCATGTCCAAACTTAGCCCTTTTTAAAACTTTTATTTTTACTTCAGATACATTCTTACATAGCCCAGGCTGCCTTTGAACTCTCTATACTGCTGAGAATGACCATCAACTTCTGAGCCTCAGGATTTCAACTCTTGAATGCTACAGGCCTAAGGCACCATACCCATTGTTCAGGCTTTGTGTTTATAAATATTCATACAGCTTGAGGATGGAGCTGTAGTAGAATTCTTGCCTAGTGTGCTTGAGACCCTGGGTTCCACTCACTGTACCACAAAAGTAAATAAGTAAATACAGCTAAAAGCAAATACAGATTGGTGTCTTCACAGGTTTGCATTTATATACTCTATCCCTCAAGAGGCTGAACGGACAAGTCTGCTTGGGCCCCAGGAGTCCAAGGCCAACCTGGGCAGCATAATGAGATCCTGTCTCAAAATAACTTCAGGAAGTCCCTGAAACTGACCAGATGCAGTAGGCCCCACCCTGCCAGAGTTCGCTATAAAAGCTGAGAGTCCCTCTCAGAGGAGCAGAGTCAAGCTGCAAAGAAGACTCTTGAGACCAGACCAGGTGCCTGAAGAAGCAGAAACCAGCCGAGCTGCGCAGAAGAGGGTTAGACCAACTTTGTCGCTTGGAAAGGACACTGTCTGACCTGTGTGCTCCAGGTTCCCAGCTTTGTGAACTGTCACCCATGCTGGGGTGACCTCGGTGATGTACCTGTCTTTGAGTCATTCCTGCTCCTGTAAGTAACCCCTCACCCATATTCTTGGAGTAACTCTGACAGAACTCACTGTTCACAAGTTGGACTTCGGTGTTTTCTGTACTTGGGTCTGTCATGGGGTCCCTGTCTGGGTGAGTTGGTGTGTGTGCTGCATCTTCCCAGAAGTTTTGTCATACAACAGCGCTTGATGTGCGAACACGAGGACCTGAGTTCCAATTCCCGGCATTCAAACAAAGGAAGGAAGGAAGGAAAGAAGGGAGGGAGGGAGGAAAGAAGAGAGGGAAGGAGGGAGGGAGGAAGGAAGGAAGGAAAGGAGGAAGGAAGAAAGTAAAGGAGAAAGGGCGAGCCAGGCAGTGGTGGTGGTGCACACCTTTAATCCCAGAACTCAGGAGGCAGAGGCAGGCGGATCTCTTGAGGCCAGCCTGGTCTACAGAGTGAGTTCCAGTACTACACAGAGAAACCTTGTCTTGAAAAAACTAAAAAAAGAAAAAAAAAGAAAGAAAGAAAAGAAAAGAAAAAAGAAAGAAAGAAAGCCAGGTTCACTGGACTTGCTGGCTAGACAGTTGAATGGAAAAACAGTGAACTCCAGGTTCACTGAGAGACCCTGTCTCGTTTTTTTTGTTTTTTGTTTTTTTTTTGGTTTTTCGAGACAAGGTTTCTCTGTGTAGCTTTGCGCCTTTTCCTGGAACTCACTTGGTAGCCCAGGCTGGCCTCGAACTCACAGAGATCCGCCTGGCTCTGCCTCCCGAGTGCTGGGATTAAAGGCGTGCACCACCACCACCCGGCCCCCTGTCTCGTTTTTTACTCAAGGAGTGAAATGGAGTGTGACCAGCAGGCACAGATACTACACTCCATACAACAACATATACACCATATGCACAGGTGTGTGCATGCACACAGAGTAATCAAAATAAGGAAAAATAAAACATCTGGGCTGGCCTGTTAGTGTAGGCCTGTAATCCCAGATGCTGGGGAGGCTGAGGCGGGAGAGTAGAAAGTTAAACACCAGTCTGAGACAATTTTTTTTTAATTTATTTACTTTTATTTTATGTGCATTGGTGTTTTGCCAGCAGGTCAGACCTTTGAGTTACAGACAGTTGTGAGCTGCCATGTGGATGCTGGGATTTGAACCCGGGTCTTTTGAAAGAGCAGTCAGTGCCCTTAACTACTGAGCCATCTTTCCAGCCACCACTAGTCTGAGAAATTTAGTGAGATTATCTTGGGGGTGGAGGAGAGACAGAGAGACACAGAGACAGAGACAGAGAGAAATGAGAATTGGGGATGGTTTAGTCTCCAGTACTGAAGGGAGGGGAAAAGAAAAGAAAGAAGAAAATTTGGGGCAGTTGGTGCTGGAGAGATGGCCCTGCCGTTAAGGGTCTTTGTGTTCTTGTAGAGGGCCTGGGTTGGGTTCCCAGCCCCCATAGCAAAGCTCAACAGCTGTCTGTAACTCCAGTTCCAGGGGATCCGATCTCCTTATCTCCGCTGCCACCAGGCACACACACAGTACACACACATACACGTGGGCAAACACTCACACAAAGTAAAAATAAACCTTCAAAAATAGTCTAGTAATTTGAAACATAACCCGGAAAGTTAATGGCATTTCTGTCCCATCAGACTGGGTGCTAGGAAGAGGGGAGGCAGGCGTGCTCCGGGTGCAGCATCTCACTGGTTCCATGGGCCGGCCATCTCCCTGCCTCCCTTCGGCCACCGTAAGTCCCAGATGGTGCCCTGCTTCCTGCAAGGGAGAGAATAGCATAGCAGTGTATGTCTGACATCGTCACCTTGCCTAAAGTGCTCTTGTCGAGGAGGCTGGGGTCCCTGAGGCTGCCCCGCAGTCTGTGTTATCCCCAGGAGAAAAGTCCCTGGCGGGAAGCGGCCCTCTGCTGGGAGGCCATTTCCCTAAGTGGCCAAGGTAAGAAGTGGGGGATTTCCAGTCTAGTCCGCCGCCGGGCTGACTTCAGTACCGGGGGCTCCTCTTCTTTCTCAAATAGTCCAGACTGGTATAAGGGCAAAAACTCCAGAGGGGCAGAGCTGTGGGTAAGGGGGTTGAGGGAGCAGCAGAGGCAGCGAGACCCCCAGGCCTCCAGCCCCTAAGTCCTGCTCTGGAGGGAACGCCAGGGTTGTACTCGGGAACCCCAGGGACCCAACTCTGGAAGACCCCAACAAGCGTGTCCAGGAGTGGGGTGGGTCTGAAAATCCAGAATGGCACTTACTCATGGGTCTGTGGAGAGTGAGTCAAATCAATGAATGCCCCTGCCTAACCCCAGCTTCTGCCCCAGGACTGCTACGTACCACTGGAGCTTAGAGGAAGAGCAAGTCTAAATCTCAGGCCAGGAGTCTCTTCTAACTGGCCAGCACTTCCAAGGTTGCGGGGGAATCAAAGGGCGGCATGAGCCCATTCAGAGTTGGGAGCCAGTAGCCTGACAGTCCAGACCCTCATGTCCTGAACACTTGACTTTCAGAAAGGGGGACACCTACCCCAACAGCGTTACTTTGTAGTGCTACACTGCACTGGGTGAGGAGGTGGGTACCCCAGAGACCCCGTGCAAAGAGAGGAGGGAAGCCCTGTCCCAGCTCCAGTGTCATCGTACTCAGGCCTAGGGACAGGTTTAGAAAACAGCTAGACCCTTTTGGGTCTCCCGTGCCTGGGCACTCGAGGATTTCCTTTCATACCCAGCATGGAATGATGTAATGTATGCTTGCTGTGGACACATGTCTACCTTTCTCCCTCTCTCTCTCCTCTCGTGTGTGTGTGTGTGTGTGTGTGTGTGTGTGTGTGTGTGTGTGTGTGTAGGCTTGTGTAATTGAAGCATGCCAGGTCAAGGAATAGCCAGGATTTGTGCAAGGGCCCTATGTAGACGAGAATATGAGCATTAACAAGTGCAGCCAATATCATAGTGTGAACCAAACCCTGAGCCAGTGTTGCAGACATAATCACCAATCTGCCCATGTGCCAACCATTCCCCTCAAGGAAGGTATTATTATCTGTAGTTTACAAGTCGATAAACAGAATTTGCACCCAGGTCAACCTAAGGCCAAGCCAGAGACTTTTCCACCAAGCTCTAATGGAGTGGTCCTCTTCAATTATACCCCATCTGTTTCTTGTCTCTGAGGCCTGGTCTGAGGTGACAGGTCCCCACTTTGTTCTTTTTCCCTCCCTACTAGCTGAGGTGGCCTGTTCAAGGCCTGTGGCGCTTGGGGACACTGGGCCTAAGACCTTCATCCGTCAAAGGAGGCCCTGGTTCAGAGAGGGTCTGGCTGGCCCTGGGCGGATCAGCTGGGGTTGAGCTGGGCCCAGCTGTTTACAGTAAACAGAAAGCTCTGGAGGAAGGAAGGAGGGGAGGGGCTCCAGTCGTCATGGAGACTGGACAGAGCGGCCAGGTCTCAGCCCTGATTCACAAGGACATTGGCTGCATCTTTGTGGCTCTAAAGCTGGGGGAGGCCCAGGGAAGATCTGGGCAGGGCAGGCTAGCAGGAAAGTCCGAGTCGCAGAAAATACACTCCTGCCTGTCAGCCTTTTGCCTTGTCGCTTACACTAACAACAGCCACTTAGCGGCTTCTCCAGGATGCTGAGCTCTAGGCCCTTCTGAATTTTTTTCTTATTTAATCAAGTGGTGGATGTAATAACAGTCTCTAGTTTATAGATAAAGAAACAGGTTCAGAAGGATTGCGTGGAGCTCAGGGAGTGACTCAGTGGGCTAATGCCTGCCCCACCTCACAGGTATATGGCCCTGTGTGACTGCACAGGTTCAATCCTGCAGTGGGGGGCGGGGGGGGGGGGCGGGGGGGGATTGCAAGGAAATTGACTCCCTGCAAAAAGATTAAGCAGTCGTGTCCCAGGTCATGCAGCTTGTCACACCACAAGCTAATACAGTCTATTTATTTATTCCTTTATCTTTGACTCACCGGGGATCGATTCTAGCATCTCACACATGCTAGTTAACTGTGCTACTACCTGGATCCTCATCCCTGCCTCCAGTTTTTAAAATTCTGAGACAGGATATCCCTAAGGTGTCAAGGTTGATCTTGAATTTACTCCATGTCCACGCAGACCCTGAACTTGTGATCTTCCTGCTTTAGCTTCTCAGTAGGTAAGATTCAGAATATAAAGAGATATTCTGGATAAAGTTTTTTCTTTGTTTCTACCCAAGCAGGTAAAGAGATGATCTAGGTAGGGAAGCCTTGAGTTCCTGAATGAATAGGGAAACTGAGTCTCCTAGAGGACAACTGGACTTTCCCAGACTTCTGGCGTTAGTCAAAGAGATTGCTGGGGACAGACCCCACGTGTTCTAGCCCTAACCACTAGACCACACGAATTATCCACAGCTTAAGCTGGGAAGGTCCAAAGAGAAACTCCCTTTCTAGTCCCAGCCTGGAGTGTAAGCTCTCACCCAGTGGACGTGCTGGGTCGGTGGAGGCCTTGCTGGGCCAGGGCGCTGGGGGATGCTGGGGGGTTTCTGCCCACACATATGGTTTCCAGATTCCAGGGGATGAAAGGGGACCCTGAGGCACGGAAATGGGGGATGTGTGATGACAAATTTAGACTGATTGCTTTTAGGAAAAAGCCAAGAAACCCTAAAAAATAAAAGCAAAAATTCCACTCGGAAACCAAAAGGGAATTATTTGATTGTGAAACCGAGTGCCTGCCAAGAGCTGCGCAGTTTAACACGGAACGTATCCAGGGACCTTGACGGTTCAGGGGATGCAGGGAGGGAAGGGGGCTCTGTCGGCTGATCCTGCCATGTCACTTGCAGTTTGGGACAGGGATCGAAGTGGGCAGAACACTTGGGAAGATGCCTGCTGTCAGGAGAACCCATGGTAAGCAAGCGGGAGCCACGCCCGCCAATGTCCATGCCCAAAGGCCTCGCTGGCTGGTGCGGGAGCTTCACCATTGGAGGGTCCAGCTGGACTATGCAGGGAAAGCACAGAAAAGATGCACCCTAAGTTGGGATTTGGGGACAACATGGCCAAGAACAGAAGGTGGAAGAGAGGACATCTGTCTGGAATTCGGACTACAGCAGACCCAAGAGTTAAAGATCAAAGAGGGACAAGGGGGACTTCCTGAAGCTCTCAGGGGACGGCCTGCCAGCCAGACTGTTGTGCAAGCTCTGGGCTGGACCATAAGGACAGGCTGGCAAAGGGGCTGGGTCTGGTCAGTGGCCAGAGTGATGCTCGCCCAGCACCCACCCCACCCCCGGGCTGGAGAACTGGACCTGTGCCCTGTGCTCCTCTAGGAACCCAAGACCCCGCTGCCCTAGAGAGCATTCCTATGCTACTCCAGGGCTGCATTCCGCATGCCCGAGAGAGTCCTCATTCTGGTCTTGGACTTCTCTTTCCTGGAGTCACCATTTTACGAGAAACCTTGAAAGCCTTCCCAAGTAAGATTCCTTTGAGATAAGAGTGGGAGTGAAACAGGAGCTGCTGTGGAGCTCAGGAAAAGGGGTACCTGGACTGCTGTACCTCACTGTACTCAGTGAAGCTTCATATCGGCTCCTGAAGGTCTATTATATCCCCCACCTCCCCCAGACAGGGTTTCTCCGTGTAGTTTTTGGTGCCTGTCCTGGAACTCACTTTGTAGACCAGGCTGGCCTCGAACTCACAGAGATCCGCCTGGCTCTATTATATTCTTATCTTGCAGGTGAAGAGATGGGTCCAAGGGTGTGGCTAGGCTGATGGCTGACAAACCCAGGGAGAGGTTTATCCTCACTCTTTCCACGTCACCTCCCTCTCCTTCAGCTCCGGCCTTTTTGGCTGGTGATGCAAATGAGTATGAGAGCCTCAGAGATTTTTGTAAACCAGGATGTAGGAGTGGCAGCTCAGTAGTTTCAAACCGAGATTCTTGGCAACCTGGCATCTCATACACATTAGAGTTGGGAAGGAGAGGCCAGGCCAGGTGAATAGGAGGCATGGGCACCCATCCTGGCTTCCACTAGACACTCACATATCCATTTCAGGTGTTGTGCAGTTGCAGAGAACCCTTTGAAAGCAGAGTTCCCATAACACTCTGTGGTCTCTAGCTAAGGTCTCAGAGCTCCAGCCCTCTGCAGCCAGGAGCAGGATGAGTTCTGGGTTGGGGGTGTGGTAAAACAAGTGGGCTAGACCACTTCTGGGTTTTAACCCCTCTGGAGAGGTGAGGGGGAAAACCAGCCTGGAACTGTGAGGTTGGTCTGTGATAGTGAGTTAGGGGCAAGAGTGAGCTGCAGAGATAATATGGCACCTGCCGTGTGCCTGGGAAACACAAACAGACCTTTGACCACAGCAGTCTGGGAACCAGGAGCAGCAACACGTTCCTGGGAGTCACACTAGTAACCCTTTTTCTTTTTCTGCCCTGGCTTGGACTCTGTGGGCATCAGTTGCTGGCCACTGACCTGGAGCCATTTGACATCCTGTGATATCACGGTATGGGTACTGGCTACTCAACTTCAAGGCTTACTTCAAGGCAAACACTGAGCAAAGGCAAGCTTATTTGGGCAAGGAAGTCACCCAGACGTGGGCATCTGCAAAGTGGAATCGCCTCTATCAAAGGCTGCCTCTCTGCCACTCTTGCCGTTTGGAATCTGAGGCGGAGAATGCTGCCCCTCTCCTGGTGGCTTATAGATCATCTCCATGCTGAGGTGCAGGAGGAAGCGGAAGGCTGGAGATGCCCAAGCACCAGAGCTGCTACTCAGTGGCATCCTGCTCTCTCATGGCCCTCCAGGCCTGCTTCTGAGGGTTTGTTTATCCTCAACCTGCTGCAGGGACAGCCTTGCTCCCAAGGAGAAAAAGCTGCCAGCAGGGTCTTTTGTGGTTCTGCTCCCGTGTGGTACTGCCTAGGGGCCCCACCATGGGGGCAACAGATGGACCTATGGTCTCTACAAAACAATGGTGGGGGAGGGGCCTTGGCATAGTCTGCCCCAAACAGGAAGCTGGGACTGAGCTTCAAAGACCTGGCAGGGCCAAGGGGCTGAGTGGTGGAGCCAATGCCAGGCTGGAGGCGGCATGAATTGCTTGTTGCCCTCCAGCCTCGGGATGTCCAGCCCAGCAGCATGGCTGAGGCCACAGTGGCCAGGGCAGCTGGGGTTTGGGCAAAGGATGGCTTGCACTCTCCAGACAGTAGCTTCTGGCCTGGCAGCAGGTTGGGGGAAGGGGGCTTAGAGAATGGGCTTTGCCCCAGTTCAGCTGCCTCGTTCCAGTGAGGCTGCAAGTTCTATACCCAGCCACGGTTGTTCTGTCTCTCCGGCAAGCAACCACGAGGGGCAGGGCTGGCACCAGGCCTGCTGCCCACTCCCTGCCTCCTGCTCCCAGCTGCTCTGCTCAGAGCCTTTTCCTCTCCACTTCCTGTTCACACAGGGGGGGGCGGGAAGTGGAGGGAGGAAGTTAGGGGGTGGTGTGGAGGGGGGGCCCATTGAATAAAAGGAATTAACCGTTTCCCTCCTCTGACCTCTGGGAATTTCCGCCTGTGAAAGTGTCTCGAAGAATCAGTAGTGCTGGGGGAGTGGAGAGGAGGTGTGCCCCCTCTTGCCCCCTCCCCCCACCCCATGGTGGTGGGGCCAGATAAGTCCCTCTGGGCCCCTAACCTTTTGTTTCCCTGGCGCCAGGGGATGGGGGGAGCAGCGCCAAGGGCAGCCAGGAGCTGCCTTGGTGGCCTCGGAGCCCCCTCGCAACCAACAGAGTTGGTGCCAGGGCCTGGCCTGAGACCTGAGCCTTACAGGGGAGGGGCAGGAACCAGAGAATTTGTAGTAGTCGCGGAGGAATGAGCTCACACCCGGGCCGGCCAGGGTGAGCACTTTGCTCTCAGTGTCTGGGCTAATGCCCTTGGCCAGTGTGCTTTGGGGATGGGACGGGGGGCAGCTGCACAGGGGGCCTAGGGCTCTGGGTGGGCGCACCCTCCAGTAGCCACACTCCATAGGAGCTCTGGCAGACAGCAGTGCGGTCCAGACGCGTCCATAGCGCCCCCTAGTGCCAGAGGGCAACTGGCCGAGGCGGCCCCTAGGGCCCTGTCAAGGGCGGGCCTCAGGAAGCACCTGCTCCCCAGGACCAGCGGCCGCCCTGCATCTCCCCCAGGTGGCTTCCTTGTTTACAGGCCTCCTGCCCTGGCCCCAGCGTCACTGCCTGTGGCCACTTCTCCTATTTCCAGTGATGGCTCCAGAAGCGGCTCATTCATCTTGGCCCCTGCCCACACAACTCCCTCCCCTCCGCCTTTGGCCCCTCCCCAGGCTTAGGGCAGAGCCCCGAGGGCCTTCTCTCTCCAGTCCAAGCCTTGCTTAGTTTCCAAGGATCTAAGAGCCGTGGCTTCCCGTTGCCCTGACTCACCGGAACCCGTTCTGTCAGTGCCAGGGAAGCCAGGGGCCTTTTCCCAGGAAAGAGGAAGCAGCTTAGGACCAGATGGGCCTCTTTAGGAGAAGACAGAAGGGGCAGGGGCGTCCCAGGCTGCTTTAGCCAAACCCTCTGGGAGAAGGGAGCATCGGGGCAGTGTTTGTTTAACTAACATGTATTAGGCACCCATTGTGTACAAAGACTGCAGCTCCAAGCTGTTTCATCTAAGCCACAAGTAAGGAATCCGTTTGGGGGTGGAGAAACCAAGGTTTTATACTCAATACCCACTGACTGTGTGGAACAGGGAACCTCTCTGATGCCTCCTGAATGATCTGCGTGTGAAAGAGCCTTAAGCCACATGGAGAAGAGATACAATTCTCCCAGATTCTCCTAGGAAGACAACAGGATTCCGGTGCCCGCCAGACACACAGGATACCCTCTACCCACTTGTCAGACTCTTGCTTCTGGAAGACAGGATCCTTGGGAGTCACTGAGCTGGCAGAGACCATGGGAGGTCCTGTTGTTCTAGGGGTTAGGGAACTTGGCAGAGCCAGACCCGGTAAGGACTAGATGAGATTTCCGAGCTGGGAGTAGATTGGAGGAGAGAAGGAACATTTGTAAGCCAGATCAGCTGGCCTTGTGCACAGGGACAGGAACACTCATTTTGTTCCGTCCATCAAGCCAAACAATGCACTATGAACACCTGTCCAGAGGGCAAAGGCTGTCTCTGGAAGGCCCGACTCCAGGATGTCCCAGGATATAGCTTCAGGCCCCAACTAAGAAAGTGCTGTCTGGGGGTGAGTCAAGGCAAAGTCACAGGAGCAAGATAAGGAGAAGACAGATCAAATGCCACAGAGCCTGAGAGTAGCTATAGCAAAGCCAAGGACAGGCTGGCAGAGCTCCAACCTGTCAGGGGAGTAAGCAAAGTATAGAATGTGTTAAGAGTCACTGGAGAGAATGGGGACTTAATGCCATATGAGACATCGGCAGGCTATCCCCTCCCCAGCTCAGAGAATACCGCAGAAGAGACAGAGCAGGGGAAGCGGGGGTGGGGGTGGTGGGGTGGGGTGGGCACTGCCTCTGGGCACTCTTGAACTCACAGCGGCTGGGAGTACTGCTCACACCCATACAAGATCTGCACAGGATTGGCCCAGTCCTTAACACTGTCCTGGGGGCTCACGGGGTCCCACCCCTTCCCGAGGATTTATGCTCAGTTAAGGGTTGATGGGGGGCTAGGAGGTGGTGGTACACACCTTTAATCCCAGGAGGCAGAGGCAGGTGGTTCTCGGTGAGTTTGAGGCCAGCCTGGTCTACAAAGTGAGTTCCGGGATAGCCAGGGCTACACAGAGAAACCCTGTCTGGGAAAACAAACAGACAGGGTTGATAGGGGAGGAAGAGGCATTTTCTCATCGCCCTTAGTACTGTAAACAGTGGTAAGGTGCCCGCCATCCTGTAAGCAGCCCTAACGACACTCAACGGGACACGGGCACAGAACTACACCCACACGTGTGCACGCCCGCACACAAGTACAGATCTAAGAGTAGAAGAGGGAGGGCTGGTGATGAAAAGGAAGGGGACCAGGGAGAGCGGAGGAGGAGAGCAAGCAACAGGCGGGGAGGTGACTATGACCCAAGCAATCCATCATTATATACAACATATGCTAATAAAATACACTGGGAAAAACAACTGATGGCTTAGAATTATGATCAGGCAGTGGGGACTTCTAGAAAATTCCTACAACTAGGAAGGGAATAGCTGAGGAGGCATTAATATGACTGTGAGAAATCAGTGCCCCAAGGTGCCAGAGTTGGAGGAATTCTGTGAGCAGCAGCGCCACCTGCTGGCCAGAGGGGAGAATAGCGTTATGATTTAGGCTGAGCGACTGTTACCCTAACTGGGCCTTATAATCAGATAGAGGGAAACAAGGAAGTAAAATCTGGAAGACTGTCTCACCCCAAGGTGAAGGACCATGTGTGAAGGCTTCCAGGGGAGGACTTTATTATTATTTTTTAAACTTTATTTGAGACAGGGTCATACTATGTAGCCTTGGCTGGCCTAGAACTTACTATGTAGACCAGACTGGTCTTGAAGGAATAGAGATCTGCCTGCTTCTGCCTCTAAATGCTGGGATTAAAGGCGTGTGCCACCACACTAACGCAGGAGGCTTTCTTATGGCATCCCAGCCCTTCTTGGCATCCTGTCCTGTCAGGTTCGGCATCATGATAAAGACAAGTCCAGAACCACCACCACAGCGCAGACAATTTAATGTTCTCCACACGTCCGCGTGGCCTTGGTGTACCCTCAGTCTCAGGACCCCCCAACAGTGGTGGCGCCCCAGACTCACACACATCTCCACATGGCCACATGAGCACGCCTACCCTCAATACCGCCCTCTCCCCCAGTGCCCTGGGACGCCTAGTTCCGACAGAAGAGGGAGGGCTGGAGGCCCAGAGGCTGGAGGGACACAGGAGGACTACCCAGTCCAGGTGAACACGTTAGGGTATAGCAAGAACAAAGGAGCTGTTAGATGCAGGGGGCTGGAAGGATCATGTGACCTCTCCAGGCTCACGGGCTGCCTGGGGGATGAACCTCTCTAAGGCAGATCTGAAACCTCGGGGCAGCAGCTTGGATCCCACCCCCCACAATCACGGGCCCAGAGATCTCAAGGACTGAACACCAACCAGAGTATGGCGTTCTCAGGAGGGTCGGGTAGCTGTATCCCTGCCTGTCCACCCACAAGGGGACACCCTCCTACAGCCAGCTGAGGTGTTCCTCCTTATAGTGCTGGGGGTCAATGAAGGGCCGGTCAACAGAGCGAATCATCAGCTCCCCACAGTACACACACTCAGCAGCCACCAGTTCATCTAGGTCAGCCTTGAGCTGTTCCCGGCTGGGCCCCCCAGCCGAAGCCCCAGCTTCCGACTCTTTGGCCTTCACAGAGCCTTTGGTCGGGGGAGGCGCAGCCCCAAGCTTGCGCTGCAGCTCCTCAAGCTTGGCCTGCTTGCAGGCAGAAAGGCCGGGCCTCACGGCCTGCAGGAGACAGTCAGCGTGGAACATGTGGCCACAGAGGAACAGGTAAAAGGGTCGGTTGAGCAGAGGGAAGTCACAGGTGGAGCATTTGTCCTGGGGCTCCACAGTGCCATAGCGTCCCCGCAGCTCCTGCAAGTCCCGTCGGATACGCTGGGCACTGGCCGTGGCTTCCTCCATCTCCCGCTGCAGCTCCTGGATGTGGTGGTTGTAGGCCTTCAGGGAACTGCAGATGGCCTCCTTGAAGTGGTCGATTGTGACAAAGTCAGGAAAGAAGGGCAGCACATCCTCAATCTTGAGCAGGGGGCAGCTGGCCAGGCAGGCCATAGCGGTCTGCACGTCCTCCTCCTCCTGGACCACGTGCCGCGCGATCTTGAGCCACAGTTTTTTGCGCAGCTCCTCGTCCTCCTCTGGCAGGTCCGCACACTGCTTGGCCAGGTCCACGTCCACCTGTGGAGAGACCAGGGGTGTCAGGTCCAGCCACTCCCCACCCAGGATCAGACCACCGGAAAGACAGATGGTCCCATAAAACCGGGCCTGAGGAGAGGGCACAAGCAGGATTCTCCGCGCTCCAGGTGGCAAGAGGCCCAACAGAGATCTATATCGTCTGTTCTGTCACAGCTATGGCAAGGCTATGTTTGCTGGCAGGCCTCCCGTTAGTGAATTGAATGATCAGCTGGAAATGCCCAAAGCATGGTGTTGCACACCCACACCCCAGCACCCAGGAGGTGGAGACAGAGATGGTGTTGCACACCCACACCCCAGCACCCAGGAGGTGGAGACAGAGATGGTGTTGCACACCCACATCCCAGCATTCAGGAGGCGGAACAGAGCATAGTGTTGCACACCCACACTCCAGCACTCAGGAGATGGAACAGAGATGGTGTTGCACACCCACACCCCAGCACACAGGAGGTGGAGATAGAGCACAGTGTTGCACACCCACACTCCAGCACTCAGGAGGTAGAGACAGAGCACAGTGTTACACACCCACACCCCAGCACCCAGGAGGTGGAGACAGAGATGGTGTTACACACCCACATCCCAGCACCCAGGAGGTGGAGACAGAGATGGTGTTACACACCCACACCCCAGCACTCAGGAGGTGGAGACAGAGATGGTGTTGCACACCCACATCCCAGCACTCAGGAGGTGGAACAGAGATGGTGTTACACACCCACACCCCAGCACTCAGGAGGTGGAACAGAGATGGTGTTGCACACCCACACCCCAGCATTCAGGAGGCGGAACAGAGCATGGTGTTGCACACCCACACTCCAGCACCCAGGAGGTGGAACAGAGATGGTGTTGCACACCCACACCCCAGCACCCAGGAGGTGGAACAGAGATGGTGTTACACACCCACACTCCAGCACTCAGGAGGTGGAACAGAGATGCTGTTGCACACCCACACCTCAGCACCCAGGAGGTAGAGACAGAGATGGTGTTGCATACCCACACCCCAGCACACAGGAGGTGGAACAGAGATGCTGTTGCACACCCACACCTCAGCACCCAGGAGGTAGAGACAGAGATGGTGTTGCACACCCACACCCTAACACTCAGGAGGTGGAGACAGAGATAGTGTTGTACACCCACACTCCAGCACTCAGGAGGTGGAGACAGAGATGGTGTTGCACACCCACACCCCAGCACACAGGAGGTGGAGATAGAGCACAGTGTTGCACACCCACACTCCAGCACTCAGGAGGTGGAGACAGAGCACGGTGTTGCACACCCACACTCCAGCACTCAGGAGGTGGAACAGAGCATGGTGTTGCACACCCACACCCCAGCACCCAGGAGGTGGAGACAGGAGTGCTGCGGAGTCTGAAGCCAGCCTGGGCTCTGGGAGACCCTGTCTCAAAAAGCAAAACACGTCACATGGGGAACTATTTGAGCTCCTGTTGCAGTATTCCAAATCCTGGGCTAAGGCTCAGCTTGAGGCCAGCCTGGGCTGCGCGGTGATTTCCAGATCAGTTTGGGGTACATAATGACACCAATAGAGTGAGACTCTGTTTCAAAAACCCAAATAGGCCGGGAAGATGGCTCTGTTCAGATCCCAGCAACCATATAACAAGCTGGGTGTGGTCTTGCACAGGCCTGCAACCCCAGAGTTGTGGGAGTGGAGACAGGAAGGTCGATGGGGTTTGAGGGCTATCAGTGTAGCCCAAACCCAGACCCTCCAGGTTCAGAGAGAGACCCTGACTCAAAGGAATAAAGCAGAGAATGATGGGTGAGACCAGCAGATGACCTCCTCTGGCTTCTACACGTGCACCTGCACACACACACCAACAAATAAGCAAACATTCCTTCCTTGCAAGCGTTCAGGATTTGAGAGACGTAACTTAGTTTCTTCTCCTTCTGCTAATCTGTGCATCGGTCACCACCTGCTTATGAGTGCTTAGTTTATTTATTTATCGGTGCCTGTGGCGGCCAGGAGAGGCCATCAGATCCCTTGAATTGGAGTTACAGATGGTTGTGAACCACCATGTAGGTGCTGGGAACTGAACCCAGGTCCTCTGCAAGAGTAGCAACTGCTCTTAACCTCTGAACCATCTCTCTAGCCCATGCTGCTTGATTTTTTTTTTCTTTTTGAGACAGGAGTTGCTCACTATGTAGCCCAGGCTGGCCCAGAACTCACTGTATAGCCACTATAATCAGCTCCTGAATGCTTTATTTATACAGTACTAATTCATATCATTAGGTTAAAAAAAAAATACTCTTAGCCGGGTGGTAGCAGTGGTGGTGCACACCTTTAATCCCAGCATTCAAGATGCAGGTGGATCTGAGTTTAAGGCTAGCCTAGTCTACAGAGCAAGTTACAGAACAGCCAGGGCTACACAGATTTGTCTCCACAGGTTTGTCTCAAAAAACAAAACAAAACAAAACAAAACTACTCCTGACATTTCATTACCTTCACAAACTCTTTGATTGCAATTATGGAAGGAGGGTAGGTGTGTGTGTCAGAGTGCACGTGTGCAGGTCAGAGGACACTTCTGGCGTCAGTCCTCTCCTCCCACCAGGGGCTCTGTGGGGGGAACCCAGGCTATCAAGTCTGTACATCCAGTGCTTTCACCTGCCCAGCCACCCTGCTGCCTCATTACCACCACTTAACGGGTAATCTAAGGCACAGAAGGGTTCAGAAAGCAGCCCCACGTCACACAGCAAGACGACAAAGTGAGAATTCAAACCCTGATGTCCTAGTGTGTGTTCTTTTTTCCTTCCCCTTCCCTTGCCTTTTTTTTTTTTTTTTTTTTCAAAGATGGGGACTCACTTGGGGTCGGGAGAGATGGCTTCAGCGGTTAAGAGCACTGGCTGCTCTTCCAGAGGACTAAGATTCAATTCCCAGCACCTGCATGACAGCTCGAGACTGTAACTCCAGTTCCAGGGGATATGGTACCCTCACTCAGACATACACTCAGGCAAAATACCAATGCATGCTGGGTGGTAGCGGTACATGCCTTTAATCCCAGCACTTGGGAGGCAGAACAGGTGATCTCTGCGAGTTCAAAACCAGCCTGGTTTACAGAGTGAGTTCCGGGACATCCAGGGCTACACAGAGAAGCCCTACCTTGAAAAACAAAACAAAACAAAGCAAAAAAACAGGCACTCACTGTGTAGCCTAAACTGGCCTCCAACTCATGATCCTTCTGCCTTAACCTCCCAAGTGCTGGGATTACAGGCAACAAGCACACACCTCAAACTCAGTTTTTAGTCTGAGTTTTCAACCTCTATACTACAGCATTTCTCTGCCCGAGAAGCCAGCAAGAGCTAGCCTTACCTCCCCGAACCTTTCTGCCTCTTTAGGTTTACTTCTCTCCAGGTCCCTCTCCTGGAGGAGGTCAAGATTTACCTGCAGGGCCAGGTCCACAGCTTCCTCGTACAGCTCCAACACCTTATAGACATGGACACAAGCGCGGTGGTGACCGTGCTCAGCACAGAGTCGAAGCGCATATTTGAGATCGTAATGCACACGGTGCGGGCTGGCTCCAGCTTGCTCCAGGTAGGCCAGCAGCGAGGCTGGCTGGCCTCGGGCATACAGTGACAGCAGGTAGTTGTGAATGGCCTGCTCCGTCTCACCAAGCACATTCACGCAGAATTCCATATAGCGGATGGCCTGGCTCACCTGCTGAGCCTCCCCCCCCTGGCTATAGTTCACCAGGGCAGGGATGAGCTGCCGAGCATCCAGCCGGCTGCCCATCTCAATCCAGGCATCTACTAGCTGCCGGGGGATATGTCGGATGAGGATGGGTGAGAATTTGTAGAAGAGCTGGGGGTCACGGTGGCGGGCAAGGACGGCCAGGGCCTCCTCATAGGCCTCATGCTGGCAGTGGTACGCCACCACCCGTTCGTAGTCCTGCATGATGACTGCGAAGTACACCATGTGCTCCGTGTCCCCATGGCTGGCGAGCAGCTCATGGATGGAGGCCCGGCTGGCAAAGAGCCACTCCTTGTGCCGGGGGCTACTGAGAAAGGTGCGGAAGCACTCCCGCGTATCCCGGTAGAGATTCAGAGCATCTGGGTCACCCTGCAGGGTACCAAGCCGGCTCAGGTAGAGCTCCGTCAGCCAAGTGGTCAGCAGTGTGGCCTGGGTACGCTCAGTTGGCTTCAAGCCGGCCAGTTTCCGCTGCAGAAACTCGGCCAGCGCCTCCTCTTGCCGGGCCTCCAAAAACTTGAGGGCAATCTCCTCAAAGTAGCTCTGGGTCAGCGCGTAGCAGCGGGCGCTCTCCAGGTAGCGGTGCTGGCGAAAGCAGAAGTCGGCCTCCCGGGCCAGGACTGTGTCCAGGCAGTCGGGCCTCTCTCGACAATACTCCTTGGCCAGGTCGAAGCGGTTCATGTCCAGGTACGTGCGCCAGACGTCCCGAGCCTCCCGCTGCACATGGTATCGGAAGACTGCGCGCTCAGTGTAGGCCCACAGGTGACCCGTGGACGAGTCCTTCACCATGTGCCTCAGTGGTCCAAACTTCTCCAGGAAGTGATCCCGCAGCACCACCTGCCCGGTCAGCGTACACACAGCCTCCACCCGGTCGGCCAGCAGCAGCAGGAAATGAAACTGGGTCAAGACGATGGCCAGCGGTGGGCTGGCTCCAGGACCGACGCCCGCTGGATACTCCCACACGCGCTCCTCGCTCAGCAGGGAGTCGGGACGGCCGCAGTCCAGCGAGCCATAGAGCACGCCGTCACCCATCATCCAGGCGAAGGCACGAGGCGCAGAGCGTAACTTGGGGGTGTAGAAAGCCAACTCGCTATACCCCAGATTGCTAGGAAACTCACGGAACGGGGGCGGGTGGTCTGTGTAGGCAGCAAAGAGCCCCGAGAAGCCCTGGGCTTCGGCGTCCTCTATGGCTCGCCCTATGAACTGGAAGAGGCGCTGTCGAGTGGTAGCAATGACAAAGCCTCGCCCATCAGGGCCACGCTCGGCCTCGAGGGAGCACACGGGTGCCGGGCCTCCTTCTTCATTTAACACGTACAGTGGACGGAAGTAGAGATCCGGGGCGGGGCCAAAGAGGCCACCTTCGCTGGCTGAGAGCTCTGCTTCAAAGATCTGTCCTTGAGCTGTGCCGACCAGGATGGGGCCGGTGCTGCTCTCATTGCCCAGCGCTTTGTTCCAGCCGACGCTCTCCACCAGCTGCCCCTTCCAGCGTGCCAGGGGCCGGACCTTCTGCCCGTTGCGGTTCATATAGAGGACCTCGGTGCTACTCAGAGCAACCAGCAGGTGAGAGCCTGGAGTGGGAGGAACATGGCACCTGAGCGGATACTGTGTCTTCCTCCCTATTCAGACCCCACCCATCCAGGCCTGAACTCTCACAGGAGCCCTCCTCGGATCTCCAACAGCACTTACCAGTGTGGTCCAGGAACATCTTGTGAACTTTGGCGTCATCCTTGCGCCCCAGTTCCACGCGGTTGGGTTCACTTGCCTTGCCCAAATCAATGCTGTAAAGGTGAGAGTCACAGTGTTACTCTCAAGGGAAGTCCCCTTCTTAAAATATTTACATTATTTATTTAACCTGTACGTGTTGTGCATGAACATATGTAAGTGTATGCAGGAACCCATGGAAGTCAGAAGAAGGTATTGGATTCCCTGGAATTACTGGAGTTACAGACAGTTGTGCATTGCCATGTGGGTACTGGGAATCTAACCCAGGTCCTCTGCATGAGCGGTAAGTTCTCTTAACCACTGAGCCATCCTCCAGCACCTGGGAAGTTCCTTTTTAGATCACAGACTTGAATGTCTAAGGCTACATAGACACAAAAGATTCTTTTTTGTTTTGTTTTTCGAGACAGGGTTCCTCTGTGTAGCTTTGCGCCTCTCCTGGAACTCACTTGGTAGCCCAGGCTGGCCTCGAACTCACAGAGATCCGCCTGCCTCTGCCTCCTGAGTGCTGGGATTAAAGGCGTGCGCCACCACCACCCGGCTTCTTTTGTTTGTTTTTTGAGACAGCGTTTCTCTGTGTAGCCTTGGCTGTCCTGGAACTAGCTCTATAGGCCAGGCTGGCCTTGAACTCACAGAGATCCACCTGCCTCTGCATCCTGAGTGCTGGGATTAAAGGTGTGCGCCACCACTGCCTGGTGATTTATTTCTTATGTGTATGTACCTATGCGAATGAATGCCACGTGTGTGCGGGTTCCTGCAGAGGTCAGCAGGAGTCAGGTTTCCTGAATCTAGAGTCACAGGAGGCTGTACACTGCCTGACATGTGCTCAGAAATGGAACTCAGGTCCTCTGGAGGAGCAGTGAGACTCTTGACCACTAAGCCACCTCTCCAACTCCAAAATTTTTCTCTTTTTTTTTTTTTTTGAGACAGAGTTTCTCTGTGTAGTTTTGGTGCCTGTCCTGGATCTCACTCTGTAGACTAGGCTGGCCTCGAACTCACAGAGATCCGCCTGGCTCTGCCTCCCAAGTGCTGGGATCAAAGGTGTGCACCACCACCACCTGGCTTCCCAAAAGATTTTTAATACAATCTCAAGAACTGTAAACTGTATACAGAATCCTACTCAAGAACCCTCAGCTTTGGGGGCTGGAAGATGGCTCAGAGGTTAAAAGTACTGGCTGCTCTTCCAGAGGTCCTGAGTTCAATTCCTAGCAACCACATGGTGGGCCTATAATGAGATCTGGTGCCCTCTGCTGGCCTGCAGGCTAACATGCAGACAGAACACTGTATACATAATAAATAAATCGTTTTTCTTTAAAAAATCCTCAGCCTAGCCAGAGGCAGGGGCAGGTAGATCTCTGTGAGTTCAAGGTCAGCCTGGTCTACAAAGAGAGTTCCATTCCAGGACAGCCAGGGGGAAATTCTGTCTTGAAAACCCCCAACAAACAAAAGAAAAGAAAAGAAAAAAACCCTCAGCCTGAGCAGGAGAGATCATTTATCAGTTGGGAGCATGTACTTCTCAGGCATAGGACAAGAGTTCAGTTCCCAGCACCCATGACTCATAACTCCAACCCTAGGGTATCTGATGCCCCAGCCTCCATTGGTGCCTATACTCACTTGCACATATCCACACAGTACTACTTAAAAATAGTAAAATTAATATTAAAAAGAATGCTCATGCTGGGTGGTGGTGGTGCCTGCCTTTAATCCCAGCGCTCGGGAACCAGAGACAGGCGGATCTCTGTGAGTTTGAGGCCAGCCTGGTCTACAGAGGGAGCATTCCAGGACAGCCAAGGCAGGTTACACAGAGAAACCCTGTCTGAAAAACTAATGAGTGCTGAGGTACGAGAGGAACTATGATAGGCGGACAGTGACGAGGCGCTTTCTAAGCGCCAAGCACCGAACCCTGCGTTTAACCTGGTCTCAGCCGTCACTGGACCTTTGGAAGGTGTCATGTGTCTGAAATGGTTCCTTTGAAAGTTCTTCCCAAAGGCGCCCAGTGAGATGGCTCAGTGGGGTAAAGGCACCTGCCGCCAGGCCTGACGACCAGAGGAGTTTCATCCCTGGGACCCACAAGGTAGAGAGAGTGCTAACCTCTGAAGGCTGTCCTCTGACTGTGTGCTCCTCACACCCAAATAAAAAAGGATGATTTCAAAATTATGTTTAGTCTTACTAAAGAATCAATACAAAGACATATAAGTAACAATTCAATGGTTTTCTTCTCAAATCCTAGTCATTCCCAACTGAAAAAAGTAAACTTAAAAAAAAGATTTATTTATTATGTATACAGTGTTCTATCTGCATGCCACAAGAGGGCATCAGGTCTCATTACAGATGGTTGTGAGCCATGTGGTTGCTGGGAATTGAACTCAGGACTTCTAGCAGCCAGTGCTCTTAACCTCTGAGCCATCTCTCCAGCCCCATGAACCACTTAAAAAAAAAAAAAAATACAGATATGAAATAAATCACCCTTAAAAATCTCTTCATCCCAGAGAAGCTAGGTAAAGAGGAGGCCACTAAGAGGGACACACATGGACCGCCCTGGGAAGGGGAAAGGGTTAAGATCTCCTGGGTAAACTGAGAGGGAGGAAATAGAGTGGACGGGATGGGAGGTGGGAACATGGGGGAGAAACGGGGAATGAGAGCAACGAAAGAGACATCTTCACAGAGTGTACCATGAAGGGGATGGGAAGAAAGCTGCAGCTAGAGAAAACCCCAGGAACTCACAAGATTGTCCCCAGCTAAGACCCGTAGCAATGGTGGAGAGGGTGCTTGACCTAGCCTTCTCCTGCCCTCAGATTGGTGTCTACGCTAATTGTCATCATAGAACCTACATCCAGTAACTGATGGAAGCAGATGCAGAGACCCACAGCCAAGCCCTTGGCCAAGATCCTGCAGTCCAGTTGAAGAGAGGGAGAAGGGGTTGTAAGAGCAAGGCGGGTCAGAATCATGATGGGAAAAAACCAAACAGCTGACCCAAGCTAATGGGAGCTCACAGACTCTGGACTGACAGCTGGGGAGCCTGCATGGGACCAAACTAGGCCCTCTCAATGTGAGTGAGTTGTGTGGTTTGATGTGCTTGTGGGTCCCCTGGCAATGGGACCAGGACTTATCCCAGGTACACGAACTGGCCTTTTAGAGCCCATTCCCTATGGTGCGATGCCTTACTCAGCCTTGATGCAGGGGGGAGGGGCTAGGTCCGTCCCCAACATGATATGACAGCCTGTGTTGACTATCCAAGGAAGGCCTTGCCCTCTATGAGGAGGGGATGGGGCTGGGATAGGGGTAGGTAGCGGGGAGCAGGAGAAGAGGAGGGAGGGGAAACAGGGGTTGGTATGTAAAAGGAAAGAAAAATTTTTAAAATAAAAAATTATATAAAAATACAAAAACAAAAATCTCTTCATATTGTAGGTAGAGAGAGATGGTCAAGCAGTTAAAAGTATTTGTAGCTCTTCCAGAGGACCCAAGTGTGGTTCCTAGAGGATCTGACACCCTCTTCTGTCCCCCTCAGGCACACATAGGGTTGCTGGGAATTGAACTTAGGACCTCTGAAAGAGTAGCCAATGCTCTTAACCTCTGAGCCATCTCTCCAGCCCGTAAACATCTTTTCATGCTCACAACATAAATAGGGTTGCTAGCCAGGCGGTGGTGGTGCACGTCTTTAATCCCAGCACGAGGATCTCTGAGTCTGAGGTCAGCCTGGTCTACAGAAAGAGTTCCAGGACAGCCAGGACTAACTATTATATAGAAAAATCTTGTCTTGGAAAACCAACACACACAGACACATGCATACACATACACACACACACACACACAACAAACAAACAAACAAACAAATAAATAAGGGTTGTTATGTTGCTTTTATTACAAAAACACCTTCACACTGCTATTTGTAACTTGATTTTCTCAATTAATGATACTTTTTGAACAGTTTTTAGTAACCAATAGATAAAGCTTTCTTTCTTTCTTTTCCCCCAAGACAGGTTTCTCTGTGTAGCCCTCCCTGGCTGTCCTGGAACTCACTCTAGAGACCAGGCTGGCCTCTGCCTCCTGAGTGCTGGGATTAAAGGTGTGTGCCAACATGCCCAGCTTTGCTTTTAATTTTTTATTGCACTCATTAACTTAGTGTCGGGGAGGTGCACGTGCATACTCCTGCACATGTGTGCAAGTTAGAGTGGAGTCAGTTCTTGTCTCCACCGTGTGCACAGGTCCGTGTATACAGGTACAGGCTGTGAGGTTGGCAGACCGTGTGCACAGGTCCATGTACACAGGTACAGGCTGTGAGGTTGGCAGACCGTGTGCACAGGTCCATGTACACAGGTACAGGCTGTGAGGTTGGCAGCAAGCACCTTTACTGGCTTAGCTATGTCTCAGGCCCTCGTTGTTCTTAATAATTGCCCGGCATTCCACTTTACAGCTGAATTACAATTTAGTCACTATTTCCTTGTCAATGGACATTTAGCTCAGGCCATTTTTCTTACCACAAATGATGCAATGATCGATATTCATGAGTCAGTACCCCTTCAAATGGCTACTTTTCTTTTTATTTATATTCACTTAAATTATGACTGAATCTAATTCATAGATTTATTTTATTTTATTTATTTATTTATTTTTTTTTGAGACAGGGTTTCTCTATAGCTTTGGAGCCTGTCCTGGAACTCATTCTGTAGACCAGGCTGGCCTCGAACTCACAGAAATCCACCTGTCTCCCAAGTGCTAGGATTAAAGGCATGTGTCACCACTTTATTTTTAAAGTTTTTTTTTTCTTCTCTTTTTTTTTTTTTTTTGAATCAGGGTCTCGCTGTGTAACCCAGGCTAGCCTAGTTGAGACCCTCCGGCCTTACTAAATGTTGGGATTATAAGCATGTGCCATCATGCCCTATTAGGTAATTTTTTTGTTTGTTTTTGAGACAAGGTTTCTCTGTATACCTGAGCTGCTCTGGAACTAACTCTGTAGACCAGGCTGGCCTCAAACTCAAATCTGCTTGCCTCTGCCTCCTGAGTACTGGGATTAAAGGCATGTATCACCACTGTCCTGCTAGTTTCTTTATAAAAACAACTGAAATTGGTCTATGCAATGCCAGTTTGGAACCTTGAAAGACAGTTTAATGTTTCTACTAGGGAGATATAAAAATCTACAATATTTTTAGGATTCTTTTCTGGTTACTCCCACAACTGACCACACTACATGGTCTGGCAGGATGGAGAAGGCGGGTCTTCCTCTGTGGGGAGGTGACTGGGGAAGAGGGTTTGCTTTTGTTTAATTCCCTCCTTTCTAACAATGTAGCGCTGCTCTCATTCCATGGGCTGTTTGTATCTCTGTCTTGGCTTATAGTAGAAAATAATGTCATATGGGAAATCAGCCTAGTGTCAATGTTTGGTGGGGGGATTAAACGTTGATGTTTTTGTTACTGTCAAAAAAAAAAAAAAAACTGAACTGTGTGTGCATGTGTGTATGTGTATATGTGCGCATGGTGTTGAGAGTAGAGAGTAACTTGCAGGAACCAGTTCTCTCCTTCTCCCACGTGGGTCTGAGGGTCTGAGGAATCTAAGGCAGTCAGGCTTGGCAGCAGTCCCCTCTATCCTGTTAAGTCAGTTACCAGTCCAGATGTTTTCACTTTTAAGACACTGCCTGCTTACCTTTTCAAAAGATGACGGCAATTTACAGCTGTGCCACTGTATGTGGCAGCTGTTTGACCTAGGGCCTCAAGTGTGTCACACACGGCAGTCCATGCCCCTGTAGCTTTACCAGCACTGTTTATTACTAGATTTGAATTGCACCAATCTGATGGGTTTTAATAACACCTCTTGGTGCCGGACATGGTGGTACACACCTGTAATTCTGTTCCTAAGAGACGGAGACAGGATGATTAGAGAGTCATAGCCTTGAACTATGTGAGACCCTGTCTCCAAAACAAAAAGCCACAGTGATCTGTGATGGAGATGGGGCTGCATGGGAGTGCTTTCCTGGTGTGAACAAAGATCTTGGTTCAAATAAGTACCTAAAGCATCTTATTACTATTTTAACTTCTTTTTGTTTTTTATTTTAATTTTTTGTATTTTTTGAGAGAGTTTCTCTATTGTAGCTCTGGCTGTACTAGAACTCACTTTGTAGACCAGGCTGGCCTTGAACTCTGAGATCTGCCTGCTTCTGCCTTCCAAGTGTAGGGATTAAAGGCATGTGCCACTGTCCCTGGCCTATTTTAACTCCTTTTGCTCAGAGGTTAAAATTATTTTCAAGGACCAGTGAGATGGTCCAATGGTAAGGGCACTTGCTGCCAGTTCTGATTTTATGAATTGGAACCCTAGGAGCCACATAGTAAAAGTCTGTCCTTTGCTCTCCACACGTTCCACTATGGCATATGCACGCCCTACCCCCACCACACAATCAGTCAATCAATTAATCAATCCATGAATAAATAAATAAATAAATGTCATTTAAATATATTTTTTAAATTTCTGGGGCTGGTGAGATGATTCAGCAGATAAAGGTACTTGCCACCCTGCCTGGTGCCTGAGTTTGATCCCTGGGTCCCACATATTAGGAGGAGGAAAAATATCAATTAGTGAATATAACTTAAAATTTTAAAAATGTATAAGTTATATATGTTAGAGGGGTTAGGAGATGGCTCATGGTTAAGAGCACTTCTTCTTGCCGAGGACCCAGGACCCACAAGGCAGCTCACAACTGTCCTTAATTCCAGTGCCGGGATAAAAGGCATGTGCAACCACACCTAGAATAGTGTACAATAAATAAATATATAGTGTATAATAAAATCCATTTTATTTAATCATGTGTGTGTGCACAGGCGCTCACAGAGATCAGAAGAGGCACTGAATCACCTAGACCCAGAGTCATAGGCAGCTGTGAGATTTTCAATGTGGGTGTTAGGAACCCCAAAGTCCAGTCCACTTTATTTTTGAGAGAGGGTCTTCCACTGAATCTGGAGCTCACCAATTTGACCATACTGGCCTGCCTGCAGGCTCCCAGGACTCACCTCTCTGATCTACTCCAGCGCTGGGTTACATATTTCCACACACTGCCAACTGCAGCTCTTTACATGGGTTCTCCTGCTTACAACGCAGGCACTTTGCTGGCCGACCTCATGCCTGAAGTTCTTTCCGGGGGCACTGCTTGTGGGTATTATTTACCCTCCCCTTTACTCTGAACTGTCATCCTATTAGTGCATAAGGGGTTTGTGTGTTTGTTTATTCCTTGGCTCTCTGAAATAGGGTCTCACTATGCAGCCTGGAACAAGCTCCCAACCCTCTGTCATCAGCCTCCCTAGTGCTGAGACTACAGGCGAGTGTCACACACTGAAGTCTGTTGGTTTGAAACAGGGTCTCCCATAGTCCAGGCTGGCCTCAAATTCACTATGTAGCTAAGGATGTCCTTGAACTTCAGATCCTCCTGCCTCTACCTCCCAAGTATTGTGATTACAGATGTAATTACAGATGTGCACCACCACACCTGGTCTCAGCCATGCTGAGTGTCTAATCAAGGACTCTGAATGCTCCATAAGTATGCATCCTAAGCGAACTCCAGCCCCGGCCTTCTCATTTACATCTTATTTTACAGTGCTGGGAATCAAACCCAGGGCCTCAGGGATGCCAGGTACCTAGCCACACTCCCAGCACTAGTTGTTATAACAACTGTTCATTCTGGGATTCGTCTTTGTGGATTACAGGTCTGACTGTTTTTTTCCAGGTGGCTTATCCCACATGATAAACGATTCTGTGACACTTTCCAGCTAGTGGATATAGTTCAGGATTCGCCAGACAGTTCCAATGATCTGTATGGCTAACTCTGGAGGCTGAGACCACCTTTAACTGTTGAAAGACCAGAAAGATTAGCTGACTTGTTCAAGACCATTAGCTGATGATCTGAACGTTTAGCTGGAATCTGAATGTAGGTCTCTCTGTCTTCATCCACTATGTTGGTTCTCTTTGGGAAGGAACAGGGTATCTCCTGAACATCTATTGTTTCACTTGTCGAGTGTGGAGAATGAACCCCGTCAGCTAAAAGTCCCCAGGTATATTACCGGAGCAGTGTATCCTTGCCCAGGCTCATGCAGAGCTGATTACAGGAAACGAGAAGACTGGTGATACGCTCTGATGGAGTGAAGTCAATCCGCTGCTTCGTGAAGATGGGCACTTCCTTCTCCAGCTGGGCATTTACATACCCTATAGGTTTGGAGTGAAGAAATCAATTGTGGCATCCAGAGAAAGGGGGGTGGGGCAGCCCAGAAAACTCTAAGAAACAACAGTGTTACCTGACTCTTCCCAACTTCCCAAGTATACTCTTCAACTTCCCAAGTATATTCCTGCCCACTGGATCTTGGTTAATGAAGAGATCAACATTAGTTTTCTGGTTGTCTTTATACTAAGGGTCCTGGCTTTTCTCACACTTGTGACGTAGTGAAGGATTGGTTCTCTGAACCTGAGATGAGGCTGTATCAGGACGTGCTTGTTGCCAGCGGTAACTGGGGGGTGGTTTGGTATGGGGGAGATGGTTTGGGCATTCTCTCTTGTTAGCGTTTTGCCTACCAATCCCAAGAAAACAAAAGTTGTCCCTTCCTCCCCGTCCACACAGGGACATGGCTCAGTGAGTCTCCACAATATGTAGAGTTCTGGAGACTCGATCCCATCAGTACAGTTCTCATCAGTACTGTTCGCAGATCGCAGCTGCTGTCTCGATAGTCCAGCGAGTATTATCACAACACTGTGCCAACGCTGCACTACTCTGCTTAGAAATGACACCCGCACTCTAAACTGCAGCCAGCTTTACCCAAGGCCAATCACCTCCATCTTTCCTGTTCAGTGACAAAATTCCCTTTACGATCGAACCTCCTCCTTCAATAACATTCACATTCCACCAAGTTCTGTGTTCATTCCCACCCTTTGTTTCCACGAAAAAAAGTCTGGTGGGGAAAAAAACCGCACAGAACCAGACACCAGGGAAAGCCTGGAACCTATTTTCAGTTCTCCCAAAAGTCAAACTGCAGCCTGGAAGACAAGTACTTCCTTAACTGCGCCCCAGTTCCCTCTTTTGAAGGACCTTAGGGGTAGGGCCTAGATCACGCGGCTGCTCCTGGGGCTCTTTCAAACTTCGATGACTGACAAGCTGGAGATTATGAGAGGCCTGGGGCTTAGATCCTGAACGCACGCCCCAAACTCTTGAACCGGACTCCCCCACAAAGCTAGCGGAATTGAAAGAGGCAGTGGCGGCCTCTTACTTACCGGAATGGGGGATGCCCACGCTAGGGCAACCGGTCTGCAAGACGGCCGAGCGGGACAATGAGTCCTCATACTCATCCAGGATGGACGCCATAGTGTTCGAGCTCTGAGCCTTAGGTCTAGGGTCTGGGGGTCACAACTGGTACCCCTGTCGTCCTGGATGTGCAAGCTGTGACTCCCCAGCGTCTGACAGATCCCGAGACTCTTTTTAAAAATTCTAAGGCCCTTTCGCTTTCGCAGTATAGGACGCGAAGATCGAGGAGACCACACTAGAATCTGGTGCAGTTTTGCACCCCAGATTTAGTCCCAAGAGATTATAGGCTCCCCTTAGCAGATCCCAGGTGATCACAACCTCGCCCAGGCAGCTCAGCTGACTCCCGCCCCCGTGACGCGTGCTTATGACGTGCTTCCGGATTCTCAGAAGCAAGTATTAACCGGAGCGGAGTGCACTGGAGCCTCCACCGCGAGGCGTGTCGGAGACTCGGGGCGGCGGGGGCGGAGCCAGCGCTGGGCCCGGAGCAACTCGAGCCCTCGCGGGCGACCCTGCTGCAGTTCCGCATCCTGACGCTAGAGGGCAGCCCGAGCCTTCCCTGCGGCGTCCAGCAACAGGCTTTGGCGGATCTTAGGCTCCCGAAACTTGGCTTCCTCAGATTGTGGCTCTAAGGTCGGACGCGCTGCATCTGCCCGACTAACTGACTACCTTCTGTTTCTCAATCGAGTTGCTGTCTCCGTCCACCTTCACAAGCACAGGCAGAACAGTCTTCGCTTCCCTTCCTCCACTCCCAGGGGCCCACCAGTTTCCAGAAAGTAAGCTGGATGGGTCAGAAGTGTGGCTTAGTGGCAAAGCCGTTGCCCAGCGTGCGTAAGACCTGGATTTTTCGTATCATCGCAAAAAGAAAACCACACAAAATTTAATCTCCAGCACTAGGAAGGCTGAGGCAGGAGGAATACTAAGGAGGATAACCTGGCCTACAAGGTGAGACCCTAAGGAAACAGAGCAGGAAGAAAGAAACCGATAAAGCCATAGAGTTAATGGGCAAGCCCTGTGCCAGGTGATGTAACCTGTCTCCTTGGGGAGGAGCAAGAGTCACCAGGAGAAAGGAAGCACAGCTGTGGGCTGCCAGGCTGCTTCCGGGCACTCGATCCATTGAATGATGTTGACCACACTTGTCTAGCATGTTGGAAAGCCTTGGGTTCAAGTCCTAGCATCAGGAAAAGGAAAGAAAAAAGGCGGGCTGGAGACAGAGCTCAGAGGTTAAGAGCACTGGCTGCTCTTCCAGGGGTCCTGAGTTCAATTCCCAGCAACCACATGGTGGCTCACAACCATCTGTAATAAGATCTGCCCTCTTCTGACCTGCAGGCATACATGCAGGCAGAACACTATATACATACTAAATAAATATTTTTTTTTTTTTTAAAAGGGGGGATTGGGGATTTAGCTCCGTTCTCAGCTCCAAAACATATAAAATAAAATAAAAAAATAAAAAAGAAAGAAAAGAAAAAGGCATTTTATATATAGTCATCAGGAAAATCAAGAGCAAAATCTATAAACCATGTGCTGCTCGGGGGTGAAGGGACAAGCACCGAGTAGAAGGGCGGTGGAGAAAGTGGGGCTGACCTGGGGCAGACTGTGGGAGCTGTGGTACGGACCATTGGAGATTGTAGTTGGGGGTAAGATCTCCTGGTGTTGATACTAGAAAGACAGGACGTGAGACCTGAGGCAGAGTAGAGGCAGTAAGTATGCAACCGTGAGAAAGAGTGGGCTGGGAAGATGCGAGAGCATCTCAGGAAGGCGCCACGGATTTAGCGATGTTTAGATGTAGCAGATGAAGGAAGGGTGTAGGGGCAGGTGGAGACCTGGCAGGTAGTGGCACTTGTGCAAGGCGCAGAGGAGGAGCTGAGTGAGGGGGTAGAGGTCACGTGACTGAGCGTAGGGACACTTGAAGGGAACTTCCCCGGGAAAGCCCCAACACCACCAGTAACCTGCTCCAGGGCAGTCACAAATAATTCACTAGTGAATGTTTACTAACAATTGCATAATCGAACTCTCTTATGTCTCAGTTCCTGCATTTATAAAATGAGAAAAATCTCTTAATAGTGTGGCGAGTGCAGTCGGATATTATATAAATCTCTCTGTGCTGTTTGTATTTAGACAACATTACTAGTATCTGATATCGGATTGTTGACTAAATTCAGATCCAAATCAAAAGGATCAAACTCAGGGCCTCACAAATACCGTGTGAGCCCTGCGTGGTGAGCCACATCCTCAGCCTTAGATTTTCTGTTTGAAACAGTTTTAGATGTAAATGAAATTGGAGGCTGGGAGTGTAGCTTCCTTGGTAGAGGGCTTGTCTAGCTTCATAGAATTAGACCCTTGGCACAGTCGGGAGGTAGAGACAGGAGGGTTAGAAACTCAAGGTCAAAATTTAAGAGAGAGAGAGAGAGAGAGAGAGAGAGAGAGAGAGAGAGAGAGAGAGAGAGAGAGAGAGAGAGAATGAGAGAGCGCATGTTTTGGCAGCACTAAAATACTAAAAGATTGAAATAAATACTAAATAAATAAATACTAAAAGACTGAAACAATATAGAGAAGATTAGCATGGGCCCTGTGAGCCCTGTGAAAGACTGATTTGCAAACTCTGGAAACATTCCACATTTATAAAAGAATGAAAGAAGGAAGGAAAGGAAGGAAGAAAAAAATTTTAAAGAGAAAAAAGTTCATGTTCATTCTTGACTACATAACAAAGGAGAGGCCAGCCTGGGCTACATGAAACCTCATTTAAAAACCAGGGAGGAGGGCTGGAGAGATGGCTCAGAGGTTAAGAGCACTGACTGCTCCTCCAGAGGTCCTGAGTTCAATTCCCAGCAACCACATGGTGGCTCACAACCATCTGTAGTGACATCTGGTGCCCTCTTCTGGCCTGCAGTCATGCATGCTGTATACATAATAAATAAATAAAATCTTAAAAAAAAAAACAGGGAGGAGCCCGGCGGTGGTGGCGCACGCCTTTAATCCCAGTGCTCAGGAGGCAGAGGCAGGCGGATCTCTGTGAGTTCGAGGCCAGCCTGAACTACCAAGTGAGTTCCAGGAAAGGCGCAAAGCTACACAGAGAAACCCTGTCTCGAAAAACCGAGAAAAAAAAAAAAAAAAAACAGGGAGGGCTGGTGGCGGTGTTGCACGCCTTTAATCCCAGTGCTCAGGAGGCAGAGCCAGGCGGATCTCTGTGAGTTGGAGACCAGCCTGGGCTACAGAGTGAGATCCTGGACAGGCACCAAAACTACACAGAGAAAACCTGTCTCAAACAAAACAAAAAAACCAGGGAGGGCTGGTGAGGTAGTTCAGTGATCAAAGTACTTGCTGAGGAAGGATAAGAAGCTGAGTTCAGATTCCCTGAGGCAGCCATGTTAAAGCAGGCATCTGGCTGGGCACGCTGATGCACCTGATGCACCTTTAACCCCAGCACTCAGGAGGCGGGAGGTAGGGCGGTGAACACGACAAAGCGCTGTGAAATCTGAAATCCCAGCACTGTGAGACAAGTGGCTCCCCAGAGCTTGCTGGCCAGGCAGTCTAGCGATGAGTGAGCTCCAGGTTCAGTGAGAATTCTCAGTTTAAAATGAGAGAGGGGGCCGGGCGGTGGTGGCGCACGCCTTTAATCTCAGCACTCGGGAGGCAGAACCAGGCGGATCTCTGTGAGTTCGAGGCCAGCCTGGTCTCCAAAGCGAGTTCCAGGAAAGGCGCAAAGCTACACAAAAAACCAAAAAAAAAAAAAGAAAAAATGAGAGAGGGGATGGGGGTTGGAGATTTGGCTCAGTGGATGAGAACACTGTTCTTCCAGAGGACCCAGGTTCACGTCCCAGCACCTACATGGCAGCTCAGGGGACTGGACGCCCTTACACAGCCCAAAACACCAATGCACATAAAAATAAATAAATTTTTTAATTTAAAAAAATAAGGCAGAGGCAGGCAGTTCCCTGTGAGTTCAAGGTCTACATAATAAGTTCCAGGCCAGTCAGGGCTACATGTGAGACCCTGTTTCAAAAAACAAACAAACAGAAAGTCCCCTGAAAGTGTGGCCTTCCCTGTGTGACGTCCTGGTTCAATGCCTTGCCCTGAGAACAAAATCTGACAGTGGTAAAACTTGACCAGATGTCGGACGGCTAATTAGCAAGTAGGGGAGAAAAGATAACAAAACGAACTGATTGCCTTTGTGGAGCCTGAAATTCCTCTTTACTTTAAAAATGTAGTTTGTATATTTTGTTTGGGGCTGATGGCCTGGAACTTACCAGGCAGAACTCACTGTGTAGCCCAGGGTGGCCTAGAACTTACCAGGTAGCCAGTGAGGATGATCTTGAATTCCTGATGCTTCTACCCGAGAGCTATGATATAAGCTTGTGCTATCATGTCCAGTTGATTTGTTTTTGCTGTTGTTGTTTGAGACAAGGTCTTACTCTGTAGTCCAAGCAAGCCTCAAACTCATGGCAATTCTCCTCCTGAATGCGAGGGCTACAGGCCTGAGCCAGAAGCCCAAACCTCAGGCCTTATTATTATTTTCTTAATTTACTTTTCTTTCTCCCTCTTCTTCATCACTTGTTTGTTTTTGTTTGTTTGGTTGGTTTGTTTTTTTTTCGAGACAGGGTTTCTCTGTGTAACTTTGGCGTCTTTCCTGGATCTCCCTCTGTAGCCCAGGCTGGCCTCGATCTCACAGAGATCCGCCTGTCTCTGCCTCCCTCTGCTGGGATTAAAGGTGTGCACCACCACTGACCGGCCTAGGGACATTTTCTACCAGTCAGGTAGTCCTGGGTTGTAGAAGCAAGTTGAAGCTGGGGAGTGATAATGCAAGCCTTTAATCCCCAGGAGGCAGAGGCAGGCAGATCTCTGTGAGTTCAAGGCCAGCCTGGTCTACAGAGCTAGCTCCAGTCAGGGCAATACAGAGAAACTCTGTCCTGAAAAAACCAAAAAAAAAAAAAAAACCAAAAAGCAAGCTGAGCCAGTATGGTGGCTCACGCCTTTAATCCCAACACTTGGAAAGAAGAGGCAGGCAGATCTCTGTGACTTCTAGGCTAGCCTGGTCTACATAGCAAGTTCCAGACCAGCCAGAGCTACAAAGTGAGATCCTATCTGAGAAAAAAAGCAAGCTGGACGAACGCAGTGTTCCTCCATGGCCTCTGCTTCAAGTCTTTCCTCCAGGTTCCTGCCTTGAGTTTTTGCCCTGGATTCCCATGGTGATGAACTGTGACATGGAAGTGCTAGCCAAATGAATCCTTTCCTCTTCAAGCTGCCTTTGATCATGGTGTTTATCCTAGCAATAGAAAGCAAACTTTTTATGAAGTTGCCGGAGATACGGCTCACTTGGTAAAATACACAGAAGTTGGACCCTGCGGCGTGCATCTGTAACGCCAATGCTTGCTGGGGGGAAAAAGGCAGGCAGATCCCCCTAGCTCACTGCCGAGGCATCCTAGACAAGTCAGTGAGCTCCAGGTTTAGTAATAAAACAAGACACCCACGATTGACCTCTGACCTCCACACGGGTGCGCACACACCTGCATGCATGTCTGCACACACCCACGTGAATACGTGTACAACACACACACATTGCTCAGCTACTTCCTCGCCGTCACCGTCATCGTTCTCATCAAATGAGAACACATGTTTTAGTGTAAACCCCAGAGATTGGAATGGACTCCAGTGGCAACAGGCCAGGGTCAAGAGGAGGCGCTAGCCCAGTGGAGCCAGTCTTTAAGGCAGAAGCAACTGCAGATTTGGCTGGGCTATGGCTCGGCTGTTTGGCCAAATGCCTGTGGCATCAAAGTTGTGACTGCCTGCTGGTCTTATCACCGTTTGGTAAGCCATCGCCACTCCTTTATTACATCATAGATAGCAAACTCCTACCCCGTGGGATGCAGCCGTCTGTGGAGGAAGCCCTCCAGAACTTCCCTGCTCTCAGGTTGCTCACAGGGTACCAGAGGCCTGAGGTGGGCTCCCAGGAAACATGGAGCGACCTCTAAACTAGTGAATAGGCACTTAGAGAACTGTTTATAATCCTGCCATTCAGCAATAAATAACACCACTGTTGACATGGTGTATTTCCTCTGTTTTCTGATATAGAATGATTTCAGATCTTTTTTTTTTTTTATTTGCAAAAGCAAAACATCCAGGAGCTGGAGAGATGGCTCAGTGGTTAAGAGTGTATTCTGCTCTTGCAGAAGATCCAAGTTTGGTTCCCAACACCCATGTAGAGTGGCTCACAACTGCCTGTAACTCCAGCTTCAGGGGGAGCCACACAAACACATAAACAAGATAAATCTAAGTAAAAAAGGAAAAAACAACCAAGAGAACATTTTTTTTTAAAGTGAGGGGCTGGAGGAATGGCTCAGTAGTTAAGAGCACTTGTTGCTCTTGCAGAGGACCAGGGTTTAAGTCCCAGAACCCACATGGTGGTTCAAAGCCATCTGTAACTCCAGTTCTAGGGGACCCAGTGCTCTCTTCTACCTCTGTAGAAGCAGGAACACAGGTGGTACACACACATACATGCAGACTAAACACTCACACCCATAAAATAAAATAAATCATTCTCTAAAAGAATGGAGAGGTGAGATGGCTCAGTAGATAAAGGCACTTACCACCAAACCTGAAACCCCGAGTCTAATCCCCAGGCCCCCCATGGTAGAAGGAGCTAAGCCACCCTCTTTAGTTGTGCTGACCTTCACATGTGCACCGTGGCATATACACCCCTCCCCCACCCACAGACACACATGCAGAAGTACACACCCTCACACACAAAATGTAAACTGTTTGAGACAAGGTCTGTTCCATAGGTTTGTCCTTCCTGGAACCCAGTATGTAGACCAGGCTGGCCTCAGACGGAGATCTACTTGCTCCTGTCTTCTGAGTGCCGTGATTAAGGGCGGGCACCACTGTGCGGTGTGTGTGTGTGTGTGTGTGTGTGTCACTATTTTAAAAGTAAAATGTTCAGAGACAGCAAGAGTGACACACAGCTGGAGTTTCAGCACCCGATAAAGGTGTGATCAGTGCTCCTCGTGTGTCAGGAGACAAGCACTCCACATTTGTTTCATTTTGTATTTTTTATTTATTATTATTATTATTATTATTATTATTATTATTATTATTATTTTGGCTTTTCAAGACAGGGTTTCTCTGTGTAGTCTTGGCTGTCCTGGATCTCACTCTGTAGACCAGGCTGGCCTCAAACTCACAGAGAGCTGCCTGCCTCTGCCTCCTGAGTGCTGGAATTAAAGGCATGCACCACTACCACGCAGTGAATTTTTTTAATTTTTTGCAATAGCGTCTCATATAGCCCAGGCTGGTCTCCTATTTGCTACATATCAGAGAATGACCTTGAACTCCTGGCCCCAGCTTTTTTCATTTAGATAGAGTGGCCTGGAGCTCACAGAGATCCACCTGCTTCTGTGTCTGGAGTGCTGAGATTAAAGGTGTGTGCCACTGTATCTGGCACTTTTGTTTAATTTTTTAAATTACATTTTTATTTTTGTGTGTATATGTGTAGGCACACAGGTGCCATGGCGTCTGTGTGGAGTGGAGATCAAAGGACAATTTGTGGGAGTCAATTCTCACCCTCTACTATGTGTGTCCTGAGAACCAAATGCAGGTTTTCAGGCTTGGGAGCAAATGCCCTTACCCTTTGCGCCATCTCAGTGAACCATGTCCCTCCCTCTCATGCCCCCTCTTTCTGTCTTTCAACTCTTCATTTTTCAGTTTTAATTTTTTATTTATTATTGTGGTGTGTGTGCAGGATGTGCGTGTGGGTGCAGGTGCAGGTGTACCACAACACATGTAGTGTGTGAGTGCAGGTGCAGGTGTACCACAACACATGTAGTGTGTGAGTGCAGGTGCAGGTGTACCACAACACATGTAGTGTGTGGGTGCAGGTGTACCACAACACATGTAGTGTGGGGGTGCAGGTGTACCACAACATATGTAGTGTGTGAGTGCAGGCGCAGGTGTACCACAATACATGTAGTGTGGGGGTGCAGGTGTACCACAATACGTGTAGTATAGATGTCAGAGGACAATTTTGTACAGTTTTCTCCTTCCACCTTTATGCGAGTTCCAGGGATCAATGTCCAGTTATCAGATCTCTGTGGTAAGTGCCTTTACCTGCTGAGTCACCTCACAGCACCCCCACCCACCCCACCTTTCTTTTTAAAGTTTTTTGTTTTTTATGTGTCTGAGTGTTTACCTGCACATATATATGTACACCACATGCTTGTCCAATGCCAGCAGAGGCCAGAAGAGGGCATTAGATTCCCTGGACCTGGAGTTAGAGATGGTTATGAATAAACATCATGATGAAGGGACTCTAGCCCACTCGAGCATGTGGCTCTGGCAGGCTTTGTCCTTCTTCCCCAGTCCCTCTGCCTTGCTAAAAACCATTAGACTACATCCCTAAAGCTAGCCCCCAAGGTGCAGGTGTCTAGTCCCTTATTTGGCCAGTCTCTCCTCCTGAGGCTGACTGCCAAGGTCCAGCTTTCAAAGTATTGAAGTCCAGCAATCAAAAGTCACCTTCAGCTTACCTAATTAACATGCCCAATTAAAATTAAGCACCTCACTGTAGCTAGAGTTTTCCTGTCTGGCCCACAGTCAGGACAAATCTCTCTTACCCGCCAGGCCCATAGCTGTTCAAACCCAATCAAGTAAACACACAGAGACTTATATTGCTTACAAACTGTATGGCCGTGGCAGGCTTCTTGCTATCTAGTTCTTCTATCTTAAATTAACCCATTTCTATTCATCTATATGTTGCCACGTAGCTCGTGGCTTACCGGTACCGTACATCTCCCTTGTCATGGCGGCGGCTGGCAGTGTCTCTCTGCCTCAGCCTTCCACTTCCCAGAATTCTTCTCCTCCTTGTCCGGCCTATACTTCCTCCTGCCTGGCTACTGGCCAATCAGTGTTTTATTTATTAACCAATCAGAGCAACACATTTGCCATACAGACCATCCCACAGCACTCCCCCTAACACAAGGTTTCCCATTTTACCTTTATAGACCACCGTTCTCCTATGCGCCATGTCTGTCTCCCCTCCATCCAGAGGCAGTCCTCTGGGACAAATACCCCCGACCCCTTTCCTTGGTTCCTGTCGCCTTCTCTCTCCTCCTCTATCTCCGTCTTTGTCCCTGTCCCTGCCCCCGTCCCTCTGAGGCAAATAAATCTCCTTTGTGCTGAGAACTTGGCCCAAGAACCACTACCTCCCAGCTTTTTTCTCTTTCTTTCTTTTTCTTTTCCTTTGTTCTTTCCTTCCTTCCTTTTTTTCATTTTATTTCGAGACAGGAATTTACAATGGCCTGTAACTCACTCTATAACCAAGACTGGCCTTGAACTCCATATGTGACTGAAGCTGGACTTGAACTCCTGATTGATCTCCTGCCTCCACATCCCCATTTCTGGGACTGTGGGAATGCACAACAATACCCAGTTTTTAAAATTCCTCTCAGTCCATGGGCGATGGTGGTGCACACCTTTAACCCCAATACTCGGGAGTCAGAGGCCGGCAGATCTCTGAGTTGGAGGCCAGCCTGGTCTAGAGTGAGTTCCAGGACTGCACAGAGAAACCCTGTATCCAAAGAAACAAACAAATAAGTAAAAAATCAATCCCTCTCAGTCAGGTCATTACCCCATCCTGGGGGTTTGTGATGTCAAGCAGAGACCGGCGAACACTCTGCTGCAGGCTTTGGAGTGGGAGAGTGACCGCTCTGTGGTCTTGGGAAGCTTGGGTGCACTAGCAATGGACAAAAGCAAGACCACGAGGTAGGAGGTGGGTATCGTAAGAGAGAATACTGAAGGGAAGGAAGTGGGCCGCTCGGAAAGAAAGGGCAGAGTGCCAGGCGGGCGGCCCATGTCTGAGCCCCGCGCTCAGGAGGCTGAAGCAGGGGGACACATTTGCCGTGGACCTGGGGGACCCAGTAAGTTCCAGACCGTTCCTTCCCACTCCTTAAACTGAGGAGACGGCTTTATCAACCGCTAGGAATAAGGAGAGAGGACCTGGGTGAGTTAAAGGGAGTCTGGAGGGGGCCGTCTTCGGCACGTGGGTCTTTATTGGCTCTCACGGCTGGTCTTGAGGTCCTCTGTGAAGCAGCGGGTTTCCTTCCCCGAGTTCCCCTCGGGACCGCGACGGCTCCTTCCGGTTCACAGCCTCCTCCTTCCGCTTGGCCTCGCCTTGGCGGGCATCGCCTGGTTCAGACACTTCCGGTGCCATGAGCTCGACGCCCCAGGGAGGCGAGTTCCGGGTAGGCTTCGGGCGCCCGTCGTCACCCGTCGTCACCCGAGGGCAGCCCGCTGTCCTCGGCAGCGGAGGGAGGCGTCCGTGGAACAGTCCCGGAGGTCCTCGGGGCCGCAGGGCTCGCACGGCCGCCGGAAGTGCAGCCCGGCCGAGGAAGGGCGGGGACCCCGGCCAGGGTGTGTGCTCAGGTGTTTCTGTAGAAAGTTCTGGAAATGTTGATGCCTCTCCGCGCATGGCCACCCTTGTGTGGGCCACAGGGCCACCGCAGAACGGCCTTGTGGCTAGGGTACTAGAACCTGCCCCTCCGCCATCCTCGGCGGCTGCCCGGGAAAGGTGTTTTTTGGGTTTTTTGTTGTTGTTGTTGTTTTTATTTGGTTTTGTTTTTTGTGTGTTTGTTTTGTTCTTTTTTGAGACAGCCCCTCTGTGTAGCCCTGGCTGCCCAGGATCTTGCTCTGTAGCCCAGGCTGGCCTCGAACTCACAGAGATCCGCCTGCCTCTGCCTCCCGAGTGCTGGGACTGAAGGTGTGCACCGCCATGCCCGGCTCTGGATGAGCATTTTTAAGTGACAGCTCTTAGTAAGCATTTCAGGATTTGAGGACGTTTAGGGGTTGGGGGCAGATAGTATCAGCTGGGGTTGGCTGGATGCAGGTGGGCGAAGAGAAAACAAACAGGGAGGCTAAGGCTGAAAATCGGGAAGGGGGAGGACGTGATAGAAGCCCGGAGCTGGGAGCCAATGGATAATGGGGGGCATGGGGGGACCTTGGGAGCTAGAGGACTAGCCAGTGGTGCCATGAGGCAGTTCACCCAGGACCAATGAGTACAACCCCCGAACGCTCTCTCCATCCAGTTAACTGGGAAAATTTAGAAAGTGGGTCAGATTGTAATACTGTCATCTTCGCCATTAAAATCTGGCAAATAAGTGTTAAATACATATAATTCCTTTTTTCTTTTTAATTAAATTTTTAAATTTTTGTTAGATGTACTTACTAATTTATTTAGTGTGAGAGTGCTTGTGCTCTTGGGCTGCAGGCATGTAGAGATAGAGGACAACGTGGGTGACTCAGTTTTCTTCTTCCACCATGTGGATCCCAGGGATTGAACTCAGGTCTTCAGGCTTGGTTGGTGGGCATCTTTACTTGCTGAACCGGCTCAACAGCCCATAAGATTGTTTTTTCTGTCATCTTCTCTTTATTTCAAAGCTTGTTGATCTCTGGGCTCATTCTTGACAGCAAGCTTGAGTAGGGGTCTGGAGTGTGCCGAAGAAAGACTGGATAAAATGGATTTTCTTTCTCTGAACGTTTGTATAGAACCAAAACACTTCTTGGAAACTATGGAGTTTTGTTCATCTTTTTTATTTTTATTTTATTTTTATTTTATTTTATTTATTTATTTATTTATTTATTTTTGGTTTTTCGAGACAGGGTTTCTCTGTGTAGCTTTGCGCCTTTCCTGGAACTCACTTGGTAGTCCAGGCTGGCCTCGAACTCACAGAGATCCGCCTGGCTCTGCCTCCCGAGTGCTGGGATTAAAGGCGTGCGCCACCACCGCCCGGCTCATCTTTTTTATTTTTTGTGGTGGTAAAGAGTATGAGTTTCTTTTGGTTTACTCTTGTTTTTTTTTTTAATTCTTGTTTTTATTATTATTATATACGCAGATAAGTGTTTTGCTTGCATGTACATATTTTACCATATGTGTGCCTGGTACCCCAGAGATCAGAAGAAGGTACCAAATCCCCCGGAACTGGAGTTGTGGTGAGACTCGTGAGCTGCCATGTAGATGCTGGGGATGGAACTTGGGTCTACATAAAATAAATACATCTAAAGAACAAGTAAATACATTTAAATATGATAAGGAATAAACAAAGGTGCCTGATAACATTATATACTTGAGCATGGGCCTGTGGCTTGTTGGTTGGGGACAGCCTATCAGTTTCTTTGAAGTCCCCTGATGCTACAGCTGACTTTCTAGACTTCAATATATTCAGTGCCAAAACAGGAAGATACACACACACACACACACACACACACACACACACACACACACATCTCACTTCAGTTCTTAGGGTTGTCAGGACAAACAATAGCATTTGTACAAGTCTAGAGCCTCATACAACTATACTGAACATTCTGGAAGCAAGATGTTGTTGTTTCCATAACTTAATGTCAGGACAATAGTGGATTTGTTTGTTTAAGAAGCTGTTGGCCAGGCAGTGATGGCTCACACCTTTAATCCCACACTACTGGGGAGGGGGGTGGTGGTCAGAGGCAAGCAGATCTCTGTAAGTTCAAGGCCAGCCTGGTCTATAAAACGAGTTCCAGGAAAGCCAGGGATGTTACACAGAGAAACCCTGTCTTGAAGAAAAAAACAAAAAAAGGAGAAGAAGCAAGCTGCTTGTTTTTAGGAGAGTTTAGATTAATTTTTCTAAATTGAGACAGTATAAGATGTTTTCATGTACCTCACACCCAGGTTACCTCAATTATGACTATCTTACATTAGTATAGTATATTGGCCAATTTTTGTTTTGTTTTTTGTTTTTTTTTGAGACAGGGTTTCTCTGTGTAGTTTTGGTACCTGTCCTGGATCTTGCTCTGTAGACCAAGCTGGCCTCAAACTCACAGAGATCCACCTGCCTCTGCCTCCCGAGTGCTGGGATTAAAGGCGTGCGCCACCGCCGCCCGGCTTGGCCAATTTTTTTTTTTTTTTTTGCTTTTATTTCTTACTATTTGAGTGTGTGTGTGTGTGAGAGAGAGAGAGAGAGAGAGAGAGACAGAGACAGACAGAGAGAGAGAGAGAGAAGGAGGGAGGGAGGGAGGGAGGGAGGGAGGGAGGGAGGGAGAGAACACTGTGAATGTGTAATATCAGAAGACAACTCTTTTCACTGTGGAACCTGGGAATTGAACTTGGGTCATCAGGCTTGCACACAGCACACAGCACACAGCACACAGCAAGCACTTACCTACTGAGCCATCTCTCCAGCCCTGTCTTTTATTTATTGAGTCTTGCTGTGTAGTCCATGCTGGATTGAATTTACAATCCTCCTGCCTCTGCTTCCTGCCTCGATTGGTAAAGCTCTTGCCTTACAAACACAAAGATCTAAATTCTAGCCCCAGAACCATGTAAAAAATGCCAGGTGGGGTGGTACATGCTTCTAATCCCAGTTCTGGGAAGGTGGTGATCATCTCTGGGACTCACTGGCAAGTCAGGCTAATTGATAAGCTCTAAGCCAATGAGAGATGTGTTCCAAAGGAGGTGGATGGACAGTGTTCCTGGGGGTAATACCTGGTAAGATGTGTTCCGGTCTCCACATACAAGTGCACATGCATTTTTAAAAGTGGGTGTTTAGGCTGAATATGATGGTATAGGTTTATAATCCCAGCACTCAGGAGACAGAGGCAGGAGAATCAAGAGTTCAAGACTATCCTCTGATACACAGAAAATACAAGGCCAACCTGGGCTATATGACACAAAGCCTCAAAAAAATTTTTTTTTTAATTTTCTCTCTCCTTCAGGGCCAAGGATCCAAAAATACTATTTGAAAAAAATTTTTTTTGTTGGTTTTTTTGAGACAGGGATTCTTTGTGTAGCCTTGGCTATCCTGGTTCTTACTCTGTAGGCCATGCTGGCCTCAACCTCTCAGAGATCCACCTGCCTTTGCCTCTTTAGTGCTGGGATTGAAGGCATGTACCACCACTGCCCAGCTACTTCAACTTAGTTTTCTGTCGATCGTTTGTGGGTGTGAATTATAAATATTGGTCTTATACTAGGTTATTATTGCTTTACCTTGTTCAGTTTGGACTGTCCCAGACTCTTCCAGTTGGCTTTTTGTCCATATGAACTACCTACACTTTTCCTTTGTGTTTGATTGTTTAGACTTGCTATCCACACATGTTCCAGGTTCCTCTTGTCTGTTTCCTGTCCCCATCCTCGAAAATGCCATTTATCCAAGACATAATGTTGGTGCCAAGTTGTAACCCTAACAACTATGTCTGGAACTTGGGGCAGATATGGCAGGTGGGCAGGAAGAAGTTATAACCCCAGCACCTTGAAGAGGATTTTCCCAGAAGTGGCAGCCCGAATTGCAAGTCCTTAGCTGAGAAATAGGTGACTCACCAGCTCCCAGCTTGTCTCCTCCCTCCCCTCTTGCTGATGTGACTGTACCTAAACCAGCTTAGACAGAGGGACCTTGGTCAGAAAGTATCTCCACCCATGAGACCAATGAAGAATGGCCAGTCTCAGACCAAGGCAAGACATTTTACTCATGCCCAGCAGACATCTCCCGTGTTTGTTCCATTAGTGCGTTATTGGTACGTCTTCAGAAAGGATTACAAAGTATTGCCCTTAAATCTATATCTTTAATAAAGCTTTAATTTTTTCCTTTGAGACCAGTTCTCAAATATCCCAGGCTGGTCTTGAACCTGCCATGTAGCCAAGGAGACCTTGAGCTTCTAATGCTCCTGACACTACATCTTTATTTTATTATTTTGAGACAAAGTCACACTGTGTAGCCCTGACAGGCCTGGGACTCAATAAGTAGACCAGGCCAGCCTTAAACTCACAGAGCTCTGCCTGCCTTTGACTCCAGAGTGCTGGGATTAAAGGTGTGCCACCATGCCCAGCTCTGCCACTACTTTTTAAGCACCAGGATTATAGGAGTGTGCTTCACTCCAGATTTATGTCATGCTGGGAATCGAACCCAGCATCTCATGGGTGATAGCACTGTGCCAACTCAGCTATATCACCAGCCCAATAAAGTTATTATTAAAACCCATGTCCAGGGACAAGAGTATTCCAAAGGGATGGGGGGATGTGTGTGTGTGTGTGTGTGTGTGTGTGTGTGTGTGTGTGTGTGTGTGTGTGTGTTGAGTAGTTTTTTCTTGGACACCTATGCAACATCCCCATGATTCCTGAATCATCCATAGCTAATACCAGAAGGGCTTTCAGAGACAAATGCACTTTGCATTTCATCCTGTAGCACTGATAGTGGTGAAGAGATTGATTTTGTAGGAGTCACTCAGCTTATGAGCTGAAGAACGGACGGACTGAGTCTAGAGTTCTGTCCCTTCGCAGGAGGACAGAATGAGCAGCTTTCGGACTTTCTAGGGCCATCGAAGGGAAGAACAGCACTTAAGACACCTTTCAGTAGCTCAATAAATAAAGTTATGGGGGTGTGTCTGAGGATTTTGGGGGATTTTGAGGTGACAGTTAGGATCATTAGCATCTTTAGACATTTAGATAGCGGGAATAGGGGGAGATAGACATTGGAATCTAAAGGTGGGTACTGGAAAACCTACAATTTTTCAAGAGTGGTCAAGTCAGCAACTTTTTCGTCATTTTCACACGCAGAGTTTTGTTTGTTTGTATTTTGTGATCGGGTCTTGAGTAGTCTTGGATGCCCTGGCACCCATCATGTAAACTAGGCTGTCTTTGTTTTATGGCAGTCCTGCTGCCTCAGCCTCCCAAGTGCTGGGATCACAGATGAGTGCCACCATGTCAGGCTAGACTTACAGAATTCTGTGCTGGTACACTAGATGTGTCTTCAGTCTCCTCTCTTGGCAATCTTGTCCTTTCCCTGAACTCATGAATGTCTGCCTGCTTGTGTGAAAGGGTCTCAGTGATCTTTGTGCTGACTGAAAGACTGCCTAGGAAATCAGAGAGAGGGTCCTGGGCTAGTGTCACTTGCTGTGGCTCCAGTAGAGACTAAATTAGTATCAGGCTACTCTTTCACTTGCTCTCTGGGTGACCTTCCTGTGGTTACCTGGGAAGTGCTGTCTGAGTCTGTAAGTTCCTCTTAGGGCAAGGGCTGTAGGTGGCCCAGAAACAGCATCTGCAGATAGGTAATTCCATGTGCTTTCATGGTAATGAGAACATTAGGTACTGAGATGGCTCAGTAGTTAAAGGTGCCTGCTGCCCTTTTAGAGGACCTGAGTTCAGTTCCCAGCACCCACTTAAGGGCTTCATAATTTCATGTAACTCCAGCTTCAGGGGCCCTATGGCCCTCTTTTGGTCTCCTCAGGCACTGTACTCACATGCACATATCCATGCCCATGTACAGACACACAATTAAAATAAAAAATAAAGTCTTTATTTATAAAGTATAACAGTAGGTACTTTGGGAACTTTACACATATTCAAATGCACGTGGGGGTGGGATACTGAAGAAATGCCCAAGCAGTTAAGAGCACTTGTTGCATTTGTAAAGGATGTGAGTTCGGTTCCAGGCACCCTTATGACTGCTAACAACCATCTTTACTCCATCCAGTTCCAGGGGATCTGACATCCCCTTCTGGCCTCCATGGGCACTATATGCATTTGAGGCATAGATATACATGCAGACAAAACACTTACACATTAAATCTTAAAAAGTAGTCAAAAATACATTTGACGGTGAAAGCATAAAATCATCCAGTGTAAAGTTCACAGCTTCTGTTCTGAATGGCTCCTCTTCGTAGGAGTTCATTGACCACTGAGCCATCTCTCCAGCCCTGTGTATCTTTTATGTGCCAGACATTAAACAGAGGGCCCCATGTATGCTAGGTAAGCACTCTGTCACAGATTACATCACCAGCCCCTATTGTGTGTGTGTGTGTATTGTATTTTTGTTTGTTTGTTTTGAGACAGGGTTTCACTATGTGGTCCTGACTGGTCTAGAACTTAACTATGTAGATCAAGCTGGCCTCAAACACACAGAGATCCTCTACCTCTGCTTCTGCTTCTGCCTCTGCCTCCCCACTGCTGGGAATAAAGGTATGGAGCAGCCACCATGCCAGGTTATTTGTTTATTTGAGACAGGGTCTCACATTGTAGCCCAGGCTGGTCTGCATCTGTCTCTGTGCAACAGAGGATGGTCTTGAACTTCTGATCCTTCTAACTCCACCCCTAGAGTGCTTGGGTTAGAGGAATTCACCAGGTCAGTGGTACTGGGGATCAGACCCAGGGCTTTATACATGCTAGGCAGGCTCTCTGGGCTACAATCTCAGCCTCATTCCCAGTAGATTAAAAGAATACTGTATTGCCTTTTGGCCGCGGCAGCCATCTTCCAGTAACTCGCCAAAATGACGAACACAAAGGGAAAGAGGAGGGGGACCCGCTATATGTTCTCCAGGCCTTTTAGGAAACATGGAGTTGTTCCTTTGGCTACTTACATGCGAATCTACAAGAAAGGTGATATTGTAGACATCAAGGGAATGGGCACTGTTCAAAAAGGAATGCCTCATAAGTGTTACCATGGCAAAACCGGAAGAGTCTACAATGTCACCCAGCATGCCGTGGGCATCATTGTAAACAAGCAAGTTAAGGGCAAGATCCTTGCCAAGAGAATCAACGTGCGGATTGAGCACATCAAGCACTCTAAGAGCCGAGACAGCTTCCTGAAGCGGGTGAAGGAGAACGACCAGAAGAAAAAGGAAGCCAAGGAGAAGGGCACCTGGGTGCAGCTGAAGCGCCAGCCCGCCCCACCCAGAGAAGCACACTTTGTGAGGACTAACGGGAAGGAGCCTGAGCTACTGGAGCCCATTCCATACGAATTCATGGCCTAATGTACAAAAAGAAATAAAAGACCTGGACTGTAAAGGGCAAAAAAAAAAAAAAAAAAAAAAAAAAAAAGAATACTGTATTAATAAAATTACTGTACTGATGTTTAATACCTATACCAACATATATATAAAAGCTCTTTTTTTTTTCTTTTTACTTAGGAAAGGTTTAATGTGATGTGTTTAATTTGAACATGCTGTATTATGAATTCTGTAGTTTGTGTCTTCCTACTAACAATAAATCCTGGATCTACCACATATCACATGTCGGGTCTTTGTCCTTGTACCTTCCTGGTGCCAGGTTTTCATATCCCTTTCTTCTCTGCATGCTTTGCTATCCGCTCAGTGTTCTGCAGAGGGAGGTCCAGGTCGGTGGGCGGGGTCCGGGCCACTTGGGACATGCAGATGAGGTGGGCGGGGCCCAACATATATACCCTCTGCTAGCCTCTAGCGGGCGTGCCCAGCTTGGACAGACTGTCTGCGTCTGACTGCCGAACCTGCTTCCCTGAGCGCTGCGGAGCCTGGTCCGGGCTGGCCCCTCTGCTACCCCGGGAGCGGGCCATGCCGCCGCGGGAGCTGAGCGAGGCCGAGCCACCGCCTCTCCCAGCCTCAACCCCTCCTCCGCGGCGGCGCAGCGCGCCTCCGGAGCTGGGCATCAAATGCGTGCTAGTGGGCGATGGCGCGGTGGGCAAGAGCAGCCTCATCGTCAGCTACACCTGCAATGGGTACCCGGCGCGCTACCGGCCCACGGCACTGGACACCTTCTCCGGTATGTACTACCGGAGGGCCCCTGAGGCTAGGGTGGGGCTGTGGATTAGGGTGTGCGTGCTTTCGGGAGGGCACGGAAGACCCCCGGGAGCAGGTCCGGAGGCGGCGCTGGTGAGGCCGGCCTAGAGGGACGAGGATGCTGTGGCTAACTCATGCTTTTCCCTCCCCACCCCTGCAGTGCAAGTCCTGGTAGATGGAGCCCCTGTGCGAATCGAGCTCTGGGACACTGCAGGGCAGGTGAGAATCTGGATGTAGGCTTCGATGGGCTAGGGGTTGGAGAGGGTTGGAGGCCGAGAGGATTCCTTCATGGAGTAGGAATGGAGTAGGCCTTGGGCTTTGGGAGTCTTAGGTCTCCACCCCCAAGTGAGAAAGCAGACTCTGGTTCCAATGTGAAGGGAATGATCTTGCTAACAACTGGCATTGCTACCCCAGGAGGACTTTGACCGGCTTCGCTCCCTCTGCTACCCGGATACTGATGTCTTTCTGGCTTGCTTCAGCGTGGTGCAGCCCAGCTCCTTCCAAAACATCACAGAAAAATGGCTGCCGGAGATCCGCACTCACAACCCCCAAGCACCTGTGTTGCTGGTGGGCACTCAGGCTGACCTGAGGGACGATGTCAATGTACTAATTCAGCTGGACCAGGGAGGTCGGGAGGGTCCAGTACCCCAACCTCAAGCCCAGGGTCTGGCCGAGAAGATCCGGGCCTGCTGCTACCTTGAGTGCTCAGCCTTGACGCAGAAGAACTTGAAGGAGGTGTTTGACTCGGCCATTCTCAGCGCCATTGAGCACAAAGCTCGCCTAGAGAAGAAACTGAACGCAAAAGGTGTGCGCACGCTCTCCCGCTGCCGCTGGAAGAAGTTCTTCTGCTTTGTTTGAGCAGTTATAGCAGTGCAAGCGGTAGGCAGGCGGCCGGAGACTTCTGGACCCTGGGACATGGGGTACTAGCAGGGCCTGGCCAGCTCCTGGGACTCAGTTCTCTATTGAACGCAGGGGATATGGGCCTCTAGCTGCACACGCTGGTAAGACAGGGGGAGCTCTGTCCTGTGCAAGGGGCTGGCTCTGATTTGGATTTCTTTGGTCAAGACTCACAGGAAAATCCCAGCACTTGGAATTTCATGGGATAATCGCATCAGTGTCAGTGTGTCTGAGCAGCTTGGGATGTAATTCCCAGTTTCTTACCGTGGGGCCACAGGTCAGCTTGGTTGAATGCAGCCCATTGTGGGTGGCCTCACCCTCTCCTAGCGCGGGTGTGATAAAGCAGGGGAAACAGTGAGGCGTCTCGGAGGGTTGGAAGGTGGTCAGCCTTGATTTGGAGCAGTTTGAGATGGAGTATGAAGAAGAGGCCAGTGAGAGATTGAGACGGGAAACAGGAAGTGAGACTTGATGTGGTGGACTGGAGGCAGATGAGAGGACTGGGCTGGAGGGGGAAGGAGAGCAGGGTGGACAGCTGTGGAGAAGGCTGACACCTGGGCTGCCCTCAAGCCCCAAGGCCAGGGAGGCTGGGGCTGCTCCCTGGGAAGAACTGGGTCTCAGGGCTCCCTAGGCACTGCCCAAACTGGCTGGGCCAGCGGAGGGGCAGGAAGTGAGAGTCCAGGCCCAGCAAAGGGAGGGGGAGGAGCTGCAAATGAGAGCCTGAGAGGAAGGGGTAGGGTCATCCCTTTCCCCAAGGTCATGACTTGGAAGGTGAGCAATGCAGTCTGCAAATAAAACCTTGTGTTTCTGAAGCTGCTGTCTGTGGTTTCCTGGACCGCTCAGTCCAATGCCCCTTCGTGACCTTTCTAAGGCCCAACAGCCTGGGTAGATGGATTGGGAGCTGAGGCTCCGTTGAAGGGTGGGGGCTGGGTCAGATGGGCCAGTGTGATGGGAACTGGACTAGGGGGAACAGGTGTGGGGCTCTCTGCTTGGGGCTTGGCTTAGTTGGTTCCCAGGAGAGCTAGCGTGGGAAGCAGCCTGGAAACGGGTTTCCCCAGGTGTCAGCGCCAGAGCTGCTTTCCCATGACCTCACCAGGTAGGTGGGGCCCTCCCTTCTCCCCCTCCTTTCTAGAGTACGATGCTCAGCACTGGGGCTCTAGGACATTCTCAAGCCCATCTTCCCAGCCTCTGAACAGTTTTCAGGACCCAGGGTCTGGCTAGGGAATGTCACCCCAGCTTTAAAAACCAAGGACAACCTATACAGCTTTAAACCTCAACCACGGGCCAAAGCTTGTAGCCTTGGGTTGGTTGGACCAGTCTTCAGCCTTGACACATGAAGATTTATTGTGGGTCAGGATGCTGGCTGTGGACAATGTAAATGGAGGTTTGGTCCCAGAATCCTTTGTCCATGAGGGTTCACTGGCAGACGGCTTGGAGGGGAATAGGAATCCAAGGACTGGAACTAGGAGGAACTTTAAAGAGCATTTTGGGGGAAAACAAAACTTATTCTGCTTTAAGGAAACCACGGTCTGGAGACAAAAAGGTAGTATGCCAAGTGAGATTATTACCAAGTGGTTAGAGGAGCACTGTAGAGTTAGGTGTATGGGTGGCATTCTATAGAAGTATTTCTGAGGTACACCTATAACACCTACTAGGCACCTGCTGGGCCAGGTGAGCACCCATACCCATCCCAATCCACTGGGCCTCAGGTCCCTTTCCAGGAAGCTACAGGTGTGTGTGTGTGTGTGTGTGTAAGCAACACTGAGGGACAGAAATACTAGCCCAGTGAAATCTTAGGTAACCCCAGGTTTCTTTTTCGCCAAGGCTGCTTCCTATCCACCAGAGCATCAGTCCCTTTCTTTTGTTTCCTTATCTCCTTAGGTGGAGGCGATGAGCTGCATTATGACAGATACGCTCATAGCCAGCTGTCACCTAACCTAACCTGGCATGCTCCTTCTAGGACAGAGAGAGACCCAGGTTCAAGTTCTAAAGTTCAAGTCCTGACACCCATCACCACAGGCAAATAATTTCTTTTTTCTTTCTTTTTTTTTTAGACCAGATCTCACTTCATAGCCTTGGCTAGCCTGGAACTCAAAAAGATCCACCTGCCTCTGTTTCCCAAGTGCCGGGATTAAAAGTGTGCCCTCCCACCCAGCTCATTTCCCTCTTTGTTCCTCAGTTTCCGTATTTGTAAACTGAAGTGCCCAGGACTCTTGATTGATCTTCAGACAATTCCAAGGGGCCTTGGGACTGTGGGGCACAGAAGCCTGATTGAGGCTCCGCCATCCCACACACAATTTCTGGTTTCTCTCACGGTACCAGCAGCTCTGAGTCACTGGGGCTGCAGCCTCTGTCCTCACGCTTCCTCTCGGGACAGTCACTGAACCTGGTCAGGATCTCTGTTGACTCACTCCTCGTCCCTGAGGCTTCCCCCTGGCTCCTCCATGGCCCAACACTGAAATCAGCTCTTACTGTCTTCAGAACTCCCAGCTCTTCACTCGGGCCTTTAAGGCCTCCCCAAATCTAACAGCAGTCTGAACCACAACAGTTTGTTTCAGTGATCCCCAACTATCTCCTGCTTTTGACTCCAAGGTTTGGCTTGCAATTTGCAAGATCTAGTCTAGAAACTGTCCCCTGCCCCCTCCCAGATATCCCGTTTCTCCTCTAGCCGGCTTCCAGCTCCTCCCTCCTCCAGAAGGTGCTGGGATGACTGAGTGTCTTCACTGTGGCTCAGCACATGGAAGATACACAGAAGAGACTCCCAGATTCACCAAGGAGAACCCACTTAACCCTGTGGGCTTGGGCAGCGTGGACCATTGTCCCTTAACTGTTTAGACTCATCAGGATTACGTTCAGCTTCAGGTTTGTGTCACTGAGAGCCAGAAGCTGAGGATCGGGCCAGGATTGTGCAGGAGAAGAATTTCCAGTGCCAAATCCCTCTAGCTCTCTCATCCTGCCTCTTTAGGTAGTGTGGCCTTTCTCTACTTCCTGGGACAGTTTTGTTGTTATTGTTGTTTTTTCAGTCTTGAGGATAAAAACCAGGGCTTTGCTTAACATAGGCAAACACTCACTCTACAGGAATCTACACATACAGGAATATTTATTATTACTTGGATAAAATTATGTGCTACATACAAATGTGTGTATATATATCCATTACATATACATATATGTATATGTAAACGGAATCTCCAAATCAATGTAGTTTTGAGATAGAGTCTCACAGATTCATTTTTCTATTTTTCATTGTATTTGCTTATTTATTTTAATTTTTAATGTTCTTGTCAGCATGTATTAACTATGCATAATAATTGGTTTCATTGTGACTTTTTGTTTGTTTTGTGTTTTTTGTTTGTTTGTTTTACAAGACAGGGTCTCTCTTTCTCGCTCTGTAACCTTGACTGTCCTGGAACTCACTCTGTAGGCCAGGCAGGCCTCGAATTCAAATTCACCTGCTTTTGCCTCCCAAGTGCTGTGATTAAAGACATGTGCTACCACCGCCCAGCTCATTATGACATTTTCATACATGTACACAATGGGTTTTTACTGTATTTAACACACACACAAATACAGTTACCCTTTCTGTCCCTCTCCTGCTCCTACTGGGCTCCTCTTCTATTTTCCTCTGTGTGTGTGTGTGTGTGTGTGTGTGTGTATGTGTATGTGTGAGTGTGTGTGTGTGCATGTGTGTGTGTGTATGTATGTGTGTGTGTGAGTATGTATGTGTGACTGTGTGTGTATGTGTGTGTGTGTATGTATGTGTGAGTGTGTATGTATGTGTGACTGTGTGTGTATGTGTGTGTGTGTATGTATGTGTGAGTGTGTATGTATGTGTGACTGTGTGTGTATGTGTGTGTGTGTGTATGTATGTGTGAGTGTGTATGTATGTGTGACTGTGTATGTGTGTGTGTGTGTATGTATGTGTGAGTGTGTGAGTGAATATGTATGTGTGACTGTGTGTGAGTGTGTGTGAGTGTGTGTGTGTGTGTGTGTGTGTGTGTGTGTGTGGGTGTGTGTGTGTGTGTTGGGTATGTGCACATTAGTACAGCCTTGGAAGCTAGAGGCGTTTGCTCCCTCTGGATCTGGACTTAGAGCAGCTGAACCTGTCTGTGTACAACAGAGCCAGCCCTTATTGTGTTTGCTTGTTTGTTTGTTTGTTTTTGTTTTTTGAGACAAGGTTTCTCTGTGTCCTAAAATTTACTTTGTAGCCCAGGCTGGCCTCGAACTCACAGAAATCTGCCTGCCTCTGCCTCCCAAATGCTGGGATTAAAGGCATGTGCCACCACTTCCAGACTTCCTTATTTTTTTTAAATAAGGAATGTTTCACAGATTTGCATGTCATCTTCGCACAAGGACCATGCTAATCTCTGTATTATATCGTTCCAATGTTAAAGCATGTGTATTGCTGTAAGGAACACCATCTTTATTTTTTTTATTGAAAATAAAATTCAATATATTCTGATCACAGTTTCCCCTCCCCCAACGCCTCCCAGCTCTTCCCCACCCACCCGACTCCATGCCCTTTCTCCCTTTCTTTAGAAAACAAACAGGCAAACAACAACAACAAAAAAGAAAAACACAAGGTACACATATATACACAAAAACAAAACCCATAAAACCACAAAATCAGTAACTGTAATATCTAAGCAAAAGACCAGTAAGACAAAAAATGCCCAAACAAGGCAATAGGAGACCAAAAGTCTACAAAAATAGAATTGAGTTTGCTTTGTGTTGGCCATCCACTGCTGGGCAAGGGGCTTGCCCTAAAGTGTGGTTAACAGGGAGACTCCATAGGAGAAAACGAATTTTTCCTTTGTAAGCGGATGTCAGTTGGAGATAGCTTCTTGGCCAATTCTCCCTCCTCAGCACTGGAGCCCCACCTGGCTTGGACCTGTGCGGCGCTGTGAGTTCTGCCACAGTCTCTGTGAGTTCGTGTGTGTCAGTCCTGTTGTGTCTGGAGAACACTGCTTCCTTGTGTCGTCCATCCCCACTGGCTCTTACAGTCATTCTGCCTCCTCTTCCTCATAGCTGCCTGAGTCCTGAGGAGAAGGGTTTAATGAAAACATGGGTTTTAGGTCGCTCATTCATGCACATTGCCCTGTTATGGGTCACTGTGTTAGCTCCCATCTGCTGCAGGAGGAAGCTTCTCTGATGATGGCTGAGCAAGGATTGACCTGAGTCCCAGCCAGGAGGGGCCCCATCTTTATTTTTTTGAAACAGGGTATTGTGTAGCCCAGGCTGTCCTTGAACTTGCTATAGTAGATTAGATTGACCTTGAACTTCTGATACTTCTACCCCCACCTCTCAAGTGCTAAGATTACAGGGATTCAATGCCACATCCAGTTTGTGTAGTACTGGAGTTCAAACCCACTGTCTGGTGTGTGCCAAGGAAGCACTCTCTCTGCCTACCGAGTTACATTCCAGGCATTTATTTGTTTACCTATTTACTTACTGTTTACTATTTATTCTCATTATACAGCCCAGGTTGGCCTGGAATATGAGAGCCTCTTCTGTCTCCAGAGCGTAAGTAAATTAGTTCCGCCATCTCTCCCTTCCTTCCTTGGCTGTACCTAGGACTGAACCTAGGATCTTGTGTGTGTGTGTGTGTGTGTGTGTGTGTGTGTGTGTGTGTGTGTGTGTGTGTGTGACATGTGATCTACCACTGAGCTACGGATTCCCACCTACCTTCCCACACACTGCCCCTTTTCTCCTCCTTTTTACTTTTAGGACAGGCTCTTGTTCAGTCTCCAGGACCCACACGGAAGAAGACAGCCAACTGTAGGCAGCAGGTGTCTTCTGAACTTCATGTGACCCTGACTTCGACATCCTCGGCTAGATTCCTAGCTAGGTTGCCTTCCTCAACTAGTATAAGTGATAGTACAGCTCTGCTGGGCTTTTTGTTTGTTTGTTTTGTTTTGTTTTGTTTTAGGGCGAGAGGCCACGCATCCTTGACAGAAGAAAACATGCCCTCCATCTTTGGCTTGGTGATTGGGCCCCAGTGGATCATAAGTGAGTCCTGAGGAAGCTTGAGTTTATATGTGTGATTGGGGGAGGGAGGTTATCTCTGTTGGAGGTTGAGTAATGGATCAGGAGTACTCAATAAATACTAAATGACAACAGTGTGTATACAGTTTCACATATGTACCTTACTCTGTGTGGCTGACTTTTGTGCTGTGTATTTGACATTTTTTCAGTGAAAAAGTCTGAGTAATCATGTATACGAATATTGCTGGGCAGTGGTGGCGCACACTAATCCCAGCACCTGGGAGGCAGAGCCAGGTGGATCTCTGTGAGTTCAAGGCCAGCCTGGTCTACAGATCGAGATCCAGGACAGGCACTAAAACTACTCGGTGGAACTCTGTCTTGAAAAACAAAAGAGAAAAAAACAACAACAACAAAATACATATACGAATATCTATGTAAGTGTGGATGGTCATCTTTTTAACTTATTTTATATGTATGGGTATTTTGTCTCTGCATGCATATCTGATGTGCCTGGTGCCCTCCAAGGCCAGAAGAAGATGTCAGAACTGGAGTTGATGGCTATGAGCTGCTGTGTGGTGCTAGGACCCTCTGAAAATCAGCCAATGATCTCATCAGGTAAGCCATCTCTCCAACCCTAGGTGGCCATCTTTACCTAAAGTGTACGTATGTCTGTGTTTGCATCAGGTCTGTCCTCAAGAGTGTGTGCTGTGTAGAATTTCATCTGAGGCTGGGAAAGCGTGAGGGTCTTTGTGCTCCTTTCTAAACATCTGTGTTGGCTGCTTTCCTGGGGCCTGTCGTCTCTGTGCCTGAGCTCAGTTCTATCTGTGTTGACTTCTGTGAGGTCTTTGTGCTGGATGTTCTTGCTCAGCCTGGATTGGTGTGAATCTGAGTGCGTGGACATCCGAAGGAGCTGTGCCCTGGCTGCTGCATAAGAGCGGAATGATGCCAGAGCAGAGGTGACGCACCCTCCCTGGTCTCTCCAGTCTCCTGGGAACCAGCTTACAAGTGAGACCGTGAGACCGAGAGCAGACTGTGTCAGGAGTACCGGCCCCTTTTGCAACCAGCCCTGGCCCCAGGCTGTAACCACAGATCATATTGCACAGGTCAGACCTGCCCACTGTGCTTGGCTGCCAGGAAACCCAGCTCTTAGCAGGGCTGCGCCAGAAGTCCTCTCCTTGGGCTTGGGCCAGATCCCTGGTGAGGTGAGCAGAGTGTAGTAGAGGGGCCTCATGAGTCAGTGTGAACAGTAGGGAGTGACTTCCTGGGTCTAAGCACTGTCGCTTTCTGTCCCTGTGTGCAGCAACACTAGGCAACCTCATGTCTGTCAACTGCCTGTTCTGGGTCTCCTGATCTAAGCCTCTTCTCAGAATTCTGCATGGCGGGGGTGAGGGTGGGGGAGTGGGGGTGGGGGGGTTTGAAGGTTCTGCCCTAAGAAATAGGTCTCAAGCTGAGCGTAGTGAAATGCAACTTTAATCCCAGCACTTGGGAGGAAGAGGCAGGAGAATATGAGTTTGAGTCCAGTTTGGTCTACATAGCTAGTTCCAGAACAACCTACATAGAGAGACCCTATCTCAAAAAGAAGAGGGGAAGGAGAGAAATAAAGGAAGGAAGGAGAGAAGGGAGGGAAGGGGGAGAGAGAGAGAGAGAGAGAGAGAGAGAGAGAGAGAGAGAGAGAGAGAGAGAGGAAAGGAAAGGAAAGGAAAGGAAAGGAAAGGAAAGGAAAGGAAAGGAAAGGAAAGGAAAGGAAAGGAAAAAAAGAAATGGGTTTCTTGGAGGGCAAAGCTGAACAGGCCAGGGTTCTGAGAGTCTGGGTTGTCCTAGGCTGGGGAGTAAAGGGAGGGAGGCAGCGGGGAGAGGGTGAGAACACAGATGGAATCACGGAACTATCTGCTCGGCTGCCGGAATGTTTTTAGGGCTCTTTTCAAACTGAAGCTGAGGATGGGTCAAGAGCTCGGGTGATGGTAGGACTCATTTCAGGCTATAGGGCCTTGGATAACAGCCTGGCTGTTCAGTAACCTACTTGTACCCCCTCTGGAAGATGGACTCCATCGTCATCATCGTCGTCATTATCATCGTCAACTCCATGCCTCTTTGACCCCTACCTGCTACAGTATGCCTATCTCCCCAGGTGTCCAGATGCCTCTCCCCAATCCTGGACCCCAGCATCGAGGGGCATCAGGAAAGTGTTCGGGTCCTGTGTGAGCTTAAGAATTCCCAGGGGCCTGTTGGAACTGGAAAGCAGGGAGCTGGACCCCACACAGGGACACCTGTTGTTATTGCTTCCTCCTTCAGGCCTATGTTCCTTGTGATTAGACTCCACGGTTTCCGCCTGGCCTCCCCTCTAGCTGGGATCAGCTAGCACAGCATTCTCAGTAGCTGTCTGTCCCTCCAGCAGTGCTGTGTTGAGATCTCCTTGTATAACAGGAGGCCCTTTATTCTGGAGACCGTGTGCACAACCCACTACCCCCTTTGCCAGCCAGTAGGCTACATTCTTTGCTGATCCTTACCCTCACCAATAGCACACACACACACACACACACACACACACACACACACACACACACACGACATGCACACGCATACACACGGACACACACACACACGACATGCACACGCATACACACGCATGCATGCACGCATACATACACACACAGCCTAGAAGATTTGGTCTCTAGGTCCAGCCCCATCCTTACTTGTTGGGTGACTTGGGGCAAATTACTGCCTTCCCTGCTGCTGAGTTTCTAACAGTTCTGAAGTGAGGCTAATACTCTCTGCCACTCCCTGGCTCCCAGGGGACCAGTGGGGATAAGCAAGATAATAGTCGAGAACTGATTTGGAGGAAGCTGGTAAGTGCCAAGTAAGAGGTATCAGAGCTGCTCTGTGTTTACATGGGTGTGGACCTTTGGTTCCCAGCCTCCTGGGGCTTGGGACCAGCCCTGGCAGCTTCTTGGCTCTGGGTTTCTTTGTCCCACTTCCAGAGAAAAGACAGAAACCAAAGCTGAACCCAGCTGTGTGAAGACGAGACTACCACGGTGCAGGCTTCGGGACTTGGGCTGGACACTGGCTTCCCAGGCTGGCAATAATCCCGAACACTGGCTGTGCGATCCTGGCCTGTCCCCGCCCCTCTCTGGACTTTCCTCAGTGGTGACAGCCTCGTGGTTCTGGACTGAGATAGGAGAAGACTAGAGAGCCTGTGATTGAATGCTAATGTCACTGATGTGGGACGGGAAAAAATTTGTCATCTAAACCTACCTTCTTTATTTCCTGTATTTCTTTCATTGTTAGGGCCACAGGCAAACCACATGGTCCACATGGCCAACCCCAAAACCATAAATTACTTGCAAAGGGGGTCACGTGGAAGAAGGTATATGGGTCAGAGAGAGGTCTCAGGAAACACAACCCAAGTGAGTCTGGACTAACTGTGTCGGCTTCTCTGCCAGTGTTTGCATCTGGCCGAAGCCTCTTGCTGCACCTCTAACCTGCTGCCCTCAGCCTGAAGCTCATTCCAACACCCATCCCAGGCCTCTCCTCAACAGTCTCCTTACAGTGCCTTCTACAGCCTCTGGAAGGTCTTCTCTCATCTTCTTGGCCACTAAAGGCAGCCTCTAGTCACGACTCCAACCCCGGTCCCTCTTCCAACCATCTGTGAGGACAGCGACCTCCTGCCCCCAGCCTGACAGGGTTTGAAGTCTGTGATTCCTTAGTCTTTGGCTATCACTCCCGCCAAGCATGCTTCCTGTTGCCTTCCGATCTCCCTGTCTTCCTCCTCCATCCTTTCCCTCCTCCCAAGACACTGCCTCCTCTTTTATTCTCTTCCTCACCTTCTCCTCAGCTGTCTGATTTTTCTCACAATCATCTGTCCTATTCCTGGGTTTCACCCTGACCACCCCCTAAACCCAAGGCCTCCACTGTCTCTGCCAAGCCCGGACCCCTCCCCTCGAGAGTTGGCCTCAGTGGTACCATAGCAGAGCTACTCCGTTTCTCCATGTGGCCCCCAGACACAACTCTGGTGTTTTTGCCTCACTCCTGACCCTGTCTTTTGTTCCTTCTTGGGTTTTTTGTTTGCTTTGTCTTGTTTCTACCCATACCCATGCTATCGCATAATTTATGGACCCTGTTGAGCAACCTTGAATCACTCCCCTGTAAGGTCAGGTGGAAGTAAATAAGTAACTGATGGTAAAAGTCAAAGAAACAGGTCTCCAGTTTCTGACTGTGCCTGAGCGTTCTGTCTGGTTCTCCTACCGCCCCCCCCCCCCCCCATTTCTGTCGGTGGCACTGCCACACACCTGAACTCCCAGGCCCGCAGAGCTGAGGACTCTTAGGGCTTACGCTGTCCCTCTGCCCAGTCCAGAGTCATGTCTTGGAGGGGCTTCCTTCTCGAGGCCTCTAGCAGCCCAGCCTTTCTTCGTAGCTCAGCCTGGAATTTGCCATCCTACTGCCTCAGCCCTCAGCTTCCCTCGTAACTGGGATAACAGGCCCCTGTCATTAATTAGACCCAGTGTGAGGTAATTTGTGGACATTTGAGTAAATAGTTTTTCAGGTTTTCTGTTTGTTTTTTTTTAAACTCCATGACAAGGAGCTGCTTTCTTTCCTGGTCTTTCTCTTGGTTTTTTGGTTCTGGGCCCCACTGATTCAAGGCCCCAGGGCTCTCACAACTTGTAGAGGGTTAGATACCCCCACTGGACTCCAGTAGAGCCTTTGAGGTTCAAGGCTTTCAGGTGTGGCTACTGACAACCCTTCCTGGGGAAGGACGCCTTCTGGAGCCTCAGTCTCAGGGCTTGGCTGGGGACAGGAGTGGTCTTATGTAACACCAGGCCTTGTTCAGGGCTGTTTGCTCAAGTGGTGGGGCTGGCTCGGGGCACGGGGGGTGGGGGGGAAGCAGCAAGGTTTTCAACTTCAATTGATTTATTTAGTTTAGATTTTTTTTTTAATAGGATCTCATGTAGTCTGGGTTGACCTCAAACTTGATATGTAGCTGAAGCTGACCTTGAACTCCTGCCACTGCCTCAACCTCTCAGGTGCTGGCATTACAGAAACACACAGCTGCATCAGACAGCAATACCATCTGTCATTGTTTATTTGAACTTCTAGGATCAAAAACTTCTGGAGATCAGTCCTCAGAATGGAGGAGGCAGGGTGGCATAGAATAGAGAAGATGATGGAGGTTAAAACTGAATGCTTAGGCTCTGGATCACCAGTCCAAGAAGCTAGCAATGCATGTGTGTGTGTGTGTGTGTGTTTAATGAAATTTCCTGAGTCTATAACATTGGCGGCTATTCCAAGAACTTAACTGTTTGGGGACAGAGGACTAGCCGGCTGCCAGTCCTCAGCTAGCCCTGGGAGCATAGACGCCTTGCCCTTCACACACACAGGTGATCTCCACCAACTGACTTGGTTTCCCCTCTTCCCTCTCTCCGCCTCCTTGTGGTATGTCCTCCTGTGATGGGGCCTCTATCCACTCCTTCAAGTCCGGCTCCCCCCTTTCCCTGCTCAACCAACCCCCGCCCCGTGCTCAGCAGCGGAGCCCCTGTCTACCAGTCCCTGTGACTTTGCTATGCTTGGACTCCCCAGCCCAACACACACACATTCAAATGCACCTGCTCACCTTCCACAATTATTTTTATTGTGGTAAAATTCAAAGGGCATAAGACTTTGTTTTTTGAGACAGGGTCTTTGTGTGCAGTCCAGGCTGCCCTCAAATCCACAACCTTTTGGCTCTTACCTGAGTACTGGCATTTAGAAGTGCTCCTTCATGCCTGGCTTTAATTTTCCTTAGGGGTCTGGTTCGATAGTATTAAGTGCAATCATACTGTAATGCAATCACCATTTCCCATTCCTAGAATTCTTTTCACCTCACAAAACTGAAATAGTATACCCATTAAATCCCTCCCCACCTTCTCCTACAATCACAATTGTACCCTGCATCTCTAGGATTACTCTAAGACGCCTCATAAGACTGGAGTCACACAATATGCCTTGGAAAAAATACGAGTTTTTTCACTTATCCTAATCTCAAGGTTCATCTGTGCTGTAGCATACCACAATTGCCATCTGTCCTATTTTGCTTTCTGTGGCTGTGACCTAACACCATGACCAAAACCATCTTACACGCCCCAGTCCCAGTCCGTTACTGAGGGCGGGAACTCAAGCAGGAGCAGAGCAGGAACCATGGAGGAAGCTACTTCCTGGCTTGCTCGGCTACTGGCTACTTTTCTTACCTGCCCGGGGACCTGCCCAGGGATGGCACCGCCCACAGTGGGTGGAGCCCTCCCCCATCAACCATTAATCCAAAAAAGCCCCCGAAGACACGTCTAGGGGCCATGCTGATGGAGACCATTCCTCAACCGAGGTTCCCTCTTTCTGGGTGACTCTGATTTGTGTCAAGTTGACAAAAACAAAACAGCACATCATTTCATATTCATCCATCCATTCATTCATTCATTCATTCATTCATTCATTCATTTATTGTGGAACTGGGGATTGACTCTGGGGTCTTGAACATGCTAAGCAAGTGTCTTTCCCACCAGGCTGTATCTATTCTCAGTCCCTTTTTTACCTTTTACTTTGAGACAGGGTCTCACTGAGTTATTCAGGCGGGAGTTGAACTCCCTCTGTAGCCCAGACTCGTCGATTCTTCCTTCCCTTTTTATTTGTTTATTTTTCAATTTATTCTGTGTCTTTTACATCATGTCTCTTTTTTTTTTAAAGTCAGGTTTTCTCTGTTATGTAACTCTGGCTGTCCTGAACTCGCTCTGTAGACCAGGCTGGTCTCAAACACACAGAGATCCATCTGTCTCTGCCTCCCTAGTACTGGTATCAAAGGTGTGTGCCACCACATCCTGCCCCAGCCGGTGCTTCAGAATGAGACCCCTGCCTTAAGACAAACCAGAACAGGGCTGGAGAAACAGCTCAGTCTCTGAGGTGCTGGCCACCCAGGCTGAGGGACTGAACTTGACCCCCAGAACCCAGGTAAAAACACCAGGCACAGTGGTGCATATTTTTATTACTAGTGCTGGGGAGACAGAGCCAGGTAGAATCCTGGGCTCACTGGCCTGCCAACATAGCCTCATTGGTGAGCACCAGGCCAGTGAGAGAGCCGGTTTCAGATGAGTGGACAGTACCTGAAGAATGAATCCCAAGGTTGTTCTCTGGACTCTAAAAGCACACATTTGTGCACATGCACAAAGAAAATTAAAGCCACACCAAACTAGGACCAAGCATCCCTTTAGAATCTTAGCTCTCTTACTCAATACCTATTCCATAAAACCCCCTCGACTGAATTTCCTTTTTTGGAGACAGTCTTGTTACTTTGCCCAGGCTCTTATTTATTTATTTATTTAAAATAATAAATAAATTAAAAAAAATGTTTTTGAGAGGGTTTCTCTGCATAGCCTTGGCTGTCCTAGAACTCACTCTGTAGACGAGGCTGGCCTTGAACCCAGAGATCCACCTGCCTCTGCCTCTTGATTAAAGGTGTGAGCTACCATGCCTGGCCTTCAAGCTAATCTTTAAAAAATATATATTAAATTCTGTGTGTGTGTGTATGTGTGTGTGTGTGTGTATATGTGTATATGTGTGTATGTGTGTGTCTGTATATGTGTATATGTGTGTATGTGTGTGTGTGTTTATGTGTGTGTGTATATGTGTATATGTGTGTGTGTGTATATGTGTGTATGTGTGTGTGTGTGTGTATATGTGTATATGTGTGTGTATGTGTGTGTATGTGTGTGTATGTGTGTGTATATGTGTATATGTGTGTGTATGTGTGTGTGTATGTGTGTGTATGTGTATATGTGTATATGTGTGTATGTGTGTGTGTATGTGTGTATGTGTGTGTATGTGTGTGTGTGTATATGTGTATATGTGTGTATGTGTGTATGTGTGTGTGTATATGTGTGTATGTGTGTGTGTATGTGTGTGTGTGTATATGTGTGTATGTGTGTGTATATGTGTATATGTGTGTATGTGTGTGTGTGTATATGTGTGTATGTGTGTGTGTATATGTGTATATGTGTGTATGTGTGTGTGTGTGTATATGTGTGTATGTGTGTGTGTGTATGTGTGTGTGTATGTGTGTGTGTGTGTGTGTGTGTGTATATGTGTATATGTATGTGTGTGTGTGTGCGTGCGTGCGCGTGCGCCATGATGCAGGTGGGGATCAGAGAACAACTTGCAGGAGTGGTTCTCTTTCACTTCGTGGGTGCTGGGTATTGAACTCCGGTAGTCAGGCTTGGTGTCAAGTGTGTTTACCCAGAGCCATACTGCAGTCTCTCTACCCCCGCCTTTTAAAATGTTTCAAGACAAAGTGTCACTATGTGGCTCTGTCTGGCCTGGAACTCACTATGCAGCCCAGGCTGGCCTCAAACTCATGCAGATCTGCCTGACTCTGCCTCCTGAGTGCTAGGATTAAAAGCATGTGCCACCATATCTGTGCCACCTTTAAAAAGAATTGGGGCTAGAGAGTTGGCTCAGCGGCTAAGAGCACTTGCTGCTCTTGCAGAGGACCCGGGTTCGGTTCCTGGCACTGGTCTCAGGCAGCACACACAGCCTGTCTTTCCAGCACTAGGGGATCTGATGCCTCCAGCCTTCGGACATATACACCTACACATAATTAAAAATAAATCTCAACATTATCTTCTTATTAATTATTGTGTGTGTGATATGAGCACAGGCAGGAGCGTTGTCTTATTACTCTGTGTGTGGTACGAGCGTGGGCATGAGAGTGCCATGGAGTCCAGTGGAGATCAGAGGATTGCTTGCAGGAGAAAATTCTCTTCCTCCATGTTTTTTTCTTTTTAATTTAATTTTTTTGAGTCAGGGTCTCACTATGTAGCCCTGGTTAGCCTGGAACTCACGATGTAGATCCACTTGCCTCTGCTTCCCAAGTGCCAGGATTGAAGGTGTGCCATCATGCCTGGCTCTTCTCCCACTTTGGGGTCCCAGGATCAAATGCAGGTCATCAGATTTGTGGGAATGTCACTTTTACCTGCTGAACCACCTCACTGCCCTTTTCTTTTCCCCCCAATGTTGGTAATCAAATCCAGACCTATGCTGTCTCCATCAGTCGCAAGCCTTTGACTCTTCACAGCTAGGTACTTAGTATACAGAACTGGACTAGCATGGGGCGCTGGCATGAGACCCAGTCCCTGCCCTGAGGATTTCCAAACATCGGAGGGCAAACACAGGACAAGGACGGGCTCACCTGCATGCAACAGAGCACCCGTAACTTGAGTGAGGGCCACCGTGAGCTCAGCTGGATAGTTTGTGGAAGTTTTTTTGAAACAAATGCTGCATGGGGTAAAGGTGCTTTGTGGAGGCAAAGCCGCACCTGAGGCCTGGACAACTGTTTCTGGGCAACTGCCTGTGCCAAGTGCGGAGTCGGGAAGACGTGACAAAGCATTATTTAGGGGAGGATGAAACCGAGAGCGGAGTTCCGGAGATAAGGAGCAGGTTTGAGGAGCAAGTGGTTAGCACGCCCCCTAGCGGCTTCTGTGAGATTCCATCTCCTCTAGCCACCGCAGCCTGGTTAATAAATAGGGAAGGTGTTTTGCCTGCCATCCACACTGATCTCTACCACTTCCTGACAGGCTGCTCATTTCAGACCAACACTCGCTAGGCACTCGCTGTGCTGATTACTCTCCTAGGAATTGGGATAGCCTTTGAGTCGTCCATCATCCTAACCCTGTCGGTGCTTTATAAAGAATCAAGGGGAGAACGTCTACTTTGAGTCTCAAAGAGTAGGTAAATAGGCTGGCAGAATAGGGGGTGAGGTGAGCGAATCCTGTGCCTGTGAAATGAAACAAAAGGCATGAACCCCACCCCGCCGTGTACTCAACCTCCGCTGAGTAACTACCATTAACTGAGGTCACAGAAGGAACATGACATGCTGGAGACAGAGCTGACTCAGACGCCACCTGTGACTCCAGGAGCTCACAGCCTAGCAAGGAGACAGGTACATAAACAAAAGAAGGGATGCCATGTGCTCAGGGTCCTGTTGGCAAACCCAGGGTGTGGAGCAGGGAGTGCCGGCCACCTGGGCCGGTGCTCGACGGTTCTAAGTTTAGCTGAGTGATAAAAAGGGGGAGGTACGAAAATGCAGAGGCACCAGAGGGAGCGCTCTCCTGGTGGGCAGGAGGGTGGAGATGTGCTCAGCTGGGGAAACTCACTTTCCTCCCCTCTTTGTGTACCAGTCCCCCACATCTCCTGGAACATGGGACCTTCGAGCCTCTCTACCAGGGTTCAGAATCACTCCTAACATGCCAGCCTTAGAATGGGTAACTCAAGCTTTGCGGTCAACCCCCTGGCTTGTGAATGCTATTTGTACGCACCAGAGCTGTGTACTGAGCCGACGGGTGTCACGAAAGGCATCCCAGCAGTGCCTCCCCTGACAATATCAAATGTGTAAGGACCGCCAGTGCTTGGCACACGGCTCACTGCAATCTATTGAAAGTTCGATACTTTTGGTACCTCCAAGTGGTTTGAGCCCTGGAGGGGGGTGAGTTGGAGAGGTCTATCTCACCTAGTGTAGGTACTAGGCAGGAGCTTGGGGCCTGGGGGAGGGGCTGCATTCCTGTGAAGAAGCCAAGGGCTCTCAGGTGGGCAGGGAGGTAACCGCCGGCCTGGGTCTGGTAACATCAAGTGACGGCCACGGTTCAAGCCCCAGTCAATCAGTTAAGCCTCACCCACCTGATAGGGGAGCCTGAATGATGGGCATCCAGGAGAAACACTGAGCAGCAACACCCATAGTCCCATGGCCCTCCGCTATGGTGGTCAAAGGTGACAATTTTCTCCACCCAGAGGAACCAGGGCAGTTTCAGGAGGTGGGAAAACCTGCCGAACAGGGTGGCCAAAGGCCGAACCGGTTGGACAGGACAGTTTAACCCCCCCCCCCCCCCAGCAACTCCACAAAACAGAGCTAAAGAGAGAGCTCAGTGGTACAGAACCTGCCTAGCACACATGGGTTTTATGTCTCGGCCATGGAAAATACTAAGGGGTGGGGAGGGGGGCAACGGGAGGGAGGAACCCAACTGCGGGGCAGTTACCCACCAACCCCACAGTTCCCGAGTTTTCTTGAGTGAGAGCAGCAGGAAATATTAGAAGGATTCAGAGTGTGGAGATAAACAGAAAATACAGGATAGCCTCAAGAGGGCCTGGAACCTATTCCAAGGACCCCGGCTGTCTCTGCCCCAGGGTATTTATAGAGACGCCAAGGGGCGGAGCAAAAGACCTCCTCCCCCAGCACAGCCAAGTGCAGACCATCTCAGACACCTGCACTCAGGCCTGTGGTCCAATCATCCTCTCTATGCGGACCTGCTGGGTAAAGCCAGTAGGAACCTGAAAATGGGCTCCCACACTCAACAAAAAACACACTTTATTTTTTAATTTAATGTCATTTTGTGGTGCTGTGGAGAGAACTCAGGGTTCGCGCGCTCTACCACTGAGCTATGACCCTGGTCCCCACAAAGCAATTATTTACAGCACAAACTACAAAGCGACATCCTCCAGTGTTGGACTGTGGAGAGTGGAAGGACAGCTGTGGAAGGCAGAGTTGCAGCCTCTAGCTTCTGATGCCACTCCGGGTCCTAGCATCATCGGATGGGGACGGGCAGCTTTGAACAGGACACAAAACACCAACTTCCTCCGGCTCCTGGGCAAGCAGGTCCTTCTATGTACAGTACTCCTGGCTCAAGGCTGCTCTGCTCCTCCCAGACTCTTGGGCCTTCTCCAGAACTGGCCTGAGTGCAGCTGAGACTCCTCCAAGAGGCTCAGAGATCTGGCTTCTGAGACAGAGTAAGTATGCCCAGGAAGCAGGCAGGAAGTGTCTGGTCCCCAAGTTTTCCCAGGTTCTAGCCTCTGTCTTGGCAAGCAGGACCTGGTGAGTCGGGCAGGAGTCCCAGGCTCAGAGGGGCCGGGTTGTGTGGTTATAGACCAGGTGCTCGGTGTCCTCCGTGGTGGAGACAGTGGAGCTGGCTGGTGTGGGAGGTGGGTGGTGGCGGTGGTGACTGCGGAAGCCCTTTCTCTTACTCTTGAAGCAGAAATAGCCCAGGATGGCTATGACCACTATGATGCAGATGACCAGGAGTACAGCAATGGCCACCTCCACAGAGCCTGGGAGAAAACGGGCAGAATGAGGTGCTCCCAAGGCCTGTCTGGTTCTGACACCCACCACCCTCTTTAGGGAACAGAAAAAGACCATGGATGTCATGTGTAGAAGCAGATGGACACCCAAAGCAGACCTCCAGAACAGCTGTTTCCAGAAGCCCAGAGGGGCTCTAATGGCAGACAACTGGCAGGCAATTCACTGTACCGCCCTCCGTTACCTATGTCAGAGCTCACTACTCAATGGTGCGCACGGGGTAACCTCAGGATCCTTCTCAACATGACTGAGGCATTCATAAGCAGTCATACGCTGTTGGTTCCTGAGCTGACACCGGTGTACCCACGCTGGTGACAAGACAGACCAGGGCTTACCTCCACTGGGAATGGAGCTTTCCCTCCGCAGACCAAACACATCCTTCTCTGCAAAGTGACATGGAGAACCGGTCAGCACTAAGTCCTTAGACTCAGCTGTGTGAGTGCCACAGCTCCTCTGTCCCCCGCTCCCACTGCCATCGAAGTCACTTAGTAGAGAAGTGACTGACCCAGGCCTAGCTAAACCTTCCCCTTCACCCTGCCGCTGCCACTCTGCTCACTGGAGATGCCACGACATGACTCAAGACACTGTTGTTCCTCCTCGAAGTTGTTCTTGTTGCCATAGCAACCACCATAGGTGAAGCGGGCACAGTGTTCACTGAATGGGTTGTAATACCAGCGTGGGATGTTTTCTTTGCAGTGCCCAGTGTCCGGCAGTTCTGCACAGTACCCTGCAGTAGGGGGCATGCAAAGTGACAAGTGAGGCCACGGAGCGACCCATGCTGCCGCCACCCTTCAGGGCCCTATGTGACGCTAACTCACCACCCCCTCCCCAGGCTGAGGGCAGTGTGGCTTCACCAAAGGCCCATCTGTAGTACTATCAAAGGGAAGAAAGACAACTCTGGACTGCAATCCCAGGCACCAAGGGAACTAGTTAGACTCACATTTGTAAAGGCATACTCCATCACGTTATTTATTTCTTTACTTTTGTTCATATGCCATGGCACACCCAGGGAGATCAGAGGACAACTACTGGAGTTCGTTTTCTCCTTCCAGCATGTTGAGTCTCATGGATCAAACTCAGGTAATCAAGTTTAGTAGCAAGTGCCTTTATTCCCACTGAACCATCTTGCTGGCCCCATAGTTTTTTTTTTTTTTTTTTTTTGGTTTTTTTCGAGACAGGGTTTCTCTGTGTAGCTTTGCGCCTTTCCTGGGTCTCACTTGGTAGCCCAGGCTGGCCTCGAACTCACAGAGATCCGCCTGGCTCTGCCTCCCGAGTGCTGGGATTAAAGGCGTGCGCCACCACCGCCCGGCTGGTTTTTTTTTTAATTACATTTTATTATTTTGTGTGTGGGTGTTTTGTGTGCATGTATGGCTGTGCACCACATTCATGCAGTGCCCTGGATGCCAGGAGACGCTGGATTCCCCTGGAACTGGAGTTAGGGATGGTTGTGAGCCACCATATGGGTGCTGGGAACTGAACCTGGGTCTTCTGCATGAACAAGTGCTCTTAATCACTGCCCTATCTCTCCGGCCCGAGTTTTCTTCTTCAGTGTAACTTTTCTGTGTCAGGGTCTCTGATTCCTACCACTGAATGATTAAAATTTTTAACAAAAGGGGTGGGCTTTAGGCAAGAAAGAGTGAGTATCCAGCTTTAACCGTGATTCTCAAGCTGTGGATCCCGACTCCTGTTGGGGGGTGGTTTGAACAACCCTTTTGCAGGGGTTGCCTACGAGCGTCAGAAAGCACAGGTATTCACATTACAACTCAGCAATGTAACGAGTAGCGAGATTACAGTTATGAAGTAGCAATGAAATAGCTTCGAACACTCTATTTAGCAGAAGCTGACCTTGAACTTCTGATCCTCCTGGCAAAAGCCATCATTTCCAGACCATTAATATTTCTAGTACATGTTAATTTGCATAATGGGACGTTTTTGTTTCCTCCCCACACCGCTCCCCCAGCAGTGGTGGGACACACAGTTCCTTGCAATGGTAGGTGGGTGCTCTACTACTGAGCCCCACCTCAGTCCCCAGGGCCCTTATTTTGAATATTGTTCTCAACTTGTCAAGTCATGGTGGCTTCCCACGTATGACAGACGGCATTGTGAAATGTCCTGAACACAGAGAGGCTACAGTAATGGAAATAATCAGACAGGGAGTGCCTAGTGGTGTGTGGGAAATGAGCCACTAGAGAGCTTGACAGGCGAGCCGGGGAGGCCCTGGCTCTGACTGCGGCCTGTACACACACACAGCAAACTCCTGGGACACAGAGGACGGGGAGGCTCTCACCTTTGTCCCTGGGGAAGTGGATACTCTGAAGCTCATCAAAACCACTGGCGTCTGCAGAGATGAGAGGTCAGAGGTTGGGGCCCAACACGGGTATCCCACAGGCATAAAGGAGCGCCGCTAGGCTCTCCCCTCCTGCTCCCCACCGCTCCTCCTGGTCCCTGGCTCACATTTTTCACAGGTGGCCTCATCGGAGCCATCAGGGCAGTCGGGGGTGTCATCACATTCCAGGAAGCCATCGATACAGCAGCCATTGCTGCAGCGGAACTGGCTGGGGTGGCAGCGGCCAGAGCACACTGGATGGGGGTGAGGTGAAGTTCAGGCACAGAGTGGGTGCCAAGGGGCTCTCATCTACCTGGCCCCTTCTATCGTGAGCCCGTTCCTCACCAAGCCCAGCTCCTCCTGTATGTAAACTGGGCAGATCCTGAGGGGGGCTGCTGTGTTGGAAGGGGCAGGTGTTTTGTATACTATGGGGGTGATGGGAGCTGAGCAAAGGCGGGTTAGTCAGGGTATGGTCATCATATGGGCTGAAGGCAAGACACGGAAATAGGGAAAGAGAGGAAGGAAAACCCACCTGGATGGTGCCTTTTAGGTGAGATTCCTGGGGAAAAAAAAAACAAAAGGAATAATAGGAGGCATGGCCAGACTCTAACAATGATGGGGACACCCCAGCCCACTTCCTCAACCGGTAAAGCAACATCATCTGAGCCCCAAAGCTGCCTCTCAGAGACCCACCTTGCACATCCTTGCAGGCTAGCATGCATTCTTCTTCCCGAAGGTAATTGTTCTTATTGCCCAGGCAACCTCCGTACGTGAAACTCTTGCAGATCTGTTGCGCGGGGTCATAGTACCAGCGTGGGAAGGAACCCCGGCAGCGGCCCACCTTGTAGGATGCGAGGCAATAATCTAGATAGAGGAGAGCTTGTGAATTAGGGCTAAAGGGTCATTGGTGGACTGAGGGGCGCTCCAGGCACCTCGTGCCCATTCCCAGTCACCTTCTGTCTGCTTGGCGGTTAACACAGTGATGGTAAGATTAGCTGTGTCCTCTGGCTGGTTGGAGTCAGTTCTGGTCAGTTGGAACAGGTAGGTCCCTTCCTTAAGTCCCCACAGCTCCACTTCATCCGGGCTGTTTCTCTACACACAAGACTGGGCATCAAGCTTGGAGACTTCCTGATGTTCTTGGACTACCCCAGGTCCTCCCAGCCAGCCAGCCAGCCAGCCAGCCAAACACACACACACACACACACACACACACACACACACACACACACACACACACACACACACACACACACACCGGGAGAGCACAGGGACTTGGTATCCAATGAATCCTGATCTTTCCTCTAGCCAACACCAACCGAGCCAGTGGTTGGCCTACAGCCCAGGAAGGCATCCCAGGAGGCTGTGGGGAAGGTCAGGGATTCAGCCCGGGGTCTCACCTCTACTCTGACATCATTGTCACCCTGCAGCAGGTGCCAAGCTGTGTCGTCTGCATCTCTCAGTACCAGGGGTGTCTGCAGCTGTACCTTCAAGTCTATGCCCACCCAGGTTCGAGGGATCCGGGACCCTGAGAGAAAAGGAAGTAAAATCAACTGTCAGTGGGTAGACTCTCTTGGTAAACAAGAGAGGTATTGGCCACCCAGGACTCAGTAGCCCGCACAGGGCACGGGGGAGGGGAGGGGCTTGCAATAAAGCCAGTACCTTGCTCTCTATATAGTCACATTATGAGTAGTATGTTGTCTGAAGCAAATAACTGAATACTATATACTATCTGATCTCATTTAGGAAAAAAAAACCCTCTGTGTGTGTGTGTATGTGTACATGGAGGTGGTAAGTCTGGTCTTAGTTTCTACAGTAAGCAATTACTTCTGCTGACTACTTAAAAAAATTAAAGTAACAAATTCTTTTCTTTCTTTCTTTTTTTTTTTTTTGTTTTTTTTGTTTTTTTGAGACAGGGTTTCTCTGTATAGTTTTGGAGCCTGTCCTGGATCTCACTCTGTAGATCAGGCTGGCCTCAAACTCAGAGATCCACCTGGCTCTTCCTCCCGAGCACTGGGATTAAAGGCATGTGCCACCACCACCCAGCCAGTAACAAGTTCTTTAAAAGTCAAATAAGAGAACGTGGGATGAAAACGTCATCCTTCCTCTGGGGCTGCAGATGTAACTCCGTGGGAGGCTGCTTGCCTAGCAGTGACAAACACCTGGATTAGATTCCCTAGCACTGGGCTGGAGAGATGGCTCAGAGGTTAAGAGCACTAGCTGTTCTTCCAGAGGTCCTGAGTTCAATTCCCAGCACCCACATGGTGGCTCACAACCATCTATAATGGGATCTGATGCCCTCTTCTGGCATGCAGACAGAATACTGTATACATAATAAATCTTTTAAAAAAAATTCCCTAGTGCTAACTAAAACCCGGAGGTGGAGGCAGGAAGATTAGGAGGCTGTCCTGGGATACGTAGCAAATCTGAACCCAGCCTAGGATGCATACGAAAAACAAAAACAAATGGGTACCTGGGAATCAGGGCTGGTCCTGGGGAGACCGCTCAGTGGTTAAAAGCACTGGCTCTCAACCAACATGGTGGCTAGGACCACCCATAACTGTAGGTTTTCTGATGCCCTCCATGGGTGTACTCAAGTAGTACACCAACATAACATACACACTCAAGTAGTACACTGACATACACTGGTGATAAATACCCTCACACAAGCAAACAAGAAAAAAAAAAAAAAAGCTAACCCCTCACTAGACCATGCTGAGAAGCCAATCTGGACAGAGACCTTCAGCAGAGTGAAAATAGAGGGAAACAGATGGCCTTGGTGCTCCAGGGTGAGGGACCATGGGATAGGGTGCCATCAGCTATATATAAGGGGTTTCCAGGAGCCACACCCTTCCTGGACCCGATGGCTTGAGCTTGAGGCTTCCTTCATCTGAGTGTTAGGGGTCGTATCAGAGAGATAAGCACAGTGCTTACGTTGAATGACTGCCCCCATCCTTGTACCCACAGAAAGAAACCTCTAGAACCCATGAATATGGCCTTTTTGGAAAGGGTCTTTGCATAGGTAATGATGTTAAAGGGTTTCTGGGAGAGATCCTGGATATTGTAAGAAACTTCTTACTGTCATTGTAAGAAACAGAAGAGGGAAAGAGCTCTGGACTAGCAGGAGAAAGGCCCTGGATTTCACCCGCCAAGGTTAGAGTTAGGGCACCGCAAACAGCAAATGACAACCAGAACTGGGAGCAGACTCTGTCACCAAAATGTTGCCTTGCAAGCACAAAGACTTGAGTTCAAGTCCCAGAGAGCCGATGAAATGGCACGCACTTACAACCCCAGTGCTGCGGAGGCAGAGACGGGGGCTCTGGGCTCACTGTCCGGCCAGCCCAGCCTACTTGGTGAGTCCCAGACCAGGACTGAAAACAAAGAATAAAGATGGACGGCACCTGAGGAGTGACACAGGAGACTGTCCTCCGGCCTCCACGCACACACACATTTCATACACAAGTACGTGTACTCACACACACCAAAAACCAAGAAACAGAAAAGCTGGCCTTGGTGACACACATTTGCGGTCCCTAAACTTGGGAGCCTGAAACAAGGGATCATGAATTTAAGACCAGTTCTGCTACAAGGAGCTCCATGTTTATATTACATAGTAAGATCTCATCTCAAAACTAGAACCAAAACACAAAAAACACCAAAAAGGAAAAATATGCCCTGTCCATGTACACAAGCCCACATTCACACAGGGTCTCTTCATGTCTCCCTGGATAGCCTGGAACCCACTATGGAGACTGGCCCCGAATTCACAGAAATAGACTGCCTCTACTTCCTGTGTGCTGGGATTAAGGGTGTGTGCCATCATAACTGGAAAAAAAAAAAAAAGACCCAATAACATGTCATATAAATAAGCAGTCCGGAAGTAATGTGAAGTAGGAGAAGGTAGCAGAGAGTGGGCTATTGGGGGAGGGGAAACTTTCAACTGAAGGGAAGACAGGTTTTTTAATTGTTTTGGTTTTTTTTTTTTTTTTTTTTTTTTGGTTTTTCGAGACAGGGTTTCTCTGTGTAGCTTTGCGCCTTTCCTGGAACTCACTTGGTAGCCCAGGCTGGCCTCGAACTCACAGAGATCCGCCTGGCTCTGCCTCCCAAGTGCTGGGATTAAAGGCGTGCGCCACCACCGCCCGGCTTTGTTTTGGTTTTTACTCAAGTATGGGGAAGGACAGGGGATGTTTGTGAAATAATACACATGAGAAAGTTACAAATCACCAAACTTATTAAATCGGTTCAGAGCACAGTGAGTCCTTTACCTGGGGTGTTTGGAGTTATGGTAGAAAACACAAGAACCTGTGCTGAACTTGTGACTTGCTCAGTTAGTAAAGTGTTTGCCATGTAAGCAGGAGGTTCTGAGTTCAAATCCTTGGTGTCCATGTGAAAAGTGAGGCACAGTGGCTTCTTTCCACGTGTGCAATCCCAGCCCCAGAGGCAGAGACAACAGGATCACTGGAGTCGATGGCCACAGCAGAATCTGAGCTGCAGACCCTGTCCCAAAAGATGAGGTGGAGCTGGGCGTCGGGATTGTTCTTAATCCCAGCACTCCAGAGACAGAGGCAGGTGGATCTCAGTGAGTTTGAGGCCAGTCTGGGCTACATAGTGAGACCCTGTCTCAATAAAGCAAAGCTAACAACACAAGAAAGCAGAGAATCATTGAGGAAGGGACTTGATATGCACCTCTACCTCCACATGCATGAACGCATGTGCACCTAAACACGCGCGCGCACACACACACACACACACACACACACACACACACACAGTGAAGAAACAAGGAATAAACTGAAAAGAAATTAGGAAATTACAAGGCTACTTCTGTGGACAGTAAGGAGATAGCCAGCCTGAGACAAACCTCAGTTTCCTGGATGCTAGGTCAGGTGCTTGGCTACACCAGGAGAGAGATTCAAACATCAAATAGTGATACAGAAGAAAGCAGACAGTGGTTGTGAGCAGTGGAGCGGAGCTAAGGAAGCCTGGCTACCCTAACCCTGACCTCTGTAACGCACAGTGAGGTCCAGGAGTCCTGTGGAAGGGGCCTAGGGTACTCTTGCTCTGGGCATCAGCTTTTATCCATTTGGAAGAGTCTCTATGAAGCAAAAAGGCTGGAGGTGGACAATGGCAAGAGGTTCAGGAAAGATGTAACAGGAGGGGTCTGAGTCACAGGACAGCCAAAGAAAGTAAAGAAGAGTTTCTAAACCTGTGGGCAGATACTTCCGCCTTCTCATGAAAGGCTCTGGAGATGGGGAAGGAAGACCCAGGTCTAAGCAGAAGAGAAACCAGATTAAGAAAGAACTTGTGGTTCATTTACAGAAACCTTGAATTTGAGGTAAGTTATACATGCATGTGCGCGCACACACACACACACACACACTCACGCGTGCGCGCACACACGCACGCACGCACGCACGCACGCACGCACGCACACACGCACAAGCGTGCGCCCAGAATGAACAGGCAGTGGGAGATGACTGGATGTTCCAGAGGCCAGGGCTAGAGACAGACTTGGAGATATAGGACCTAATAAAGCTGCTAATTTGGAGATGCAGTGAGTGTGTGCTGGACACCACAGTAGGCTATATGGGGGGCAGATTCAGGCTAACCATTTGTCCTTTTTTTTCCTGAGAGAGGGTTTCTCTGTGTAGTTTTTGGGGCCTGTCCTGGATCTCACTCTGTAGACCAGGCAGGCCTCGAACTCACAGAGATCCGCCTGCCTCTGCCTGCCAAGTGCTGGGATTAAAGGCGTGCTCTACTACCACCCAGCCCGTTTGCCCTGTTTTTAAATGAATAAAGGGAGTGGGGAATCATCTTTGTGAGACGTGGAAATTATATAGAATAAAATCTGTGTGGGGGGCAGGAGGTCTAGTTCAGCGGTAGAGCGCTCATCTAGCATGCACAAGGCCCCGGGCTTGCTCCCCAGCAGAGTGGGGGTGGGATATGTTCTGTAAGTTGGGACAAATCTTTGCCCCCATGCTTATATATTGCCTATGGCTGCTTTCCACGGCCCTATTAGTGGTCACCACACCTACTATGTGGCGTATGGCAGAGAAACCTAAAGTACTGAACACTTAGGCCACCTACCTTCATAACCACCCTGCCATGCCTGCATTTTCACTCTTATTGATGAGGAAATTGTCACCTGAGGGACATGGCTCACTTTTTATCCAGCATAGCTGTTGGGAGGTGAACTCTAGCCCCGTGACTCAGTTCTAAACGTTAGAAGTGGGATCTGAACCCAGCTCTGCATGCCTCCATTGCTCTATCTAAAATGCCACTTTTGAGTCATCAAGACAGCTCAAGCAGGGGAAGGTATCTGCCACCAAGCCTGACCTGAGTTTGATCCCCAGGACCCACACAGTGGAAAGAGAGAACAGATTCCTGTGCATACCCTCTGACAACCTGCCCCCTCCCCGAGAGTAGAAAACACCCCCTGACTAATAAACAGAAATAAATATCAAACAAACAAACAAAAAACCCCAAAACAAAACCCAGGGCTCCTTACAGTAAAGGCATATGTTTTCATTAGAGTGAGGGAGAGAACCTAGCAAAAGTTAGTACTTTTCTCTCTCTTTGATTTAGACAGGGTCACCTGGCTGGCCTGAAACTTACGTATAGCCCAGCCACAGCCTCCCCACTGCAGAGATTACAGGTCCGAGGTATCATGTCAGGCTGAGAGAAAGTATTTAAATTTATTTCCTTCCTCCTAAACCATACTGCCTTAGGATTTATTATTATTATCTTACATTTATTTGTTTGTTTAGAATGTGTATGTGTGGGCACGGGCATGCCAAGGCACGTGTATGAGGGTCAGAGGACAGCCTATGGGGGCCAATTCCCTCCCTCTACTGAGTGGGCCCTGGCAATCAAACTCAAGTTGCCAGGCTTGGGGCAAGCACCTTCACTCACTGGGCCATCTTGCCAGCCTGGTTTTATTATTACAGCCGAGCGGTGGTGGCGCCCGCCTTTAATTCCAGTACTTGGGAGGCAGAGGCAGGTGGATCTCTGTGAGTCTGAGGCTGGCCTGGTTTTATTATTATTATTATTTTTTTTTTTTTTTTTTTTTGGTTTTTCGAGACAGGGTTTCTCTGTGTAGCTTTGTGCCTTTCCTGGAACTCACTTGGTAGTCCAGGCTGGCCTCGAACTCACAGAGATCCGCCTGGCTCTGCCTCCCGAGTGCTGGGATTAAAGGCGTGCGCCGCCACCACCGCCCGGCGGTTTTATTATTGTTAAAACAGCATCACAGTATTCAATGAAAAGATGTGCTGATGTACACCAAAGTTGTTTCCAATTTTTTATTGTTCTAAAAAATGTTAGCTGGTAAGCTTTTGCACACAGGTACAAGTAGAACTGTGTCAAGGGTGGTACTCCAGAGGGTTGTGTAGAGTACAAGAGTGCTCAAAGAGCAAAGCAGTAAGACAGCTGTAGGGCTGAGTCACAGGGATGAGAGGACTTGAGGACAGGGTAATGAATGGGAGGGACAAGGCTTTACAGAGACACATGATAGACCGTACTGAGACCCACAATCTGAGAGAACGGGAACTGGGTTCCAGGGACTTAGGGAAAAGAAGGCAGGGTCGGCTGGGCCTAATGTCATAGGTCTGTGAGTGCAACCACTGGAAAGACAGAGGCAGGAGGATGTAAGTTCAAGAACTGCCTGGGCTACAGAGCTAGTTCAGTGCTGCCCTGCTGAGAGCAATCGCAAGGTTTTACCAAAAGGGCCAGGGACGTAGCCTGGTGGTGGGAGCCTTGCTTAACACGCATGAAGCTCGAGGTTAGACTTAGGGTAAAAGAAAAAAAAAAGGCAATTGGAAAGCGGGGACATGAGGGACACAAAAAGGTCGGGGAACAAGAAGGCAAAAGAGGAACCGAAAATGGTTCCCTGGAAACAACCCTAGCCAGGGGCTTGGCTGTTGTTACCAGACCCTGAGTGATAAGCCCAGGCCAGGAGGAACCCTTTCCCACTGTGCAGAACTACCAACTGTAGGAAAGCGAGGAGTAGACAGATAAGCTACACCCATTCACACCCCCACCCAGACGGACAAGCTACACCTATCCACCCCACCTATCCACCGCCCCCTGCAGATGGACAAGCAACACCTATCCACCCCTCACCAGACGGACAAGCTATCCACCACCACCCCAGCCCCACTAAGTGGAAATGGCAGGCAGAATGATGCATCAGACTCTGGGCTGAATGAGGAGCTCCCCGCCACCACACCCCCCCCCCCCCGCACCCCCCCACCCCCGTCACCCCTGCATATCTGCTCTCACTAAGCCCCAAGACCAAGGGGCAAATGCCCTACCCTATCTACCACTCCCTTCTCCCTACCCTTAAGAGAGCAAAGGGCTGGAAGGGCAATAAAACCAGGCCTCAGGACGCATTCAGGAAATGCAGACTCCACCTCCTGAGCCACTGGGGGTGGGGAGGAGGGGGTGGAGGCAGGTACAAGGTGCAAGGGACAAGACAAGTTACTGGACTGGAATCTGGCCTGGCATGGCCACAGCCTGGGGAAAAGGATCAAAGCCACCCATCCTGGGAAGGATTCCTTCAACCAACACAGGAATCAAGGGTTCGGGTGTCCTGACACATCCTCTTTAGTCTACAGCCAGACTTGGCTGAGAGCTGACACACTCAGATTCCTCTACTTTCCAAAGTACTGAGGCACCCAGATGGCCCGGAATGGCCTGAAGTACACACAACCTGAGCCCTGCCCAGCTCCTTCAATGTCCCAGGAAATCCCCATCCTATCCTATCCTATTTCGGGTGGGGTGGGGTGGGGGTTTCCGAAAGAGGAAGGCTGGCCCTGAGACTAAGTGGCCCAGATCCAGAGACTTAGCTTCTGGTCCAGGAGCAGGACTCCCGTCAGCCTGTAGTAGAAAAGGCACGACAACCAATAGGAGTCATCACCACCTACACTAATGCGCTTCCTTGTGGAACAGGCTCCAGCCCTGAACAACTGAGACTCCATGGACCAGCCTAGCCCACAGGTAGCATCCCCTTCTTTCCAGAATCCCCATCTCAGCTCTCCCCAGAGACCAAGGAGAGCCGTTGAACGGTGAGAGAGAAGAGCAGACCCTTGGTCGGCAATAGGTACCAGCTCAGAAGAAAGGCCCCCTGGAGAGGAAGGTCCTGCCGCACTGGCCCTGTCCGGCCCTGTGCCCCACCCCCACCCCCCACTCCTCATGAGTTCTTAGTTGCTGGGTGGTAAGTGCTAGGATTCTACTACAAAGGTGGTCCCATTCGAAGCCCAGCAGGACTTTTGGAGTAGACTCCAGAGGTGAGGTCTAGGCTACCATTTAGGGATGTTATCTTGAGCAAATGTTTGGTTTTTTTGTTTGTTTGTTTGCTTTTTGAGACAGGGAAAATATATATCTGTGTAGCTCTGGATGTCCTGGAACTCACTCTATAGACCAGGTTGGCCGCAGAGTCAGGGATCCACCTGCCTCTGTCTCTGGAGTGCTGGGATTAAAGGTGTGCACCATTTTTGCCAGCTATGGGCAAACAATGTACCACAGGAGGCTTAGTTTCCTACTCTGAAAAGCGGATGCTAGCAGCACTTCTTCCAGAGACTGGAGACACAGATGGGACTTGCACAAGAGTGAACTGTGAAGAGGTAGCAGAAGTTCTAACTTGTGACCCACTTGGCAGAAAGAACAGGCAGAGACAATGACAAGCAGGCTGCTGCAGCCCCTGCTCACAGCTGACTGCCCAGTCCTGAGACAGAAGAAGAGGATTCTTGTTCCCCACTTGGCCTTCATCCTTACAAGTAAACATCGTGAGCAGACAGCTAGGCTACCACATCCTAAGCGAGGACAGCCCTGCTTGGCTCACGTGGACAGGCACACACACACCTGCTGCGGCAGCTGACATCCCTCACCGACCAGATACACATACCAGCAGGTTGACTCACCCAGCAACCCTTCTCACCCCTCATGGACAGCCTCTAGGAGACTGTACCCACAACACTGTTCCTCTCCCTCGGGACAACCTTGCCTGAGTTTGTTCTGTACTGTCTGGGGCCTGGCTGTGTCACTGGTCCACCTGCAAAAGGCCAATCTATTCCCAGGGCGGACGCCAGCTCATCCCTTATCCAGCCACTGGAGGAGACCATGGGCAGGCTCTTTTATCGAGGCCTCAAAGTGCTTAGGGCAATGCTTGCCCAGGGTGCCTTTCTAGTCACTGGGCCTCATCAACATTCCCTGACTCAGCCTATCATGGACAGAGGTAGGGAACCCTAGAGAGTCACCTCATTTCTCCCGTTGGTACAGCCCAGGCCAGGCCTTCAGCCCATCTATAATCAACTCTGAACATCCTGAGTTCAGGAGCCAGAACCTGGGCCCTGAGATGCGGCCCCTCTCCACTCACCCCTCCCCTTTGTTTACTAAATACTGCCTACTTCAAAGGCAGTTGATGAAGGACTCTCCTCTTTCATCTCCTTTTGTTGCTCTCTTAGCCAAGACTCCATAACCTGCCCATCCATCCCTTCAGGCCGGCAACCTTCCTCACCTCCAAAGCCTCGGGTCCGCAGCTCGCGGTAGGAGTGGTACAGTTCCTGGGTAAGATAGTTGATGAAGCCGTCTTTCGGAGCGAACTTGCACACGAAGTTCTGCTCGTACAGGCAGTTCATGAGGAAGCAGGCAGAGATGGCGTCCTCGCCGCCGTCTGGCTGCAGCTCCACCAGCGCCAGATTGCAGTTCTGGGTGGTGCAGCAGGCACGCACGCAGTCCCAGCTGCGGCGCACCGTCGGGGAGCCCAGGAAGGTGGCCCCGTTGCTGACCGAAGCTTCGGTGTCCAGCACGAAAGCCGGCACCCCGCTGGTAAAGCGGGTCAAGCAGGCGGCTCCCCCGGGGAGCTCTGGGGGTGCGGACGGCAGCGCGGTCTCAGTGCCCTGGAGACCAAGCGCGCAAAGGAGCCACACGCCGACCGTAGAGACCGTAGAGATGCGGCGGCCCGCCATCGTGCTCCCAGGGGCCGTCGCCCTCCTCCCCAGGGCGGGGGTCACCTTCACAGTGCGGACCTCCGGGTTCCGAGGGTGCTTGTGACCTGAGAGGGGAGGAGACAGAGGAGACACACCTGATCAGCTCGGGTAGGGGCGCGGAGCCCTGGGAGCGAGGGGGCGCACGCTGGCCGATCGGCCCACGCACACTCCGAGGACCGGACCGCCGACGTCCGGCAGAGCAGTGCTCCGGAGCTCGCGTACCCGGACACGGAACGGACGGCCACCAAACATGCTCCGGGCCCGCTGGGCCTCCGCCTACTGTCCGCCCGGGCTACCTGCGCAGGTGAATGGGGTGGGGCTGCCGAAGATCCCGCCCGGCTTCCGCCCCACTCAGGGTGCGAGGAAGATCTGCAGCCTCCTCCCCCTCTAGTTTCTGGTGAAACTGAGTCAGAGCGGCCGGGGCGGGACGGACATTAACCCCTTGCGCCGCCGGCCCCGCCCACGCCGGTTGCACCCCCTCCCGCCCTGCCCAGCAGAACTTCCGGCTGGACCCGCCCGGCGGCTCCACCACCCCAGACCCAACCGCAGCGCCCTTGGTGTCCGGACGCCCGGTGGCGTGGGTGAGGCGCGCATGCCCTGGAGGCGGCTCTACACTGGCTCCACGAAGTCCAGCCGCCCGTAGGGTCCCAGAGCATCAGAAGAGCATCATCCCAAAAGCCCAAACTGGGCCGGGACGCCACTGCAAGGTGGCGAGGGTGTGGCTGCCTCCGGCCTTTCTTTCCGGTTAGAGCTCGCATTCCCTGCCCATGGCTGGAGGCGTTTGGGAAGGGGTTGGAGGAGAAATGTTGGGGAAAACTTATGCAAACGATTTCTCTGCCTGTGGCCTGCCCTCAGGACATCATTTCCAGTTTCCCACTAGGAAGAGAACCCTGAAGCTGGGTAGGCTGCGTTTGTGAAAACCAGCCTCAGAGCCGCGTGCTGCTATGGTGCAGCTCTGGACAGTCCTCCTTTCTGTCTAGTTGACCGACAGGTGATTCCTGGCTTCCCTGTTCACCCACAGGAATTCATTCCCTTTTGTTTGGGCCTCTCCCTCGTTTTGTGTTAACATTTCCTTTTGAACTCTTCACCTTTTATTGGTAAGTGGCCCCCTTTCCTGAATCTCAGGGAACCCCCAATGAGTACTTGACCACTCTCTTCCCCATAAATTCCCTGCTTGGACACGTGGAGGCTCCAGCTCACTGAAGGGCTGAGTTAATGCCTCTCACACCTTGATGTCATAAGTGAAAAACACTCAGGCCATTCTCTACATTGCAGAATTCATTAGTCTTCTTTCCTTTCAAATTAATATATTCCTGAGGCAGGGTCTTGATATGCATCCCTGGTTTCGGCCTTGAAGTCACGTTCTTCTGCCTCACTTCCTAGTGTTGGGATTACAAAGAGGAACCACTGCACCTAGCAGGATTTGTCCTGTTTATACTCCTCCCCCCTCCGCCCCACAAAAAAAAAAAAAAAAAAAGAAAGAAAGAAAAGAAAGAAAAAAAAAAAAGGAGGGCCAGAGAGGTAGCTCAGCAATTGAGAGCACTTGCTACTCTTGCAGAGGACTGGAGTTCAATTCCCCAGGCCCTGCAACTCCAGCTCCAGGGGGTCTAAAGCCCTCTTCTGGGTTCCTCAAGCACCTGTGCACTTGTGGTATTTACTCACACTGACACACACATACCCACAAAAAACATGTGTATGAGCGCCTGTATGTGTGTGTACCAGGTGTGTGCCTGGTGCCTGTTGAGACCAGAAGAGGATATTGGATCCACCTGGGACTGGAGTAAAAAGACAGTTGTGAACTTCCATATGGGTGCTGAGAACCGAACCAAATCACTTCGTTGTTCTTTTGTTTTCTGAGACAGGGCTTCTCTGTGTAGCCCTGACTGCCCTGGAACTCACTATGTAGACCAGGCTGGCCTCAAACCCAGAAATCTGCCTGCCTCTGCTTCCCAAGTGCTGGGATTAAAGGCGTGCACCACCATTGCCCGGCTCAAGATTCTCCTTTTCATGCTGGTGTAACCCTCCACCCCCCACACCGTGGAAAAACTTTCCCCCATTGCTCACCCAAAGTAGTTTCACATGGACGATCGTGGAGCCGAGAATCATTTTTCCTTTATCAGTTGCAAATCTTCCAGCTGCTCATGTTACAGGTACTGGAAGCAGAAGTAGTGGATGTCAACCCCTCTCTGGATAGTTTGGGGTTCCACAGCCCCTGGCATAGTGATGCCCGTAATGGTATGCTGGGGAAGAAACATGATTGTGCAGTTGCTGGGAAGGAAGGGTTTTGTCACGGTTTGATTCCTACCTTCCCTAATAGCTTATACATAAGAGAATATACTACCACCGGAGACATCACCTTATGCTAATACTACATTGCCAGAAGTTTATGATTACATTCATTATGTACACGATATTAGAAATACCTATATTTAAAGCTGGGTGTGGTGGTACATGCTTATAATCCTAACATCGGGTAGGAGGAGGCAGGAAAGATCAGAAGTTCAAGGCCAGTCTTGATTAAAAATCAAGTTTGAGGCCAGCCTGGGCTATATGAGACCCTATTTCAGAGAAGATGAAACAAGTCGAAAGGAAATGAGACCCTTGTGTTTGGGCTGGAGATGTTAACTCTCAGTGGTAGAGGATGTGCTTTATGTGCACAAAATCTGGAGTTCGGTTCTTCGACACTGCAGAGACAAAGTAAACGCATTTATCAGGCACTGAAAACGTCCAAACCTTGTTCCTGAGCCTGCCCACAAATTACCCGGTGTAATCCGACCGAACCAAGGAAGTAGGTTCTGTTTTATTTCCATTGTACTGTTGAACAAACAGACTCAGACAGGTGAGCTAACATGTTGGGTCATACAGCAGCTAAGTGGCAGAGTGGGGCCTGGCTCGAGGCAGGCTAACTCCATTGCTTCCCTAGCTAAACCCTGGGCTTTATTGCGCTTGCAAACCTGACTTCATCTGCAAGTTCCACTCTTACTTCAGATTCACCTGGCCTGAGATAAAATCATTTTCCAGTGATGAGCAGCCGATGTTTTTGTGATGCCTTCTGTACGGTTTGGTCCCCTGGGAAGGTCGTGTTGAAATCTGCTGTTGCGGTGGTGTCCAGAGGTGGAGCCTTTGAGTGGTGATTAGATCATTAAACAGGAGCTGGGTTCTTTCTTGAAGGACTGAATGAGTTACCATGAGAACAGGTTATAGAGTGAGCTGCTCCGTGCATGTTTCCTCTTCTGAACACACCCATCTGCTCGTCTACTTTTCCATCTTTGTTAGGACCCTGTGACAGGCTCCTGCCAGGGGGAGGTGTCAGATGTTTGACTGAGTCTCTGGAAGCATGTGCTAAGTAAACGTTTTTGTTGTTTTGGTTGTGGGCTTGAATTGGATGTCAGGAATCATGGGCCACCACTCTTCCACCTGGGGTTTCTTACCTTGCTAGCCAGCTTACTCTGGGGGTCCCCTCTGTCTCTTTATGAGTCGGGAATTCTAGGGAAGGTGCCATGCCCACCAGGCACTTAGGTGGATTTCTGGGGATCCAAACCCTGGTTCTCACACTTGCATAGCAGGTGTTTTAACTGCTGAGCCATCTCTTCATCTCTTGACCTTAGTTTTTCTTTTTGTTTTGGTTTTTCGAGACAGGGTTTCTCTGTGTAGCTTTGCGCCTTTCCTGGAACTCTCTCTGTAGTCCAGGCCGGCATCGAACTCACAGAAATCCGCCTGTCTCTGCCTCCCGAGTGCTGGGTTTAAAGGCATGCGCTACCACTGCCCAGCTATTTTTTTTGAGATAGTGTCTGTCACTGAACCTGGAGCTCACAGATTCGACTGACTAACCAGCCCCAGGAATCCTCCTGTCTCCGTCTCCAAGTGCTAGAATTACAGGCCTGTGCCACCTGCATGACTCCTCTTCCTAGCTTTAAAAGTATTTCCTGGTTTCCCTTTAAAGAGCATGGATGTCCCTACTAAAGACAGGAGCACAGAATGCTGTCCCTCCATTGAGCCCAAAGTCACTCCCCTGTTTACATTCTCTCCTGGTCTCTCAGTTCTAGTCTCTTTGCTAGATCTCTGGCCCCTGTTGCCCTCAGCTGCATGGCTCCAGGGGTTTATCCAGCTGGAAAATGTCAATAATACCTGAAACAGAAGACTAGCATAAATACAAAGTAAAACTGACTTTTTGTTGTTGTTTGAAACAGAGTCTCACGTAGCTGAGGATAGCCTTGACCTAACCCACCGGCTCACACTTCTCAAGGTCTGGGATTACAATCTTAAAACATTGTATCCAGCTCACTTGCAAAAAAATATTTCTTAGTTGAGCTAGCCACGGTGGCAATTGGCTTTATTTAATTTCAGCACTGGGGAAGCAGAGGCAGGTGCCTCCCGAGTGCTGAGATTAAAGGCATGTACCACCACCGCTGCCCGGCGCTTAAGGTTTTCTTAATGAGCAAGGTGTAGTTATGCACATCAGCAATCCTAGCTCTCTGCTATAGTGATTTTGAAACATGTCTTAAAATTTTTTTTCTTTTAATGATCCAACTAAAAGTCTATTAATTCTCTTGGTTAGTGTAGAAACAAGTTGTGTGTGTGTGTGTGTGTGTGTGTGTGTGTGTGTGTGTGAACATATGGAGCAGGTACACTTTCACACGCGTAGAGACAAGAGGACAACCTCAGTTGTTTCCCAGACATTGTCCATTTTTATTTTGAGACTTTTATTTTGATCTCGCATGGCCTGGAATTCACTAAGTAGGCAAGACTAGCTTGTAGACGGAGAATTTTTCTTTGGGCCACCAGCTCACAAATAACAACATGGAGACTTAAACAGCTTGGCCTTAGCTTAGGCTTGTCCCACTAGCTCTCCTAACTTAAATTAACCCATTTGTTTTCATCTACGTTTTGTCGAATGGATCCTTTTCTCATCTCTCCGTCCTGCCTGTGCTCCTTCCTCTGCCTCTGACTGGCGTCTTCTTCTTCTTCTTCCCAGAGTTCTCTCTCTTTCTCTGCCCAGAAGTCCCACCTAAACCGCCTACATTTTCACAGTGTGCAAATATCTCACAACAGGTGTCCGTCGTGACGCATCAGATGGAGCCCAGGAGAGCCAGCCTGCCCTGGAAGAAACCCCCTCCCTGCCCAGTACTGGGGACTGAACCCAGGGTGCTTCACACATGTTAGACAAACACCACTGAGTTACATTCTCAGCCCCAGGCTGTTCTCACATGCCTCTCCTTCTCCATACAAAAACGTTATTATAAATAAATATGTTACCTGGGCGATGGTGGCACACGCCTGTAATTCCAGCATTCAGGAGGCAGAGACAGGTGGATCTCTGAGTTCAAGGCCAGTGTGGTCTATAGAGTGAGTGCCAGGGCTACATAGAGAAACCCTATTTTGAAAAACCAAAATATTAAAAATTAAATAAATACCCGGCGGGCCGTGCGCAGTGCCTGAGTGCTCAGTGATCTTTCCCTGTCTAGTGGATTCTGTTGTGGCCTGTGGCCTTGGTCTTGCTGAGATGCTTCAAAGCCTTATTAAGAATGTCTGGGCCGGGCGGTGGTGGCGCACGCCTTTAATCCCAGCACTCAGGAGGCAGAGACAGGCGGACCTCTGTGAGTTCGAGGCCAGGCTGGACTACCGAGTGAGTTCCAGGAAAGGCGCAAAGCTACACAGAGAAACCCTGTCTCGGGAAAAAAAAAAAAAAAAAAAAAAAAAAAAGAATGTCTGGGTCCCCATGAAACCCTACTATACCCAGGTTTACCAGGAAATTTGGATGGGAATGGGGTTAATGAGCTACATCATTTATAAAATCAGGAAGGCTGATAAAAGAAGTAAAGCTTTGAAAGGCTCCAGTCCTGCACCTGCCCATGGCCATCATTAACTGCTCCCTGAGTCCACTCACGATGAATCCTGTCGGCTAAACTTAAGCAAGCTGTGTTAGGTGGGAACATGGAACATCGCTGTGCACTTACCTAAGTACCGTTTACAATGTGGCATTAATAAATGTATGTGAGTAGCACGAAAAAATAAATAAATAAATAAATAAAAGTGCTATTATAGTAACTTTTCTAAAATTATGTCTTAGTAATTTCTATTGCTGTGACAAAATATCATGACCAAGGCAACTTATTTTTTTTATTAAGAAATTTTTTATTCATTTTACATACCAACCACAGATCCCCATATGTTCCCTCCTTCCACCCCCAACCAAAGAAACTTATAACAGGAAGCATTTGATTGGATTTATGTTTTCAGAGGTTTAGAGTCCATGATGGTGGAGCACATGCATGATGGCAAGAACATCTGAGAGCTCACTTCTTGATCTGAAAGTAGGACGTAGAGGGAGACACACTGGGAACAGCATGAATCTTCTGAAACCTCAACACCCACCCTGAGTGACACACCTCCCCAACAAGGCCAGACTCCCTAATTCTTTCCAAACAGTTCCACCAACTGGGGTCCAAGTGTTCAAATATATGAACCTACTGGGGCCATTCTCATTCAAACCACCACATGGACATTGTGGCACACATCTATAATCTTCAACAGAGGCTGAGGCAGAAGGATCCATGTGAGTTCAGGACCAGCCTGGGCTATACACTGAGACCATTTTTCTTTTTTAAGATTTACTTATTTTATGTATATGGTGTTATATCTGCATGCCAGAAGAGGGCATCAGATCCCATTATAGATGGCTGAGAATTGAACTCAGGACCTCTGGAAGAGCTGCCAATGCTCTTAACTGCTGAGCCATCTCTCCAGTTGACCATTTTTCAAAACAACAACAGAACACCCTTCCTTGTGCTGCAAATAACATTCCAGTTACTCCCCAGCCCATTGACCTCTTGCACTGTAATCAACCTGCTCTTTTTAAAAAAGTGACTGGGTGTGGGGTGAGCTAGAAAGATGGCTCAGAGGTTAAGGAAACTAGCTGCTCTTGTAGAGGACCAAAGTTCAATTCCCAGCACCCACATGGCAGCTCACAGCTATGTAGCTGCAGTTCCAGGAGATCTGATGCCCTCTTTGGACTTTCGTGGGCCTCAGACACAAATGTGCATGTACATACTTCAGACAAAACATACACATAAAATAAAATAAGTACTTCTTTGAAAGTACTATATACAGTTTTTTGGAATATTTTTATTTGGTTTTTTTTTTGTTGGGGGGGAGGTGTTGAACAAGGTCTCATTATGTACCCTTGGCTGTCCTGGAGATCACTATATAGAATAGGCTGGCCCTGAATTCATAGAGATCTGCCTGCTGGGATTGAAGGTACACACCACCATGCCTGGTGGAATATTTTAAACATATTGTTAAAGAATGGTCTTTTGTATCCCAGGCAACCTTCAAACTCTCTGTACAGTCCAGGATGACTGAATTTCTGATCTCCTGCCTCCATCTCCCAGATGCTGGGATTACAGGTGTGCACATCCACGCCTTGTTTATGTGGTACTGGGAATCAAACCCAGGGCTCTATGCATGCTAGGGAAGCATTTTCTTTGTTTGTTTTTCAAGACAAGGAGCTCTCTGCACAGTCCTGGCTGTCCTGGAACTTGCTCTGCAGATCAGGCTGGCCTCAAACTCAGAGATCTCCCTGCCTCTGCCTCCCAAGTCCTAGGAGTTAGGATTAAAGGCATGTGCCACTATGACAGGCCGAGTGTCACTTTCTCTGTCTCTCGGTCTCTCTCTCTCTCTGTTTTTTGTTTTTTGTTTGTTTGTTTTTGAGACAAGGTTTCTCTGTGTAACCCTGGCTGTCCTGGAACTTGCTTTGTAGACCAGGCTGGCCTCGACTCACAGAGATCCACCTGCCTCTGCCTCCCGAGTGCTGGGATCAAAGGCATGTGCCACCACCATCCAGCAATGTGTGTGTTATTTTTTGTGTGTGTGTGTGTGTTATTTTTTAAGGTTGGGTCTTACCCTGTAGTTCAAGCTGACCCAAAACTCACTATGTAGCCCAGGCTAGCCTACCATGTGTGGCAATCCTATTGTCTTTGCATCTAAGATGTTGAGATTTCTGGCATGAACCTCCACACTCAGCTATTGCCTTTACATAAAAGTTAATGATAGTGGCCTGTGGTGGTTTAAATGATAAATGTCGCTCATAGGCCTGGGCATTTGAACACTTGGTCACCAGTCCGAGGTGTTCTTGGGGGAGGTTTAGGAAGTGTGGCCTGCCAGAGGAAGGATGTCCCTGGTGGCTTTGAGAGAACCTAGCCTCACCCTACTTCCAGTTGGCTCTGTCTGCTTCTTATTTGTGCTTGGAGATGTGAGCTCTCAGTTTCCTGACCCTGCCTCCATGTCTGCTGCTTGCTGCTGGACCTCCATGCTGTGAGGGACTCTTACTCCCCTGAATCCATATGTCAAGTAAACCCTTCCGTCTAGAAGTTGCATCTGGTTATGGTGTTTCATCACAGTGTCAGAAAAGTACTTAACACATGGCCTTCTCTTGAAAAATATTGCATTATTTCCCCCATCATTTATTCTAAAAATATAGTTGGACCTGGTGGCACATGCCTATCATCCAGGCACTTGGGAGGAGAAAGGCTGGTCTTAGTTATTTAGCAAGTTCAAAACTTCAAGATTAGCTTGAGCTAAAAACAAACACACACACACACACACACACACACACACACACACACACACACACACACTAAACCAAGGATAGAGACCAGCGGATTTCTGGGGCTCTATGGCTAGCTAGTGTTGTGGGATGTTTGTACACTGTAAAAATATATTGCTGTGGTTGGTGTAATAAAAAGCTGAACGGCCATTAGCTAGGCAGAGGTAAAGGTGGGACTTCAGGACAGAGAGAACTCTGGGAAGGAGAAAGGCAGAGTTGCCAGGCAGACATGGAGGAAGCAGCATGAACAGTATGAAGAGATGAACTAACAAGCCGCTTGGTGGAATGTAGATTAATATGAATGGATTAATTTAAGTTATAAGAGCGAGTAGGACAAGCCCAAGCTAAGGCCGAGCTTTCATAATTAATAGTAGGTCTCTGTGTCATTATTTGGGAGCTGGCAGTACAGAGAAAGACTCACCACAGACATCTTCCTCTGCCAGTCTTTTATCCTCTTTGTCTTCCTTTGTCATTGGGCTTGACAAGTGCCCATGCTGCCTGTTCATACAGAATCTCTCCATCCCCCATCTTCTTCTTCTTTTTTTTTTTTTTTTTTTTTTTTGGTTTTTTGAGACAGGGTTTCTCTGTGTAGATTTGTGCCTTTCTTGGAACTCACTCTGTAGTCCAGGCTGGCCTCGAACTCACAGAGTTCTGCCTGTCTCTGCCTCCTGAGTGCTGGGATTAAAGTTGTGTGCCACCACCGCCCGGCTTTCCATCCCCCACTTAAAAACAAATAAACAGACTCAGAGAAGCCCATTGCATGATGCCATGTGCAGGCATCTATGATGTTGGCACATTGGTGGGTTCCAGTCCATTACCAAATTCTGTAAATATTAGCCCTAACTAGTAAAAAGAGAAATCCATTGAGTCTATTTAATGAGCAAAGGAATTTATTTGGGGGTTAACTCACAACCACACGAAATTTATAGTAGGATCCGGGAAAGCTGAGCTTTGTCCAACACTGATCTGCCTGGTCCAAGATCTCAGCATCCAAACCATGAGGGAGCCAAGAGAGAGCCACTTATTGTATTCCAGGTCTTAAGGGTTCCCAGCAGCCATGCCCCAGGGGCAGATACTTCAAGGTCATAGGCAGGTATAGCAGTCACCTGCTGCCTCACTAAGGGTGGTGCTTTAAGGTCAAAGCTGGAACAGCTACCCACCACATCTCCCCCTTTTGTCTAAATAGGAAGGTTCTAACCTAATACAAAACTATATACAATAGGAATGATTATATTGTATATAGGGGAATATTGTCCAGGGGAAATAAAGGGTAACGACCTTAACAAGATGCAAGAACAACATCAAACAAGAGACGCATACTAAAATCCAGAGATGTCCAGAACATAAGTGAATGGCATGTTACAGAGATCACTCCAATAGCTGTCCTATCTTGAAGAATCTAGTACTTAATACATTCTAGCTAAGATATGAGAAGATTGTAACTATTAGTCTTCAACCCCATCAAAGACCTGAGAAAATGGGAAAATGCATGCAAGCAATTTTCAAAAATCTTTCAAGTATAGACAGAGAAATCTGGCTGCCTGGACAGTCACCTAAAATTTCTCAGCATTGTTGGAGCACCCAATTTGGCTACAGGCCTAGACTATCTAACAGACCATTTTCAGAAGCAGGAATTGCCAGGCAGTGGTGGCAAACGCCTTTAATCCCAGCACTTGGGAGGCAGAGCCAGGCGGATCTCTGTGAGTCTGAGGCCAACCTGGTCTACAAAGTCGCAAAACTACACAGAGAAACCCTGTCTCGAACAAAATCAAAAACAGAAGTAGGAATTTTGAAAGACCATCTTACCCTGTCTTGGCAGGGTTCAGTAGTTGCTTTTCCTTGTGTCCTGCTTGTCCAGAAAGAACAGCATTCATACTGTCAGCAGTTGAGGCAAGGGCAGTTCTTTGCCCAGCAGGCCATTTTGCATCAAGAAGAAGACAAACTTCCAAGTGGAAATGTCTTAGAAGCTCAACATTCTCTCGGGATCAGACCTGTGCTGCCAGGAGCAATTGTGTCTCACATCAATAGAATTCTAAGTTATTTAAATGCCATATTCTCTAGGTCTATGAAGTGTTTGAAGATTACCTACCCATCTGACCTATGTATCTGTACATCTGAACAATCTAACTAATGTAACTATAGAAATGACAAGCGTGGGTGACTGAATCTGTAAGTCTTATCTACCTAAGTAACCTAAGGACTAAGGCTTCATATAAACAAGATAAACAGTCTGTAAACAGATGTACAGTATAAGGACAATGACCTCAAAATTGTGACAGTTCACAAAATATCTTAAACAGAGGTAGAAATGTATAGTGCAATATGCAATATGATAAAAATCCTAAATATGTATCAATGTATAAAATATCCTAAACAGAGGTAGAACATACAATATGACAAATATAATTGTACATTTGTATTAATATACAAAATATTTCAAATATTAGAAATATATGTACAATACAACAAATATAGTTTTGTATTTGTATCAATATACAAATTATCTTAAATAGGAATATAAAAATAGTTTAAGCCAGGTGGTGGCGGCGGCGGCGGCGGCGGCGGCGGCGGCGGCGGCGGCGGCGGCGGTGCACGCCTTTAATCCCAGCACTCGGGAGGCAGAGGCAGTTGGATCTCTGTGAGTTCGAGGCCAGCCTAGTCTAAGGGTGATATTTTACTGAATTAGTTTACTAGTAGATACAATAATCTACCTTAATATTTTATACCTATCCATTCCTCTTTTCTTTTTTTTAAGGAGAATATTGAGTCTGATTTTTATTGTTCCATCCCCAATCCTGTAACTATTATGCATAACCTGGAGAAAAATGAAATCTTGCCAGGTGGTGGTGGCGCACGCCTTTAATCCCAGCACTCAGGAGGCAGAGACAGGCGGATCTCTGTGAGTTCGAGGCCAGCCTGGGCTACCAAGTGAGTTCCAGGAAAGGCGCAAAGCTACACAGAGAAACCCTGTCTTGGAAAACCAAAAGAAAAAAAAAAGAAATCTTTGGGAGAGGGGTGTTGTTTTTTTTAGAATTGCTTCCTGCCGTTTAGGGGGCAACAGTATCTCTGTGGGGGCCTGTGAGAAAGTTCAGATAATTAGGTCTCCATAGGGCTAGCTGTAGATTCTGTAGCCAGTCTCAGAGTAATGGGTAAGGTTGTCTGAGATTCTGGCTAGAAGTGTAGCATGATGGACCATCTTGTCTTGGAACTGTCCTGGAGAGTTTCAGTCCAAAGTTGATCACTGAGTAATGTTCATGGGTACCATGGCATCATTTGGGACTGGGTAGAGTCATTGTTATGGGGCCTCATCTTCCTTTTGGAGCCTTCAGAGATTGTTATTGGAAAGACTTTTTTTTACTGTGGAAAACTTGAATATTTTTAATATCAAAATGAAAAGTTTGGATTTATTCTGGATAGAGAAAAGATTCTCTGAAAGCAAGGACGAGCATGGGAAAAAACAGAATCATAATGACAATGGTCCCTCGATTATTGGTTTTTCTTTTGTCCCATACCGGGTGGCTTTTCTGATATGAGACAGAATCTCTTAATTTTTTTTTTCTTTTAGCAACATGCTTGGGTTTAGAGAAGGAGAGAGTCATATTCCAACTCCAAAACCAGTTTGATTTATAATTGAATTGGGACTGTAACTTTTCTAGAGTTAAAGAGATACAGACATTAGGCAGTGAGATATCACCTTGTATAGATTGGTACCAATAGGTTCTCTACTTCTGCTGTAGATGTCTGGGTATCCAAGGCCTTATGATTTCTGGAAGATGGGTATTTTTCGAGACAGGGTTTCTCTGTGTAGCTTTGCGCCTTTCCTGGGACTCACTTGGTAGCCCAGGCTGGCCTCGAACTCACAGAGATCCACCTGGCTCTGCCTCCCGAGTGCTGGGATTAAAGGCGTGCGCCACCACCGCCCGGCTTGTTTTGTTTTTTGAGACAGGGTCACTGTATAGCTCTGGCTGTCCTGGAACTCACTCTGTATACCAGGCTGGCCTCAAACTCACAGAGATCTACCTGCCTCTGCCTCCCAAGTGCTAGGATTAAAGACATGCACCACCATTGCCCAGCATGGTATTTTTAAACTCTTTTTTTTGAGACAGAGTTTCTCTGTGTAACAGCCCTGGTTGTCCTGGAACTCACTTTTTAGACTAGGCTGACCTCAAACTCACAGAGATCCGCCTGGCTCTGCCTCCCAAGCTCTGAGATTAAAGGCATGCACCACCACTGCCCAGCTAAATATTTTATTTTGCTAAAAAAGCCGGGTGGGTGGTAGTGCATATGCACTTGGGAGACAGAAGTAGGCGGATCCCTGTGAGTTCAAGGCCTTCCTGGTCTACAGAATGAGTTCCAAGACAGCCAGGGCTGTTTTGCAGATGAACCTTGTCTCAAAAAAAAAAAAAAAAAAAAAAAAAAAAAGAAAAAACCAAAAAACCAAAACAAAAAAAGAAAGCAGATTAAGACAGGCAGCTCACAACTGCCTGTAACACCAACTCCAGGGAACCTGATCCTTTCCTAGACTCTGCAGTCACCTGCATTCACATGCATACGCACACACACACACATACACATAAAAATAAAATAAATATCTTAAAAAGAGAAGTTCAAGGTCATTTTCGGCTATGTAGCAAGTTTGAAGCCAACCTAAGCTATGTTGGTATTAAATATGGCGCTTTTACCGTGTGAAGGTCACAAGGCACAAGGCACGACAAAACCCAGTATCAGAGCTTTATTAGGAAGAGGCAGTGGGACAGAAGAGAACGTGGCCAGGCCTGTGGAAGGGACACGTGAGGAGGAGGGTGAGAAGGGGGAGGAGAGAGCAGAAGGGAGGGGAGGAATCTGTGACCGGCTTTTTTAAGGATTTCCCTGCACATTCGCATGTGGGCTTATGGAGCTCCACCATACATGCACTGATTGCACGACTGTGGGCTTATGGAGCTCCACCATACATGCACTGATTGCACGACTGTGGGCTTATGGAGCTCCACCATACATGCACTGATGGCATGACTGTGGGCTTATGGAGCTCCACCATACATGCACTGATTGCACGACTGTGGGCTTATGGAGCTCCACCATACATGCACTGATGGCATGACTGTGGGCTTATGGAGCTCCACCATACATGCACTGATTGCACGACTGTGCTGCATGAATTTGCGCAATCACGCGGCACACTGATGACGTAAGACATAAGACCCCTTGCTTAACTACTGAACTGTGAATTTGTGGCCATGTAGCTGGAGTGGCGGCAGAACCTTAACATTGCAGAATTTTTGCTTATTATAAAAAAGCAGGTGAATAGGAATAGGGGCGTCGTTTCTCCCCAAAAAACTGCTTCCAGCTGGCTTGGTGGGTGTTGGTTGACTCTTCTCAGGGGTAGGGAAGGGGGCTTCTGACATAGACAGGTGTCTTGGGATGGCGGGCTGTTGTCTGCTGCCTTGGAGCTGTCTTTCTTGGCTTGGCACGCTGGCTGCTTGTGTCTGAGAGAGTACTGGTGAGACAGACAAAAGCTTAGAAGAAAGGATTATTATTATTGTTTTTATTTTTTTCTTTGGGGGGTTCCCAGGATGAGAGAGGGGGGGTTCCAAGACCAGGAAAGTTTGGCTTGCACCGATCTGAAGCAGATCCAACCTGTCAAGATGGATTTAAGCTGTTTCCAGAGCTTGCTGACTTGTCCAGGTGGATTCTTTGGAGCTCAGAAAAATTTTGAACATATTAAGAAGCAGCCATTGAGAAAATTAAAGTCTTGGGCTGGTGACCATGACATGACATTGTACTGTTTAGTACTCTGCTTATATTGGTTAGTGTTAGTGAGAGAGAGGGAAAGAGAGATTGGAACATGTTTTTAATTTTTACCTGAGATAAGCTTTATCAGAGACAGATTATTTTAAGGCACCTGTTTCCAGTTTAGCATCCAGGAGACACAGGTGATCAATTATTGAGAGCCTTTAACAGTAATAGATTGTTATATTAAAGTCTGTTTTTGCAGAGCCCAGACACTTTTGGGTCTGGGGGTGTAAATACCTTTGGACTGTTACTGCTCCTTTACCACCTGGGTATACCTGATGGTCCTTGGACTCCAGCTCTATGGTGATCCTGTAACAATTAGCTGAGTAGTTAATTAGAAGAGAGAACCAGGAAGAGAAAAACTTGTGGGGTGAAACCTCATTCTTCTGGAATTGATGACAAGGCAGTGGATCCTGATGTCCTCTGGAACTTGAGAGAGAGCAGGGCCCTGTCTGTGTCAATGTGCATGAGGAGGAGACGCTTATTATTATTTAAAAACCAACATTGGTGCTGTGACAAAACAGGCTTTCCCAGTGCTCTGCGTCCAGAACCCTGTATGGAGGTTTCTTGGACCCATGACTGCCCGCTCTGCTTTTCCCATTTGCCCAGCCACTGGGACTGCGCCTCACAACACACCGGCTACATGAGACCTGGCTCAAAAATAAAAATAAGTAAAGGAAGGAAGGAAGGAAGGAAGGAAGGAAGGAAGGAAGGAAGGAAGGAAGGAAAGAAATAGGGCTGGTGAGACGGCTCAGTGCATCAAAGTGCTTACTGTGTGAACAGCTGGATGACTGAGCTCAGTCCTCGGAGCCATGTAAAGCTGTCCCCAGTGCTGCACAGCTGCAATCCCAGCACTGTTATCAGCGATGTGGCATCAGAGAGACAGGAGAATGGCCCAGATCACAGGCCAGCTAGCTGGGAGTACACAGTGCCGTAGAAACAGCAGTGAGAGAGACTGTTTCAGTAACGAGGGAGGAGAGCTGTCCTCTGACCTCCACACATCTGCTGTGGCATGTGCTCGCCTGCACTGACACACAGGATCATACACAGAAATCAACAGGTACAAGGCCCAAGATTCAGTCAGTTATTGATCAGTGGTAGAGTGTTTGCCCCGTAAATGTAAGGCCTTGGTTCCATCCCCAGCACACAGACAGACAGACAGACACACACACACAAAATATCGCATAAAAGGACAATCATTATTTCGAGGACAATCATTATTTTGAGACAACTAAAGTCAAAAATGATGGTAGGAGTCGGTAGTTACATCTGGAGAATGGAGAAAAACTTTTTTTCCATTTATTTGTCTTTCTGAGCTGTTTATTAAAAAGAAAAACAAAACAAAACAAACCATAAAACCCTAGTCTTCTATAACTTTAAGTTATTTAAAAATGTTTTATAAAGAACTGAATAAATGAAAGCGCTCTCTTTTTCGATGGCATGTTGTTTAGATGGCAATCTGAGTCTCGACTCCCGTGTGAAGTTAGGTCTGCAGGTTTCTTGTATCAGGAAGAAGCTGAATCAGGGGAGGGTCACATGACAATAAACATGCCTCAAGAATCATAACGTGCAGTGTAGGCCAGGCTGCATAAATTTGCCTTAACAATCACAGTAGCAGAGCCGATACCAGAGCAAATTCAGACACACCCAGACACAGGGCCCGGGGCCACGGGGTCAGAGGTAGCCATCTGCCAACTCTGTCCACTGGCTGAGATTACCCTTGGTGGTGCCTCACTCTGGGCAGGAATCCTACTCCTGCAAGAACCAGAATTGTCTGGCCACAGCTGCTCAGGCCTGCAGTGGACCATTTAGTTCCAAGAAGATGGGCTGCTGAGGGGACTGAGGTGAGTGACTTTAGTCACATTCTAGAGCTATCCATGAAGACAGGTGGGAGCCCCACACCCCCTCAGGACTCACAGGCTCCTTCCTCCTCTTCTCAAGGCCTGGCAGCCTCTTGACCTTTGCTTGTCTGAGGTTTACGTTTCTGTGGGCCTCAGCAGCTGCAGAAAGGAGGCTGGGATATGGTTGCCACTGGCTGGCAGAGGGAAGCCAGGAGACTCATTCCCGGCACTAAACAAAGCCCAATTGATCTTTGACCCCTGCCCCTCCCAAGAGCTTTGGCCCTCTTCCATCTCTTTTCTTCCTTGTGGGCCTCTCCCTGCATTCTCTGTCCCCTCACTTTCCTCTGTGCCCTGGCCTGCACTGGCAGTTTCCCCCAGCTCCTGGCCCAGTCCAGTCTGTCCATGCTGTCCTCAAGTCCTGCTTCCTGTACATCTCCCAACCCTGACAGAGACAACCCAGACAAGAAGGTCCACTGGGCTTCTGAGAAGAGAAGAAGAACATCATCCACAGACTCAGAATCAAAGACTCACTTGGACATTTCTAAGTTGCCCAGGTCCCGGAGACCCAGCCGGCTAACGGTGAAGTATGACCGAAGTCATCTGCAGCGCTGGCTGGAGATGGAGCAGTGGGTAGATGCTCAGGTCCAGGAGCTATTCCAGGTGGGTAGCTTGAGGTAGAGGCTGCCGGAGATTGTGGACCTGGGGTCAGGTCCTGAGATCCAGCGAGCTTTCTTAGAGACTTCCAGGGGAGCTGGGGGGCTGATGTGAGATGCTGTCATGGAGCATGCTTTCTTCAGATGGAAGAAAAGTCTTTAACCCCTTTGTGCTACAGAAAAGGCCTTTTAACACTGCCTGGACTCAGTTTCTGAGCTATACAACGGGCTATCCATGTCTGATCTGTCTCTCTGCTAAGACTCTGCGATTCAATTGACGGTTAAAGAGTAAATGCTTGGCCAGACTACTACACATCTTCTATACATCTATGCATAGAGCTACATTGTCCGGTACTGTCCCTATCAATACTGTGGCTACTAGCTTTAAATGAATTAAGATGAGATGAAATTTTAAATTTAGGTCCCAAGTCCCATAGATATGGTTGAGGTGCTGACTGTCTCATGTACCAGCACAGTTGTGGACCTGCTCCACTATCTCAGAACGGGCAATGCAGAACTAGACAGAACAGGCAGGGAAATCACTGGTGCCATGACCCCACTGGCTTTGACATGTGCCTCTGACTGCCTTCCTTCAGCCTCAGCCTGGGAAAGGATGGGTCTTGTCCTTGGTCACAGAAGGGAGTACTTTGACTTAGACCCCATCAACTCTGATCCCAGAGTGGTAGCAACTGATTCATCAAGAACAACATTTTGACCTCTTAACAGTTCTTAACCACAGTGCAAGCCCAGGCATGCATTATTTGATTTAACCCTCCCACCACTCCATCAGGTAGGTGCTGTCTTACAGCTGAGAGAAGAGACTTAGGGCTGGAGTGCTCAGCTGGTCGAGTGTGTGCATGAAGCCCTGGCTTTGACCCCTGGCATTGCGTTCATGGTTCATGGGGGCACATTCCTAGGGGAGGCAGAAGCCGGAGGGTCAAGAGTTCACAGGTATCCTCGGCTACCTAGTGAATTCAAGGCCACCTTGGATCCACAAGTGACTTGTTCAAAGTCATACAGCTAAGAAGCCATGGGACTAGAAGTACAGATTGACCCCCTGAGAGTTTGGGCATTGATTTGAACAGCCAGTGAGAATTTAAATCTATTAAAGTAGGTTCAAGCATTGAGCAGTTATAAGCCCCATGGTGGGTTCTAGGAGATTAACCCACAGGACCAGTGCTCTTTGTTCACAGGAGTGTTTGTTAGCCTGCCTGTCTCCCTCCCTCCCTTCACTTCCTCCCTCCCTCCCTCCCTCCTTTCCTTCCTCCCTTCCTCCTTACTCCGCTCCCTTCTTTGGGTCCTGTGTTAGGGCCTGTGATTCTTGCAAGCGAGGAGGCTGTCCTGCTATGGGAATAGGAAAGGATGGGCAGATGGGTCTGGTCAGTCTTAACTGTATCCTGTGGCCGGTTAGCACACATTTGCTCTCGTCTGCTGAAGCATCCTAAGCCTACTTGTAGAGGGTAGAGAGATGCCCCGAGCTGGGAGCTAGAGGGGAGGACTTTCTTGGTCCCTATGTGTTGTGGTTTTGCAGGGCACCTCCCGCCACCCCCACTTTACTGCTTCCGGCCCCTCCCCACTGGCTACAGTTCCATTTCCAAGGTTTCTTGTGCACGTGCATGAAAAGTCTCATATTTCAGACACCTCAGGGCAAGTCCTGCCGGGCAACAGAGAAAAGCAGCAGCTAGAGAACCTTGTTTTACAAGGTGAAGATGGAGGAGGGGAGAGTGCATAGTCATGTACCCATAATACTGGAAAACAAGGCCTGTGGGAGGACCGCTCCCAGGGAATGACTGGCATAAAATGCCTGGCCTGTAGTTTCCATGGCAATTGTCCAAAGGTGCCAGCAGGAAGCAGCTAAGTGCCTGGGAAGCTCCTGGTGGCTGGGCATCTTAGACAGAGGTCAAGGTAAGTCTGAACTTGCTCAGCTTCGGTTCTACCTTCGTAGTGCCCTCCACCTCCATGGCTCTGGCCTGCCTACCCTGTCCTGCTGCACCGTTGGGAATGGTTACAGGGATGTGCCACTTGTTTAGTTTGATGACACTCAGAGGACATCCTCAGAGGACCAGTGTTCCCTTGGGTGTGTAGCTTGGCCTGGGGTCTGTGGGGAACTAAGTCTGGGATGCACACAGTCTGGGGGCCCAGAAGCTTCTGTTCTCTAGAAGTAACCTGAGGATTTGGCTCCTAGGCAGGGACGTAATCGGCTGTACATTTAAGGAGATCCCTGTTTAACAACCGGCTCATACACTATTTCTACCCCTTAGGTCTTCACTTCACATCATGCTCCTTAAAGGATTTGTCCACACTCACTACTTTTACTGACTTTTCCCATTCTTACTGTGTAGCCTAAACTAGCCCCGAACTCTAGACTTCAGAGTAGCTGGCGTTACAGGCATGTGCCATCTTGCCCTGGCTCTTCCCCTGCCCTCTGAGGTTCTGATACACTCACTCACTCAGGCTGACTGATCTGCAGACCAGGCTAGATTCTACATCCCGCTCAGCATCCATCCCCTGGGTTGTCTTCTCTAGGCTTTTTTTTTTTTTTTTTCAGAATTAAATGTGGGGTTAATCCCATCCAATAAAGCTTTTACTTAAAATATTATCACTTCCAGATGCTCCACTTGACTCTTATTTTATTTTTAGTGTTTCGACACAGGATCTTATATGCAGCCGTGTTTGGTCTAGAATTCACTATGTAGCCCAGGCTGGCCTCAAACTTTCAGCAATCCTCCTGCTTCTGCTTCCTGAGTGCTGGGATTATAGACATATGCCACCGCACCCAACCATTTTATATGTTTTATAGCTCCTGAGTGCTGGATTACAGGTTTGTGTCCCCATGCCTGGTTTATGTGGTTCTTGGGGTTCAACTCAGAGCCTGTGCATACTGCCCAAGCATTCCACCACTTGAGCTACATTCCAGCCATCCTATGGCCAGTTTTTTACTTTACATTTTGAAACAGGCTTGCTAAATTCTCCAGACTGGCCTTGAACTCCTGATCCTCCTGCCTCAGCTCTTCTGAGTGCTAACATTTTTATTCTCTCCCCCCACCCCCGACAGAGTTTCTCTGTGTAGTTTTGGTGCCTGTCCTGGATCTCACTCTGTAGCCCAGGCTGGCCTCGAACTCACAGAGATCCGCCTGACTCTGCCTCCCGAGTGCTGGGATTAAAGGTGTGCGCCACTGCTGTCTGGAGCGCTAACATTTTAAAACATGTACCACATGCCTATGCTTAATTTGGATTTTATCTTCTATTTTTCTCATTTATTTTTCTCATTTCCCTATCTGGAAATTCCATCATATCTATCATTTCTGCAATCAGTGGTGTATGTATGTGAGTGAGTGAGTGAGTGAGTGAGTGTGTGTGTGTGTGTGTGTGTGTGTGTGTGTGTGTGTGTGTGTTAGTGGGAATCAAACCTAGGGCCTCTCACTTCCTATTCAAATTCTCCACCACTGAAGTTACACCTAACTTTAGGTGTAGACATTGGGTTCTGGGCATTGTGAATTGAATGTCAAGTAGCTAGATATGTTTTAAGATTTATTTTTTACTTTTAGTTGTGTCCATGTCTCTGTGTACTCTGTGTAGGTATATGCATAAAAATATTTGGTGCCCTCAGAGGCCAGGAGCATCAAATCCTCTAGAGTTAGAGTTACAGGCAGTTTTGAACTGCCCAATGTGGATGCTGGGGATTGAGTTTACCTCCTCTATAAGAGCACTATGTGCTCTTAACCTCTGAGTCATCGCCCCGGCTCAAGTAGCTGCATTTAAAAAAAAAAAAAAAATCTTTGTTCAAGTAGCGTTTGGTTTTATTCTGTTTGATGGTAAAGTTACTGGTGGGTCAGTTTGATCTGACACCTGTTTCTTTCTTTCTTTCTTTTTTTTTTTTTTTTTTTTTTCCGAGACAGGGTTTCTCTGCGTAGCTTTGCGCCTTTCCTGGAACTCACTTGGCAGCCCAGGCTGGCCTCGAACTCACAGAGATCCGCCTGGCTCTGCCTTCTGAGTGCTGGGATTAAAGGCGTGCGTCACACCGCCCGGCTCTGACACTTGTTTCTAAGCTTTGATGGGATTAGTGCAAAGTTGCCTTTAATCCAGGAAATCATTGGCCCTCCCAGAGTAGAGTGACCTTTTTGAGGTCTCTGTATGATCAACAATGACTGTTCAGCTCATTGCTCAGACTTGATTTGTGTCCAGTCCTGTGTTAGGCCTGAGAACTGCCCACCTCTGGGCCTTCAGCCGCTCACAGTTGGTTCTGAGTGTGCATCTTAGTGCTCAGCAGAGACTCAAGAGAGTCCCTTCTGCCAATCACCCTAGCTCTTTCTGCATAGCTGTCCTTACTCAGAAATTAGTGCAGTGACTTCTAGCTACCTCAGCCTTCTCCAGGTCTCATCTCTGTCACATGGCTTCAGGGACACCACTGTGCTTTGCTTGGATCCTCTGGGAAGAGATCTTGTTTCTTTTCTTTCTGGACTCACAGCCCTGAGTTCCTTATTGTGCAAATATCTGACTATATTGTTCAGGTTTTTTTCTTGTATTACGTTATATGTATGACTGTTTCTGTCTTGTGCCTGGAGAGGCCAGAAGAGGTTGTTGGATCCCTTGGAACTGAAGTTACAAACAGTTGTGAGCTGCCACGAGGGTGCTGGGAACTGAACCCAGGTCCTCTGGAAGAGCAGACAGTGCTCTTAACCACTGAGCCATCTCTCCAGCACATGCTCTGTTTTCTTGAGACAGCATCTCCTTCTGTAGCCCAGACTGGCCTGGAACTCATGATGTAGCTCAGGCTGGCTTCCTGTTTTAGCCCAAGTGTTGGGGTAACAGGTATGTACCACCATGCCTGACATTTAATTTTCTTCTTCTTCTTCTTCTTCTTCTTCTTCTTCTTCTTCTTCTTCTTCTTCTTCTTCTTATTATTATTATTATTATTATTATTAGTAGTAGTAGTAGTAGTAGTAGTAGTAGTAGTAGTAGTAGTAGTATTGTGGTGGTTTGAAAGCAAATGGCCCCCAAAGGCACTATTAGGAGTGTGGCTTCGTTGGAGTAGGCGTGGCCTTGTTGGAGGAAGTGTGTCACTGTGGGGGCGGGCTTTGAGGTCTCCTATGCTCAAGCCACTCCCAGTGTCACAGCCCACTTCCTGCTGCCTGCTGATCAAGATATAGCCAGCATCATGTCTGCCTGCACGCTGCCATGCTCCCCGCCATGATGATAATGGACTGAACCTCTGAACTGTAAGCCACCACCTCAATTAAATGTTTTTCTTTATAAGAGTTGCCATGGTCATGGTGTTTTTCACAGGAATAGAAACCCTAACCAAGACAATTGTGTGTGTGTGTGTGTGTGTGTGTGTGTGTGTGTGTGTGTGTGTGTGTGATTTGTGTCTGACTGTAGGCTCACACATGTCATCATGCACATGTAGAGATCAGAGCACAGCTCTCTGGGAGTTGGTTTTCTCCTTTCACTGTGAAGTCATCAGCCTTGGGTGGCAAGTGCCTTTATCTGCTGAGCCATCTCGTTGCCCCTCTCCCTCATGCCCGTAGACAGGGTCTCACTGTGTAGCACTGGCTAGCCTAGAATTCACTATGTAGACCAGACTGGTCTTGAACCCAGAAGGATAAGCCTGCCTCTGCCTTCTGAGTGCTGGGATCAAAGGTGTGTGCTACCAAGAATGACCAGGGCTTTTTTTTTTTTTTTTTAAGAAGAATTTTGCTGTGGAACCCTTGCTGCCCTTTACTTGCTATATAGCCCAGGCTAGCTTCAAGCTTCCACCAATTCTTCTGCCTTAGCTTCCCAAGTGCTGAGATTACAGGTGTGTGCTCTGACATTTGACTTTTGTTTGTACATTTTGTGCAATTTCCTAGTTACCTACATGATGAGAATCATCTAGTCCTGTCATCCCTGCCCCCCACCCAGCATAAGCATAAGGATTTGGTGAAGTTTGTTTTTTTATTTATTTACTTTGGAGACAGGGTCTCATTTCAGGCTTAGTAGCCAAGGATGACCTCCTGTCTCTACCTCCCGGGTGCTGGGATTACAAGTGTTCTGGGTTTATGCTGGTCCTGGGGACTGAACTGGAGCTTTGTGCATGCTAGGCAAGCCCTCTCCCGGCTGGTTTTTACTCTCTAGATCTTAGAGGATGCTTCTTTCCTTCCAGGACTCTCCCTGACCCCCGTCTTGGTGAGCATTCCTTCCCATGTACTCCTATGATCTCTCATCCAGGCATCTGTCTGTCACCATCTATTGTAACTGCTCTTTCACTTGTCTACTGGCTTTTCAAGGGCAAGATCATGTTGTCTGTCTGTCTTGCTGTTATGGCCCTAAGACTCATCGTCATCTTTGATCCACAGCATGCCTTTAATAAGTGGATATAAAGTGTGTGAGTGCTGAATGAGATGAGTTCTAGATGGAAGACATGAAGGGGGCAGGTCTAGAGCTTAGGGAAAAGGGGATAATTCGAGCAATACTGATTTGGAAAAAGTGCAGACGTCCCCAAGTGTTAGCAGTGTCACCTGTTAGTGAGAGGAGGGAGGTAGATGAGGCCCCAAGTGTTAGCAGTGTCACCTTAGTGAGGAGGAGGGAGGTAGATGAGGGTTCCTTTCCGTTTTACTACTTCATTTACCTGTTTTATTTATTTGTAATTTACAATGCCAACTTTAATGAGTATAAATTGACATAGAGTAAAATGTGCCCTTTTGCAGTGTGCATAAAAATACAGAGAGTGCATTTTTCCCTTTATAAAATGTCCCACCACCAAGGTAAGAAATATTTCCATCACCCAAGAAGTTCCCCAAATAACATTTACCTTTAACCAAATTATGTAATTATGTAGTTTAATTGCTATCATTTTTTACGTATTTTATTTAACATAACTTAAATAGTGTAATTGAATTGCTATTGTGTCTGGCCTTGTTGCTCCTGTTGTTACCAGTTTCTCTTCTGTTTTGAGACATGGTCTTGCTATGTAGCCCTGGTGGGTCTGGTCCTCTCTATATAATCCAGGCCGACCTCGTACTCACAGCAGCCCCGTCTCAGCTTTGTAAGTGCTAGGATTACACTGGTGTGCCGTCATCTGGCCTCATATCTGTTTATGCTATGACTCATTAACTGCCGATAATATGGAGGCTGTGTGAAGGCAAGATCTTTGTTCCCTGAGGTCCCCAAGCTCACAGTGTCAAGTTCACAGCAGCTGTTAGACTCATGCTTGTGGAAAGGCAGATTCCTAATGATTAAATAGTCAAATGGACAAACAGAAATTTTGAAACCACTAAAGAAAAGTACAGACGGGGCCAGTGAGGTGGGTCAGTGGTAAAGGTGCTCGCTACACAAGACTGGCTACCTGAGCTGAATCCCTGGAAGCCATGGTAGAAGGAGAGAACCAAGTCCACAAGCTGTCCTCTGACCCACATCATGTGTTCCTGCATACACACACACACACACACACACACACACACACACTTTTTTAACGATGATTATAAAATACCCAGCTAGGTATGGTGGCACACACCTCTAATCCCAGTACTCAGGAGACTGAGACAGAAGGACAGCAAATTAGGGGCCATCTTGGGCTATCAAGGACTCCTCGAACTCACAGAGATCTGCCTGCCTCTGCCTCCTGAGTGCTGGGATTAAAGGTGTGCACCACTACCACCCGGCCCTTTTGTTGATTTTTGAGACAGCTTCTCACTATACAGCTGTAGTTGGTCTGGAACTAGCTATGTAGACCACGTTGGCCTTGAACTCTCAGGGATCTGCTTGTCTCTGCCTTCTGAGTGCTGGGATTAATGGGCTGAGCCACCACACTGGGCATTTCCCCCTAAAAGACAGGGTCTTTCATTGGCCTGAAACTCACAAGTAAGCTAAGCTGGCCAGAGGCAAGCCTCATAGATCTACCTGTCTCTACCTTTCCAGGGCTGGGATTACAAGCACTCACTGCCATGCCCCATGCCTGTTTTAATTTGTACATAACATCTATTTATTTGTATGTAGCCACACATCTGAGGTGCACATTTAGAGATCATAGGACAACAACTTGTGGGAGTTAGTTCTCTGCCTCCACTGTGCCAGTCCCGAGAATCAAACCTGGGTCCTCTGAAGAGCAGCCAGTGTCCTCATCTGCTGAACCATCTCCCCAGAGCCGTTCTCCCTCCCTTCTGAGACAAGGTCTCCCTCTGAAGTCTAGGTTGCTCTGGAACTCATGATCTGCTTTCCCCCGCCTCCATACTGACATTGCAGGCACAGGGGAAGTCACTCTTCCTGAGTAACTCTTACCGCTTTTGTGTAGAACATCGTAGGTGCTGAGGAAAGCTTATTGGACAGAATAATCAATGGGCCTTTTGAGTACGCCAAGGAGGGGATCACTGTGGAAGACCACAGATGAAGGTAGACATGGGCAAGTCCTTGACAGTAACTGCTGTTCTAGCACCAGGTGGTCAGATCTCTCTGTTACTCTGAACTAGGGTCAAGAAGCTCCTTCTGAGCCCGAGATTGATCTGGAAGCTCTCATGGAACTATCCACAGAGGAGCAGAGGACTCAGTTGGAGGTAGGATGGGAGCCTGGGGCCTGCTTCCCTGGGTGTCATGAACCGACTTCCAGCAGCACCCTAACCAACCGAGCTAACTGCCAGCTGCAGAGAACCAAGTTACAGGGGAGGGATCTTGGGAGGCTGATGGGCACTTGTGGGGAAGTCGTATGTCTCAGCTCACCTGGCTCTCTTTCACCCAGGCCATTCTCCAAGACTGCCCCTGTGACAGAGAGGTAAGACATATTCTGCTTCGGCAGTGGGAGGAGGCCTACTGGGGCGGCTAGGATAAGAGGAGCATCTGAAAGGAAAGCTTGGCCCTTGCTAACTCTTTTCTTGCTCTGGGGGACATTCGAAGATGGATTAGGGAGGGCAGCTGTGAGTTCCCGCTTCATCTTACTGCTCTTTCTCCCTCAGCCTTTTATCTCTGAGCTGCTCAGTCAACTCAAGAAACTTCGGAGACTCAGCAGGCCTTCGAAATAATACTGGAGAGACCATCTGTAGCCTACAGAACTTCTGTAGCCTCAGCCCTGACCTGGATGCTGGCTGAAAGGTCTTCAATACAGACAAGGGATGCAGAAGACAAGGAGAGACACTTGTGCAGCTCAAGTGTGTGTGCAGCTACTGCTGGGCTCTCTCTGCTGGGCTCTCTGCAAGTCACTTGTGGCTGTTGCCTAATGCTTTCCTTGGCAGCCAGGATAAAAACTTTAGGAGACCAGCTAAGTGTGTGGCGTGTGGTGTGTATCTATGCTGGGGGAAGGGAGAGGGGAAGTGATATCTTGGAAGACCAGCATCCTAAGTCCCTTGGCTGTGCCCGCATCATCTATCCATCCATCTACCACTCTCACCCCACCCCCAATGCCAACAGGTGTTGGGAATTCAAAGATGGAGATCACAGCCTGGCTTTGAAGAGATTGGGATAGAGAGGCCCAGAGGCCATGTGCATAAAGCACACAGCCCCTGGCATCACCAACAAGAGGGGCCCAACTGGTAAAGATAAGTTTTGAATTTCACCGAGGAGGCAACAGGAAGTGCCTCACTGGATCTGGAGCATTCAAGGAGGTTGAGCCCTCCTCCACTCACAGTGTAGCAGGGATCTCTAGCTGGTACTCCAATCTTGGTCACCCATATCAGTCTCTGCCCTTAGTGAACGTGGAAAAGGACAAAAGCAGAGGATATGTAGAGTGAAAGGGAGTGCCAGAGGTTGCGCAAAGTTGTTGGAAGACAGATATGGGATCTCTAAGGAAGGCAAGATGGGACAGGAGCCAGGAGGTAGGTCCTTTGTGATCAAGGCAGGAAGCAGGGCATGTATATATATAGTGTTCCTACATTCATTATTTAAGTACTAGAGAGACAGATATCCAACATGGAAAGGTCTTATGGCTAAGCTGAGCTGTCCTGAGTAGAAGGCACAATTCACTAAGATGAATATTCATACTTACTTGGTATGAGACCACCAGGATGGTGGAACTGTCCTTGCTGGGAGCTTACACTTTTTCATGAATTCCACAGGAATCTGCTTCTAGCCTACTGTGTTATTAGCACCTCTCACAGGCCTCAGGCTCAGGAGCCACAAGATTCTGGATATAGATGGTGTTGGGTGCCTGGAGGTACAGGTCAGTGGAAGAGCATACGTGTAGCATGTATGAGGTGTGGGTTCCATCCCCAGTACTACCAGAAACAAATTCACAAATAAAAAGAGTCTGGAGCTAGGGCTGTAGCTCAGTGGTAGAGTCCTTGTCTAGCATGTGCAAGACCGTGGGTTCAATCCCCAGTACAGACAAACGAATCTGGGGCCAATGATTGAACAACTTATTTTTATTAGATCCACTATAGGCCAGGGCTGGGCCCTGGAACCAGGTTTCCGGGCTCCTCCTTAGGTTCAGTCTGCTCTTCTCCATCTGCCTCTCAGTTTCAGACCAGCCTCTAGGAAGAAGGCCTTTACTTCTCTTTTCCTCTGGCTCCTCTAAGAGTCATTATCTTCAATGGACTTTTTCTTCCTTACAAGGACTGTGAAGCTCAAAAGAGATGTGTTTACCATCAGTAGAGCCAGATCTGCTCTCCCAATGGATGCCGAGACTGGGCCCAGGTGGCCATGCCAGTCCACTGGCTGCCTGTGGCAATGCCACCTCAGGAGGTCATCAGGGTTTTTCCTCAGTGTTCTCGGCCAGCAGTTCGGGGGTGGTATGCAGAAGTCTGATGCTCTTTAAGATCAAAGTTATCGTGGCCCTCCCTGGGGAGCAAAGGGGTGAATGGCAGAGATCTTGGCATCCCTCAAGCCAAGATCAGTCTACCCTTAGAACGTTCTACCCGTACCCACCGGAAGCAGCGGGCACAGTAGAGGTCTCCATCGCAGCCAGCACAGCGCAGGGCAGCATCCTCATTGCAGATACAGCACCAGGGGAGCTCTTCTTCCTCAGCCTGGGGCCCAGGAAGCCGAGACTGGGTCTTCAGGAAGAGAGAGGAATGGGGGAAGTCAAGTACAGATGAGCAGTGAGCCAGGTGCAAGGCTGTGGGCTGTGTGGAGATGCCTGTGTGGGGCTTTTCTCACCTCAGTCTCTGCCCTGCTGGGTTGGGCCCGGGGTCGGGGAGCTGCTTCCACAGGGATGTTAAAGCCACTTGCCTCATCCAGGGCAGCTTCTTCAGTGAGCTGTGAAGAGAGAGGAAGAGAACTACTTCCTGCTCTAAGCCCAGGCTCCCCTCCCAGCATTTCTGGCCTAACTTCTCAGCTCTTCACCCTTTACCTCCTGCTGTACCTTCCTGGTTTCTTGAGATAGGAAATAGAGAGCCCAACTAAAATTGGAGCTGTGGAATGTCCACTCACGTGGCCCTAGAGGCCAGTGAGTAAGAGCAGACAGCTGGCACAACAGTGAGGCAGAGGCAGAGCAGGGCAACGGGGTGGGTAACAAGGCTACCTGCTTCAGGACTCTCTGGATGGCCGTCTCTTCCTCCTCCTCCTCCTCACTGTCTGGCAGGTGATAGTCCTGGAGGGTCACTTGAATGAGGGGGCAGGAACAGAGGAAGGAGTGAGGGGAGAGAGTTCACCAGATGGCTGCCCCCCTGTCTTCTAGAACTGTTGCTTCCCTGGGGGCACCTATTTCACAGCTGAGAATCAAGCTGCTTCCCTACCCCAGCCACCAGCCCTGAGCACAGAGGGCAGTAGAGAAGCATTAGCACCTCAAGAGACTGAAGGTCCCACTGCCTCTTATAGCTGCCTCAGAGTCCTCATTCCCTGCTCTGCCCTGTCATATCTCATGGCTCTGCACAGGACACGACAGATCCTTTGGCACAGGGACCCTTAGTACCTGCGTTAGCACTGGCAGGGAGAGTGTAGTTTGGGGTGGCAGCAGGCCTCGGCCAGGGGCCGGAATAAGGAGGCTGGCTTGAGCCTTTACCTCTGTCGGGGTCCTGTCCCTGAAGTACAGCCAATCTTTTGGCAAGAGCCAGGAACCGTTCCTGCCTCGTGTTCTCCTCCCGTAGCTCAACTGCCGCCTCAGCCAGCAACCTGCTCTTCTCCTTCTCCAGGGATGGGCTGGCCTGCCCCTGGGAATCTGTGTGCTGGTTCCTTGTACCTCCCTTGTTGAGGTCATTCTGGAGGGAGGCCACTGGAAGGGGTAAGACAGTTAGGAAGGCAGAAGAATTCCAGAACCCATTTCTCAACAATTTTTTAACATTATCAATTTTTTGCTCAGTACTAGGCTTATATTATAAACAAAATTACTATTTCTTCCATTTTTCCAAATATAAAGTAATTTTGGGTTTTTTTGTTATTGTGATCTTTTTTAATTAAAGATAGGGGTTTGCTATAGAGTCCAGGCTGGACTGGAACTCTCGATCTTCTTGCCTCTGCATCACATTTCCTAGGATTACAAGTGTGTACCATCATGCCTGGCAAAACCAGTAATGTTAGTTGTGTCTTTTTCAAATGCATCAACCCCCACCCACCTGGTTAATACAGGGTGGCTATCCTAGGGTTTGAGAATCAAGGCTCAGATATGGGAGGCTAAGGTTTAGCTAGTCTGTGTCTTTCAGGGCTGGAATTAACATTTTCTGGGAGCAACAGTGAGAGGTCCTGAAGGAAGCAGCAGTCTTAGATAATGGGCAAGAAGAAATCTGACCAGAGTGGACGTGGTTCTGACATGGTCACCTTTAGTTTAGAGTTTCAGAGCAGGAGCTTTAAAACCAAGTCGGCCATGACAGCGCACTCCTGTAAGGACTTCCTGTAATCAGGAAGATCAGGAGTTCATAGTCATCCAAGTTTGAGGCCAGCTATACGAGGGCTACATGAGGCCCTGTCTCATAAAATAAAACAAACAGAAGCAAAAATAGCCGGGTGGTGGCGCACGCCTTTAATCCCAGCACTTGGGAGGCAGAGGCAGGCGGATCTCTGTGAGTTCGAGGCCAGCCTGGACTACAGAGCAAGATCCAGGAAAGGCGCAAAGCTACACAGAGAAACCCTGTCTTGAAAAACCAAAAAAAAAAAAAAAAAAGCAAAACCAGCTTTACGTAGAAGGCTCATCCCTGCCAGTTAAGGGCTGTGTGCCCGTGACTAAGCTTACCAAGTCTGTTTCTTCCGTTATACATAAGAACAGTCCTCCGTCAGATCAGTGAGGGCACCCACTGAAACTGTGTCTACAATGCAGTGTATGAGTCTCAGTTCTTGGGACACATTTAAGGGGACAATTCCCTTTTAGGGGTGGGGAGCAGACAACTGCACATGCCCAGTGGCATCCCTGCCTTCCACCTACCAGATGCCAGTAGCACCTGTGAACTGTGATAACAAAAATGTCTTCAAACATTTCCAAAAGTGCCCTCGAGGTAAAAATCATCCCGAGTTGGAATACTGCTCTGGAGCCTCCATATACCACTGTCCAAGAATCCCCTGTGATGTTGGGAACACTCCATAGCATGCCCCAGGTTCATGCTGTCTGTGATGTCTGCCGCAAGCGCACGTGGGTAGCCAGTGATTGAAATGTGGCTGGCAGTAGGAGGCAACTGGAACTTAACTCTTTTCATGTAAGCCTCTTACCCATTACCGGGGTCTTCACTGCAGACAATACTGAGTACTTAGTAGGAGCCAGGCACTGACTGTGTTATTCCATTTACTCCCCATGACTTCTACCACCTTCTACCGGACAGGTTTTATCCCACGGCTTGAGTCTACAGATTAGATTTAGACGGGTGAGGGAACTCATGTAAGGTGGTGGAATTGGGATTCGCCATCTAACTGTAGAGCCGGTGCAAGAGGCTTACACTGGCTCCCCTTGGAGCAAGCACTCGGTACACAGAAGCTCTTTAGTGCTGGCCATTCTCTGACTCATATTCACCTCCCAAGAGGGTGGGCAGGAGAGGCAGGGCATGACTTTGCAGAAGCCAAGTGGACAGGTTACCTGGGCCTCTTCGTTCCCAGCTTTCATCAATAGCCACCTCAGCTGCCAGCTGTGTGAGCAGATCCTGCGTCTGCTGAGCCTGGGTCCTGGTGTCTGGTGCCTGGTGTGCCTGTGCAGAGGAGGGAACCTCAGTGGGGAATAGGAGTGTGGGGAAGGCCACACCAGAAGTCCAGAAGTCTGAGTCGGGGCTGGTTGCTGAAGAGTTTTCAAAAGCCCATGGGAAGGGATGAATTCAAGGTCCACATAGGTGAGTAGGTCTGGCAGCTCCCAACAGGACTGAGTATCCACTCTCTGCTGATGCACTCAGTCCTGCTGCTGGGCACTTGTTCTTTGGCTTGAAAGCAGGCCTAAGGCTCAGGAGGTAGGGGTGGGAGGCCTTACTAACTCCTGCAAAGCACATCATCGATCATACATGTATCTGGGCTTCTGTAGGGTGCTTGCCCTAGGAAACCCTTCTCCCCACGCCACGACGCTCACCGGTCTCACGGCGTGAGAAGGTAGCACTCTGCCCTGTAATGCTGCAAGCCGGTTCTCCATCTCCTCTGTGGAAGGGATGGAGCCCTGGACTTCACCCTTCAGTGCGGCTAGTCTCGCCTCTATCTCCGCTTGTGAGGGCACCGACTCTGCAATTGGCAAGCAGAGGGTTTGCAAGGGTCAGAGGCAGCGCAGTCCCAAGGCCTGCACTGTGCCTTTGAGGTCCCCCTGCCCACTTCAACTCACTGGGCTTGTTTTCCTGCCGGAGCCGCGCTAGGCGCTCAGCGATGGCTTGGTCTTGTGGAGTCAGGCCCTGGCTCTGGAGGGTGCTGGGCTTTTTCTTGGCTTCCAAGGCTGCCACACGCCTGGCAGGACATGAGGTAGAGACTCTTACGGCAAAGGGGAAGACTGAAGGCACCCATCCAAATCAACTGGGGCCTCTCGAGGCAATCGTCTATGGCCTCTATTTATGTGGTACTGCAGCCCCGCCCAGCTGACCAGCTGTAGGTCCGCCTGAGAGGGAAGAACTCCCAAATGCCTTTTCTGAGAACAGATTAATGAGCTGCTTTCAGAATCTAAGAGGGGAGCCAGGAGCCTGGAGGTGGGCATTCTCTTTATCCTGCACCCAGGTGATCTGGGGACCGGAGGGTCCCGCCGCTGGGGTCCTTGTCCCTTGCCGTCCCCACTTGCCCTCCTTTCAACACTTACTTCTTGTAGTTCTGAGGTGGCGACCACTTGGAGGTATTGTCAGAAGATCCTCTAGAGAGGAAATGTGGGGTGAGAAGTCCCATCATCCCACCCATCAGTGATTTCTACCCCAAAGACTTCCTAGGCAGACCTCTGGCCAGGGATCACAAGGCCACAAGGCCTGCTCAGATGCTTACTGTCATGTCTGTCTGAACCCTTGGTCACGCCCTTCTCTCACCTGGTCAGGACGGCGTGGCACTGCTTGCAGACTTTCTGTTGAGTGTTGCCAGCCCGAGGTACCAGAGCGTTGAAGCTAAGACAGCCATTACAGAAGGCCCGACCACAGTTCTTACAGCCGTACTATGAGAAACACAAAGCAGGAGGATCCATCTCTCACCCACCCCTATTGGCTCTTCTCTGGGACTCTCTAAGTAAGCACTCACAGAAAGAAGAAACTGAAGTTGTGACCAGATGTTGGAGGAAGGAAGAGGAGTGGGATCCCTAGGGTCCAGGGAGAGATAGGGGTAGAGGGCACAGCAATTCCTTGGCTTTCAGGGTCTTGTTCAAGTCAGATAAAATTTCAGGCAAAACTCACATGCTTTCTACCATTTTCAATGTCTTACCATGGGGGTGAACAATGAAGACAAACAGAGCCCTGGGAGTCAGGTCACTGGCTAGTCAACAAAAGAGAATCAGACCCAGTGCAGATGCTATGCTTTCTCTGCTCTGGCAAGATGGTGGGGGGATTGGCTCAGGAAAGGGTGGTAACAATAGCTTCAGTTATTAAGTACTTAGTGTGTACCAGGCACACAGCTTGGACCTTAAAATCCATCATCTGACCTAACGGTCATAATTTACACACATTATCATATTTGATCCTGATGCCCACCATTAGTATCTCTATTTTAACAGGGGCCAGAGAAATTACATGACTTGTTCAATTTAGGTCTTTCCGTGCATAAGACAGGGCAGCTGAAATTTGAACCCTGACTCTGAAATTCACGCTCCTGAAGTGCTCTAGTCCTGCATATCATGAATTCATCCCACTTATTTCCAACTGTCTCCCCAGAAGCTTACAAGGAAGACCTGGTAAATCTGTGTTGAGAACAAGAAGGCCTTTCCATTGCGCCCTGGGAGAAAGGAAATATTGTAATCTAACCTGGATAAAGGCAGGCTGCCTATGAGGCAGGTTTCAGAACAGAGAGTAACGGGCACCGTGTGATACACAGCGATCATAGGACATTAAAAGACCGAGATGGAGAAAAGCAGAGAATGGAGAAGCAGGAGGCAGATGCTCCACTTGGTGGTAAAAAAGAAAAAAAGAAAGTGTAGCTTTTGGAACCTGGCAGTAATACACTATCATTTACAGAGTGCTTTCAGCTCCAGCACCTCACCAAACCCCCTTAAAAATTTTATTTTAATTGCATTATTTCTTTGTGAGTGTGTGTGTGGACATGTGCATGCCATGGCACGTGTGTGGAGATCAGGGAATAACTTGCGGGAGTTCTCTCCTTCCTGGGGTTCGAACTGAGGTCATCCAGGCTCAGCGGCAAGTGCGTTTACCCGCAGAGCCATCTCAGTGGATCTCATCATACCATCATCTTAACCCAGAAAGCGAGTGGGCATTCGCCCCACTTTACAGAAATGTTAACGGAGTTACTTCGTCAAAACCACACCACTAGAAAGAAGCCGGCAAACTGGGTCTCTGGCCTGCAAGTCCCGTGCTCTTCCCTTCGCCCCGCGTCCTCCCTTGACCCTCCATCTCTCGAGGAGAACACTCGCCTCCTTCTTGAAGAGGGTGAACTTGACAGCACAGCCGTAGCACCTGCTCTCCATGGCGACTCGGCGCCACAGATCCGAAGGATAGCCTCTCACCAGCGCAGTGCAGGCCGCTCAGACCCTCAAGTCTATGCAACCCAGCTCTACACGCCCACCTGCGCCGTCCAGCCGCCGCCCTGCGCGGGGGAATTCTGACTCCGCTCACCACCCCGCGGGCGGTCGCGGAGTGTGGGTTGCTGGGAGTCGTAGTTCATTTTCCGCGGCGCGCTCCTCCATAGTCAGTCAAACCTCAACCGGATCGCGCCGATTCCCAGGGGGCTTAGCGCCGTTGGGCCGGCTCCAAGCCAGTACCCCTCCCTGTGCGCGCTCAGACTCCTGGGAATTGTAGTACCCATTCGGTCGGGGCTGGAACCATGGCGGTGACTAAAGAGCTCTTACAAATGGATCTGTACGCGCTGCTTGGCGTTGAGGAGAAGGCGGCAGACAAAGAGGTGAGAACCTGAGCGGCATGGCAGCTCTTCGGTCCTCGCGCCTGGTCCGGGCTGTCTAGGCTCCGCCCTGTACTGGACCGGCAGCGAGTACCAGCTTAATGTCTAAAAAGGGGGTCCTCCGGGCATTTCCTGACAGGCTTAAGGACCTCGTTAGGGAGGGAGGCACTGAGGACTTAGAACTGTGTGACTGCGCCACAGTGTGTGGAGGCCACTTCGAATCTGAGAGCCAGGCCTGCTTTTCTGCGCCTGCGCAGCCCCTGTTGCACGCTGTTTTACCTGTGTGTGGAGGTGTTTCGTTTCAGTTTCTAAACTAGCTGCTTTAACTTCAGGTTGACCCTGGGAGGGAAGAAAAGTCAGCTGTCTAGGCTTTTCACCCCCTCCTCCCCTGGATTTGGCGTTGAGACCTAGGACCCAGAGAGCACGGTTTTCTTTTCCGCTTTTTAAAAATATCAGATGCTCAGTGTTGTTCTCAGCGTGTGCTATTTAGCGGGTTAAACAAGAGGATCGGAAGGCTAAAGCCGGCGGTGCCGGAGTTCACTGATTTTCAGTGCTGGTCAAGGTGCCCAGGGTGAGACAGATCAAGATGGACCTGAGGTTCCTGTTACTTACTCCTGGATTGTGTTGGTAATTCTAACAGGATAGGCAGAGGAGTTCACCGGGCTGGGCATGGTGGTGCGAACCTTGGGAACTGGAGAGAGGAGAATCAGGAGTTGAAGGCCAACTTCAGCTTGTAGAGTTCAAGCGCAGCTGGGTTTACCTGAGATCCTGTCTTAAAAAAAAAAAAAAGAGGGAAGAGAGAAGGAAGGAAGGTCATCTTTGACTATAATGTTTGTTTTTTTGTTTTTTGGTTTTTCGAGACAGGGTTTTTCTGTGTAGCTTTGCGCCTTTCCTGGGACTCACTTGGTAGCCCAGGCTGGCCTCGAACTCACAGATCTCCGCCTGGCTCTGCCTCCCGAGTGCTGGGATTAAAGGCGTGCGCCACCACCGCCCGGCAACTATAATGTTTAAGGAGTTTCAAGCCAACCTGGACTCCAGAGACCATGTTTAAGAAACAAAACAAGCCGGGCGGTGGTGACACATTCCTTTAATCTCAGCACTCGGGAGGCAGAGCCAGGCGAATCTCTGTGATTTCGAGGGCAGCTTGGTCTACAGAGCGAGATCCAGGAAAGGCACCAAAACTACACAGAGAAACTCTGTCTCAAAAAAAAAAGAAGAAAAAAGAAAAACAAGCAAACAAAAACCACAAAACAAAACAAAGAGCGGAGAGAGGTTCCTTAGTGACAGAATTGTGTGGAGGACCAAAAGCTAGGTCCCCTGATTCATAGCTCAGGTCCATGCCCCTTTCATCTCGTTTTCCTGTACAGGTAATAATCCTGAGGAACACCAGCACTCCATTTTACTTCATTTAGTTTTTTTCTCTGAATTACAAAAATATGAATCCACTTGTCTATTTCCAACATCTATCTTCCAACATCCAAAATTGAACTTAACTTTTCTGCCCAAACCTGTTCCCTCCTTGGAATCCTCTATCTTTATAAATGCCACCGCCATCTGTCTACTCAAGTAGGATATTTATTTTTTTATTCTTTTACATTGCTGAGGATTAAACCTAGATTCTCTTACCTGTTAGGTGATGCTGTACCACTGAGCTATGCTCCGGCCCATCCATTCTGAGTTACTCTTGATACCTCCTGACCTGACTCTCTCCCCACTGCCCTCTTGTCCATCACTGGGTCCTAATGATCTAGCCTTCCAATGATTCTCACACTTGTTCACCATCTCTGCCTCCTCCACCGTCTGTCTAGCCCACTTCTCTGTTGCCGGTCTGTTCTACTGTAATCTGTCATGCCTCTCCAATCCATTCTCCTCACAGAAAATTAAATGATCCTAGTACTTCCTTAAAACCCTATAGGGACAGGACTGTAATCCCAGGCTAAGGGGATTTGCAGTTCAAGGCCAGGCTGGGCTACATAGGGAGACTTTGTCTCAGTAACAATAATAAAGCAATCACAGAACAGTCAATACAATTCATCACACACATCAGTGATGTTTTTTCTTCCCTTCTGTCCTTCTGTTAGTTCATTTTTGTTTGTTTGTTTTTTGGAGATAGGGTTTCTCTACACAGCCCCGGCTGTCTCAGGACTCACTATATAGACCAGGCCAGCCTTGAAGTCCACAGAGATCCACCTGCCTCTGCCTCCTGAGTGCTAGATTAAAGGCGTGCGCCACCACATCAGGTTGTTAATCCACCTTGCTTTTACTTATCCTTCAGAACTCAGTTTAGGGTTGAGAGAGAGTCTTTGCCTAGTGTGCATGAAGCCCTGGATTTAGTCCTCAGCACCACATAAACTAGGTGTTGTGGTATATATCTGTAATCTCCACATTTGGGAGGTGGAGGCAGGAAGATCAGAAGTTCAGTGTCATCCTTGGCTGTATAGCTAGTTTGAGACTAGTCTGGGTCAGAAACTGCCTTAGTTTGCTTTCTATTATTTTGAAATCCATCATGGCTGGCCAAAAGCAATCTGGGGAGGAAAGGGCTTATTTTATCTTAGTCTTCCAGGTAACATTGCATTGCTAAGGGAAATGAGGGCAGGAACTGAAGCAGAGATCATAGGAACGTCGCTTATTGGCTTACTCCTGCTGGCTTGCTCAGTTGGCTTTATTATACAACCCAAGATCACCTGCCTAGGGATGGCACCTCCCACAGTGGGCTGGGCCCTCCCACATCAATCGTCAATCAAGAAAATGACCATCAGGCTTGCCTACAGGGCAGCATAATGGAGGCATTTTCTCAGTGGAGGTTCCCTCTTCTCAGCTATCTCTAGCTTTTTTCAGGTTGACAAAAAAAACCTAACCAATACAGAGACACCATCTTAAAACAAATAAAAACAACAGGAATGGAGAAATGGCTCAGTGGTTAAGAAGGCGTTTGTAATTGGAGTTTTCCCGTCCTGATGCCCCACTCCCTGTCCTGGTAGCTGCTTCCCAATTACCACACAGAGATTTTATATTATTTGTAAATACTCGGCCAATAGCTCAGGCTTATTGCTAACTAGCTCTTACATTTTAAGTTAACTCATACTCCTTATTTATACTCTGCCACATGGTGGTACCATTATTAGCACGACACATTATCTCCTGCTCCCTCTTCGTCTTCCTGTTGACTCCTGACTCTGCCCTTCTTCCTCCCAGCATTCTTCTAGTCTGGCTCTCCTGCATAACCTTAACCTGGCTGTTGGCCAGTCAGCTTGTTTATTAAACCAATCACAGCAACAAATCTTCACGGTGTACAAAGGGATTATTCCACAGCAGCATATACTGCTCTTCCAGAGAGTATCAATGTTTGGAGGATCTATAGCCAATAGCCTCTGCAGACATCTGCATTCCTGTACATGCATACACCCATGTACACACACACACACACACACACACACACACACACACACACACACACATATATATAAAAGAACCCAACTCAGTTTAATTGGTTAAGAGGTTTTGCCTATTATGCCTCAACCCCCATGCTGGATATGAACCCAGGACCTTGCTAGGCAAGTGTTCTACTGGGCTACATCCCAGGCTTTGCATCTCTTTCATAGCAACTGGCTCCCCTCCTTTCCAGCAGTTAGTATTCATTTCTGTCATTATTGCCTCATGCCTTAATCCTTTCTCTGCATCTACCTCTGAGAAGCAGATCTGGTTGATCAGCTCACTTCAGCAGTAGTCATCAGCTGGGCAGTGGTGGTGCATACCTTGAATCCAAGCGCTTGGGAGGCAGAGGCAGGCAGACCTGAATTCAAGGCCAGCCTGGTCTACTGGTCCACAGAGCAAGTTCTAGGATAGCCAAAACTACACAAATAAATTTTGCCTCAAAACAAAAAAAATAAAAATAAAAATAAAAAACCTACACAACTTTAGCCATTCCTAACGTGTTCTCTGCCTCCTGCTTGTAGCTCTCAGTGTGAGCTCTCAGCTTGTGTTCCAGCTGCCATACATGCCTGCCGCCATGCACGCCTGCTGCCATGCTGCCACCCGTGATGGTGTCGGACTCTCATCCCTCTGGAACCATAAACCCAATCAACCCTTGCTTCTCTAAGTTGCCTTAGTCAGGGTGCTTTATCAGGTTCTCATGGAGCCAAGGCTGTTCTTGTTTGTTTGATTGATTGATTGATTGATTTTGGTTTTCAAGACAGTCCTGGCTGTCCTGGAACTCAGTTTGTAGACCAGGCTGACCTTGAACTCACGGAGATCCATTTGCCTCTGCCTCCTGAGTGCTGGGACTAAAGGTGTGCGCCACCACTACCCAGCTCCCAAGGCTGTTCTTGAACTCCTGATCTTCCTTCCACCTCCCAGGTACTGGGATTCCAGGTGTATGCCTAGCTTCTGTTTATGTTTTAAGTTGTGGTAAACATGTATAACATAACATAAAATCGAGCATTTTTCCCTTTTGAATAGAATTTTCAGTGGTATTAAGAACATTCACATTGCTGGACCACTATCACTACCATTCCGTCGGCAGAACTTCTCCATCATCCCAAATCAAACCTTGTACCAAATAAATATAACTCCCATGTTCTCCTCCCCAACCCGTGAGATCCTAGCTGCTGTCCTCCTTTCCTTTGTGACTGATTCTGTGCACCTCCAGTAACCTCTGTCATTTTATTTGTGGCTTATTTCATGTAGTATAGTGTCTCCAGGAGTAAACGTGTAGCTTGTGTCAGAATCTCCTTCCTTTCTAAGGCTGAATTCCATTGCATGTATTTGTATTCGTTAACCTGTTGATGAATATCTGGCTTGTTTTGCCTTTTCAGTACCATGTATAAGGCTGTACAGATCTGTTTGTGCTCTGTAGTCTCTGGGGATGTAGCTCAGTAGTAGAGAGCTTGATTGTGTTGCAGCCCCTGGAGTTTGACCTCCAGCACCACCACAAAACAGAAAAACGTCTTTTGGATATAAACCCAGTCCAGAGCCACTAGGCTGTATGTGGATTCTGTGTAGTCTCTTGGGATCTGTGGTGTTACCATCCCCAGCAGCAGTGCCATAACTTCCCTCCTCCTCATTGCCAACATGCTACTTTCTATTTTTCGTGTTTGGAGTGACAATGAATTGGGCCACCTATGAGGAGTTGTTGGTTTTTTTTTTTTTTTTTTCCGGGGGCAGGGGCTGTTGAGACAGGTTTTCTCTGTGTAGCCTTAGCTGTCTTTGAACTCACTCTGTAGACAGGGCTGGCCTCAAACTCACAGTGATGGTCTGCCTCTGCCTCCTGAGTGCTAGGATTAAAGGTGTGCGCCACCACCGCCTGGCTTATATATATACATATTTCATATGTATGGATATTTTGCCTGTATGTGTGTCTGTGCACCACATGCATGCAATGCTTGAGGAAGTTTTACTCATTAAACCTAGACTTTTAAATCTTAATTCGGTTTGATTTGGATTACTACATCAGCAGGGAGACTTAATTGTCGGGGTACGGGAACCTTTCAGGTGTCCAGTCACTTGGAATTGCAATTACAGATGGTTGTGATCACCTTCGGGTGCTGGGAATCAATATTAGGTCCTCTGCACGAGCAGCCTGTTTTTATTTATTTACTTATTTATTTGTTTTGTTTTTTGTTTTAAACTCACCTTAACAGACCTGTTTCAGAGACTTTTACACCTAATACTTCTGCAGAACATTCTTTGCTCTTGGCAGCTGGCCATCTAATTGACCAGTGGGAGAGGCTTTCCCTGATGAGCTGTTTCAATTAATTGTCCCACACCTTCAATGAGCCTTGTCTTTCCAGGTGTGAGACCTCACAGGTGCATGTTATGTTAATGTCATTGGCTCAGTTTTGGCCTCTCCCATCAGGGCGTAAAAAATCCTGGCAGAGACTTCCTGTTTTGTTTGCTGCAGTTTCTAGCTCCTAGAACAATGCCTAGCTCTTGACAGATGTTCAGTAAACACTTGGGGGACGATTGAAGGAGCATACACAGTTATTTTCAGGCAACGTGAAGTTAGTAGACCAAAAGTTAATGTATTTACAAGATTTTGATTCAAATGCAAACTGCCTTGCGGAAAGGTACTGGTTTACATTCCCACCAGGTAGGTAGAAGGTCGTCCATCTCTGCTTGACTCGCTGACTTTTGACAGCAGTATAGCAGGCACCCAGTGCTTTGCCAGGGCAGGCACACCCTGAACCTTCACAAAGTCGAACTTTCTTGTCCTTCCTTCTTGTGTGTTTATAGAAACACACTTGTGTTTACATTTCCTGTAAACATTACTTCCGGTGCTGGGAACCAAACCTAAGGCCTTGTACACACTAAGCATGCCCTCTTCCACTGAGCTGTCGTCTTGTAGCCTGAAAATTTTTTTTTTTTTTTTTTCGAGACAGGGTTTCTCTGTGTAGCTTTGCACCTTTCCTGGATCTCGCGCTGTAGACCAGGCTGGCCTCGAACTCACAGAGATCCACCTGCCTCTGCCTCCCGAGTGCTGGGATTAAAGGCGTGCGCCACCACCGCCCGGCGAAAATTTTTTTTTTTTTTTTTAAGATTTATTTATTTATTATGTATACAGTATTCTGCCTGCATGTATCCCTGTAGGCCAGAAGAGGGCACCAGATCTCATTACAAGTGGTCGTGAGCCACTATGTGGTTGCTGGGAATTGAACTCAGGACCTCTTGAACAGCAGCAGCCCCTGCTCTTAACCTCTGAGCCATCTCTCCAGCCCAACCTGGAAACACTTTTATTAAGTGCCTGCTGGGTGTCAAGCTGTGGCTGGTGCTGATACAAATGTGAACAGAAGTTGTCCCTGGTGAGTGGCCACTTCTGTTTTGTTTCTAGCTTCTGTTTCTTGCTTCTGGATCTCATTTTGAAATTCAGAGGCTAGTGGTAATTTTCCTAGAAACTCACATTTTCTTTTTCAAGTTTTTTTGTTTTGTTTTTTATCATGTGTATGTGTCTATTTGTTGCGCGTGCACACATGGATGCAGGTGCCCATGAAGGCCAGAGATCTCCTCCAGCAAGATTACAGGTGGTTGTGAGCCACCTGATGTGGGTGCTAGGAATTGAACTCAGGTCCTTTGCAAGATCAGTAAGTGCTCTTAACAGCTGAGCCATCTCTGGCCCCCCAAAGCTTACATTTGCTAATCAGGTGATTTCGTACAGACACATGCCATGCATAAAGTAAGTTTTTCTAACTTATATTCAGTGAGGTCAAGAGTTACTGCCTTCATAGCGGCCATGGTTTGAGGGTGGGTGGACGCCAGTGTAGAACGCCCTGCCCTGCTGTGAACTGTAAATGTGTCCCCAGTCTTTGCACTCACTTGCAGTCGTGGCTAAGGAACGGACTTTGGAGTCAGGCTGCCTGAGTATGACTTACCTCACTGGTAACTGTGAACAAATATTTAGTTCTCTGTGCGGTGGCTTCCCCACCTGCCCAGCGGAGTGATGGCAGCCACTCCTGAAGACGTTGCTGTGAATCTGGATCCGTCCAAAGCGTGCCGTGCAGCACCTGGCGTACTACCAGGTAGTTCTGTTGTTTGTGTTCTCTTGCAAGTTCTGTATTTTGTTTTTTGAAACGGTTCTTGTAATCCAGGCTGGTCTCGAATGCCTGATCCTCCTGCTTCTCCTTCCCAAATAATGGGATTGTGACTGAGCACCACCATGCCACACTGATTGCGTGTTTTAAAGTTAAATACTTATCCGTGAGGTACACACCTGTAATCCCAGCACCTGGAAGGCACAGGCAGGAAAATTGCCCACAAGTTTGGGGCTATCCTGGTGTACACAGTTCCAGGCCAACCAGGGCTACATATCAAGATCGTGCCTCCGAAAACCTAAATAAGAGCCTGCAAGATGGTTCAGCAGGTAAAGGTGTTTGCTGCCAAGCCTGATGCTTGACAGGACCTGATTGACAGGATCAGGGAAGGCTTCCTTGAAAAGGTGTTTTTGTCCAAAACCTTAGGGAAAAAAGATTATCAACATATTTGGGGCCTGGAAAGATTGCTCAGTGGTTAAGACCATTTGTTATTCTTGTGTAGGACCTGGGTTTGGTTCCCTACACTCATGGTAGCTCACAACCATCTATAACTTCAGTCCCAGGGAATCTGGTGCCCTTCTCTTGCCTCCATGGGTATCAGGCACACACATGGTACCCATGGTATAGACATAAGTGCAGGCAGAACCACCTAAAATGGGATAAACAATCCAACCCAAAACCAGAACACCAGAAACAAGTCCTCTTGATTATTTACTGTGTCATTGATCTACAGAGGCTCTGAGACATGTCCAGGACTATCCAGTGAATGGGTGTCAGCCTCAGATCAAGGCTCAGTTTCATAGTCTTCAGTCCCTGTGAGTTTTTCCTTTGGTTTTTAGCAGCCTGGCCCTTCATTTGAAACCTTTGAAGGATATGTAGCTTATTTGATCTTGGCAGGTATTACTAAATAAAGCAGCGTTCTTAAAAAGACATTCTGATCTTTAGTTATTTTATTGTGACAGAATCTCATTAGCCTAGGCTGCCCTTATGTCTGAGACTGGATTTGAACTCCTGGCCCTCCTGTTTCGTATTCTCAAGTGCTGGGATGACTGTTGTGTGCTATCATGCGCCATCAGCCAACTTCATTTGTTAGTAGGTTTTTTGTTTTTAAGATTTATTTTTATTTTTTAAATTAATTTATTTGTTATGTATAGTGTTCTGCCTGCATATATGGCTGCAGGCCAGAAGAGGGCACCAGATCTCATTACAGATGGTTGTGAGCCACCATGTGATTGCTGGGAATTGAACTCAGGACCTTTGCAAGAGCAGTCAGTGCTCTTAACCTCTGAGCCATCTCTCCAGCCCTAAGATTTATTTTTATGTGTATGAGTGCATGTTTACATGTCCATCACATGCATGTCTCTTGCCTGTAGAGACCAGAAGAGAGCACTGGATTCCCTGAAACTGGAGTTACAGAGATTTGTGAGCTTCCATGTGGGAGCTAGGACCTGAACTCTGGCCCCCTGCGAAAGCTGCCAGTGTTCTAAACTGCTGAGCAGTTTCTCTATATGCTTACTGAAAATTTATTTAAACCACACATTTTTCTTATATTATAGACTGTGATGCATCAACATTATTTCTTTTTTATTGTTGTTGTTTGTTTGTTTTTGAGATATATCTCACTGTATAGCTCTGGCTATCCTGGAACTTGCTATGTAGACAAGCCTGGCCTGGAACTCGCAGAGATCTGCTTGCCTCTGCCTCCCTAATGCTGAGGTTAAATCTGTGCTCCATCATATCCAACTCAAGATTTTTTTTTTTTAATTAAAAATCATCAGGGGCTGAAGAGATGGCCCAGCCATTAGGAGTACTGACTGTTCTCCCAGAGGTTGTGAGTTCAAGTCCCAGTACCCATGTGGCATCTTACACCTATCTATAATGGAATCCAATACCCTCTTCTGGTGTGTAGATGAAGTACCCAAATACATAAAATACATAAATAAATCAATTGTTTGTTTGTAGTCCTTGCTGTCCTGGAACTTACTCTGTAGACCAGCCTGACCTCAAACTCAGAGATCAGCCTGCCTTTGCCTCCCGAGTGCTGGGATTAAAGGCATGCACCACCACTGACTGGGTAAATAAATAAATCTTTAAAAAAGTAAAACCATCAGTTTTGAGGTCAGATGCCAGGAACGAGCTTGAAGGAGTAAGGTGAGGTAAAGTTGTGGCAGAGGCAGCCATGCCGTGCAGGACAAGGCACAGGGCTGTGCCTAGTGTTTGTTGAGGATTCGACAGGAGATGAATCTGGAAAATGTGGTGGGCTTTGACCTAAACTGGATTCTTTGGGTATCTGGGGGTCATTTGTAGATTTGGGGTGTGTCTGATGGATGGTGTCTCCAGAGAGAGCGCTTAGCTCTTCACTGGAAGACACTGGTTCTTTTCATCAAGGTCCAGGCATGGTGGGTGGTACCCAGCCTCCAGGTCCTGTGGGTCTCTATGTTTAACTCAATTCTGGCTGAAGTTCCAGAGTTTTGAAATTGCTCAGCTGCCTGCTAAAAAGCAATGATCCTTTGTGTTTGGGAGCTGCTCATTAGCATTCACAATGATGCCTCCCATTTATATGATACCAGAGAGCTTTCCCATGTCTACTTCATTTGATGTGATCTTCAAAACAAGGCTGGGAGGCAGGCAAGGACTATTAACTCTACTTTATAGATGAGAAAACCAAGTCTCAAAGGGGTTAATTGATTTGCCTGGCATAAGGCAGCTAATAAATGCAGAGCCCCTGCCCAGACCTGAATGTTCTTCTCTCTACACTCCAGGAGCAATTAGAGCAACCAGAGATGGTCTGTGGGCCCCAGAGATCCCCCCATCTCTGTATGAGTGACAGAGACTTGACTCCATGTGAGTAAAGCCACCTGACGTTACCGAGCCCAGCAGGTGTGAACTGAGCTGGTTGGCTTGAGGAAATGTTGGACACCACAGTTTCCATTTCAGCTAAGGCAGCTTTCAAAGTAATTCCCGATTGTATGGTCCCTTCCTTTACTCTTGCTGTTCTTGAGCAGTAGAGTTTGTGTGTATGCATGTGTGTTTATGTGTTTATGAAGGAAACCTGTCATGTTTATGAAGGGAGGGTATTATGATGAATTCACTGTGGGAAGGCCAAGCTCAGAGAGAGGAGTTCTACCCCCAGGAGAGGCAGAGACAAGGCAGGATGGCTCTTGATCTGGGCTTGAGGGGGACAGCAGGCAATGGTTGAGTAGGAGCAGCCAGACCGGGGTGTCTTGTGGATCTGGGGGTTGGGAATCCACAGCCTGAGGCAAGAAGGTGAGAAAGGTTTAGGATGCAAGCTTGAGACTGAGGTGCTTAGAAAAGGTAGGAAGAAAGAGCTGAGGCCCCGGAGAGGGTGGCAGGGAGAAGAAGAGAGCTCATTCAGGAAGGAGTGTTGGGAGGGCCAAAGGAAGGGAGGACTTAGAGAGTAAAGGGATGGAGAGGCCAGAGAAGATGGACTGAGGACGCCTGCTCCTGAGTGCCATAGAGGCCCGGCTTTGGGAAAGCCAGCCAGGCTGAGCACATACTCCAGTTGTTCTGGTGCAGTAAGAGATTGGCTAGCATGAGAGAGACCTTGGTGTGGGGTCCAGGCCCCCAAGAATCATCTGAAGCCCACCAGTGGGTTCCCATTTGGGGACACTGAGCTGAGGAGGCTCTTGTGGGATGTCTGCTTCTCTACTTGTGTCCCCTGGGAGTAGTCCACAGTCCCTGAGTGCCCACACAGTTGAGGGGTTCGGTATTGTTTCTGTGTGGACAAAAAGAATAATAGTGACCAATCTCAGGCAGAGGACACTGTTGCTCATTAGTTTTCTTTGTTGTTTGGTTTTTGAGACCAGGTCTTATAGCCCATGGTGGCCTCCGTATGTAGCCAAGGCCGGCCTTGAACCTTTGGTCCTTTTGCTTCAGCATTATAAATGCTGGTATCTCGAGGGTGTGCCAAAATGCCTAGTTGGTTTGTTTTATTTATTTTATTTTATTTTATTTTGTCAAGTATTATGGTGGCACATGCCTTTAATCCCAGCACTCCAGAGGCAGAGGTAAATGGATTTCTGTGAGTTCAAGGACAGCCTGTCTACACAGAAAGTTCCAGGCCAGCCAGAACTACACAGTAAGACCCTGTCTCCAAAAACAAAACAAAAGAAAACAAAACAACTTTATCTGTATATATGTATATTGATGTTTTACTTGCATGTATGTCTGTGCATCACATGCATGCATGGTGCCCACAGAGGCCAGAAGAAGGAGTCAGGTCCCCTGGAACTGGAGTTACAGACTTGTAAGCTGATATGTGGGTGCTGGGATTCGAACTTGGGTCCTATGGAAGATCAGCCAGTGCTTTTAACTACTGAACCAGTTCTCCAGTCCTTGTTTGTTTTATTTTTTGAGACAGGGTCTCATGATGTTGCTCAGATTGGCCTTGAACTCTTCCCGAGGGGAGTCTTAGATCTGTGTGCCCAGAGCCCTGTGTTGCCTTTCTGCCTGTGACATCAGGCAGTCACTAACCCCTGGTGTTCCTGCTAGCAAGGGAACGAGGAGATGTGTGCCTCCCCCGGCTTGGGGAAAAGAGTGCCTAGGCTGTGGTCACAGAGTGTTCCCATTGCTGAACTGGGCTGGTAGTGGATGGTCTGTTCATTCTGTCCCTGTTGTCACGGCCTCCCTCCCTGTGTGTCCTTGTCTGAGTGCTGCTTGTTGGCCTGGCTCTTGAGAGCTGGCTCTAATTACTTGTACCTCTTACTTACCTGGCTCCAGGTTTTACTACAAGAAAGGACAGCCGCCTTTAAAAACTAATGATCTGTTCTTTGTAGGGTACCTTTCTTTTAAGTTAATGATGGATGGCTATTTCTATTTATGGGAGCCCTCAGCCCTTGCTTTTCTGGCTGAGTCAGGAGTTCCCCTGAAGAGGTGGAACTGGAGACAGGAAGATTGTCAGAGGCCCTGTGGGGTGCCTGGGGCAAAGCACCCTGAAGCTATCCGGAGCTCCAGCTTGTGGCTACCTCCGCTGCTCTGCTGTGATTGGTGGAACCAGTTAGGGGGCTTCGGGAGGGGCTGATGCATGACAGGCAAATGTTCTGCCACTGAGCTGTATCTGGTGTTTGAGTCCTTGATGTTTGGTTGTTTGTTTTTTTCTTTTTCTTTTGAGGGGTTTCACAAAGTGACCCATCAGGCTTTGAATTTTTTGTTTTGTTTTGCTTTTTTTGACACAGGGTTTCACTATGTAGCTCTGAATCCTGGAACTCACAAAGATCTGTCTTCTGAGTGCTGAGATTAAAGGCATGAACCATGACACCCAACTATGCCTTGAATTTTTAATCCTCCTGCCTCAGCCTCTGAAGGCCACCAGGTCCAGCTTGAGTAAGCGACATTGAGAATTGAGACCACCACATGGCTTTCGAAGAGTTGTGTTTACCTGGTGACAATTTCTTCAGCTACCACCCGTGTCAGGAGGGCTGGACAGAACTGGGATCCAGTTTGTAAGAAAGCACCAAAGTCCAGGCCAACTGGTTCAAAGTCAAAACCAGCCTTCCAGCTTCAACTGAAGACAGCGCTCTGCCCAGGGCAGGCTTAGCAGCTAAATACAGTAATAACTAGTTAATCCAGAAAGACATACTTGAGCAATGGCAGTTGGTTCATGGCCACACTGGTAGATCTCAGGCTGTGTACCTCAGCTCTACTTTTTTGGTTAGAGTATTTCAGAGCTCCTAAGGGCCAGTCATAGACTTTAGGCCCATCTCCAGCAGACTGAAAGCATTCCTGCCCACCCAGAGCATTCAGATTGAGATCACCTGTATGCTGGGTCCACTCCTGGAGTTCCTGCAGGTTGTCATGTTCCTAGTCAGCTGGAGTGGCTTACTTACTCTGTCAAGGATTGGGTGAAGAGGAGGTTTGGGGGCTTGTTTGTTTGCTTGTTTGGGTTTTCAACACTATCTCACTCTGTAGCCCTGGCTGGCCTCTGCCTGCTGAGTACTGGGATCAAAGGTGTGTGCTACCACACCAGCTTTTGGTTTGTTTAGGAGACAGGGTCTCATTTGGCTCAGGCTGCCCTTGAACTTGCTCTTTGGTGTAGGGTGACCCTAAACTCTTGATCCTTCCGCTTCAGCTTCTCAGATGCCAGGATCTCAGGGATGTGCCCGCACACCATCTTTAGGTTTAGGAACTTGTGTGGAGTGTCATACTGTTTCATTTAACCCCCCAGTAGCCTAAGGGATGGGCACTTTAGAGCCCGAGTTCAAGTGAGATTTTGTGATTTGTCTAAAGTCTTGCTGTTAGTGCAAGGAAGATTCTGAATTTGAAAATACATCTGCCACAATTCTTGAACCTTCTCTTGCTGAAACATGTTGCCTCTTAGAGTAGTGTGGCAAGAAGGCCTTATTTAAGTTTTTTTCTTTTATTACTTAAACTCATTGTAGAAAGTAAATACCAACTATAACCCTTTTTCATGAATATTTTTATATTTTTATCTGGTAGGGGTAAAGGAATGAATGGGCTGGGAGTCATTAGTGTTTCACTGGAGTAGATTTTGTGTATGTGTGATCCTGGGGATTGAACTCAAGGCCTTGCCCATGCTAGGTGAGCATTCTGCCACTAAGTTAGCTCTCCAGCTAGAATAGGTTTTGTCAAGTAAAGTAATTGTATGGTTTTTGCTGATGAATCTTCAGTATATATAACTCTATATATACTGTATAAAGTCCTCATTATACCCATTTCTTCATTTGTTACATGAGGGTAATAATATCTACAGTAGGGATTTGTTGTTGCTGTCCATGGTGTTTTTTTTTTGTTTTTTTTTTTTTTGTTTTTTTTGGTTTTTCAAGACAGGGTTTCTCCATGTAGCTTTTGGAGCCTGTCCTAGAACTCACTCTGTAGACCAGGCTGGCCTTGAACTTACAGAGATTCACCTGCCTCTGCCTCCCGAGTGCTGAGATTAAAGACATGCGCCACTACCGCTGGCGTCCATGGTGATTCTTAATTGTTGAAATTTTTCTTAATGTTCAAAATTTTTTAATTTTATTTTAGCCTGGTGGCGGTAGCACATGCCTTTAATTTCATCACTTGAGAGGCAGAAGCAGGTGGATCTCTGAGTTCAAGGCCAGCCTAGTCTACAAAGTGAGTTCTAGGACAGGCTCCAAAAGCTACACAGAGAAACCCTGTCTTGAAAAACCAAAAAAAAAAAGATAATAATAAAATTATTTTAAGTGTATGGGTGTTTTGTTTTGCCCGCATATATGTCTGTGTGCCACATCTGTGTCTGATGATCTCTGAGGCCAGGAGAATGCCTGGAATGTGTGCTGGGTATCGAACCACAGCCCTCTGGAGGAAGAGCAAGTGCTCTTAGCTGCTGAGCCATCTCTCCAGCCCCAGTTGCTGATTTCTTGAGAGAATTCCTTGGCCTATATATTCATGTTTCATAGTCTAGGAACATAGATTAGTTATAAACATCTATGGTGCTGAATCCAAAAAAGTTCTTTTTTTTTTTTCTTTTGGTTTTTTTGAAACAGGGTTTCTCTGTGTAACTTTGTGCCTTTCCTGGAACTCACTCTGTAGCCCAGGCTGGCCTCGAACTCACAGAGATCCACCTGGCTCTGCCTCCCGAGTGCTGGGATTAAAGGCGTGCGCCACCACTGCCTGGCTCCAAAAAAGTTCTTTACAGTCCAAAAATCACTCTGTACTCTGGAAGGTACTGGCATTCATCCCTCATCACCTCAAAACTTTTTCATGGACATAATTTCTGTAGAACTCTAGCTTCATTTCCCTTCTTGGTATACCCATACCAAACTCTACCCTGGCATCCTTCCAGCTGGTGGAGAATGGGTGGCATTTCAGCAGCACACAGGTGCACACGTGTCTTCCAAGGGGTCCTTTGGGACTAAAGGGGTGGACTCATGTAAAGCACTGAAAAGGCCTGTCTGTAAGCACTAACTGCTACTTTGTTTTGTTTTTGTTTGTTCGAGACAGGGTTTCTCTGTAACAGCCCTGGCTGTCCTGAAACTCACACTGTAGACCAGAATTCACAATGATCCACCTGCCTCTGCCTCCCGAGTGCTGGGATTAGAGGTGTGCACTACCACCATCCAGCTAGTTGTTGTTTTTATTCTTTGGGAATTTAAACAGTTTTTACTTTCTGTTATGAATAATGATATAAATTAACAGCAGCGTTTAGAGATATTGTATGACTTTCTAGATTCTAGAGTCTAAGGGGGCTGAAGAGATGTCTCAGCAGTTAAGAGCATGTACCAGTCTTTCAGGGGGCCCGGATTCAAGTCTCAGCACTCATGTTAGGTGGTTCACAGCTGTCTGTAACTCCTCCAACTGTGTCTGTAGGGGGAGAAGGGCAGTCCTGACGTACACACACACACAAATAATTTTAAAAATCTTAGACTCTTAGAAGAGGTCTTGTTTGCCAGATGTGGTGACACATACTTATAATCCTAATACTTGGATCCCAACTCCAGATACATGGTAAGCTTCACGGCATCCTGAGCTATATTGTGAGACCCTGTCTCAAGAAATAAACAAGGGGCTGGAGATGGCTCAGCGGTTAAGAATGTGTACCGCTTTTCAGAACACCTGTCATTCAGTTTCCAGCACCCACAGGCAATTCCAGCTCTAGATGAACACAGTGTCTCTGGCTTCTGCTGGTTTGGGCACTCTAGCACACACACACACACACACACACACACACACACACACACACACACACACCCCTACCTACACACACTTTGAAAAATAAAAAGAAATGCCAGCTATGGTGGTGCACACCTTTAATCCCAGCATTCAGGAGGCAGAGGCAGGCAGATCTCTGAGTTTGAGGACAGCCAGGGCTATACAGAGAAATCGTGGCTCAAAAACAACAACAAAAAACAAACAAAAAAGTTTTTTTAAGATTTTTTTTTTTTTTTGGTTTTTCGAGACAGGGTTTCTCTGTGTAGCTTTGCGCCTTTCCTGGAACTCGCTTTGGAGACCAGGCTGGCCTCGAACTCACAGAGATCCGCCTGGCTCTGCCTCCCGAGTGCTGGGATTAAGGCGTGCGCCACCACCGCCCGGCTTTAAGATTTTATTTATTTTTATCTCTGTGTAAGTGTTTTGCCTATGTGTATGTCTGTGTACTGATGTGTGCCTAGTGCTGTGGAGTCCGACTATGGCTCTAGAGTCTCGGACCTGGAGTTACAGATGTCTGTCAACTGCTCTGTGTAGGTGCTGAGTGCTCTTAAGCACTGTGCCAGCTCTTCTGTCCCTAAAAGTAAATCTTTTTAAAAAGTTTTTAAAAACTAAACAAAAAAAGCAAAGAAAGCAAGCTGGCTTTGGTGGTGCATGCTTCTAATCAGCACTTGGGAAGTAGAAACAGGAGGATCAGGAGTTCAAGGCTAGCCTCTGCTATGAAGTAAGTTCTAGGGAAATGTGGTATATATGAAGTCCTGTCTCCAAAGAAGAGGAGGAGGAGGAGGATAAAGGCCCTTGCTTAGGTCTGAGGATCCAGTTCTATGGTCCAGTATCAAATACTGTCCTTGTAAATTTCTTTTGAAAAGTTTTGTGTATTTATTTTAAGTGACCATCTGAGTATATGTATGTGTACCAAATGAGTGCAAAGGCCAAAAAAGGCTGTTGAGTCCCCTAAAACTGGAGTTAGCTACCATTGGCAGTTGTAAGCTACCCAATGTGGGTACTGGGAACTGAACCTGGGTTTTTTGCAAGAACAAGTGCTCTTAACCCCTGAACCATCTCACCCCCCAATGTCCCTTTTTACTTGAGAACTAATAGCTGAAAAATAGCTTTTAATTTTTGTGTGTGAGGCCAGATTTTTTTCTTGTTATTATTCATATCTTATGTTTGTTGTTGTTGTTTTTTGAGACAGGGTCTCACTTGTAGAGTGACTTATGCCTCTCTAGTGCTAGAATTATAGGTGTGTGCCTCCACAGCCAGGTGCCAGCTCCCTTACACATTTTGTGGTGTTTCACTTACAGGAAAAACAAAAAGATAAAGGGCCTTAAAATATATCGCCAGGCGGTGGTGGCACACGTCTGTAATCCCAGCACTTGGGAGGCAGAGGCAGGTGGATCACTGTGAGTTCGCGGCCAGCCTGGTCTACAGAGCTAGTCCAGGACAGGCTCCAAAGCTACAGAGAAATCCTGTCTCGAAAAACATATATACATCTGCACAGTGACATGACCTAGCAGGCTGTCTCTCTTTACCCTTGTATTGGGGTTTGGAGGGGAGAAGTGTTGAGACTCATTCTGTAGCCTCGTCTACGTCCAGAGCTTCCAGTTTTCTTGTCTCTGTGTCCTGGTGGCTGTGGTTACAGATGTGAAGCCTTCATGCCCAGTCGTTGTACTTTTTAAAGAGGAGAGCTGGGGTAGTGAGCGATGTGGTCTGGTATGCATAAGTAGGCAATTGGGAAGGTGGAAGGACAGGGCGGAACATCTGCTCCCTCACTGCCAGAGGCCTCCTGTCTCTTCAAGCTCCATCTGGAAAGCCACACTAGCCCTGGCAGGTGTGAGCGTGGGGCTGGCTGAGGCCAGAAGGTGGCAGCACAACCCCAGAGATCCTGGGCTCCGTGCCGGGAGGTAGTTTGAGTCAGGTACCTGCCTAGGCGACTCTCTCCTGCCTGCCTGCCTCTGAAGTCCTTATTTTAACTAACTTGAGTGTAGACGTGGTATTAGTTCCCTCTGAGAAACCGGGAAGCTGGAGTGTTGAGCTGCTCCTCCAGGAGTCTAAGCAACAGGTGACCTGTGCAGAGCACAGGTGAGAGGCAGAGACCTCCGAGGCAGATTGTGTGACTGACTGTACCACGTTACTGGAACCGTCTAAGCAGGCCCTGTGTGAAAGAACCTCTTGGTAGCTGTTGGTTTTTTCTTGTTTTTGTTTTGTGTGTGTGAATGTTTTACCTTCATGCGTGTCTGTGCACAAAGTGCATGCAGTGCTTGTGGAGGCCAGAAGAGGGCACCAGATCCCCCAAAATGGGAGAACTAGAAGGTTGTGAGCAGCCGCATAGGTGCCGGCAAGTGAACCCAGCGCCTCCGCAAGAGCAGCAGATGCTCTTAACCGCTGAGCCGTCTCTCAGTGAAGCGCTTGCCCAATTATTCTTTATCAATAAAAACCCAGGAGTCCGACATCAGGGTAAGGACCTGAGTGGTCAGAGAAATGGTGATAAAGGGGCCAGTGACTTTTCCTCCCCCCCTCTGTCTCTCTCTGTCTCTCTGTCTCTGTCTCTCTCTGTCTCTGTCTCTCTCTCTCTCTGCCATCCCTGGGATGATGGATGGAAGAAAAGAACCAATTCCACATTGCTATCCTCTGACTTTCACACGAACTCTATGGCATGCAAGCACACACAGGAGCACAGGATAAATTAAAAATAAATAGATATGTAATGATGAAGCTTAGCAGCTAAAGTTTCCTTCAGAAAGGTTGGGGCAGCTTCCATGCCCACCAAGAGTGTGTCTAGTAGCTGTTTGCAAATGGCTCTCCTGAGACCAGGGTCAAATGATGAGCCTGAACACTCTGCTAGAACCAGCTCCCTCCATGGCCTTCGCCTTCTTTGTTACACCGTCATGGTGGCTGTGAAAGGGAGCCAGAGCCTCTTTCAGGAGGCAGGGGATTGATCACTACATCTCTTGGGAAGGCCTACCTGTTGTCCCTCAGGGAGGGTGACTGATGATGTTGTTGTCTGACTCTTGCAGGTGAAGAAGGCATACAGACAAAAAGCACTTTCCTGCCACCCGGACAAAAATCCAGACAACCCCAGAGCAGGTGAGCCCCTCGAAGACCTGGGGAGGAAGGGGCCTGCCCACCTGACCTAGCTCTGTGTGTCTGCTGTGGGCTTGGCTTCATATGGTAGGGGTATCCAGTCGGCTGTGGGCGTCCTTACCACTCCCTGCTGGCCTGCCGTGTGCTGATACTGGCTCCTTTGAAGTATTCCCCTGAAGAAGACACGATCACCACTGTCCAGCTCCATTTATTCTCTCCTCTTGCTTTGGTTTTTTGTCCTTGTGTGTAGCTGAACTCTTCCACCAGCTTTCCCAGGCCTTGGAGGTGCTGACAGATGCTGCGGCCAGGGTAAGTGGCGCCTCCTTTACTGAATTGTGCCCAGTGATTAGAGACTGCTGTGGTCTAGAATGCCCCCAGTCTCGTGCATCTCGGGAGCTGAGCAGGGGCTCGCTCAACTGGCCAGGGTGTGAGAGCCCTTGACCCTCTGCCCTGTGGTCCAGTGCTTGCCGTCCAAGCCCCGGCGATCCTGATGACTCTGGGTTGTTCTCTGGCTGACTCTGCTCTGCCATCCCCCCACCCCATACCCCAGGCTGCGTATGACAAGGTGAGGAAAGCCAAGAAGCAGGCAGCAGAGAGGACCCAGAGGCTCGATGAGAAAAGGAAGAAGGTGAAGCTGGGTAGGTGACCTGCTCAGGCTGCCAGCCTCTGGCTTCCCTTGGCCCTTGCCCTTCGTCTCCCTTCCTTTCTTTTCGGGGCCTTTGCCCAGATCCTGGCAAAACTGTTCGGAGAGGCTGGGTCCTAAAGTCTCTCTCGGGAATGATATCAGTTACGGGGTTTACTATTAAAGTTAAGAAATTAGGGCTGGGGATGTAGCTCGGGGTTAAACGCACTTGTTGCTCAGGTAGAGGACCTGGGTTCGATTCCTAGCAGCCACGTGACAGCTCACAGCTGCCTGGAACTCCAGTTGCAGGGGTCTAATACTCTCTTCTGACGCGTGCAGTACCAGACATGCAGGCAGGGCAGGCAGAGGAAACACTCACACACGAAAAAGTAACAATAACTGTCTTTGAAGTCCAGAAGGCTGCCTGAGTGGGCACTCCCCTGAGTGCCGTGAGTTCTCACCTCCAGTCCATGCTGCCTCCTTCCCACTCACTCCAGCCTCTTCCTGCTAAGCCTCCACTCTGGGAAGCTTCCCCAGAGCTCAAGGGAGCAAAATACAGCTCAGTTTTGTAAAGTATGTTTTACATTTCTTTATTCAGTGTGTGAGTCTGCACATGCATGCCGAGGAGCACTTGTGGGGTCAGAAGACACCTTACAGGAGCCAGTTCTCTCCTTCCACCTCACGCTTGGCAGCTAGAGACTAGGCCTGCGGAGTCATCTCACCAGCCCCAATTCAATCATTTTTAATGAATTTACCAAACAAACAAATGGGCCAGGGCCTAGCTTAGTGCTAGAACACTTGCTTAGCATGGACAAGGCCAAACCTGGGTGAGAGGCAGGGGGATGCCAATTCCAGGTAATAAAGTAGGCAGAGAGGAGAGCAGTGAGCCCTGGGCCGGAGAGAAGATTTGTTACAGCAGCTGCCTGGCCCGGGGCTTGGGGTGTGGGGTATACCAGCACCCATCTGCCTATCTGAGGAGAGGCCGCTGGAACTGTGGCCACAATGACGCTTGGCAGAGGAGAGTGAGGAAGGGAAACAGTGAGGACTTGAGATCAGTGATGGGAAAGGAGTCCAAGCTGAGGCACAGCCCAGGTCAGGCTGTGGTGCCAAACCACAGTGACAGAGGCTGGCAGCTCCACCCACGGGCATCTTTGACACAGGGCCCTGGGTGCTGACACAGCACCCACCTGTACTCTGCTCACTTCGTGGAGAGAACCTGCTTGGTCAGTGTGAGCTGTTTTAACTCTTCCAGACCCATGCTGCTTGGCTGTGGACCATATCTCTTTCTATGTGTGTCCCTTTGCAATGTAAAGTGACTGGGTATGTGTAGACCCAGCACGAGGACAGGTGGGGTTTGGTGCTCATCCTGTGTGAGGTGCTGGGGAAGCCAGCCAGAGCTGGGGTGGGCTCAGGCCGTAGTAGACATGCAGACTAGAAATCAGACCATTCCACCCTTGTGCCTAGACCTGGAGGCCCGGGAGCGGCAGGCCCAGGCCCAGGGGAGTGAGGAAGAGGAGGAGAGCCGGAGCACCACAGCACTAGAGCAGGAGGTGAGCACCCAGACCTACTGGCCTGAGGGTCATTGGAGCTGGAGCGGGAGGGACCTGACCAGCTGTTGTGTTGGGAGAGCTTGCTCTTTCTGTCTTCTGTGGGAGCTGGGTGATTTGTCCCACCTACAGGTTGCTGAGCCCTAGCTTGCAGGGGGAACCTCCCAGGGACCTTTACAAGGTGAGCCAACCTGGCATTGGATCTGCACAGAACTGTCACCCCTCCGCTCCCCTGCCCTGCAGATTGCACGCCTTCGAGAAGAGGGTTCCCGTCAGTTGGAGGAGCAGCAAAGGCTGATCCAGGAGCAGATCCGCCAGGACCGAGAGCAGAGGCTGCGAGGTGAGAGTACGCACTCTCTTGTGTCTCCTCCAGGGCAGTGCACCTCATGCTGTTGATGGCCGTGCTGGCCACATCATGGAGTGGCTGTAGAGGTTCCACCTGCCAGAACCCTGTGAATGCCCCACGGTGCGCCACAGCGGTTTGTGGGAGCCTATGTGCTTTTTACAAGTCTCAGTCCCAAGCAGAGGGAAAAGGCCTTGGGGTACGTGGCCTCAGTGGAACTGAATGGTCTGTATCTCTGCCCCTGGCTCTGACGACGATGATGTGTTCCCAGCTTTTCATTTGAGAGAGCTAACTGATGACCTTCAGGAAGCGGCTGAGCAGGCTACCCAGGGATGGGATGGGATTGTATCCAGCTTCCCTACCAAACCTTTTCCAGGGAGACCTTGGACTCTCTGAAATTTTACTTTTCTTCTTTTCCCAATGTTTTTAGGAAGAACAGAAAATATTGAAGGCAAAGGAACCCCCAAACTAAAGGTGAGCCTGTGGGATCTGCAGTCCCAGCACAGTAGTTCTCGCAAGAACAGGTGCTTTCCTGTGGGAAACCGGCACCACTGTTGTGACCTTCCGGCATCCTAGGCAGGACCCTAGGACTGTCTCTCAGAGCCTGTCCCACCAGGGGGTTGTAACAGTGGCTAGTGTGGGCAAGACATCCTCAGAAGCCCTTTGAGATGGGTTCTTTTCTTTTCTTTTCTTTTCTTTTTTTTTTTTTTTTTTTTTTTCCGGGACAGGGCTTCTCTGGGTAGCCCTGGCTGTCCTGGAACTAGCTCTGTAGACCAGGCTGGCCTCGAACTCAGAGATCTGCCTGCCTCTGTCTCTGAGTGCTGGGATTAAAGGCGTGCGCCGTCACATCCACTTGAGATGGGTTCTCATAGTGTACAAAGTGTCTCCAAGACTGATCATGCCGCCTCCCTCTCAGTTTCTACAGGAGGCAAAGTGGATAGTCTAAGTTACCAGAGCTTGGAGAGAGGCAGGGAGCTGCTCCGAGTAGCAGGCTCACGTGTAGGGTCTGGTGTGGTGATGGTGATGCTGTCTTTCTAGCTAAAGTGGAAGTGCGGGAAGGAGGGTGAGTCCCAAGGTGGCTACTCCAGAGACGTCCTGCTGAGGCTTTTGCAAAAGGTATACTCTGCCAACCCCGCCACCTCCCGTCACCCCAGATGCCTCTGGACTTCATTAATGTTGCTACCCACTCTTTTCTCGTCTGTCTCGTCACCATGGGTCAGGCTAGAGCTCCCCGAGGCCAGTTCTCACTTGAGTTAGCATGTGCCCCTCTGGCCGGCTTCCCTTCCCTGCCTAAGCCTAGCCCTTTCCTTGAGGCTCAGGGTTTAGGGGGATGTGCTGGGGAGAGGAGGTAGCTGTCTGGAATGAAAGCCCCTCCTCTTTCCTGCTCCCAGAGTTGAGGCAGCTGTGCTGTGTACTAGCCTGGGTCTCAATGCTCTGCCCACCTCACCTTTGCTGTCCTGTATACCTAGGGAAATGAGAACAACTAAATCTCTCCAACCTTGCTTCCCTGGGTCCCTCGTAATAACATATTCCGGGGTTGGATCGTAGCATAATGGGCCATGCTGTGTGTCCAGTTATACTTCCTGTGGTTCTCTTGTCCCCACAGTATGGAGAGGTTCTCAACCTGGTACTTTCCAGAAAGAAGGCAGGCAACGCCATAGTGGAGTTTGCAACTGTCAGGGCCGCGGTGAGTGCTGTGTGGGGTTTGGGGGCCACTGGCAAGTCCTATCCTTCTGGACAGGGGCTCAATATTACAGGCCCTCCTAATTAGGTGCCCCACACTGCCAATGGGTCTTTAGGCCAGTTCGAGAGTTGGATCTCCCCAAAGGTCTCCTGGCTTCAAGAATGCTCTGACTTATTTCACTCTGGCTGGCTCCATACCACACCCTCCACCCTGCCCTGCATGGCCTCCCCCCTGCCCCAGCCTTGCCTCCTACCCTGCCCCAGCATGGCCTCCCCCCTGCCCTGCATGGCCTCCTACCCTGCCCCAACATGGCCTCCCACCCTGCCCTGCATGGCCTCCCCCTGCCCTGCATGGCCTCCCCCCTGCCCCAGCATGGCCTCCCCCCTGCCCCAGCATGGCCTCCCCCCTGCCCTGCATGGCCTCCCACCCTGAATGTTCTTTTTTGTTTCTCCAACTCAGAAGGTGTATCTTCTCTACTCTCCCACAAGAGCCAGAACTTGAGCATAGCATTGTTTGCAGGTTGCTGAGGTTGCCTAGATCTGCTTGGAGGACTAGAATGTTGGTTTTAGTCTTTCTGGGGGGGTAGAAAGAGCCCTTTAGAGCCGGGTCAGATGGGACAGAGACTAGATGCTCTGTTTGGCAGGAGCTGGCTGTTAGAAATGAAGTGGGCCTGGTGGACAACCCTCTGAAGATTTCCTGGTTGGAGGGACAGCCCCAGGGCACAGTGGACTTGAGTGACACAGGATTATCAAAGGTAAAAAGCCAGGAGTCACCCAGCTGGGTCTGCTTGTGGTCTGGGACCCTCTTCAGCTTCCACTTTCTCAGGCCCTTTCTTCCCAAGTCCAGACAAGAGTAAAATGGGGTGGGGGGGGGTTCCCCAGCCCATGTAGGATGGCTGACTCCCTGCTCATCCCTCTTCTCTCTGAGATACCACAGGACCCTATCCTAGGTTTTTTCTTTTTCTCCTTCCTTCCTTCCTGTTTTTTTTTTTTTTTTTTTGAGACAGGGTTTCTCTGTATAGCCCTGGCTGTCCTGGAACTCCCTCTGTAGATCAGGCTGGCCTCAAACTCAGAGATCTGCCTGCCTCTACCTCCTGAGTGCTGAGATTACAGACATACACCACCACCTGGCGGTTTTTTTCTTTTCTATTTTTGTTTTCTTCAGGCACTGGATCAAACCCAGGGTCCTGCCCATAATTAACCCACATGCTACCACTGAAGTACACCCTCAGAGCTACACAGTAGTTGGCCCATGCCAGACATAGTGGCACACGCCTCTAGTCCCGACTCTCGGTGATTTCTGTGAGTTCAGGGCCAGCCTGGCCTACAGAGTAAGTTCCAGAACAGCCAGGGCTACACAGAGAAAACCTGTTGAAAAATCAAAAAGAAAAGAAAAAAGTTCGCCTTGTTTACCCTTCATGGGTGTCTCCTGTTGGAGCTCTCCTCTCTGCCCAGAGGGCTTCTGTCTGTCTGTTCTTGGTCATGGGGTAAAGGATTTGGAGATTAGGCAACCCAGTGTGGGGTGAAGAGACCAGAAGGCAGGTGTCTCTGCTTCTCACTCCCACTGACTCTGATGAGCACATCTCCTCTAGAGAGAGCATCATGTCCCATGTTGAACCTGGAGTGCTCAATCTGGTGCTCCACTTGTGGCCACCTTCCAGCTCCCGTGGGCCCAGGGCCCCTTCTTCGTCCTTACAGCTCCACATTGGCTTGTGTTCGCTCTGTGCTTCATGGTCCAGTTTTTTAGCCTGACTGCAGAGGTTGGGGCATAGGCTCCCGGTCACTCTGTTGGAGGGATGATTGCTTTGGAGGCAGGAGCTCCTGGCACTTCCCTTTTCTGAATCAGCCTGGGTACCTGCTGGCATGTCCACAGCCTCTTAGAGATCTCAGGGTCTCTGCCTGGTTACCTGTCCCTATACCTGCCTGAGAGATTGGGAGCTTCTGGGGAGTGTGCTGTCTTAGTTACTTTGCTATCACCGTAAGGCAACTTATAAAGGAAGGCATTTAATTTGAGGACTCATGGTTCCAGAGGTTATAGAGTCCATGATCATCAGGGTAGGGGGTATGGCATTAGGCAGGATGCTGGTGCAGTAGCTGAGAGTTTATCTGCTGAGATAACCACAAGGCAGAGGGAGAGCTAACTGGGAATGGCATGGGCTTTTGAAACCTCAAAGCCCGCCCCCAGTCACGCACCTCCTTCAGCAAGGCCACACTTGCTAATCTTTCCCAAACAGTGCTGCCTGCTAGGCACCAACATTCAAACATATATGAGTTTATGGGGGCCATTCTCCCTCAAACCACCACAGTGTCCCAGACCCTGAGAGAGGAGGGACATGAGCTGGTCTAGGCCAGCTCAGGATCTTGACTTAAAAGAAGCCTCTACCACTGGGCGGTGGTGGCGCACGCCTTTAATCCCAGCACGTGGGAGGCAGAGGCAGGCAGACCTCTGTGAGTACTGAAGCCAGCCTAGGCTATAGAGTGAGTTCCAGGAAAGGCGCCAAAGCTGCACAGAAAAACCCTGTTTCGAAAAATAAAACAAAAAGAAGCCTCTACCATTCAGTTTCAGCACTCCACATTCCAGGTTGTATTAGAAAACACTCTGTAGATTGTGTTAGAAAACCTTTATTCATTGCCTCCTGCGTGCAGAGGAGCCTCTCAGCTGGCACGTCTGCACAGGAGCAGGAAAGAGAGACCTCATAGATGTGTCTTTGCGGAGGCAGGTTGGGCTCAGCTTCCCTCTCTCCTTCTTTCACACTCGGAGTGCCTGGGGCCAGACCCACATGGCCCAGTGCTTCTGGGTTCTGGATTCAGATGTGGCCAAGCCACAGACCTGGCTAGTAACGCAGTTGGCAGCGTTGGTCCGTTTGGGACAAGGCAGAACTCTGCAGGCCTGTTGGAGGGTGCTGGAGCCTTTGGTGCATGGTCCTTTCCTTGACCTAGTCATCCCCTCTGCTGGGAAGGAAGGCTGCTGTTTTCACAGCCCTTCCCAGAGGCCCCCATACAGAATACTTGTGGGAGTTTCCAGAATACTCCTCTGCAAGCTGCTGGTTCCTGGAGCTGCTTCCTCCCTCACAGGGATTGCTTGGGGTTCTGTGGGCAGCTTGAGTCTCATGCTCTCTGTTTCGCTAATGATGGTTGGGCATTTCCCGCCTTCTCCTCTGCCTGCCTCACCTACTCTGTCAGCCCCTCCTGCGTTTGCAGCCGAGGCCGACATCTTCCTTTCCTTATCCATACTTCTGACATTTCCACACCTTTCCTTATCCATACTTCTGACATTTCCACACTAGTGTCTGGCCAGCACCAGCCAGTGGACTTTGATCTAACAATGTCAGTGTTTATGCTGTGTCGTCCAGTATGGTAGCCATGAATCAGGTGTGGCTGTTGATTTAAAATATGGCTAGGTGGGCTGGAAAGATGGCTCGTCAATTAAGAACACATACTGCTGCTCTTCCAGAGGACCTGAGTTCAATTCCTAGCAGTTCATATCAGGTGGCTCCCAACTGCCTGTAACTCTAGCTCCGGGGGCATCTAACATCTTTGGCCTCTGCAGGCATCTGTGTATACTTGTGTGTGTGTGTGTGTGTGTGTGTGTGTGTGTGTGTGTGTGTGTACAATTAAAAATAATTTTTAAAACGTCTTTAAAATGTGGCTAGAGGGCTGGCATGTGGCTCGTTTTGGTGGAGTACTTGCTTAGCGTGCATGAAGCCCTGGGTTTGATCGCCAGCACCACCTAAGAAACTGGGTATGGTGACACATGCCTGTAATCCCAGCACTCAGGAGGTGGAGATAGGAGCGTCATAAGTTTAAGGCCACCCTCACTACATAAGAGACCTTTTCTCAAAAACAAACAAAAATTGGCTAGGGTTAAAAGAAACTGAATCTTTCTTTCTTTCTTTCGTGTGTGTGTGTGTGTGTGTGTGTGTGTTGCGCATGCACAAGTGGAGGTCAGAGGTTGATGTTAGGTATCTTCCTTGATTGCTCTCCACGTTTTATTACTGACGCAGAGGCCATTGCTGGACCTGGAGTCTGCCAATCTGACTAGTCTAGCCAGCCAGCCTGCCCTGGGACCCGTGGTGTCCGCATCCTGAACGCTGGAGTTGCAGGTGGGCTGGCACCCCTGCCCAGCTCTTCTCTGTGGGTACTGGAGGTCTGAACGCGGGCCTTCCTGCTTGCGTAGCACACACTACCCACTGAGCCGTTTCTCTAGCCTCTGGAACTGAACTCTCAATTTGCTCGTACTTCAATTAAATCAACAATCCCATGAAGTAAGTGGTAACTGTCTGGCCTCCCCACTCCCTCTTAATCTCAGTTAGATTACTTCTTCCTAGATGTTTCCTGTGATTTCTCTGTTGGTGGTGGCTTTTAGAGCAGGTGCAGGGCACTGTCTGTCCTGCCCAGTCCGAGTCCTGCTCCCTGACTCGCCCCATGCCACCCTGTCTCTCCACTGACCTCTGGCTGGTTCCTGTGCTTGCAGGTGTGGTTTCCTTTTCCAGACCTTTCCAGCTTCCTTCAGGGCTCCTGCCAGAAAGTGACCCCATAGATTCCCAGCTGGCGTCGGTCCCTTCACTCTGGGTGCCTTGGAGGACTGGTCAGCAGCCAGAGGACAGGCTGAACTGTGGCTTATGTCTCCACCTGCTCTTTAATCCACACTGTTCCTTCCTTCCCTAAGTCCCCAGGCTCCAGTCACCCCAGTTCTCTCTGCCCTCACCCGAGTCAGAAGTGGGGCTCACCAGGGAACTGCTCCTTTAGCATCTCCAGAACTTCCTCCAGAAGTGAAATTCCCAGGTCCACTTTGAAGGAAAAGAAAGGGTCATTGAGGTCCGGAGTAGGTGTCCTCGGGAAATGGGGAGTGTCCACAAGGTCCTCCTCTGAGCACTGGTGGAGGTGGCCTGTCAGGGAGATTGCTGAAGGCAGGGTGGCCGAGTAGGCAGCCGTGTAGGCTGCTGGGGGCTCCAGAATGTTGGGGCAACTGGAGCTCTCTCGGTAGAGACGTGGGGGCTTGGGTGGGGCCAGCAGGGTGGCTCGGGGCTGCTCATCCCCCCACAAGGGCAGACGCCGGCCATCTGGCCTCCCTTGAAGTTCCCGGATGACTTCTCGGTTGCTGTACTCTTCATGGTCACCACCAGCAGTGCTGGCCTGGCTAAGTATGCTACCCTGCCGCCCGAGTCGCCGCCGCGGCCGCCCCAGGGTTATTCTCTTGAAGAAGGAGGCATTGCGGAAGGAACCTTTCCGCCAAGTCTCCATGGACCTCCCCAGTCAGCCTGCAGGTCAGGCATCTGAGAAACCCCACAGAGGGGCTCAGCAGCAGCCGGTGACCATTTACTAGAGTGCTGGAGGCCAGGAACCAGGGAACCACCCGTCAAGGGCTAGCGGCAGACGCTGTGGGTTTCTGCTCAGCGTGGCCCTTTGTCTTGTTGCGTCTTGGATCACGGTGAGACAGGACTAGCAGGAGGGAGATTTTGTCTGGGAGATCCGAGTGCTGGGAGGGAGTTCCCACCTGGATAAGAGTGGCCTGGTTACTTGATCGGCATGTGGAAAAAAAACCAAAGGAAGCAGCCCGGTACTTACAGAGCAGAGCAGGAGTACCACAGGGCTGAGGGCCTGGTGGGCAGGGCTGGACCTCCGGAGGGAGCATGCACTCCTTCTACAGGCTGGCAGCAGCTGGCCCGGTCCCGTCTCAGGTGGTTCCTGGCATGTGCCGATCCCCTGGCAGGTGTAGGACTGTGCTCTCTGCCAGCATCTGGGGACTCTGATTAGTGGCTTGGCTGTTGTGCCAGCGTGTGGTAGAGATGTTTTCTTTTCAGCTGACTCAGTCAGGTGGGAAGCTGGTTTCATGCTCTGAGGTAATTGCAGCATCCGCAGGCTGGGATTGGGGCAGCTGTGACCAACACCCCAGGGCAGTGGGACGCTTCAGATTCCTCTGGGGACTGGTCTGGGGACAGCCCTGCTGGTGTGTCACCAGGTTACTTCCTTTCTAGTCAAAGCACCTCTGCCACCGTGACCCTGCAGGCCTGTCTGGCTCCCTAGCCCCAGCTGTCTCTGGGAAGAGCCCAGGGAGGTAGTAGAAAAGTTGAAAGGCAACTTTTGGAACAATTGTTGGGGAAGGAAGAGAGGAGACCTGCCGCTGGTGTGGGTGACTCAGCCCCTGGGCTGGCTGACAGGCCCTCATTAGCCAGGCCACAGGAATGGTGGGGAAGGATGTGGAGGGTGTGTTTACAGGGAACAGCCCCATGCCTGTAAAGGGCTTGCTCCTCCCGGGGTGCTGGGGGCATGCCAGCGGTGACTTGAAGTCTTCATGGTAGAGCAATATGAACTTGAGGGAGGGGCAGTGCCCTCCGCACAGCTGGGACATCAGTGTGGCCTCTCAGCTTTTCAGTCTCCTCTTCACCCCAGAAGGCCAGCACCCTACTGCTCCTGTGGTGCTCCGGTCCTTTCTCTCGGGCCTCATCTGGGGACCCTCTTGTAGAGGGGTCCAGGACGTGTGAGGCTGCTGTGGATTGCCATGGTTGGGGGGAGGGTGGCTGATAAGGGCTATTCCTAGGGGTGGTGGAGGTGTAAGGTCAGGGGGACCAGACGGGGTATCACTTCCTGTTTATCTGCACCCCTGATTACAAACGAGTTAGCCAGGGCCGGGCAGCCTAACTTCAGCCACTCCCATGGTATTTCCTGGGTCACCGACTTCCCAACCTTCTACTGTGGGAGGGCACCAGTGTGGGCTGCCCCCAGCAGGACTCCACGACTCTTTTGTTGCAGATGGGCCACCACACTTGCAAACGCAGTCCTGGTTTGCCTCTGTGCCAACTCCGCTGGGTTTCCCACCCCCCTATCAGCTGTAGGATCATAAGTAGTATCGCAGCTCCAGCTGTGCTAAGGGAGGAAACGGTCTGATTCATACCGTTGGCCCTGACAGACTGTGGGCTTGGCAGTGCGGTGCTCTGCTGTACTTCACAGCCTTGGCCCATTGGTGGCTGCCTGTTGTCCTTGGGTTACTAAAGTGTACCCCTTCTCTGTCCCCGGCATGGATAGCAAGATCATAAAGAAAGCCAAGGGCCCTGCCCTATAGTAGCCTGGCTTTGTGTCTTTAGGAGGCAAGCTGGACTCAGGCTAGCTTTTCTCATCCAGAGTGGGGCCCTTTGAGGCTGTGTAGAGGGCAAGCTCCCTTGTGTACCCTCAGCAGGAGCCAGACCACAGCAGGTGGGGGTGCTCTGCTGTGTCCAGCAGAGCCTGGGGATCCCTGGCTGTGCTCTGCTGTGTCCAGCAGAGCCTGGGGATCCCTGCACCTCAGACATCTTCCTCTGCTGGAAACCTGCCAGACTGAAGCCATGGGTGGAGGGAGAGTATCAGATAAAGGGCTGAGGAAGTGAAGTGGGAGGACCAGGCCAGCGCACGGGAAAGTGATTCATGAGCAGGATGTAGATAGATGGGATGTCCTGGGTAAAGGGAGACTGGGGGGAGCTGATGGAGAAGCAGCCTGGGGAGCACAGGCCTGCTTTCTCTGAAGGCTCCTGGAGGAGTTGGAATCCAAGATGCCTAGGTCCTTCCTTTGCCCTTTTTCCTCTTGCACCTTTAGACTTGGCTCTGTCTGGGCCTTAGACTGAGTCTATAATCTGTGGGGCTGGGCCCCGCTAGCCTGATTTCTGTCCCTTCTGTCCCCAGGGCTCAGTGCTGTCAGAAAGGGACTATGAGAGTCTTGTCATGATGCGCATGCGCCAGGCAGCTGAGCGCCAGCAGCTGATCGCCCAGATGCAGCAGGAAGATGAGGGGCAGCCCACGTAGCCCCGGCTCCGGCTCTCCCACCCCACACCCTTTTCTGAATCGTCACCAATAAACTTTTTTTTTTTTTTTAAGTCTACTTTTCTTTGTCTTGAGCTGGGCTTTATTTGAGAGAGCTTCACTCAGGCCGAGGGCTTCATCCATGGATAGGGACAGAGCGTAAAGAATGTCGCATTTCAAGAGTCATTACACAACAAAGCTGAGGAACGTCCTCTCATGAGAGCATTTTATTGGCTTGGACTAGCTGTGCAGGATCCAGGGAGTGTTCTCTGGGTAGCCTGCCTTCAGCACATGGCCTAGAGCAAGAGCCAGGGTCAGGCCTCTAGCTGTGGGAGCTGAAAGCACCAGGAAGTGGCCTCCTGTGCCCAGCCGACTGGAGCAAGGTTCCTTAGGCCGTTCACGGCCTGTCAGTGTTGGACAAGGAAGCGGACAGGAAAGTGGGCGGGGCAGACAGTGTTGCAAGGATTGGGGGTCAGGGCACATGGTGGCCCCCAAGAACAGGAGCCTTGTCCACAGTCAGCTCACCCAGGTCATTCCTTGTGCAGGCACCACACCAGCGTCTGGCCCACCCCTGTCATGCTCAACACACGGAAGCCCTTGAGTTCCAGCTTGTCCAGGACTATGCGAGGAGGGTCGTTGACATAGTATTCATAACTGTGAAGAAACCAGGAGAGCGGCATAAGGAGACACCGTGCAGGTACCTCTGCAAAGCTGGTGTCTGCTCAGAGCCAGGCCTGTCTGCTGGGCGCTTGCCTGCTGAGAGGCTAAGTGCTTGTTCTCTGTTCTGCCCCTTGCTACACTTGGTTTTATTCTCTCCAGTCTGATGAAGGGGACATTACTGATCCTGTTGATACGTGAGGAAACAGGCTGGTCAGCTCTGCCTGCCATGAATAGCAGACCCCAGGATAGCCTCAGAGCTGCTGTGTGTTAGTCTGAGCACCCCACTAGGCTGTCTGCCCTCCTCAGGGACTCAGGCCCTTCTCTAGCTGCCCTGCAACCCTGGAGCAGCAAATCAGGTCAGCACCTGGATCCATGGGCCCTTTGCTGGCGCAGAAAGATTGATTTCCCTTGAGTTGTAAAGAACATGAAGCGGCCGGGCGGTGGTGGCGCACACCTTTAATCCCAGCACTCGGGAAGCAGAGGCAGGCAGGCGGATCTCTATGAGTTCGAGGCCAGCCTGGTCTACAAAGTGCTTTCCAGGAAAGGCACAAAGCTACACACAGAAACCCTGTCTCAAAAAAAAAAAAAAAAAAAAAAACCCATGAAGCAGATAAGGAGCCCAAACCCCAAGCTTGGCATCTTGAAGCAGATGCCTCAGGAAAAGAGATGGAATTGGCTCCTCCCTGCTTTGATCAAGGGGCTGGGATCTGATTGTCTTCTCTTCCCTTCTTGCACTTGGGACTCTGGCAATTCTGAGGATCAATGAACCCACTTGGTGTTTCTCCCCCCATAGTAGGGAAGGTGTGCTGGTTTGAATGAGACTGGTCCCCACAGGCTTGTATAATTGAATGTTTGGTCTCCGGCTGGTAGAACTGTTTTGGGAAGCATTAAAAACAGTGGCCTTGTTGGAGGAGGTGTGTCACTGGAGGTGGGCTTTTAGTTTTCAAAAGACCACTCCAGGCCTTGGGTCTCTCTGCCTCCTGCTTGTGGATCAGATGTGAGCTCTCAGCTACTGCTCCAGTGCCATGCCTGCCTGTCTGCTGCCATGCGCCCTGCCATTTTGGTTGTGGGCCCACTCAATGCAAGTCCCCAGTTAAATGCTTTCCTTTATAAGTTGCTGTGGTGGCTTGAATGAAAAGAGCTCCCAAGGGCTCATATATTTGAATGCTTAGTTACCAGGGAGCGGAACTGTTTGAGAAGGATTGGGAGGTATGGCCTTGGAGGAAGTGTGTCACTGGGTGTGGGCTTTGATGTTTCAAAAGCCAAAGCCAGGCCCAGTGTCTCTCTGACTGCTGCCTGCAAATCAGGATATAAAGCTCTCAGCTACTGCTCAGCACCTGCCTTCATGGTGCCATTCTCCCCACCATGATCAGCATGGGCTTATCCTCTAAAACTGTAAGCAAGTCCTTAATTAAATGCTTTCTAAGAGTTGTCTTTGGTCATGGTGTCTCTTCACAGCAGTAGAACTCCTAAGACAGTTGCCTTGGTCATGGTGTCTATAGCAACAGTACCCTAAGACATACAGGGTGAGGAAGCAGAAAGGGAAGTGGTGGTGTTTGGACACAGATGATGTGAAGGATGCTGAGGGCAACGGCCAAATGCCAGGCAGCCAGGAGCTGGAAAGAGGCCCCGGGTGTCCTGCTCTATTTCCGGGGCTGGGCTCTGTTTGTTACTCAACCAGCCCTTAAAGCAAAGCTTGTCTTTGCTGATGGGATCCACTTTAGAGCAGAGAGGACAAGGCAAGGAACAGCTCATTCCCAGAGCCCCAGACTCAGGACAGGCTGTCCTAGACTTCCACTGAAGATGAGCTGCTTTGTGAAGGAAGGCTAGGGGCTTGTGGGAAACTCCCTCGCTCAGCTTAGAGCCCTGTGGGGGACTACAGAAGAAAGCAAGCCCTATAAGTGACTTGATGGTCGTGTAAAGAGCAAGGCTTGATGGTCGTGTAAAGGGCAAGGCTTGATGGATGTGTAAAGGGCAAGGCTTGATGGATATGTAAAGGGAAAGGCTTGATGGTCGTGTAAAGGGCAAGGCTTGATGTCGTGTAAAGGGAAAGGCTTGATGGTCGTGTAAAGGGCAAGGCTTGATGGTGGTGTAAAGGGAAAGGCTTGATGGATGTGTAAAGGGAAAGGCTTGATGGTCGTGTGAAGGTCAAGGCTTGCTGGTTCTGTGAAGGTCAAGGCAGGAGGAGGCACTGCTAGGGAGAAGGAAGATGCTGGAGGGTACCACTTCTTACAAGTTGTTTCCCAGGACACTTCTCTTTGAGGCTCCCAGGTGCTGCATCAGCTCCGGGTCCGAATGCTCATCACCCACCATGGTGGGGCCCACCTCCTGCAAGGTAAGCCACAGTAGCTGCTTAGCTGGCTGCTGGGCAGCAGCGGCAGTCCTCCTCCTCCTCCTCCCCTCCCCATGGCCCCGAGGAAGCCATAGGTCAGTGGAGGAGGGGCGCAGCTAAGAGGGGAGCAGGGTGGGTCCTCCCCACTTCCTACACTGCTGCCTACTGGCACCTCCCGGCCAGATGCCACCAGCCATGTTTCCTGTGTACTGGCATCACCTGGAGAATGGAAGAAATGAAAGTACCTGTCCACACAGAATTTATATACAGGCATGCAAACTTGCCAATTTATAACCACTACCAAAATGAAAACCAAAACAACAAAAACCCATTGTATGTTCCTATATATGAACTATATATATGTAGTTCCTATAGCAGAACTACCCATAACAGCCAAAAGGTGGGGACACCTTGCAATGCTTGTCAGTTGATGAGCACAGAAGTAAAATGTGGCAAGTCTTAGCCAGGTGGTGGTGGCACACACCTTTAATCCCAGCACTCGGGTGGATCTCTGTGAGTTCGAGGCCAGCCTGATCTACAGAGTGAGTTCCAGGACAGGCTCCAAAGCTACACAGAGAAACCCTGTCTTGGAAAAAAAAAAAAAAGAAGAAGAAAGTGGCAAGCCTGTAATTCCAATAGGAAAAAGCGGTGAAGAGAGGAGGAAGCTAGCCTGGAGGGCAGCCTGGGCTACAAGGTGAAACTATTGTTTAAAAAAAAAAAAAAAAAGGTGGTGTAGCCTTACGATAGACTCCTATTTGGCAGGAAAGACATCCTGATACATGAGACAGTATCAATGGACTTTGAAAACATGGACATGAAAGCAGCCAGGCCCAGGAGAACACATAGACAATGTAAAGTTAGTAGCTAAAGCTCATGGACACATGTTAAATTGATTCTAGTGATGGTGCACAGCTCTGAATATACTAAAACCAGAAACCCTCACAGACATTGAATTGTGTGCTTTCAACCAATGAATGCATTGGTTGCATTGCATATCAATAAAACTACAATTTAAGAGAGCCAAGCCTGGTGGGACATGCCTGTAATCACAGCACTTGAGAAACAAGACCAGCCTCCAATCATAACAAATTCGAGGCTAGTCTAGGCTACATGAAGAAAAAAAAAAGATAAAAATTAAAAGAATAATTACTATTTGAGGGGGGACATTTCCAAGCTTGGATTCCCACATTCTCCGAAGTTTCTGAAGGTCTGGGGAAAGTGCCCAGCAATCCATATTTTAACAACGGTACAGGTTCTCAAACCTCGGGCGCTGCCAAGACCTCTCCTGCTCTATGATGAGCCCACACGTCCTGCTTCATCCTGTGGGAGCTAGGCATGTACCCAGGGCTGGAACCCTGGAAGAGAGCGCGCCCTGCTGTTCAGCTGGGGGAGGGTATTGTTGGAGGTTTTTTGCTCTTTTAGGGGGCCCGCCAACCCAGCTCCCAAATAAATCCACACATGGAGGCTTTTTCTTAATTACGAATGCCTGGCCTTAGCTTGGCTTAGTTTCTAGCCAGCTTTTCTATGCTTTAGATTATCTCGTCTGCTTTTTGCCTCTGGGCTTTTCCTTTTCTATTCCTGTATACCTTTCTTTGTTTCTTACTCTGTGGCTTGCTATGTAGCTGGGTAGCTGGATGGCTAGCCCCTGAAGTCCTCCTCCTTCTCTGGCTCCTCAATCTCTCCTCTTCTTCCACATTTCTCCTTCTCTATACACTCTCTGCCTGCCAGCCCTGCCTATCCTTTCTCCTGCCTTGCTATTGGCCAGTTCTTTATTAAAGTAAAGACCATCAGGTGTTTTACATGGGCACGGTAACACAGCTTCACAGAGTTGAACAAATGCAACATAAACAAAAGTAACACACCTTAAAATAATATTCTACTACAGGAGGTGGCATCATGTATCCTTTGAAAGTTACAAAGGGGCTTCTGAGGCGTCCAGTACAGTACCTTTCCCCCAACGCCCATGTGAGGAAACTGCACCGAAGGATGACCTCTGACTCCCGCAGACTCCCGCGTGGTGCTCTCCCCAGGCCGCCTTTAGCCCTCTCCTCCCTCTCAAGCCCGGAGTTCTTTCTGTGCACCAGAGCTAGCCCTGCCTTTGCCTTCGTGCTGGCCCTGGCTGCAGCACTTGTGAAGCGGGTCCTTGGTGTCCCCGCGGAGCTCCCCGCCCACCCAGCCGCCTGACTCTACTCAGTGTCCGCGCCGCGGGGGCGTGGCGGGGGGGTTTGCCGGGGTCACCAGGGACTGTCGCAGTCACCCACGCCGGATACTCACCATGCGGATCTGGGTGCTGATGAGCAGGTAGGGCATGGTGCGTGGCTGGGGCGGCCCGTGACCACAGTCCCGTTACTCCCTTCTCTGGCCGCGGGCGGCGCTTGGCGGCGGTGCGGCCACCGCGCGGGCCAATCAGGAGCGCGCATCGCGGTCCCGCCGCCCCGGAGATCAGGAGGCGGGTGTGTCCCGGCGGACTCCACTAGCTGCTGTGGCCGTGGCGGCCAGGGCTCCTGTCGCCCCTTTGCCCTCTTCCTGCAACACCTCCACGCGCAGGCTCCAAAGTCCTGCGGATACCTGCTGGTTCCCGCCTGTCCCTACAGTGGTGCAGGGCGAAAACTGCGCGGTGGACCCGGCTGCAGCCAAGGGGACGCGGGGACTGCGTGCCTTTACCAGGACGCGTCCCCGGAGAACTTAAGTGCACGGGGCTAGGCTAGACGCGAGTGTCAGGTCCTTGCGCCGTCCCGCGTCCCGGGCTCTGTCATTTTCAGTGTGGCTGAGGGTCTTTGCACGCCTTTGGCCCTGCACATTAAGTCTGTGAAGCACCCGCGCGCTTGGCTGGGCTCCAGTCTGTCAGTCCTTTGGGCGCGGAACCCGGTCCTCCTGCGGAGAGCCGAGAGCACGCGCGGATCACAGGGTAGCACCTGGGGCAAAGACGAAGCGATCCCTGAACCTGATACCCAAGGGAGGGCGTCGAGTTCACAGCCAGCTGGTCCACGCCCTCATCTAGATGCACCAGAAGCTGACAGTTCAACATTCTTCAATCGACACGTTGTGATTGGTTCCCTAAAAAGCAAAGCAGAGCAAAACACCCTGGAACACCCCCGCCCCCGGCCTGGAAACCTGCCCTTCTTACCTAACTGGTCTAATTTATTTATATCGTCCCTTCCTGCCCGGAACCAGCTCTCTCAGTCTCAAGGATTTAACTTAGAGGAATAAGGCACATCCATGTTTAGAGCTCAACCCCCAGTATTGGGAGGGAAAAAAGAAAAGCCGCCTCATAGGACCTATAAAGAACTCCCACGGCCGGGCGGTGGTGGCGCACGCCTTTAATCCCAGCACTCGGGAGGCAGAGACAGGCGGATCTCTGTGAGTTCGAGGCCAGCCTGGGCTACCAAGTGAGTCCCAGGAAAGGCGCAAAGCTACACAGAGAAACCCTGTCTCGAAAAACCAAAAAAAAAAAAAAAAAAAAAGAACTCCCACAGGGGCGGGCATGCAGCTGCTGGCTCAATGGTTCATTCAGTGAGTTTGATCCCTAGCAGCATGCAAGGCAAGGTCGGGCTAGACGCCGCGCCTTGGGGACTGTGAGCTAGAGTCTGTCTACCCTAAGAAGTTGTTGTCAGAGTATTTTATCACAGCAACAGGAAGGAGAGGGGGGGAGAGAGAGACAGAGAGACAGAGAGACAGAGAGAGAGAAGCAGAGAGACAGACAGACACGGAGGGAGGGAGGAATCTGTCTCAACCACAATCCAAGATCACATAAGCGAAAACAAACAGCAAACAAAGCCCACACATCAACAACAGAAAGAACCAATAGGAACAACAATAGCAACCGACTTGACTAGGCACTTCATGAAAGAAGCCGTGGAAATGATCCTCAAAACCTTTAGGAGTCCTAGAAATGCAACGTATTTATCGAGTATCTGTGTGTTCACGTACCTTGTCATGACTCACTCAGGAAGGTCATAAGACGATTTTCAGGAGTTGGTTCTCTCCTCCCACAGTGTGGGTCCCAGGGATCGAATTGAAGTTGTCAGGCTTGGCAGCAGGTATCTTGCCACCGAGCCCTCCACGACCCCTAAACCTCAATTTTTTTTTAATTTATTTTATTTATTTTTTTTTTTTGTTATTTCGAGACAGGGTTTCTCAGTGTAGTTTTGGTGCCTGTCCTGGATCTCACTCTGTAGACCAGGCTGACCTCGAACTCACAGAGATCTGCCTGGCTCTGCCTCCCAAGTGCTGGGATTAAAGGTGTGCGCCACCACCGTCCAGCCTAAACTTCAATTTTAAGCCACCAGATACTGTCGTACAGATAAGAAAGAAAAGAAAAAATTTAAATTAGTTAAGACTTCCGGGTGTGAAGTTCACAGTGGTGGTTCCAGCTACTTACTTCAGAGACTGAGGGAGGAGAAACACTTGAACTTGGAAATTAACACCAACCAGGACAACATATGAGATCCCATGGGGTTGGGGGAACGTGGCTCACGTCTAAGCCTAGCACTCAGGAGACAGGATTGCTTCAAGGTCAAGACCAGCATGTGGCACAGTGTGAAATATTGTCTCAAAAAAGGCCCCCTGTCCCACAGGACTAGAGAGCGGGCTCAGAAGTCAGGAACACTTGCTGGTCTTCCAGGGGCCCCTAGTTCAGTTCCCAGCACCCATATCAGGTGACTCACAACTGCCTGTAACTCCAGATCCAGGGGAGCCAATGGCCTCTTCTGGCTTCCACAGGCACCTGTACACTCACCTGCTTAAGGCTGGGCCGTGTGACAGCTGAAAACACTTCCGTTGAGATCACAGATTGTGACTGATAGTCAAATTCGACCCTTGTGACAAAGCCAAACCTCCCTAGATAAACTTTAAAGCCGGGGTGACGTACACCTGTAACCCCAGCACTCAGCAGGCTGAGTCTTGGGGATGGAGTTTGAGGACAGTCTAGGTCACCTCGCCCTGAACATGCGTGGTCTCGGAAGCTCATCAGTCAGGTCTGGTTAATGCTTGGATGGGAGCGCTGGAGGACAGCCGGGGCTACATGGTGAAAACCTATCGAAAAACAAAACAAAATTTACATACAAATCAGAGGTACGTACAACTAAACAATATTTTGTTTTGTGATTTAAGACACAAAAGTGTCAATTTAAGCTTAGAAGGTACAAGCATTATTTGGGGGCATTGGGAACTGCAGTTTGGTAGACACAGGTTTAGAAGGCTGAGTCAGTGTTCCAAAGCAAGCAGGAAAGTGAAACAGCGTGAGATAAAGGTCTTAACTCATTATACGATAATTATGTCAGTCAGCTTCATCTTACTGTAATGAAATACCTGAGGTTCTTAAAGGGAAAAGGTCCCGAATTCAGGAGGTAGAAGGATGAAGGACGGGGAAGTGAGGCAGGCCTGGGCTACATAGAAAGAAAGTCTCCAAAAAACAAAACAAACCCCCAAACCAACCAAACAACAACAAAAACTGGCTTGGCCGTGAAGAGTGTGATTGGCTGCTGTGTAGTCATGAGAACATTAGTTCGATCCCAGAAGCTATGTAACAAGCTAGGTATCTCCACTAATGCCCAGAATGGAACCCAGCTTCGAGGAGGGCAGGGACAGGACCACCACTGGTCTTTGCTGGCTTCCAGCCTAGATGAGAAAATGTGAGCTCCAGGTTCAGGGAGAGACTGGCTGAAAGAGACAAGTGGCTTGCAACAAAGGACACTCAGTGCCTTCCTCTGGCCAGCCCCCATGAGTGTACACACACACACACACACACACACACACACACACACACACACACACACACCTAACTAGAGAAAGACCGTTTTGACTAGTGTTGTGGAGTCCCACCTCAAGATCAGGTAGCTCCATCATTCTTCGATTCAGGCAAGGTCAGTGCACCTTGGCAGAAGCATATGGGTGGGGTGAAGTACCCCGAATCCAGGCAGCAGGAGACAGACTGAGGCTGGGGCCTTCTGGTCTCCACAAGGGCTTGCCCCAGTGACTGAAGACCTTCCCTAGGCCCCACCTCCTAAAGCATCACCATTTCCCGGTAATACCACCCTCTAGATCAAGTCATTGATACATAGACATTTGAGGGACACTCAACCAAATTGTAGCCATAACTGAAATTGTTAATCTCAGCACTTGGCAAGAGGATCACCTTGACTTCAAGGTCAGCCTAGGCTGCAAAGTGAGATCCTATTAAAAAAAAAAAAAAAAAGAACAGAAGATAGATAGGTAAATTAACAATTACTTAAAAAGAAACCACTCCTGAAGCTGAGAAAGAATGCAGAAGCTGTTTGACGTGGACCTCGTGACCCACAGAGCCGAGACCTTCGTGAACCAATGGAACTCTCTGAAGCAGGAGTCCAGCTGCCTCCTGATAACCATCTTGAATCTCTGGGCATGCTGTAATTATCTGGTTGTCTCAGAGGCCTGCCGTTGAAGGGTGGGGTTCAAGTTCTTAAGCAGGAGCCTGAGACGTGCCTAAGCCGTGAGCCCTTAATGGCATCCTGACTTCATTTGGAAAGCCTCTCCTTCACTGAGCCCTCTCCCCTTCCCCCATCTCCCCCTCCTCCCATTCCTCCCTCCCTCTAGCCCTTTCCCTCCCCCTCTCTCTGTTTCCATGTAGGAGATCACCCTAGGTAGCCCAGGATATCCCAGAACTTGCAATCTTCCTGCCTTAGCCTCTAGTGCTAAGATTATAGTTACGAGTTGAAAGAGTCTGGCTTGAAAGGGTCCTTCAGCGTTGCTTCCATAGTGCTGTTCCTTTTATTCTCCCAAAATATGTGGTCAGATTAAAAAAAGGACAGACAGGATAGGTAGGTATACTATCCAGGGAGCCATTACCTCTGAGAGAGAAGGGAAATTGGGGGTGGGGGGCACTTATGGATTTATTTGTTAGGGTTTTTTTCTTTCTTTCTTTCTTTCTTTCTTTCCTTCCTTCCTTCCTTCTTTCTTTCTTTCTTTCTTTCTTTCTTTCTTTCTTTCTTTCTTCCTCCTCCTCCTCTTCTTCTTCTTCCTTTCTTTTTTTTAGGCAAGGTCTCACTTTGTAGCTCAGGAAGCCCTGGAGCTCATTATGCAGTCAGGCTAGCTTTGAAGTCTTAGCAATCCTTCTGCCTCAGGCTCCCAAATTCTGAGATAACAAGAGTGAGATGGTTTATGTAATGCTGGGATCAAACTCAGGGCTTTATGCATACTAAGCAGTCCCTCCACCTAAGGACTGAGTCCTAAAAATAAGAACATGGTGTGTGTGTGTGTGTGTGTTTGTGTGTGTATCTATGTATTTATGTGGGCATTACACATGTGTTTAGAGGCTAGAGGTCAATGCTGGATGTCTGGGGTTATAGGTGTGCTAGGGATGTTGACTTGTCAGGGGACATTCTGGCATCCAAACCCCATCCTCATGATTGTACTGCAAGCATTATTTACCCATGGGCTACCTTTCCAGTTCGTCTACCTTATCCAATTGGCCAATGAGTCCAGGGATCTGCCTTCACACCCCATCCTTCCCATCAGCTCTAGGTCACCTTGCCCAGCTTTTACTTGGGTGCAGGGGATCCAAACTCAGGGCTATTGCTTGCACAATAGACAACTAAATCGTCTCTCCAGCCTCAAGACCTTTTTTTTTCCCTTCTGTGTGTGTGTGTGTGTGTGTGTGTGTGTTAAGATCCTTAGAAGTTAGATATCAGGTAAGGCTACCACCAAAAGGCACCAGACTGTCACTTTTTTGGGCAGAGCCCGCCACATGAGGCAGATGTTCTGGGCTGGGCAGAAGTTTGGGGTCTGTTCTGTTTACCTCTCTCAGCTGGCCTGTGGAGGGGTGGGAAGGAGACCTGGAATGGTGCCAGGGCTTGCTTTATTGCATTCACAAAACTGGTTTGCAGATGCACCTTAAGATAAAGCTCTGTCTGGAACAGCCCATCACAGCTCCAGCTGCCCATGCGGTCTTTCTCCTGCCTGATAACATCTTTAATATCCAGGAGGAAATGAATTCCCTGCCTGGGTTGCCTGTCCCCCTTTTTTCTGTCAGCTTTTATGGATTGCTTCTGCAGCAGGGCACAAGAGTGCTGGAGCTGAATCTAGTGTATGAACCCACCCTCCTTCCCTCAGATCTCTCTGTTGCTTCTTTCCTTGTCTTTTTTGAGATAGGGTGTCACTATGTAGGCCAGAATGGCCTTGAATGTGGGTTGGAGTCTCCTGCTTTTGCCCAGGATTACAGGTATGAGCCACCATGCCCAGTCCTAGCACACAGACAGAGCTTTGAGGACAAGTTTTGAGACAGCTTTCAGGAGTCAGTTCTCTCCACTGTGTGGTTTCCAAGAATCAAACTCAGGTGAACTCAGGTGCATCCTTCCCTGCTGCATCCTTCCCTACTTCATCTCTCTTTTTTTTTTTTTTCCTGAGACAGGGTTTCTCAGTAGCTTTGGAGCCTGTCCTGGACTAGTTCTGTAGACCAGGCTGGCCTTGAACTCACAGAGATCCACCTGGCTCTGCCTCCCGAGTGCTGGGATTACAGGCGTGCGCCACCACCACCTGGCTCCTACTGCATCCTTACCTGCTGCATCCTTACCTGCTGCATCCTTACCTGCTGCATCCTTATCTGCTGCATCCTTACCTGCTGCATCCTTACCTGCTGCATCCTTACCTGCTGCACCATCTCACTGGTCCTCCTTTTCTTTTGAAGTAGGGTCTTGTGTTACATTGCGTCCCATAAACGTGCACAATTACCATGTGCTAGCTTTGCTCATTTTTACTTATTTATTTTACTTGTTTGTTTATTGTTATTTTCCAGACAGGGTTTCTCTGTGTAGCCCTGGCTGTCCTGGAACTTTCTCTATAGGCCAGGACGGCTTTGAACTCACATAGATCCTCCTGCCTCTGCTTCCTGAGTGCTGGGATTAAAGGCATGTGCCCAGCCTTTATTATTTTTTGTTTGTGTGTCAATTTTCTTACAGATTCATCCCTTCACAGTATTTTATTCCAGTAAGAGTTTCCTCCCATTTCGAATGAAGGAATGGTGGTAACCCACGTACATAAAAACCGCTGGGATTTTTCCATCAAGATTACTTGTGAAGTCTGTATTGTATTTCAGATCCCTCCCGTGTTATCACATGTGTGGAGATCTTGTCTTGAGTACACAGTTTATACTAAAACACTGTTTGCCAAACACAGCACTGAAGTGTAAATCTAATAAATCTTTTCAATAAAAAACAGGAGACATGGGGCTGGAGAGATGGCTCAGAGGTTAAGAGCACTGGCTGCTCTTCCAGAGGACCCGGGTTCAATTCCCAGCACCCACATGGCAGCTCACAACTGTCTGTAACTCCAGTTCCAGGGGACCTGGCATCCTCACACAGACATACAGGAAGGCAAAACACCAATGCACATAAAATAAAAAAAAAAAAAAAAACAAAAAAAAAAAAAAAAACAGGAGACAGATATCGGGGTAATAACTTGAAAGATCAAAGAACAGAGGAGTAGTCCCCAGTGACTTCTCCGGATCCCCTGACCAAAAAGGGTCAAGATCCTGTCTCTACCCCGCCTTATCACTTCCTGTCTCCACCTCTTGAGTACTGGGATTAAAGGTGTGAGTCACCAGTTTCTATGGTTAACTAGTGGTAGCTCCGCCCTCTGGTCTCCAGGCAAGCTTTATTTGTCAGAGTACAAACAAAATATCACACAACACTGCACATTCACAGCTTTTTGCCTTATTAGTGTGCCTTGGTTTCCGCATGCTATTCCACCTGATCATCAGTTCCCCAGACTTTGTCTGAAAGGCACTGATGTAACTGGGTCTGCAACATCCACACTTCTACTTATTCTGGGCTGGGAAATGCTGTCAGGCTAGTGTGTTGATTGTGGGGGGCCCCAAACAGCTTGACCACACAGCTGCCATGACAGGCTTAGAGGCCCAGACACAGCTTCTGTGACAGGCTTACTGGCAGGCGACACCCAGACCCAGGAGAAGCCGTAAGCTGACCCCACCCAGGGAGGGCCTACATCTAAGGGAAGTACCTGACGTCCCAAACATTCCAACCATTAGATAAGGTTAGACAAGATGGCCCTGAATCTAGCACACACCTATTTCTGTATTTTATAGATACCTTTAGACAAAGATCAGCCAATCAGTGTCCTAAACCCTGGAAATCCCCTCACCCCAACCTCTGCTATGATAAAAACCTATCCTGCCTGGGCTCATCGGATAGAGAGACCAAGCTGGGAGCTTGAAAATAAAGGCTCTTTGCTTTTACATATGGGGTTCGGTCTTTGTGGTGGTCTTTTGGAGGTCCCCACCATTGGGCATAACATTGATACCCAAGGGTCTTGGGAAAGCTGTACTTCTCCATTACCACACTCTCCCATACAGCTATTCTGTGTGGGGGTGGGGAGGTGGGGGAGTGGTGGGATAATGTCCAACAGTCGCCACTCCTCCCAGAAGAAATCCACACAATGATAGACAGAAGCCATCCATGGTCCGTTCCAGCACCTTGTGAAAGATGGCAAGTGCAGCAGAGGGCCTTGGAAGAGGGAAGCTGTGGCCCACAGAAAATGGGGTTCATCTACACCGCTCCAGGCTCCCTAGCGTCACTCCTGGCAATGGCAACATCCGAGGGCAGATGGTACTCAGCATGGCTGCCACAGGAGATTAGAGCCAGATTACATCAATGGCTCCTCAGACCTAAAGGGAATCTGGGAGACCAGGATACCAGGGTGCCTGGAGGGCTCCCACCAGATCATCTCTGTTAGCCCAAGACTCCTCAGAGCTGTTCAAAGCTCAGGAAAGTAGCCTTTGGAGTGACCTGGAGACCAGACTGGTTCACCCCAGCCCTGAGTGACTATGTTACCAAACAAAATTGATATGTCTCAATTTTTAAGAATTGGAACATTCTGCCTGAGGCCAACCCAGGGCCCAGCTGCCCATCTTGTGAAACCCAACAACTTGGAGGTGTTGGTGAGATTGCCCTACTGAACAATCTGCTCAGCTGAGATCCTGCTGGATGGTTGTGACTTAAGGCTTTAATCCCAGCCCTCAGGAGGCAGAGACAGGTGGATCTCTGTGAGTTTGAGGCCAGCCTGGTCTACAGAGCAAGTTCCAGGACAGCCAGGGCTGTTACACAGAGAAACCCAGTCTTGAAAAAAAAAAACAGTTTATTAGAACTTTGAGCCAACTTTTCTATAGACTATTATTATTGCTGGGCAGTGGTGGCATATGCCTTTAATCCCAGCACTTGGGAGGCAGAGGCAGGCAGATCTCTGTGAGTTCGAGGCCAGCCTGGGGTACAGAGTGAGTTCCAGGAAAGGCGCATAGCTACACAGAGAAACCCTGTCTCAAAAAAACAAACAAACAAAAACAGATTATTATTATTATTATTATTATTACTATTATTATATAAAATATCCCCAATTTAGGGGAAGTGAATACAAGCGAGGACAATGGAAGATAAAATATGAATAAAGTACAATCGGACACAAGTACAAAAATGTCATAATAAAACCCACTGTTTTGTATGCTAACTACAACATTAGTTCTTAGTTCCTGTATTCAAAACTTCTTGTGAGTGTGGCAGTCTATGGACAACCAAGGGTGTATGTCCTTGCTGTCTACCTTGTTTGAGGCAGGGTCTCTTGAATCAAGAATCTAATTAGTCTTATTAAATAAAAACCCAGTATAGCCAGGCGGTGGTGTCGCACACCTCTAATTCCAGCACTCGGTAGGCAGAGGCAGGCAGATCTCTGTGTGTTCAAGGCCAGCCTGGTCTACAGAGCAAGATCCAGGAAAGGCGCAAAGCTGCACAGAGAAACACTGTCTCGAAAAACCAAAAAAAAAAAAAAAAAAAAAAAAAGAAAGAAAAACAAAAACAAAAAAAAAAAGCAAAACAAAACAAAAAACCCCCCAGAGTCAGACATTGAGGGTGAAAGCTGAAAGATCAGAGAAACAGAGCAGCAGCCACCAGAGACTTCTTACCTCTATGAAATCTCAAGCCAAATGTGGGGGGAGATCCTGTCCCCATGAAACCTCAGACTGAATGGAGCTGAGATCATGTCTCCACCCGCTTCATATTCCTGTCTCCACCTCCCTAGTGCTAGGATTAAAGATGTGAGCCTCCCATGTGCTGGGATCAAAGGCATGATCCTCCCAAGTGCTGCGATTAAAGGTATGTGCCACCACTGCCTGGCCTCTGTGGTTAACTAATGGCCAGCTCCAAACTCTGATCTCCAGGCAAGCTTTATTTGTCAGAACACAAACAAAATATCACACAACAGTCTCTCCTGTCTCCACAGCCCTTCTGCTGGTAGGAGAGCTGAGATTACGGACACATGCTATCATATCCAGCTTTTACATACATGGTTATTGCACTGTGAGCACGTTACCAACTTTGCCAAGTCAAGGATCCATGCAGCCACAATGTTTTTTGTTTTGTTTTTGGAGGGGTTTGAGACAGGGTTTCTTTGAGTAGTCCTGGCTATTCTGGAACTCACTCTGTAGACCAGGCTGGTCTGACTCACAGAGATCTGCCTGTCTCTGCCTCCTGAGTGCTGGGATTAAAGGCATGCACACTACTGCCCAGCTTCACAATGTTTAATGACAGTGGAAATATCTAGGCCAGTCCTTCAAAATCCCTAACTCTAGTTATCTATTGATCTTTAACCCTGTGTCCATCTTTAAGCTGTGAGATACTTTACATGTACATGAAGACATTTGGAGCCAGGCAAATCTGTAATCCCAGGATTTGAGAGGCCACAGCAGAAGGTCAGCCAGAGCTTGGCTTTCAGGCAAAGACTTGTAATCCCAGCTCCTGGCAGAGTGAGGATGCAGACATGACAAGTTCAGTGTCTTCCTGTGCTACAGAGCGAGTACAAAGCTAGCTTGGGCAACTTGAAATCTGGTCTCAAAAAGCACCAAAAAAAAAAAAAAAAAGATTGGCGATGAGGTTCAGTGGTACAGAATTCCCTAGTATTTGTGATTCCTGAGGTTCTGTCTCTAAAACCAGAGGTGGGAGGTTCTGGAGGTCAGTCTGGCTACATAGTGATACCCTGACTTAATAAAGCAACAATAAACAAAATAAAGATAGCAGAAATGGTATCAGAACCAGTTTAAACCATCAAAATCAAATGCAAGTTTAAATATACTGTCAGATAGCCAGATGTGGTGGCACAGGACTTTAATCCCTGAACAGGCGAGGCAGAAGCAGGTGGAGCTCTGTGAATTTGAGGACATCCTGGCCTATATAGTGGGTTCCAGGTCAACCAAAGTTATGTAGTGAGACACTGTGTACTGGCTGGTTTTATGTCAACCAGACACAAACTAGAATCATTAGAGATGAGGGAGCCTTTCTGATGAGAAAATGTCTCCATAAAATCCAACTGTAGCTGGGCCCTGGGGGTGCAGGCCTTTAATCCCAGCACTCAGGAGGCAGAGTCAGGCGGATCTCTGTGAGTTGGATGCCAGCCTGGTCTACAGAGTGAGATCTAGGACAGGCACCAAAACTACATGGAGAAACCCTGTCTCGAAAAACAAAACAAAACAAAACAAAAAAATCCAACTGTAAGGAAATTTCTTTTCTTTTTTGTTTTCTTCTTTCTTTCTTTTTCCTCCTCCTCCTCCTCCTTCTCCTCCTTCTTTTGTTTGTTTTTTGAGACAGGGTTTCTCTGTGTAATATGCCTGGCTGTCCTGGAACTTGCTCTGTAGACCAGGTTGGCCTCGAACTCACAGAAATCTGCTTCCCTCTGCCTCCCGAGTGCTGGAATTAAAGGTGTGTGCACCATGCCTGGCTCTAAGACAATTTCTTTTTTTTTTTTTTTTTTTTGGTTTTTCGAGACAGGGTTTCTCTGTGTAGCTTTGCGCCTTTCCTGGAACTCGCTTGGTAGTCCAGGCTGGCCTCGAACTCAGAGAGATCCGCCTGGCTCTGCCTCCCGAGTGTTGGGATTAAAGGCGTGCGCCACCACCGCCCGGCGACAATTTCTTAATTAGTGATTGATGGGATTGATGGGGGAGGGCCCAGACCATTGTGGATGGGGACATCCGTGGGCTGGTGGTCCTGGGTTCTATAAGAAAGCAGGCTGTGTTTTTTCTTTATGGTTCTTAGTTGTTCTTTTGCAGAGCTGCCAGCTTAAGTCGTACTGGGATCAAGAAAAATGGGCCTTGGCAGTTCGTGTTCCTGGAGTTGTATCCATGCCAGTGGATGCCCACACGCTCCAGAAGAGAATTTGACATTGCTGCTGCTGTTGTTGCTGTTATAGCAGTGGCGGCCACTGCTGCTACTGTTTCTGGGATTACCATTTCATAATTGGTTACTACAGCTAGCACAGTGGAGACCCTGGCAACAAAAGTAGCTTCCATAGTTAGTTAATCTCCCATTCTATTGGGCATGATAAATTTAATTCAATAGTTATATACATTTCGATTGGCTTTGAAAATTATAAATTTATAAACTCAAGTTCCATTTGCTTTTGGGATACCATCTTACAAGGACTCCAATTTGCAGTAAGGCTCGGTAGGGAAGGGAATGGCTCAGTTGCCTTTAGCCTACTAGCTATGGGTGGGATAGGACCTCTGTTGGTCTATTCTGTTATCGAACACACAGATTGCAAACCCAGTGCCACTTTGAGATCTTTGGCAGCAGTTAACTCTGCAGCTCACACACGATTGAGCCTGTATAATAATGAGTATTCAAAGACAGGTAATGCCTGGGGGCGCTCACCAACCTAAGACAGAGTGCCTGTGTGGCCTGGGCAGGCGTCTCCATGACGGGTAAGGTGACCTGCTGACGTCCCACACAACCTAAGTCAGAAGCTCATTTTTTAGTAAAAGGGGGACCTGTAGGGCTCTGGTTCCCGTTTTGGGTAACTGTTGCCTTGCTTGCTGACCTTGACCTTGATATCCTCCCTATGCTAATTCCCTGCTGGGTTCCACCCTCCTGAATGCTTAAGGGAAGATCCTTGTCTTTGTATCCTGCATAATGGGCGTTAACAGCTTAGATGCAAGATTGTAAAACATCGGTAGCGAACTTCTGCTCTCTGGGGTTCTCCCATTGTGCTGTAAGCCTGTATTTAAGACCTCCTCCCTCCTTCAATAAACGGCATTCGACATTAAATAAATAAAGAAAAAAAAGAAAGAAAAAAAAAAGAAAAAACCCAGGTTTAATGGGTAAAATGCTCCTGGATGATTATTCCACACACACCCCCTCCCCCAGAGAGAAGACAGGGAAGAGAGACCGAAAAAACCAAGTGTCTTCTCTGGGGGGCAGTTTAAATACCCTGTGGGAGTGGTCTTGAGCAGGGTTTGAGGATAGAGAGATGGGGGAGGGGGATTGAAGTGGAGGTTCCATCAGAATAATCCAGACTCTTTGGGCATATGGACGGAGGGTGCCAGGTGCTGCTGAGGTGGAGTGCTTCCATCAGAACATACATGAAACCTGAAATTTACTATCTTAACCATTTTGTCTGTTTGTTGTGGTTTTTATTTTATTTTATTTTATTTTTTATTTTGAAACAAGGTCACACTATAACCCTGGCTGGCCTGAAACTCATTATCTATGTACACCAGGCTTGCCTAAAACTCACAAAGATTAAAGGCTGCTGTATACCACCATAAAAAAAAAAAAAAAGAAAGAAAGCAGGCTGAGTAAGCCATGAGAAGCAAGCCTGTAAGCAGCACTCCTCCATGGCCTCTGCATCAGCTCCCGCCTCCAGGTTCCTGCCCTGCTTGAGTTCCTGCCCTGACTTCCTTTGATGATGAACTGTGATGTGGAAGTATAAGTCAAATAAATCTTTCTTCCCCAAGTTGCTTTGGTAATGGTGTTTCATCATAGCAATAGTAACCCTGACAAAGGCACCCTGTCTCAAAAAGAGTAAAAACAACAAAACACAACAAAAACAAAAACAAAAAAGTGTCAGATAAATGAATTTATTTTTTCTCTATTCTGAATAGAAAAATATTAAAGCTCAACTTGGGTGAAGGGTATGCTTGCACTATAGGCAAATGTTCCATCATTGACTTACACCAGCAGCCCGATGATATGAAGGATTCAATTTTTTTTTTCTTTCGAGACAGAGTTTCTCTGTGTAGCTTTGCGCCTTTCCTGGATCTCGCTCTCTAGACCAGGCTGGCCTCGAACTCACAAAGATCCGCCTGGCTCTACTTCCCTAGTGCTGGGATTAAAGGCGCATTTTTTAAAAATTTATTTTTATTTATGTATTTAATTTTTCGAGACAGAGTTTTTCTGTATAGCCCTGGCTGTCTTGGAACTTGCTCTGGAGACCAGGCTGGCCTCGAACTCAAGAGATCTGCCTGCCTCTGGCTCCTGAGTTCTCCCATTAAAAGAGTGCGCCCGGCTTTAAAAGTTTTTTGAGCCAGGGATTCGCTGTGTAGTCCCGGCTAGCTCTGAACTTGCAGTTATCCTCCGGCAGCAGCCTCCCTGGCCTGACGCTGGTTTTCGTCAGCTGGCAGAAGTCGGGTCCCAGGGACGTAGGGACGTCTTGCCGAGACCCAACAACGGACCTGCTCTAATTTCGTCTGGCAATGGCGCTGTTGTTTAGGGTTTAGTGAATGGGTTGAACAGAAAATCCGTAAACGACGAAATCAGCCGGAAGTAAAGACAGTGTTAGGAAGAAGTGGAGGGCGGCGTCTTCCAGGACTGCAGGAGCACATTCTGGGCGCAGCACCGAGGGACCCGCGTCAGGGCAAACGAGGTCCACCCAGGAGACTGGCGCTCCCCAGCCTCCCGCACAGGCGCACAACGCGACCGCAGCTGTGGCCCCGCCCCCAGAGTCCGGGTGGGAGGCGGAGCCTTGCGTCATCTCCACGCGCATTCTCACAGTGCTGCGAGCAGGTGGCGCGGGTTAAGGCCGTCACGATCATTGACAGCGTGAGGCCGGTGTGGCTGCTATTGCTATGGTGGCTGGTGGCCGGGTAAGGGTCTGAGTTGGTCTCCTGCGGGGCCAGAGCGGCTTCGGGGGCGCCGGGAGGCCGAGAGTGTGCAGCGGGCTGCGAGGCTGCCACGTGCCGTGCAGGGAGGAGGCCAGGGGCGCGCTGGACCAGAGCTGCTGCCCCCCGGCAGGGCGTCTGTCTGTGCCGGGGAGCTGCGGCATTGGAGGGGCCAGACTTGGGTGAGGCTGTGGGCAACCGGTCCTGCCTCCGGGGTGGAAGACCAGGCTAATAACTCTCTCCCTCTCGGTTCGCTCCCGGTTTTGATTTTTTTTTTCTTTTACTCCGGCTGCAGGTGCACTATGTCTAGATTGTCGGCCCTCGCCGGCTCCCGCGCCGGCTTGGGACTGTTACTTGGTTCTGCCGCCGGCCTTGGATTCCTGTGCGTCCTTTATAGCCAGCGATGGAAACGGGCCCAGCGCCATGCCCGGAGCCACAGTCTACCAAATTCCCTGGACTATGCGCAGGCTTCAGAGAGCGGACGCCAGGGTATGAGCACAGGTCATTACTTACTGATGACCCCGGGGATCGGGCTGTCTTTGGCAAAGCAGGTGGACTGGCCCGTTGGAAGAGCTGAGTTTCACTCTTTCAGGAAAACGTATCGAAAAGGACAGCTGTCCTCTTTCCTCTGATTCCAGGAAAGCTTAGTGCAAGAAGACTGTGTAGCTTTCACTTTTAGTTCTGGTCACACTCATGAATGTGTACTAAGGGCATTTGCGTAGTGTTGGGTGAGGGATGTGATAGACAGAGGAAGAGTCTGAAAGAAAGAAAAAGGAATAATTTTGTAGGAATTAAGCGCTCTGATAGCTTGACTAGCAAATTATGTATTCAAATGTGAAGGAAATTTGGAGAATACTCAATCCAAGTTTTTAAAATCCTTTTCATGAAGGAAAATTCAAAGGGATTGTGTAACTTTCCCAAGGTTGTTACAGAGTAAGTGGTAAAGGTGGACCTGGTCATCTGGTTCAGTGTACTTTCCACACTCATGCAACTGGAGCCCAGTGGCTGAAAGCCAGCAGTAACAGGTGAAATGTGTTCCATTTCATAAAAAACCTTCAGGTTAACTCACTGAGCAAAACATTAGGGCTTGGGATCTCTCCCTCTTATTTGGATAACAGAAGCTTGCTTAGATCGTCTTCTTTCATGTTGACTGAAAATGTTTTCTCGGACGACCAGTGTAGTCAGATATCCTCTTACTCTGTGCTAACTGGAAATGTTAGTTTTGCAAGAGTGTTCGCAGACTTATCACCCTAGATTGCAGCTGTCAGCATTTGATAACATGGTGGCAACGTGGCATGGCCAGTGTCCTTTCTGCCCTTCCCTTGTCCTTTGCTCGTTTGTCATTTCTTAGTCCGGGTCTGTTCTCCCCTGAGGTTGGGAGAAAGCGGACACATTCTAGGTATAGTCCTGAGCACTGCTGGCCTAGGTTGCTCCTAGATTTCCTTTAACAAGGGGTGTATGTGTGTCTGATCCGTGGGCCCTCCTTAAATGGCTACCAAGTTCCGAAATTTCATTGAGCTCAGTTCAGGGTGAGCAGATTGAGCTTGGTAATAATGTTTTTCTCATGGAGTTTGGCGAGTTTTTCTCCATGGACCTTTCTTTGTGACTGCCCATTTTCTTTTTGCTCCTCTCTGATAATACTCATGGCCTCAAGAGAGGCAGTTTATTATTTGTTGTGAGATCAGAATTTGAACAAACTCAATTTTTGTTTTACTGTGTAATTGGTATTGACTGCATGGTATTTGGCACTATAAAGCCAGCGACAATTTTTTTCTTTTTGTATTTTTGAGACAGGGCTTCACATAGCTCAGGCTAGCCTCAAACACTCTGTAGCTGAGGCTGGTCTTGAACTCCTGATCCTCTTGTCTCTACCTCTGAAATGCAGCCACTCCTGCCAAAGGTCCTGATAACAGAACAGCCTTCCTGCCTTCTAAGTACCACACCCTTGCCGGCATTTTACATTAGCTGCTGTGTTCTAAAGGTTCTTTGAGCAGATAGTCTTTCTTTAGAGATCATGGACTTAAAGGCTGTGTGTGTGTGTGTGTGTGTGTGTGTGTGTGTGTGTGTGTGTGTGTGTGTGTATGCACACTGGTGTGTCGGCGGGGTAGGCACTCCTTTGTGGAGGTCAGAGGACTACTTACGGGAGTGGTTCCCTTCCTCACCACGTGGAACCTGGGCATTGAACTTAGGTCATCAGCTGGAGCAGCAAGTGCTCTTATCTTATAGCAAGTCATCTTATTGGTCCAGACATCTATGTTTTCTGTTTTTTTCTCGATAGTGACTTGGAACTTGTACTATGACTTAGCTGTGGAATGTGTGCTCTCAGAGGCTCAATTTCTTTGTAAATTGAACTCCAGGAGAAGAAAGTGACCCAGGATACTGTTGCATGCCTTTAAACTCAGAGCTCGGGAAGCAGAGGCAGGTAGATCTCTGCCTGGTCTACATAGCGAGTTCCAGGACAGCGGGGGCTACATAGACCCTGTCTAAAAACAGAACAAGAGAAGCAAATGCTCTAGAATTCTAGGTTTGAGGGTTTATTTATTTATTTTTATTGTCCCCCCCCCCCCCCCCCCACTGTATCCCAGGGGTGACTGTCTTCTGTTCCCTGTTCCCCTTGCTTCAGGAATGCAGTTGCGGGCCATCCCAGGGGAAGCTGGCGATGCCGCGGTGCTGCCCAGCCTCCCGCAGGAAGGACAGGAGAAGGTGCTGGACCGCCTGGACTTCGTGCTGACCAGTCTGGTGGCATTGCGGCGGGAGGTAGAGGAGCTTCGGAGCAGCCTGCAAGGGCTGGCCGGGGAGATTGTTGGGGAGGTCCGGTGAGTGACCTGGTCTCTCTTGCTTTGCCCAACCCCTCAACTTGTCCTGGTTCCTACAGCTTTTTCAGCTGCAGTGTGTTCTGCCTTTTCTGGTCTCTCTAAGGAACAATGTTGCACGAATCCTAAATGGTCTTATAATAAAAACCTGGAGCCAGATATCAGGGTGAAAGCTGAAAGATCAGAGAAACAGAGTAAGCCACAGCTACCACCTCTTACCTCACCAACTCTTCAGCCCGAAAGAGCCTCTCCAAGAGTTCCTGTCTCCTCCTGCCTTATAGTCCTTTCTCTGCCCAGCCACATCGCTTCCTGTTTCAACCTTCCTAGTGCCGGGATTAAAGGTGTGTGTTCAGGTGCTGGAATTAAAGATGTGTACCACCACTGCCTGACCTCTGTGGCTAACTCTGTGGCTAACTCTGTGGCTGGCTCTGTCCTCTGGTCTTCAGGCAAGCTTTAGTTCTTAGATTACAAATATATCACCACAGAACAAGCCCATTTTATAGTTGCTAACCCAGTGTGGGAGAAGCTGCGCATCTGGTTCCTTCCTTTTCCCAAGAGCCTTGCTGCCCTTGTGCCCTTTGGGCTACAGCAGCAGCTCGTCCTGTTTGTTCCTCCCGATTTAGTCTGCCAGACAGCTGCCCCTGCTCTCCTGAGAGCACAGACCCAGAATTTTCTCCTTCCTCGGTCCTTGACTGAGGGAGGAGTGAGGGAAAGACAGGCTGTGTGGGTCCTAATGTGCCCTCTGGGATATGCCCCGCTTTCCAGATCTCATCTAGAAGAGAACCAGAGAGTGGCCCGGCGGCGGCACCGGTTCCCTTTCGCCAGGGAGAGGAGCGACTCCACAGGTTCCAGCTCCGTCTACTTCACCGCCTCCTCGGGGGCTGCGCTCACGGATGCCGAGAGTGAAGGAGGGTGAGTGTCTCCTGGAGGCTGTGAGCTGCAGCTGCGTCGTGCTTGTCAAAATACCAGTTACCAAAATCCAAACCAAGGCGCCCTAAGTCAGCTTTACATAAAAGTAGGGGTATGACTGAGTGCAAGCAACTTCCCAGTTTATGCCATCCAGACAAATAGCAATGTTAGCAGTTGTTATTTCTCTGAGTTGACTTTTTTTATATTATTTTAAAAAATACAGTTTATTTTATGTATATATTTTTCCTCTATGCATATAAATGCATTGCTTGTACGCCTGAGGCTTGCAGAGGTCAGAAGAGGGCACTAGATTCTTCTAGAACCAGAGTTACAAATGGTTGTAAGCAGCCACGTATGTTCTGGGAACTGAACTTGCTAAGCCGTCGCTCCAGCCTAGGGCTTTTTTCTTTTTCCATCGTTTTTCTGGGCATTCTTGTGTGTTATCACAAGGGCTTGCTGAGCATTATTTTATAACTTCATTCTTTCCTTGAGTAGCTGAGCAGGGTGTGCTCAGTCTGGGAGTCTGTCATGTACGCCCCCTCCCCAGGCCTCACTCTCCTCCTGACAGAGTCTGGGAGCCTGTCATGTACGCCCTCTCCCCAGGCCCCACTCTCCTCCTGACAGAGTCTGGGAGTCTGTCATGTATGCCCTCTCCCCAGGCCCCACTCTCCTGACAGAGTCTGTGAGCCTGTCATGTACGCCCTCTCCCCAGGCCCCACTCTCCTGACAGAGTCTGGGAGTCTGTCATGTACGCCCTCTCCCCAGGCCTCACTCTCCTGACAGAGTCTGGGAGTCTGTCATGTACGCCCCCTCCCCAGGCCTCACTCTCCTCCTGACAGAGTCTGGGAGTCTGTCATGTACGCCCCCTCCCCCCAGGCCTCACTCTCCTGACAGAGTCTGTGAGCCTGTCATGTATGCCCTCTCCCCAGGCCTCATTCTCCTGACAGAGTCTGGTCCATGCTCTCTTGCATCTGTACAGTGGGGAGGTGACTCTTGAGTGCTCAGCAGATCCGGTTATAGGATTTACCATGAGGCAAGACCGCAGTGGGCAGGACAGTCTCTTTCAAGCTTGGTCGAGGGAAGGACTTTGTAATTTTAAGCCACAGATCCGTTCTGAAACTTTGGTCCCGAGGACAGTCTGACGTGGCTGGTGGCGGCATTTACCCCATGTGCCGCTGGTGCCGGTCATCCAGCTGGCCTTCAGACTTAGAGGCTGATTTTTCTCCTGGGTGGCCTCTGTTGGCCTTTGTTCCTCCTCAGGGAATAGACTGGATCAGAGAACAGCCAAACTTCTGTCAGGTCAGAGTGGCTGAGCTAACTAGAACATGCCCATGGCAGCTGGAAGTTAGTCAGCCATTCAGGATACTCCGGAGCAGATTCACCCCTTAGCAGGCACACCTTGTAACACCAGGTGCCGTTTATTTACTTCCTCTGATGTTGTCTAAGCACCTTAGTGGTGTTTTCTCACTTAATCCTCATGATGATCCTGTGACCCGGGTTCGGTTTCTCAGATGGAGAACTTGAGCTTATTGAGGTTTGACACTCAGACAGGTTATACAACTACCAAGGGCAGACTTAGTGTGTCTCCTGCTGATCCCATTGTCCTGACAATCTGGTTTATCTGCAGCCATGTTGGAGTCCATGACCTGAGGAGTGGATTGGTCTTCAGGGCACATAGGGCTGCCATTAGCACATATGTGGCATGTAGCCCTTGGGAATTCTTCCCATTGACTGAGATGCCACAGCTTACTGCCCAGGAAGGGCCCGACGTGCAGCAGGGTTTCCTCTTTCTTTAGTCTTGTTTGTTTAGGAGGCTGTTGTTTTCTCCTGCTTCTTCCTAGTTTTCTTTTCACGCTGGATGGGAATCAACCCCAGGACCTCCCGTGTGCTAAGCATGTGCTCTGCCATGGGGTTGCATGCCTAGTCCCTCATTTGGTTTTCCTACAAAAATTAAGAATAAAATTACTGTCCTTTTTCATGTTCCTGCCATTGGTCTTTAATGGCAGGTTTTGGTTTTGGTTTTTTAAGACAGGGTTTCCCTGTGTAGCCCTGGCTGTCCTGAAACTTGCTCTGTAGACCAGGCTGGCCTCGAACTCACCTCTCTGCCTCCTGAGTGCTGGATTAAAGGTGAGCACCACTATGCCTATCTTAGAACTAGTTTTTTTTTGTTTTTTGTTTTGTTTTTTTTGTTGTTGTTGTTTTGTTTTTCGAGACGGGGTTTCTCTGTGTAGTTTTGCGCCTTTCCTGGAACTCCCTCTATAGTACAGGCTGGCCTCGAACTCACAGAGATCCGCCTGGCTCTGCCTCCCGAGTGCTGGGATTAAAGGCGTGCTCCACCACCGCCCGGCAGAACTAGTTTTTTCAGTGTACCCAACAGTGTTCTGTCAAGAGATGCTTCCTTAGACTATGTTAGAGACGGGAACAGAAATGACCTTCATATAGGTTGCATCTAAAGAACTGACTGCGATTAAGGAGCATCTCTGTGAAACCTGACGAACTAGGTCACTTGAATGGGAGACCGATGGTTGAGTGTTTTCACGTGTGTGATCTCTGTATATGTGTGTCTGGAGGCTAGAGAGGACTAAGGCTGTTCTGTCATATGAGTCTTCACTTATTTCCTCCAGACAGGTCTCTCACGGACCTGGGGCTAGGCTAGTGGCTAGTTACCCCGGCGGCGAGCTTCCTGTCTCTGCCTCCCGTAGCACTGGCACTGTGCTTACAGGTGCACAAACGCCATCGGGCTTCTGGGGATTTGAACTGAGGTCCTCATGACTGTGCAGCAAGCCCTCTTATCAGTTGAGCCTTCCTCAGCTCTGTGGAGCCTTTTTTGAGGAATTGGTATTTGTTTATGTGTATGTATTTGTGGCTGTGTAAATGTGTATGCTCCACATGTATGCAAGAGCCTGTATAGATCAGAAAGGGGGCACTGGATCCATTGGAACTGGAGTTAGCTGTTGTGTGGGTGCTGGGAATCGAACCAAGGTCAGCAAGAGCAGGTAAGAGTTCTTAACTGCTAAGCCGTCTCTCCAGCTGCATGAGTTTCATTTTTTAAAAAGATTTCATGTGTATGAATGTTTTGTTTGCGTGTATTTATGTATACCATTTGTGTGCCTGGTGCCTGAGGAGGGCATAAGACCTCCTTAAGCAGAGGTTAATGGATGGTTGTGAGCCATCTTGTTGGTGCTGGGAACCAAACCCAGGTTTTCTGCAAGAGCAAGTACTCTTAACCACTGAGCCTTCTTTCTAGTCCCTGGTTGACCTTTCTAAGAGTGAAGAACAGGTCGGGCAGTGGTGGTGCACACCTTTAATCTCAGCACTCAGGAGTCAGAGGCACGTGGAGCTCTGAGTTCAAGGCCAGCCTGGTCTTCAGAGTGAGTTCCAGGACAGGCAGAGCTACACCGTGAAACCCTGAAGAACAGGAGGAGAGATTTTCTCAAGCTGAAAGTGTAAAACTTAGACTGTTCATAATTATTTGTTTGCTTTTTATTTCTTTATTTTTATTTTTTGAGATAGGGTTTCTTTGTGTAGCCTTGGCTGTCCCGGGACTCAGAGATCCACCTGCCTCTGCCTCCTGAGTGCTGGGATTAAAAGCGTGCGCCACCACCACCCGGCTCGCTTTTATTGCTTTTTAAAGAAAAGTTTAGCATAGAAGAAAGACTGGGTGGTGACAGGAACACCAAAGCACTGTTCACCTGATGATTTAAAGAAATCATCTAGACTGTGGCTCAGCCAACTTACTCTGGGCAGCTTAGCACTCAGGAGGCTGACGGTTGGAAGTTCAAAGCCAGCCTAGAGTTACAGGAGTAAGTTTGAGCCTAACTTAGACTACTTCTGTAAGACCCTGTGTCTCCAAAAGTGACATCAACAAGTTCATCTCCTGGTTTCATAAACAAGTTTCACCTCCTGGGCCAGAGTGGGTGCTGACTGCATGGGTGCTCACTGGAGCATCCATGGCCACAGGAGCAGGGCAGGTCAGCAGAGGGACGGATGCCTTTCTTAATTATAGCTGCACTAGGCTCAGCCCTTGTCTGATCCTGTGGCATGTGAAAGCTGCTGGTGGTGCAAGACTCTGGCTTAGCTGGCTGCTATCTTGGGGAATCATTTTTTCATCACAGTAGATGCCATTTAGGTCAAGGGGAGATCCTGGGAGGAGGTCATAAACTCTGAAATGGCTTTAAGCATGTGTACCTTAGGGAGGAAAGATCTTTGAGGGATGATTCTGTAGGCTATTCTATTGAGAGCTGATCCCCCCACACACCATCCCTGTCCCACCAGCCCTTGGCCTATGATGACTTCACTAGAATCTCCCCATGCCTGCTTCAGACCAGCCTGTCACATGTGCTGGCTGCTCCCTGGCTAAGACAGGCCCTCTTCTGCTTCTTGCTCCATGTCTTTGCTTATTCTGTTGGTTTGTTTGTTTGTTTTGCTTTTGCAAGACAGGGTTTCTCTGTTCTGGAGCTTTGTAGACCAGGCTAGCCTCAAACTCAGAGATCTGTCTGCCTCTGCCTCCCAACTCCTGGGATTAAAGGCATGCGCCACCACCGCCCAGCTGCAGTCTTTCTAAAATTTATTTATGGGGCTGGAGATGGCTCAGCGGTTAAGAACACTGGCTGCTCTTCCAGAGGACCCGGTTCAATTCCCAGCACCCACATGGCAGCTAACAACTGTCTGTCACTCCAGGATTTGACACCCTCACATAGACAAACATACAGGCAAAAACAACAATGCACATAAAATAAAAATTAAAAAAAATAAAAATTTCATTTATTTATTTTTTTACAAATTTTACATTTATTAATTTCTTGTGTGCGTGCATGCACAAGTGTGTGCCACAGTTGCATGGGTAATCAGAGGACAACTTTCAGTAGTTGGTTCTCTCCTTTCATCATGTGGGTTCTGAGGCTCGAACTCAGGTCATCAGGCTTGGTAACATGTGCCTTCACTTGCCAAACTGTCTCACCTACTCCGTATTCCTTCTTCCAAATAAACGAATTTGAGCTTCAGCTGTCGACCGCAGTGGCAGAAGCAGAATCATTGTGCAGGTTTGTGAGTGTATTCCCGGGGCATTGTCCCAAACATGGCTTGATATTTTCCCTGAAGAAGCCAGCATGCCTTTAAATACAGCCTCCCAGGTGCCCCGTGAAGCATTTGCGTCTCTCTTTCCTCCTTGAGCACTGAACCTCCGTTACTTCAGGTCTTCTGTGGCTTATCTCTACTACGGAGATCCTCCTAGGCATAGGACACAAGCCTGGTCTGTCCCAGGCTCAGCTCTCTACTGGGAACTAGGAGGTCAAAGAAAATAGTCAGCATCTGGAATAGACAGGTGGGAAACTGAATTGTTAATTTCTAATTCATCAGCTCAGCTCTCTGTTGGGAACAGAGCAGGATAGCTTAGTCTCCTGCACACTCTGGGAACTCTGTGTTTCTCTTGAGTACTGATCTCAAAAGCCTTGGGGCATGGCAACCAGATGAAATCCTCTGGTAGATTTCCACAAGGGTTGGAGGTAGAAGGTAAGGGAATGTTGTAAATAGAGTAACCCTGGCACATAGCAAATCTCTTTTCAGGCCCTAAGAAGCCATGGATTGTTGCCATGATGTGAGGCTGTTTGGTGTGACAGAACTTGAGGTGGAGCTGAGGTACAAAGCTCTCAGCTGGCCTCCCGCTTCATGGGGCCCTATTAGCTCTTACTGTGGTGGCATCAAGGCCCCATCTCACCTCTGCAGCTCCTTGGGATGTGAGTTCTGGCCTTCAAGGCCCAGAGAAAAGGCAGCAGAACCAGAGCAGTACCCCAGGAGTGCTGGAGGCACAGTCTCCCATTTGAACATTCCCCAGCATATGATCTCCCTTCTCTAGCAAAGAAAACCACTAGGATTTCAAGTTCCATACCAGTTAAATTCCTTACCCATTTTACTTTGGCCCTGGCTTAATCCTCTCCTCTGGGCAGGTTATTGCCCAGGCTCTTTAGGAGTGGTTCTAGCTTGCCCTTGTGTGGTCTCATTCATCAGTACTCAGATTGGTTATGAAGTCTGGCACTTTCCCTTGTTCTTTTCACCTCTAAGTTCTTACTGCAAACTGCTAGAAGGGAAGGATATGAGGGTGATCTTTAAATGTCATGCTATCATGCAGTCCGACCCCATCTGACAGGTGTAGCCCTGGCTGCCCTGGAACTTGCTATGCAGACCAGACTTGGTCTCGAACTCAGAGATCTGCCTGCCTCTGCCTCCCGAGTGCTGGGATTAAAGGCGTGTGCCACCATACCTCGCTCCTACGGGTTCTTTTTTTTTTTCTTCGAGACAGGGTTTCTCTGTCCTGTCCTGGAACTCACTCAGTAGACCAGGCTGGCATCGAACTCACAGAGATCCACCTGTCTGTGCCTCCCAAGTGCTGGGATTAAGGTGTGTACCACCACTGCCTGGATTTTTTTTTTAAAGACAGGGTCTCTTACTGGCCACAAGGGTAGACTAGCTAGCCAGTGAGTCCCAGGATTAAAGGCATGAGCCACTGCCGCCGGGCGTCCTGTGGGTTCTTTAGTTGATGCTCTTGTTTTCAAATAGAACAGAAGCTGCTCTGAACAGCAGCAATCAACTGTTTAGACTGGAGCACCAACTCGGCTCACTCACTTGGTGCCTTCTGGACCTCATCCGAGTGGCTTTATAGATGACAGTGTTTTTGTCTACAGTTCTGCCAGATGTTAGGCTGTCTCATATGGGCAGAGACTGTCGTTTGTTTTGTGTTGGCCACAGGGGAGCCTGCCTCTATTCTTCCCTCCAGGGAGGAAGAAGGTTTGCTCCCAAATGAAATGTAGAATCTTCCCTGTGCTTCTGTAGGGCTCTCTGGTGTCTGTTTCTGGCCCCTGGAAATCCTACTATGTCCCAGGCCCATTTCTTGTCTGATTTAACTAGCAGTTAGGGAAGCGCCCTCATCAGCTGCTGGTGGACAGAAAACTAAGACACTTGACTCCCTCTGTAGTGTTGGCTCGTAGAAATCACCCGGCTTACAACAGCCCCAGAGACATTATCCTGTAGGGATTGTAGCAGCTGAGAGTGACCTCTGACACCCTTCCATATTCCCAAGCGGCTGCTACTGTCAGTGAGGTTTGGTTGACTTGGTCACAGGTACAAGTTTGAGAAAGAGATTGAGAAATGCGTGGCAGTTGCTCATGCCTCTGAGGCTGACACCCACTCAGGTAAGGTTCTGGCAGATGTCTTTGGCTGATGAAGATGATTACCGAATTTAGCTCATCAGTATGGCTCTGATCGGCTCCACCTGTGTTTGTAAGGTCATTTCCTCCCCACCTCCTCCAGTCTTTCTGTTGTTTCAGTCCCGGGGATTGAACCCTGGGCCTTGTGTACATAACAGGCTCCCCCACACCCCCACACCCTCCATACCCCCTGCCAGCCCTAGTTCTTTTTGGTTACATTGAAAAAGTTTCATTGTGCGTGTATGTGAATGTAGGCATGCACATGGGTTGGTCCTCTCGGGTCATCAGATGTGTGCGCCAGCACTTATACCCACCAGCTATCTCACCACCAGGCTGGCTCCAAATGTGCTGTGCAGCCAGGCGTTACCTTGAATTCCCGATCCTCTTGCTTTTGCTTCCCGAGTGCCGGGATTATAGATGTGTGTCACCACACTCAGACTGCATCCTAATTTTCTTTTTAAGATTTATTCATGTACTTTATGTATATGGGTGCTTTGTTGGCATGTATGTCTACGTACCAGAGGGCACCAGATCTCATTACAGATGGTTGTGAGTCACCATGTGGTTGCTGAGAATTGAACTCAGGACCTCTGGAAGAGCAGCCAGTGCTCTTAACCTCTGAGCCATCTCTCCAGCCCCATGCAGTCTAATTGTTAAACATTTCCCCCCTTTTTGCTTTCTGCAGTTTGGTAACTAAACAGAGGGATCTTATCTTTGACTCTGACCAGCACACATCCCCCAGCTGACTGGATACCTCTTTCCTCCTTGATCATTCCCTAGCCAATAGTTCAAACTTTCACTTGAAGACGAGTTTCTGCCCTTACATAAGAAACGATCTGGCTCAATGGACAACAATGCTGTGTAGTTCCTCTTCTGTGGTTGGAGAACAAACCCTGGTTTTGAGTAAATAATCCCTTCCTAATCCCGTCATTTGATTCTCTACCAGGTATACAACAGCCAATGCTGAGTCCGACTACGAGCGGGACTCCGACAAGGAGAGCGGGGATGGCGAAGATGACGTGAGCTGCGAGACTGTGAAGATGGGGAGGAAGGATTCTCTGGACCTTGATACGGAGGGAGCGTCAAGTCCAGCATCTGGAGCCTTGGAGGCTGATGGCTCCTCAGGCCTTGAGGATGTGCTGCTGCTCCTGCAGCAGGCAGACGAGCTGCACCAGGGCAGTGAGCAGAGCAAGCGGGAGGGCTTCCAGCTGCTGCTCAACAACAAGCTGGCGGTGGGTGAGACTCCGCCGCCGCCTGTCCCCTCCTCCTTTGCCCCTCTCTTGACTCTGACACTCCAGGGAATGAAAAAACAGAGTGAAAAACAAAAAACCAAGCCGGGCCAAAAGTGGTGGTGCACACCTTTAATCCCAGCACTCAGGAGGCAGAGGCAGGCGCAGGCGGATCTCTGTGAGTTCGAGGCCAGCCTGGTCTGCAGAGTGAGATTCACGGAGAAACCCTGTCTCACAAAAACCAACCAACCAACCAACCAACCAACCAACCAACCACCTCACTCTCATGGTTTCTAACCTGACAAACTACTCGGGAAGGAGATGGGGTCCTGAAACAGCACTTCCTACCCCACAGCTTCCTGCCCCTGAGAAAGGAGATGGGGTCCTGAAACAGCACTTCCTACCCCACAGCTTCCTGCCCCTGAGAAAGGGCGTGGGTTTTTCCCCTGTAGAACTCCGAGGAGCCCCACCTCTCCGAAGGGGAAAATGCAAAGGACCCGACTACTTGTGCCCCTGACTTCCCCCTGCCCCCCACCTGGTTTCTTCTGTTTTCCTTGAGGCAGAGTCTGAATGTGCTTGCCCTACTTGAAGTTTCTATTTGAAGTGACTGTGTGTAGGTCATTCACCAATTCCCTCAGGCTCACAAACCAAATTTACTCTGTAAATTCCTCCCTGAAGTTAGAAGTCACCCCCACCCCTTGAGGCAGGTCTCACTAAGTAGTCCTAGCTGGTCTCAAACTCCAGATCCACCTTCCTCAGCCTCCTGAGTGCTGGGATTAAAGGTGCAGGCCACCGTTTCCAGCAGAATTCTCCCTTCTTATGAGCAGTTTCATATGTCAGCCAGAGACTTCTTTTGCTGTGTCTCATTATATCTTCTTGGAGTTGACCTTCCATCCTGGTAATAATAGAGGCCAAAATGTTCTTATCCAGTGATTGTGCAAGCTATCAATGAGAGATAATGTCTCCAGTTAACTGCACATGGCCAGTTGTGGAGTGGGAAGGCTGTGCACAGGGCTTGTCAGATGTCGGGGATTATACCACTGTCTTAGAAAAAACATACAGTGTAGGGAGATGACCAGGGCCCCCATTCTTCATGGATGAGGAGACTCATTTATTCCTCTTTGGTCTATAGTATGGAAGCCGACAAGACTTTCTGTGGCGTCTGGCCCGGGCCTACAGTGACATGTCTGAACTTACTGAGGAGGAGAGCGAGAAGAAGTCATATGCCCTAAATGGTAAATGCTGACAGGTACCTGATGGGTATGTAACCAACTGTGCAGGTACAGATGGCCCATTGCTTGAGACCCAGATGCTGTGAGGGCAGGAATAGTGGTTAGTTACTCAGCGGGGACACACTGGCTTCCAGGGCCTCTCGCTCCCTAGTGACTAGTAGAGACAGTAGCATAGGTGCTTGTTTTTAATGTTTATGTCGTGGTCTTGTTGTTCTTTGCTTTGACTTCCCAACCAGAAAGAGGAGGAGGTGTTGCCTACTGCTTAGGACTCTGGAGTCAGCAGGACAGATTCGAGACTGGGTGTAGTATGTATGTGTGCACCTAAGAGAAGTAGTTTGGGAGATCATTGCTGGCTTATTTGTTTCCTAAATCTCTACTTTGGAAGGTAGAATGCAACTGAGCCATGCTGCTCTTAGGACTTGGCCTTGTCAGTCATAAAGTAAGAGAACCTGGGAACTTTAAAAATGAGAATGAACTGGGTATGGCGGGTCACACCTGGAATCTCAGTACTTGGAGGCTGAGGCAGGAGGACTGCAGTGACTCTGAGGCCAGCCTCAGTTACACTGTGAGTTTTAGGTTCAATTATTAGTTAGTTTTTTCTTCAAAGGATTCTGCTTTCAGCTAGGTGTTGGTACCAGTACCCAGCAGTTAGGAGGATTGAATTTGAGATCAGCCTGAGCTATCTAATGAGACCCTGTTTTAAAAATAAATAGAATTGCTGGGTGGCGGTGGTGCACATCTCTGATCCCAGCACTCAGGAGGCAAAGCCAAGTGGATCTCTGTAAGTTCAAGGCCAGCCTGGTCTACAGAGAGTTCCAGGACAGCCAGGGCCACAGAGAAACTGTCTTGAAAAACCAAATAAATAAATATAAAAAATAAAAAAGTTCTTGGAGACGGTTTTACTGTATAGCTTTAGCTGTTCTGGAACTGGACACATGGACTGGGCTGGCCTGCAGCCTGCAGCCTGCAGCCTGCAGCGGTCCTTTTACCTTTACCCCTTAGGGCTGCACCACAACACTCGGGGAATGGAAAACTTTGTGGGGTTGAAGAGATGGCCCAGCGGTTAGGACCACTGACTACCTTTCCAGAGGACCTGGGATCAGTTCCCAGCACCCATAGGGTGGCTCACAATAACTTCAGTTCTAGGGAATCTGACACCTTCTTCTGGCCTTTGTGGGCACCAGACATACCCATGGTGCACAGACATGTCTGTAGGCAAAACACCCCTAGACATTAAAAAGTTTGTTTTCTTTCTTGGTGATGGTTCTAATTAGTATTTGTGCTGTTTTGATCTCTTGGTACCAACAACCAAAAAGATTTCCTGTGACCATTTCTCACTTCTCTCATAGGACTTTTTTTGTTTGTTTATTTGTTTTTTCATTTTTTTTTTTTTTTTTTTTTTTTGGTTTTTCGAGACAGGGTTTCTCTGTGTAGCTTTGCGCCTTTCCTGGAACTCACTCTGTAGTCCAGGCTGGCCTCGAACTCACAGAGATCCGCCTGGCTCTGCCTCCCGAGTGCTGGGATTAAAGGCGTGCTCCACCACTGCCCGGCTTATTTGTTTTTTCAAGGCAGGGTTTTTCTACATAGGCTCTCCTAGAACACTGTAGACCAGGCTGGTTTTGAACTCATAGAGATCCACCTGCCTCTGCCTAGTGTTGGGATTATAGGCATGTGCCGCCGGGCAATGGTGGGTCACACCTTTAATCCCTGCACTCGGGAGGCAGAGGCAGGTGGATCTCTGTGAGTTCGAGGACAGCCTGGTCTGCTGAGCGAGATCCAGGACAGGCACCAGAACAACACAGAAAAACCCTGTCTCAAAAAAAAAAAAAAAAAAAGGCAAATTCTTGGAAGTCAGTTGTGGCAGCAAAGGCATTGGACCATAGTCCGAGCATTCAGAGGCTAAGGCAGGAAGGTCAAGAGTTTGAGGTTACCCTAAGCTACATAGTGAGACTATCTTTAAAAACAAAGTCTGGAAGCTCTGCAGGGGCAGGGCTGATGGCTAAGGGGAGAAAGTGCTTGCTGTGCAAGTGTGAGGACATAGTTTGTGTCCCCAGCATCCCTGTCCTGGGTGGACACAGTGATCTGCCTGTAATCCCGGCACTTGGGAGGCAGAGGTAGGATCTCTGGGGTAGGCAGATCTTTGTGAGTTTGAGGTCAGCCTGGTCTACAGAGCGAGTTTCAGGACAACCAGGACTATGCAGAGAAACTCTGTTTCAAAAAAACAAACAAAAAACAATTTTTTAAAAATCAAGCCGGGCGGTGGTGGCGGCGCACGCCTTTAATCCCAGCACTCGGGAGGCAGAGCCAGGCGAATCTCTGTGAGTTCGAGGCCAGCCTGGTCTTCAAATCGAGTTCCAGGAAAGGCACAAAGCTACACAGAGAAACCCTGTCTCAAAAAATCAAAAAAAAAAAAAATCAAAAAAAAAAAAAAATCAAATCATGGCCAGGCGGTGGTGGCACATGCCTTTAATCCCAGCACTCGGGAGGCAGAGACAGGCAGAACTCTGTGAGTTTGAGGCCAGCCTGGTCTACAGAGTGAGTTCCAGGAAAGGCGCAAAGCTACACAGAGAAACCCTGTCTCAAAAAACAACAACAACAAATCAAATCATGAAAACTTAGTAATACATGAGCCTCCTTAAGCCTGTTGGAGACAGTTTCTGTTGGTTCCTTTCTCATGTTGAAATGCTAAACTTTACTTCAAGAACATCAAGTAGGCATAAGGAGATAGTGGGTTGGTGCCAGGCACAGCACTGCTTGTAATCACAGTGCTTAGGAGGTGAAGGCAGAATCTCAAGTTCAGGGCTAGTCTGAGCTACATGCGGAGCCCATGTCTCAAAGACAAAACAGAGATAGCTCAGCTGCTGGAGCTGGAGCTGGGGAAGCTGGGTGCCAAGCAAGTGGTCGTTCTTCCTGCACTGCTTCTTGTGCAAGTGTGCACAGGAGCTGCGTTAACTCTGGGTCTCCCTGTCTTCCAGGAAAAGAAGTAGCAGAGGCCGCTCTGGAGAAGGGAGATGACAGCGCTGAAAGTCACCAGTGGTAATAAGATCCTGCAGGCCTTAGGAAGACCGGAGGAGAGAGACCCTTTCTTTACCCTGGCCAGAGGCATTCGCTTGAAGAACTAGGGGGCCTGGGGGCACTAGTCGGAATTCCCACACGCCTCACCATACCCCAGTCAGGGCAGGGAAGTGTGCTTTGGGAGATGCTTTGGAGGCTAAGGCCAGAGAAAACACAGGCTTTGCTCTGCTGGGGCTAAGAGGATTGAGTGTCTTTCCAGGAGTCCCTCTGGCCACACACCTGGTTTTGAGTTCTTGAGGAAAGCTGGGACAACCTGCACTTCCTATCCTGCAAAAGCTCTTTTCCCCAGCTGTGACCCCACTGGCTTCTTTGGTTGGTTTACATGAGAAAAAGATGTGAGCTTATACCCAAGAAATTCAACGATCACTTTATTAAACCTTAATGGCTTCCCGGGCTGAGGGTATAGTACAGTGGTAGACTGCTTGCCTGGCACACCTAAGTAAGGCCCTGGTGTGATACTCAGCACCACACAAAAATAAAACCCAAAAGACTCCCTCAGTGAGTCCTTTCATGGGCTTTTGGGAGACAGGTTTTGCCAACTGGCTTGTGCCAAGGCCAATTCATGTCCTGGGCCTTGATTCCAGCATCTGTTTTAGTTAAAAAGAAAAAAGAAAAGAAAGGTTTGTTCTTCCACTGTCCTTTGCTTTTCAAATCTCTACCCTCAGATTGTAAGCTGAGAGGCTGTGTTTTCCCATCTCTGGCTGAAACTTTCCGAGCAGAGGTTCTGCTCAGAAGCCAGGTAACTGTTTCTGGGTGTTGTTGCTCTCTCTGGGCTCTTGAGGATGAAAACAAGCAGTTGTGGTTTTTTTTTTTAGTTATTCCTAAGGAATAGCTATTTGATTGTCCATGGAAATGAGCCCAAGTGTCTGATACAAACATACCCCTCCACCCCACAAGGTATTTTTAGCAAATATATGAAAAAGAAACTTGGGCATGGGAAGACATCGTTGTCAACTGCTTCTAGTACCGGGTGTTTGGGGCAGAGGACAGGTAGTTAAGGCTTTCTTCTGGTGTCTCTGTGTGTGGTGCTGGGAACTGAAGCCAGAGGCTGGTACTGTGCACTCTACCACTGAACTAAGTTGCCACATTGCCCTTCAAAGTTTGGGTTGGAGGTGGGGTGGGATGGTGGGATGGCTCATGTAGGTAACGGCACTTGCAGGGCAAGTCTGGGGACCTGAGTTCCATCCCCAGGATCCATGTAAAGGTGGAAGGAGAGAACTGACTCAGTTGTCCTCTGACCTCCACACTGTGTGTGTCATGGAGTGTGTTTGTAAACACACATTAAGTTTAGAATTTTTATAGTTCAGTGCTTAGGAGCACACACTGCTCTTCCAGAAGACTCCCACGTCAGGTGGCTACAACTGACTCTGACCCCAGCTCAAGCACTCTGATGCCCTCTTCTGGCCTCATTGGACACTGAGCTCACATGCCCAGTATACATAAACACATTAAAAAAAAAAATGTATCTTTAAAAAAGTTTGGATTCTCCTGGCTTCTCAAGTGGCACTTGTCACTAAACAAAGACCTTACATACGCTAGGCAAGTACTTTACCCTGGGCGACATTTCCCAGCACTGTAAGACAAGACTAGTTTGTTCCCTGGCAGGGAGGACGTGAGAGAAAGTAATTTAACAGATGGATCTTCCTCTGTTCCATTGGTTCCCAAGTTAACAAAAACCCTCGAGCATTTCATTTGACCATGCTGAAAACACACATCCTCCTGCCTAATGATACACTACCTGTGTGTTTCTTAATCTACAGGGACTTCTAATACAGTCAGGAGGTAATGAAAAGAACACACTTAGACGTCTCTTGTAGTTAGCTGCTGGTTTTTCAGAGTTTGCAGTACTGAAGTCAAACCCAGAGCCTCACACGATGGCAGACCACTAGGCTGTAATCTAACTACCAAGTTTTCACGATACCTGTGACTACTGTATGAAAAAAGGGACAGTTAAAGATCTGGGTTGAGACCTTGCCTGTTTTTGTTTTACACAGGCTTTGTTATGGTAGCCCTTGTTAGTCTGGTACTTGCTCAGGCTGGCTTCAAACTTGACACAAGCCTTCTGCCTCAGCTTTCAGAGTGATGCAATTACTGAAATGTGCCATCACACCTGGCTAAATGTTCTGAAGTGTAAAGGGGAGAATTACTTTGTGTGTGAGTGGGTGGGTGTCCAGCAGGGAGAGAAAGGGCTCAAGAAACAAAAAATAGAACCTAGAATTACTTTGGAGAATTATTGTAAGCCTGCTACTAAGTATTAACTGGGACCACGATGAGTCTAAGAGGAGAGTATTAGTTACAGATGAAACATTCTCAATCATACTTAGGAGAGGGAAGTGTAACTACACGCAGGTGATGCACTACACACATCCCCGCACTCACAGTCCGACCCTCGTCCCTGAGCTTGCTGCTTCCCCCTAGGTATGCAGTACTCTGTGGTCAGCTGGCTGAGCATGAGAGCATCTCCAGGCGTATCCAGAGTGGCTTTAGCTTCAAGGTGAGGACAGGCTTGTTCCCTTGCGCGGGCCCAGTCCAGGTTCCTTGCGCCCTTTGACTGGCTTTCCCGCGGTCTTGGTGCTTTGCTGTTCCTTTCTGAGCGACTCTGGGTTTGATGTTAGTTTGCATCTTCTCCTCAGGAACACGTGGACAAAGCCATTGCACTTCAGCCCGAAGACCCCAGGAGTCACTTTCTTCTTGGCAGGTGGTGCTACCAGGTGAGTACAGTCTAAGGCCTGAGATGTACCTGTCACACCAATCTCCAGAAGGTCCTCAACGTTCATCCTAGTCTGGCTCTTATTTCCTCTGAATCGTTCATGCTTTGGTAGATGACCCTGTCGTATGTAGCCCAGGCTGGCCTCGGACTAATCTTTGTCTCAGCCTCCTGCGTGCTGGGACTAGAGGTGTATGACACCAAGTTTAGACACCGCTTTTGATGCAGAATGTTCTGTATTTACCGTTCCCAAAGGAACTTTGTGACAGCTGGTGACTGCATTGGAGTCACACTTGATAGGCACTCCGCTACAAAAGCTATGTCCCAACCCAAGAAACGTAAAGAATTCTGTGCTTGTGTATATGTGGGTGCACACACTCCATGGGAGTGTGTGGAGGTCAGAGGACACTGGTTCTCTTCTTCAATCATGTGAGTACCGCAGAGTTGGCAGCCAGTGATTTTACATTGCTGAACCATCCTGGTGGCCTGAAATTTTGGCGATGGGATTTCACGTAGCCCCAGACTGCCTCTGAATTGACTCTCCTCCATCTAGTGTTGGGATCACAGGCACACGATACCATGTTTGGCCCAACAAATGTCTTCAAAACCTATTCACACCTTCATTTTTTGGTGGCAGGTCTCTCACTTGAGCTGGTTGGAAAAAAAAACGGCTACAGCCTTGTTCGAAAGCCCTCTTAGTGCCACTGTGCAGGACGCGCTCCAGAGCTTCCTAAAGGTAGCAAGAGGGGAATGGTGGGTGGAAGCCAGTGGCCTGTTCCTGGGATCCTAGCTGGTGAAGTTGTATTTCCTAGTTGAGGATAATTTTGTATTTACCTATTTTGAGGGAAAATGAGTATTTGGAGTTTATAAAAATATTAATTCCCAGACACACTATATCAATCTTGTGATTATTTTGTAGAGCTTCTAGTACCTAAACTTCAGATGGAATTGAATTTATGAACCTCTTAATAAAGTGAGTTTCTTTTTTCTCCAGGCTGAAGAGTTACAGCCAGGATTTTCAAAAGCTGGACGGGTATATATTTCTAAGGTAAATTCACCTTCAACATAGGTGGAAATACTTATGTTGTATTTCTGGGATCTTTTGACGGTAGGGATTAAACAGTCTATGCTCTGCCATACTGTTTTTTGAGAGCTATATTGATCAGATGTACTCGTAAGAAGATTCTCAATTGCTCAAGCTGACCTTTAACTCATGGCAATCCTCCTGCCTCTGAATGTTGAGGTTATTAGTTGTGAGCCACTGTTTCCTCCCCCCATGGTTTTTCAAGACAGGGTTTCTATATGCAATAGCCCGGGCTGTCCTAGAACTCGCTCTGTAGACTAGGCTGGCCTTGAACTCAGAGATCCGTCTGCCTCTGTCTCCTGAGTGCTGGGATTAAAGGCGTGTGCCACCACTGTCCTGCCTTTCCCCTTTTTTTGAGACAAGGTCTTGAGATATAAAACACCTGCCTATACTTGCCGAGTGCTGGGATTAAAGGTGTGCACTGTCATCCTCAGCTTCTGGGCTAACATATACATGGGTCTTTCTTTCTGATCTCTTTTCAATTTTCTTCTCAGTGCTATAGAGAATTAGGAAAAAACTCTGAAGCTAGAAAGTGGATGAAGCTGGCTCAGGAGCTGCCAGATGTCACTAATGAGGTAAAATAGTATTTTTTTTTTAAAGACAGCATTTCAAAATGTAGTTTTTAGGCTGGCCTCCATCTGACCATCGTGTCTGAGTCTCCCAAGTACTAAGATCAGGTGTAGCAGCAGTATACCACAGCTTAGCTTGATAATACTTTGTGTGTGGATGGTATGTGTATGTCTTGACTCATGGTCAGGACAACCCTCAGGTATCAGTCCTCGCCTTCCACTTCGTTGAGACAGGGTCTCTGTAATCCATCACTGTGCATCTTCAGCTAGCTGTCCAGAGCTTCAGGGGATTGATTCTCCATCTTCTTCTCTCATCTCCCTTAACAACCCTGGCTAGGTCAGCTGTGTCATTGCACTTGGCTTTGATATGTGTTCTGGGTCTGCATTCACATCCCAATACCAAAATGGCAAATGCTTTACGTATTGCCCACCTCCCCACCATGCTCCAGTAAAATTTTTTTTTTTTTTTTTTTTTAGTTTTTCGAGACAGGGTTTCTCTGTGTAGCTTTGCGCCTTTCCTGGAACTCGCTTTGGAGACCAGGCTGGCCTCGAACTCACAGAGATCCGCCTGGCTCTGCCTCCCGAGTGCTGGGATTAAAGGCGTGCGCCACCACCGCCCGGCCAGTAAAATTTTTTAAAAGAGCCTTTAAATACTGATTTCTGCCACAGAGTCACCTTTCCCAGGAAAGAAAGTTTACCATTTTATGTGGAGTCTCCTACATGCTATGCGATCTGTCTCCTCCTTTACTTGAGGTGTGTAAGGAAGAGACAGATTGCATAGACTCCAAGCTACCATAGGGAAAGTTCGGAGGAAGACTGGTAACAGCTCAGTATAGAAGCAAAGGGCCCTTGTCAGGGTCTAGTGACTGGGGGAAAGCTTAATTCTGATTCTGTACTTGATTTGTTTTGTCTCCTAGGATTCAGTTTTCCAAAAAGACCTAGAAGAATTGGAAATAATTTTAGAAAAATAATCACATTCCAGTGACTTGGGGGCTACTACTTAAACAGAGAAAAGAAAATCAAGTTGCCTTTCCCCCCCTGTGACACCACTGAGTTCAGGAAACCAAGCAAGACTGGTTTAGGGGATGTCTTGATCCCTGAGGTCTGACTGCTACTACCATCATCCCTCAACTTTCTATGTTATCAGTTAATTTATTATAATCTCTTAATCTAAAATTGGGGATGAACTTGCTGCTTAGGTTTCTGCTTTCTAACTCTTAAGTGAATTCCTGAGAAATCAAGACTGTATAGCCATAGAGTTAAGTGTGGAGAACAGCCCAGAAGGCCCAGAGCTGAGGACGGAGTAGCAGAACTGTCTTTCAACCGCCAGTGAGATAGATGAACACCGAAGAGCCACGGCAACCAAGCGTAGGACTTGTAACCTTCTTTGCTAATATTCATATTTATTGTCCTAAAGTCATTCCCTGCCCATGAAGACAAGAGGAACCGCCAGCATAGCCCAGCCACTGCCCTCTTACCACCCATCATGTAGACTGTACCTGTATTCTTGGGGTGAGGGCTGGACCATGTGACTTCCAGGGTTCTGGCAGCTTCTGGGATGGCAGCATCGGCCAAGGGTTTAAAAATATATTTTGGAAGTGACCTGAAGAGGTGCCTGGAATATTTTTTGGTACAAATTTGAAATAAACTAAATTTGATTAGAAGGATATGTTGTCTGTTTCCATTATTTGACAACTTGAGAGTATTTTTCCTTCCACAGAGGAAACTGAAGACAAAAAGCATGTGCACCAAACATTTGGGCTTCTTACCTTTTCAGCAAAAAAATTTTAGACTTATTTATGTGTGAGTGTATGTCCCGTGTGTTTGCCTGAGGGAGGCCAGAGAGGGAATTGGGTCTGGAGGCTGAGTTACAAGCTTTCTGAGTCATGTGACGTGGGTGCTGGGAATCAGACTCAAGTTCTCTGGAAGAGCACCAAGTGCTCTTAACCGCTAAACTATCTCTTCAGCAGCAAGAAATAGTCTTTTCTATCAAATTCTATTGAAACTTGGGTTTAGGACAAAAATTCTAATCTTTATTTCACCACTCTGTAAGTTTCTCATGCAAATGTTTTAATCCCCCTGCTCAGGAAAACGTTTGTTTACACAGAGGTCGCCCACTGCATTCCAGAAATGATGGCCTGGAGCAGAGACCCCTTTCCTCTTCCCTGTAGACTTGGCTGCCCTGGAACTCAGAGATCTACCTGCCTCCTGAGATTAAAGGCATGTCGAACCATACCCAGCCCCCCACCATAAACATTAGCAGCAGCAGCTGTAGAGATGGCTCAGTGGTTATAGACACTTGCTACTTACAGAGGACCCAGGCCCAGTTCTCAGTACCCACATGGTGACTCAAAAACATCTGTAACTCCAGGTCCAGGACATTTGATGACTTATCTCCATGGGCACCATGCAGGCATACATGTAGTACATACACACATACAGGAAAAACACATTAAAAAAAATTGTGTGAAGGTGCTAGATTGCTCTGGAGCTGAAGTAAAAGCTCTTTGTGAGCTACCCGCTCTGGGTGCTGGGAACTCAGTCCTCTGACAGGCAAGCAGCGTTTTCCCCTGCTGAGCCATGTCCCCGGAGCCCGCAGTGCCTTAACTTCCTGGATAAAGTAGGTCTAGCCTTGGTCACTGCTGTGATCCTGTCCTGAGATGAAGCCAGTGCCCTCGAAACTCAGGTCAGAGGCTTGGGTTGGTTTTCATATATATCTAATTCCCCCCCTAGATACCAGCCAGAACCTTGAACCTGTTCCCCTGACTTCCTGGGCCTCCTTACTGTCTCTCCCATCTCCATGCCTAACTTAAAAAACACGACTACTTCTCCAGCTCTTTACCTCTTAGAAGCTGCTAGCATTTTCAGCTTACCCATTCTATTGCTTTTCTCTTAAACTTGAATAAAATTGCTTTTGAGCTTCCTTCCAAATCTGTTTTAAAATTCTTTATTAATTAGACTCAAGAACCCAAAAGGAGACCATAGTTTCTGAAAATATTCCGAAAGTAGAATCATTTGGCCAATGTCAGACCTCTGCAACACAAGACTTAGAGAATGAAAACAAAGACATAGTAAATCAGCCTAGAATCTCACTCCTAGGCCAAAGGATACAAGTGCAGCAATTTGAAAATGTAGGCTTTCTTTAGTTTTCAAATCTTACAACTATAGCAATTGGTCATAACTGCTCAGTTCTGAAAGATTATGGAGATTATTTTGCAGTACTCAGTTGGCATGAGAATGACTCGTAGATATAGCACATGTACTGCACACAACTACCTTATTAACAGCTGCAGAACGAATTTGCTTAAGTGAAGTCTTAGTAATTAAAAGAACATGTTTTGGGATATTTAATTGCACCGTGACACTCTGAGGCTACTAATATAGTTAACCCTGAATCAGGAGGTGAAGTCAGCAACCAGCTGACCAAATTAGCCATGGAGATTTGAGGACCCAGGATTCTTCAGAGATGGACCGGAAGGAGTAGGGAGGGGCTTAGAAAGATTCATGGGCTTTTTTGATCTGGGAATTGTGGTCAACTGGTTGTTCCTCTGCCTATATTTTTTTGTTTGTTTGCTTGCTTTGAGACAGGGTTTCTCTGTGTAGCCCTCACTGTTCTAGAACTCACTCTGTAAACCAGGCTGGCCTTGAACTCAGAGATCCACCTGCCTCTGTCTCCCCAATGCTGGGATTAAAGGTGTGCCACTCTGCCTGGCGTCTGCCTCTTTCTTGATTTATCAGGTTTTTTTAATAACAGAACAATTTAGATAAATGTCTCCAGAACAAGAAGCACTATAGGACTGATAGTCTAGCATGCCTCATGCAAGACTCCTTAACCACAATCATTTTTTAAATTATGTGAGAGTCCAGGCATGTACTTTTAAAATTTGCATCTTACGTATAGAGAAAAAGAATGTGGAAAGCACCCATTCCCTGTCACATCTCAGGCATTTTATTTTACCATCATTGAGAAGTGAGAGAAGACTCAGGTCTTTCCAGTTTTACTTCTCTTGAAACATAAGATTGTCTGATAGCTGTTATTTCATATCTCTCCTCCAAACATCAAAGAAATCAGACATTGATATACTCTATAAGAAATAAACTATAAGAAATGAACATTTCAGATCAGTTTGAATTCTGACCCGTCTCCTGTTTCTGCCACCAGAAAGCAGATACAGTAATTGTTTTCCCGGAAGCCATGTCCTGGCGGTCACATCAGGAAGAGCCTGAAGAAGCCCAGGGAGCTGCCCTCTTCATTAGACTGTACAGCATTTAAAAGTGTATCACAGAAAAAACGGCCCTGATGACTCAGTCCTTGGCGTCTCCCACTCCATCTGCGTTAATGGCAAACATGGCTTCAGCTTCAGGAAGACAGGGAGAGTCGTAGATTTTGCAGATTCTGGTCTCCCCTCTTCCTTTCCTCAAGTACAGCCTGACCCAAAGACAGACAAACACCAAGTTATAAACAATTCTATTCCTATGACAGAACTGTTTCAGACATGCCTAACTTCCTAAAGGGATTTTTAGGAACTTTTTTAGTGTATTTGGCTACCTCCAACTTGGAGGAATCCATTTCTGCCACGACTCTCTTATTGAAAAGCTTGAAGAAAAACATTATTTTATAATTAGGGAGGCATATCAAATATTCATGTATTTTTTCACACTTGGGAGATTTTAATTAGATCTAGGCATTTGTGTCTGTATGTGGCTATGTGCATATGAGGGCAGGGGCCTGTCGGAGGCCAGAGTTGCTGGATCTCTTGGAGCTGGAGCTACAGGAGGTTGTGAGCACCTCATGGAGGTGTTGAGAACTCAACTTAGGTTCTCTACAAGATCAGAACATGATCATAATCATTGAGCCATCTCTCCATCTGCAAAGCAAACACTTGTATCAACCAAAGCACAACAAATTTAGTGAGGCTTCCTAAGTGTTTATACTGCAGCAATTTTAATAGGGTTTAATAGGGACTAAGTGGAAGTGTTTTCTTATGTCTCTATCATACCCATTCCAGAAAGCCTCTGCCATCACCTTACCTTGTTGTTGATGCATGGGCAATGATGTTTCCTCCAATGGGTTTTTTGGGATCTGCAGCAAACATGGCTGCTCCATCTACTTGGGCTACTACCTGGTTGGTGATTACCACGGCTACACCAAACTGATGAGGGAAAAAATGTCAGTTTTTACCACAGACATACCAAACCATTAATGCTCACAACAAAGCAATGGCTAACTAACGTTCATGTTTGATAATACAAGGTACTTACGTCCTCAGAAGGCTCCAGCAATTTGTAACCACTGAAAGCCATTGAATTCTTGGTTTCTTTACTACAGCTTACCTCATCAGCAAGTCGCAGCAGCATCCTCAGAAATCTGGCCAAATGCATTTGCCTGGCTGAAAGCTCTCCTCGACCTGAGTAGTCTGTTCTGTAGAGGGCAGTAGCGCTGTCCACAATAAGCAGTGCGTACCTACAAGAAAAAAGAATTCTTTGTCAAAACCTCCCTTCCCCACCACCCTAAAAGTTTATATGTATTCCATATTTTCCACTTTTCTTCTTTTTGAGACTGGGGTTTGTTACTTATGCAGCCCAGGCTGTTCTGAAATATATGATCCTCCTGTCTCAGTCTCCCAACTGCGAGGATAAAACAGATGAGCTACTGACACCAACTTCCTAGTTCAAACACAAACGCACGTTTTATTAAAATGTTTATAAAATGTCCAACCCGAGACACCCTTTGGTGGGTACCTTCTGTTGTTTTTGGCAGGTGTCTCGGGGTTTCTATTGCTGTGAAAAGACACATGACCACAGCAACTCTTACAAAGGGAAACATTTGTAGAAAAATGCTATACCTCCAGCCATAGCTTCGTCTTTCACTAGTGACTTGACTGAAACCATAAAGCAACTGTGCCAGAAGAAGAACTGAAGAGCAGAGAGGATAGCGGGTAAAGCACTTGTCATGTAGGTGGGAGGACCCCAGTTTAAATTCCCAGAGCCCACGTAAGCCAGCCAAGGGAGCATGTGTTTGCAATCTAGAAGCCTATGGACACCAGCCTGGCATACACAGCAGAGGACAATGAAGGGATGCTGTCTCAAATGAGGTGGAGAGTGGGAACTGACGTCCAAAAGTGTCCTCTAACCTGCACATGTGAGTCACTTCATATGCAAGCCCACACTCATGTATGTGTGTGTACACATAAACACTTACACATGTCACACACCAAATACACACAAAAACATTTTTAAAAGAAAGGAACTGGGGACTGGAGAGATGGCTCAGCTGTTAAGAGCACTGTCTGCTCTTTTAGAGGACCCAAGTTTGTTTCCCAGCACCCATACTGGGTAGCTCGGCCTGGAACTCCAGCTCCAGGGGATTCGAGTCCTCTTCTGACTTCTATAAGTCTCCCAGACATGAGCCATACATTCACAGAAAAAAACACCTAAGTAAATTTTAATAATCTTTTAATAAATCTTTTTTTTTTTTTTTTTTTTGGTTTTTCGAGACAGGGTTTCTCTGTGTAGCTTTGCGCCTTTCCTGGAACTCACTTGGTAGCCCAGGCTGGCCTCGAACTCACAGAGATCCGCCTGGCTCTGCCTCCCGAGTGCTGGGATTAAAGGCGTGAGCCACCACCGCCCGGCTCTTTTAATAAATCTTAAAAGCAAACAAAACTAAAAAAAAAAGTATCACTATATTATATTAAAAACAAACAAACAAAAACCAAAGCTGGGCAGTACTGGTGTCCGCCTTTAATCCCAGCACTGGGAGGCAGAGGCAGGAGGATCTCTGAGTTCAAGGTCAGCCTGGTCTACAGAGCAGGTTCCAGGACAGCCAGAGCTACAGAGAAACCCTGTCTTGAAAAAAACCTAAAAACCCCTCTGCCCCCAAAAAACAACCAACCAACCAAACAAACAAAACCCACCACACCAAACCAAACCAAAAGAGAAAAAAAACCCTACACACAAAAATAGCTCTTGAAATTTAAATCTCTATTTTTATCCTGTTTCTATTCATATTACCTTGATTCAGGTAAAGGGCTATGGGGAGAGATTTAACGTCTTTTACTGAATGCGTACCTGGATTCTACCATCATAGCCGATGCTTGATAAAGGAGCTGGGTTTGGTGGTCTGTGTTGAACCCTCGAGCATAAGCTACATTATCTAGGACATCACTGCCAGAGAGACCGTATCTAGAAAAGAGATTTTTAGGCTTCAGACAGAACTCAAATACATGAGAAATTAATACCTAATATTCCTTTTTTTTTGGTTTTTTTTCAAGACAGGGTTTCTCTGTGTAGCTTTGGTGCCTGTCCTGGACCAGGTTGGCCTTGAACTCACAGAGATCCGCCTGCCTCTGTCTCCCGAGTGCTGGGATTAAAGGCGTGCGCCACCACTGCCCGGCAATACCTAATATTTCTATTATCCAAATAGCTAAGAAGTAGTGTTCCCAGTGGTTTCAAGACTCACAAATATGAGTCCCTTTCTATTAGAGGTATAGGCAAACCATTTATAGAGACGACAGCACCAACTATTTTAGACTAGAAGCAAGACCTAAGGATACATCAAATTTATTCTTTTGCCCTCCTAAGTACAATGAGAAATTTCCAAGTATGAGGTAACAATATTCTCTTGGAAAAGCCACGAACTACAGAATTAGGATAAACAAAAATAACAAACCATTCAAAGATTAGTTATGTTAAATGAATACTTTAATATTTATGCCTCAAAGACTGCTTTCTTTTGCAGCTAAAAAGAGCACATTATATATCTATTTTCATAGAATGATCTGTATTTCCTTCCACTTTGTAACTGCCACCTAAGACATAAATGCTCAAAGTGGCACAATCTCTCTCTCCCTGGGGCCTCACCATGTTGTCACCCTGGCTGGCCTTGAACTCAGACATCTGCCTATGTCTGGAGTGACAGAATTAAAGAAAAGCATGCCTCACTATGCCTGGCCCAACAATTTCAGTCTTAGTAAATATGTAACAACAGGAGAGATTCCCTCTTGATTATTCATCTATGAGGACTCAGCCAAATGCCTGCTATAAATTTTTCTGGGAACTTTTCTAGAGGGTGTATGACTGTTTCCTAGGCTAGCCTCAAACTCCTGGGCTCTAGGAATTCTCAGGGTTCAGTCTCCAGGGCAGCTGGATAACAAGTGCCCACATGCCACACTCTGCCAGCTTCCCTTCACCTCTACTAATCTACTAAAACAGATTTAATTCTCTTCCTTTTGTGTTTCTAAACTTGGCTTGAGTCTTAACACTGGAGAAGAAAAAATGGAAAAACTTGTTTTGGTACCTGCCCCCACCCATTTTTGAAACAGGGTCTGTGTTTAAGGCCAGCCTGGAACTCAGATCCACCTACCTCTGTCTCCCAAATGCTGGGATTAAAGACTTGTACCAACATGTCCAGCCCTTGGTTGTTTTGATACAGGGTCTAACTATGTAGCTCAGGCTTGCTTAGAACTCTTGTGTAGCCCAGGGTATCCTGAAACTCAATACTTTTTTCTCTGCCTCTGGTGTGGTTAGATTTTGAGTGCATTATCATACCTACATTGTTTGAGACATTCTCTCAGCCCAAATATGGCCTTGAATGCCACTATGTAGCTGAGGCTGGCCTAGAACTCTTGATCTTCCTGCCTCCAACTTCAAGTATTAGGCATTGTAGACTTGTACCACTATGCCAGGTCCATTGTTTTGGTCTTCTGTCTTTTTTGAGACAGGGTTTCTCTGTAGTTCTGGCTGTCTTGGAACTTGCTCTGTAGAGCAGGCTGACTTTGCCTGCCTTTGCCTCCTGAGTACTAGATTATTACTTGACCCCCAACCCTAAGATAATACTCTCCCTCTCTTTATCCTTATGATGGAATCATGAACACAAGCTCCCAAAGAATTAGAGCCCATTAAATTTCATTTAAATACCTTTTAAATTGAAAAATTAAAAAAAATCATGTTGTTGTACACTGCATGACATGTGTGGAGGTCAGAGAACAACCCCCAGGAGTCTGTTTTCTCCTTCTACCTTGTGGGTGCTGGGGATTGAGCTGAGGGAGTCAGGCTTAACAACAATGCCTTTACCCAATTAATCATTTTGTTAGTCGTAACATTATCTTCTGGATTATTAAATAAGAGAAAAACTGTGGACAACAGAACGTTACTTGGGTCAAAAATGATTGGATACGTTTCTCATTGTTTGGGGTGTGGATAAAAGTAACAGTATTTATTCAGTACTTGATTAATATACAAAATTCGATGGAAAGATGTAGAAGCTCATTGTTTTCCCTAAAGGAATTTATAGTCTTACAAAAGAAGCACACAGGAGGTAGAGGACGGTGGATCTCTGAGATTTGGGGGCCAGCCAGAAGATACAGAAAAGAGGAGTGATGACTTTCTGGTCCATGTTTCTCCCCAAAGTCTGTTCTCAGTATCAGTCCCTTTGCCTCTGTGCCTCAGGGTCCTCATTTAAAGTAAAACTTGTAAAAAAGTGTAGAACCCAGAAGTGTAGGGAACTTCTGGAGAGCCTTTGTTCTCAGTGAAGAAACCCCTTTGTTCCAGCAAGATGTGTAACTAACACTTGCATAGTATTTTAGAGAACTGTCTGGGAGACTCTGGTTCTTACTCTTTCTTTCTTCCTTTTTGTTTTTTTTTTAATTAAAACCATCCTAATAAACTGGGTATGACGGTGCACGCCTTTAATCCCAGCACATGGGAGGCATCAGCAAAAGGATCTCTGTGAGTTTGAGGCTAGCCTGGTCTACATATCAGTTCCAGGACAGCCAGGTCAACAGAGAAACCCTGTTTCAAAACAAAACCCTAAAAAAAAAAAAAAAAACAAAAATAAACTCCCCCAAACCCAAAACAACCAAATAGATAATTAAAAAAAAAAATCAAGTGGCTATAAATTAAAAGTTTTATTTTAAACTTTATATTTAGTTCTTTTTTTTTTTTTTTTTTTGGTTTTTCGAGACAGGGTTTCTCTGTGGAGCTTTGTGCCTTTCTTGGATCTCACTCTGTAGCCCAGGCTGGCCTCAAACTCGCAGAGATCCGCCTGCCTCTGCCTCCTGAGTGCTGGGACTAAAGGCGTGCGCCACCACCGCCTGGCATTCACTGATCTTATTCATCTATTTTTTTATTTTTGAGAACCGGTCTTATTATGTACCCTTTGGACTAGGATGGCCTTCAGCTTAGAGATCTGCCTGTCTGACTCTTGCCACTATACCTGCTGAGTAACTCTCCCTATACATACCTTTTTTTTTCAGTACTGAGAATCAAGCTGGGTGGGGTCTCATGTAAGCTAGATAAGTACTTTAGCACTGAGCTATATCCCTAGCTGCATATCTATTTTTTTTTTTTTTTTTTTTTTTTTTTTTTTTTTTTTTGGTTTTTCGAGACAGGGTTTCTCTGTGTAGCTTTGCGCCTTTCCTGGAACTCACTTGGTAGTCCAGGCTGGCCTCGAACTCAGAGAGATCCGCCTGGCTCTGCCTCCCGAGTGCTGGGATTAAAGGCGTGCGCCACCACCGCCCAGCTGCATATCTATTTTTAAGTTATAATCATCTGTAATGACTCCTGTAGTTTTATAATGAGCTTTAAGTTGAGAATTTGGGCTGGAGATGGCTCAGTGATTAAGAATGGTGGCTGTTCTTCCAGAGAGTCTTCCTAGGTTCAATTCCCAGCACTCTACAGTGACTCACAACCATAATATAGACCAAAATTCCAGTTTTGGATAGCCAATGCCCTCTTCTGGTTTCTGAAGGCAAAGAATGGTGCACAGACACACATGCAGACAAAACACCTACCCACCCTCAGACACAAATAAATAAATAAACATAAATAAATGAAACTCTAGATTTTTCTACATAAATCATGAGTTTGTCAATTTGCAAAAAAGCTTGTTAGAATTTTGACATGATATATAGATTCTAAAAAATTTCAATTTGGTGATGTAATCTTGGATATATATGTATTTTTTTTAATAGGAATTTTTTTTAAGATTTATTTATTTATTATGTATACAGCATGTATGACTGCAGGCCAGAAGAGGGCACCAAATCTCATTACAGATGGTTGTGAGCCACCATGTGGTTGCTGGGAATTGAACTCAGGACCTCTGGAAGAGCAGTCATTGCTCTTAACCTCTGAGCCATCTCTCCAGCCCATAATCTTGGATATTAAAAGATATTGGGCCAGGTGGTGATGGAGCATACCTTTAATTCTAGCACTCAGGAGGCAGAGGCAGGTAGACCTATGTGAGTTCAAGGCCAGCCTCATCTATAGAGCAAGTTCCAGGACAGCCTAGGCTACACAGAGAAACTCTGTCTAGGGGAAAAAAAAAAAGATATTGGTGATTACTGCCCTTGTAGAGGACCTGGGTTTAGCTTCCAGCACTCACATGGTGGCTCTCAACCATGTATTGTTTTGTTTTTCAAATTCAAAGAGGTTCACCTGCCTCTGCCTCCAAATGTTAGGATTAAAGGCTTAGCCACCCCTCACCCCCGGCCCCAGCTCACAACCATTTATAATTCCAGTTCCAGAGTATCTGACACCCTCTTCTGGAGTCCATATGTAATCCTTACACACGGTACACAGACACACATACAGGTAACACTCACACATACAAACTAAAAAATTATTCTTAATTATGTTTATAATTGTCATGCCTTCCTAATGAACTGATCTTTTAATTATAAAAGTTCTTCCAGGGCAAATGAGATGGCTCAGAAGATTGGCACCAAACTTGAGCTCAGTTCCTGGACCCCACACGGTGGAAGGAGGAATTCACTCCCAGAAGCTGTCCTCTGGCTTCCACATGCACACCATGGGTGGGCATGCCCACGCCTATACAAATGAACACATTAAAAAAAAAGGGTTTTCTCGACTTTAGTAGTTTTCTTTGAGGGGTGCTGCTGCAGTCTTTTAATTTCTCTTATGGTTCCTGATTGTGTTATCTTTTTCAAGCTTTTCATTTTCAACCTGTCAGTTGAATCATGTTTTTTATTTAGCCTGTGAGATCTTACAGTGTTGAGTAAAGAATGTCTTACATTATTAATAGTTCTTTTAAACCAGACAATTGGGATGTAGAGTAATGAGACACTTTCTAGGCAAATTAACGTTTTAAAATACCCTAGTAACAAGTTAAACACATTCTTCTAATTTAGTGACCTACCTCTCAGCCACTGCTAGCAGCCGTTCTGGCCTAAATGTACCCTCAGTGTCAATGTACATGGCCTTTCCTTCACCTCCACCACGATCAATGGGAAGCTGGAGAGAAAAAAGGAACAGTGGAAACCACTACTCTTCTGATGCAGTTTGCCAAGTTCCCCATGGTAAATCTAATTTCCTCCACTCCAAATAAGGGTGAAAACACTTTAAGACACTGGGCATCGGTAGTACACACCTTTAATCCCAGCACTCCAGAGGCAGAGGCAGGCGGATCTCTGCAGCCTGGTCTATAGAGCAGTTCCAGGACAGCCAGGGCTACAGAGAAACCCTGTCTCAAAAAACCAACCAAACAAACAAAAAACCTAACACTTTAACCCTGAAAACACATACACACTATATTATAATCTCAAAAAATAAAAAATTATAATTATAAAAGCCAAACAAACAAAAATCCAACTTTAAAATAATGAACTTGGTTGGAATGGTGGGTCACACTTTACCTGTATTCCCATCCAGGAGGCAGAGGCAAGAGGATCTCCATGAGTTTGAAGCCAGCTCAGACCACATATTAAGTTCCAAGACAGGCTGGGTTACAGTATGAGATCTTGCACCAGGAAATAAAACAGCATGGGGCCAGAGAGATGGCTCAGTGGTTAAGAGCACCAGCTGTTCTTCCAAAGGACCTAGGTTCAATTCCCAGTACCTACATGGTAGCTCACAACTGTCTGTAACTCCAATTCTTGGGAATTTGATGCCCTGCTACATTTATGCGGGCAAAACACCAATGCACATCAAACAAAAATAAATAAATAAATAAATAAATAAATAAATAAATAAATAAATAGCTCCATAGTTAAGAGCACTGCTTGTATTTCCAGAGGACCCAGGTTTCATTCCCAGAACCCACCTGTACTCTAATTCTAGGGGATCTAAAATGCTATTCTGGCCTTCATGGGCACCAAACATACACAGACATACATGCACAGGCAAAACACCCATACACATTAAAATAAAACAAAATGACAATCAGAGGCAACAGGACTTAATACAAGTTAATAATAACAGACATGAAACACATAAAACTAGTGTTTTGTCAGAGTCATACTGCTTTGAAACAATCCAAAGTACATGATAAAACTACATATTGAGACTGATCAGTTCAAATGTCACACATGTGATAACAGGCAATGATAGCCCATCTCTGTCATCACATATGAAGAGGATCAGTTCAAGGTCAGCTATGTAGTGAATCTGAGGTCAGCCCTGGCAACACAAGACACTACCTCAAAACAAACAAACCCATCTGTGATGATGATATAGTTGTAATCTAAGAAATAAAATTTGCCTGAAGACCAAAGGACAGAGCTAGCCAGAGTTAGCCATAGAGGTCAGGCAGTGGTGGTACACACCTTTAATCCTAGCACTCGGGAGGCAGAGGCAGAGATCCATCTGGATTTCTGTGAGTTCAAGGACACACTGGTCTACACAGATCAATCCAGTCCAAAAGAGAAACAGAGCCAGGCAGTGGTGGCACACACCTTTAATCCCAGCACTTGGGATCACACACCTTTAATTCCAGCACTAGGAAGGTTGAGACAGGAAGTGATATGGCTGGGCAGAGAAAGGAGTATAAGGCAGGAGGAGACAGGAACTCTGGCTTCATTCAGTCTAAGGAGTTGGTGATGTTAAGAGGTGGTAGCTATGGCTTGCTCTGCTTCTCTGAAATCCTAAGACTAATTAGGATTCCTGCGACACCCATCCTTCCTGAGTATGGTGGCTCAAAGGCACTTGTAATCCCAGTGCTGTGAGAAGTAGAGGCAGAACCTGAGCTTGTGTAGTCCAGGGTGGTTTTGAACTCACAAGAGATCCAGATGGATCTCTGCCTCTGCCTCCCGAGTGCTAGGATTAAAGGTGTGTGCCACCACTGCCTGACCTCTATGGCTTACTCTGGCTAGCTCTGTCCTCTGGTCTTTAGGTAAATTTTTTTAGATTACAAACATATCACCACATTTCCTCTTTTTTGTCTAAAATAATAAAAAGGTTAAAACTACTATAAGAAAAACTATATACAATAAATACATTAACTATATACAATATATACAATCAAGAATTACATTAATAATGTCCAGTCCATTAACAACTGACAAATTCAGAGAATATACTCCATTATTTATCATATTTTGGTGAACTCAATGTGTTGTACCTAATTCACTTTCTATTCTAACTAGTATTACAAACTGAAAACTATCTTTTGATGTCTTTCAAACTTACATACTTTACACCTCTTTAGTTTCTTCTCTGAATTTGTTAACAAGGAAAACTGTAACTATCTAGTCTTCAATTCCCTCAGAGACACAACAAGGAAATAATATTACCTCAGTAAGTACAAACAAGTGACTTCCAAAAAATGTGAGAAATGACAGAAACAGCTGGCTGCCTGGACAGTCACCCAAGGTTCTTCAGCAACGTTGGGGCTTTTATCTTGGGCCTACAGGCCTAGCATATCTGACAGATATTTCTGTGAAGCAGGGTTTTCTGAAGGGCTGTCCTACCTTGTCTTAGCAAGGTTCAGCAGTCCTTTCCTTTGTGTCCTGCTTGTCCTTTTGGACAGCATACTATCAAAAGCTGAGGCTAGGGCACTTTCTTGCCCAGTGGCTACCTTTTGCCACAAAGAAACCTCATAAGGATGTTCTTCGATGCCCATCATCTTCTCTGAAGTAGATTGGTGCTGCCAGGAGCAGACATGTCTCATTGTCATTGAAAAAAAAAAAAAAAAAACCCCAAAAACTATGTTATTAAAATACCTTAAATGCCATATTGTGTAGATCTCAAAGTGTTTGAAGACCACCTGTCTATCTAAAATATGTTTGACCTTGAAAACATGTCTAACCTAACTACAAGTTCTATTTCAATATGTGACTGACTACTAATTAGCATTTTTTATTATCCTAAATAGTTTGTAATAATAACTTTCAAGGACTAGCAATTTACATTACATTGTTAAATGAGCTGTATAGGTACAATACCTTGAACAAGATTAAAAGTACATGTACAGTATGTTCTAATATAATTAATTTCAACTTTGTATCAATATACACAATTTGTATACAATATACAAAAACCCAAACCAATGTAAAAATTTTAAAAGTAGATTCAATAACCTTTTATCTTATATCTATATTCTTTTTTCTTTTCAAACAAGAACCCTGAATCTAGTCTCCTTTGTTTAGCTTTTTTCCTGACCATTAACAATGACAACTTGTAATCAACCATCAAAACAATGACAAATATCCGTAACTCATTGAATGACCCAAAACCACCCACCCCACGTCTTGGGAATGTGGGCATTGTGTTCTTAAATTTACTTCCTGCTGTCTGGGGGCAAAGGCATCTTTAGGGGATTTTGAGAAGAAAATTCTGGGTTGTCAAGTCCTTGGAAAGGTAGCTGTATCCTTTGTTGTCCAGGCTCTGCAAAATGGGAAAGTGCAAGGCTTGTCTCAGGTCCTGGCTAGAGTAGTCTGTGAGGCTGGATCATCTCAGCTAACCATCTAGAATTTGTCCTGAGCAGTTTGTAGTCCAAATCTTTGGGTGGTATCTCAGCTTAATGGCGTTATCATAGTCCATGTGGAATCATCATAGTGGGGCCCCATCATCCTTTTGGAGACTTCAAAGGTCACTGTTAGGCTTAGTCATGATTCACCGCAGAAAACCGATAGACTCAAACCCAAAATCATGTACAGGAAGCTGGATGAAGCCTTTTTTCTAGAATTAGTACTCTATGACCATTAATATCATGAACAAAGTTTAAAAAATATATGTATTAGTCTTACAAATTTTGATATAAAATTCATACTTTAAAAGTTTTAAACAGTCAAAATAAAACCAAAGGATCATGAGATTAGTAGTAATACAGAATAGTCTCTTAATTTTCGCTTTTCTTCTGTCCCATATCAGGTGGCTCTTCTGATATGACAGAGATTATGCATTTTCTTTTAACAAGCATGCTTGGGTTTAGAGAAGGAGAGAGACACTCCAACTCCAAAGCCAGCTTTAATTTTTAGTTGAACTGGGACTACATAAAGACCATTTGCGTTATATGTGTCTGTAGAAAGCAGCAGAAACAAACATTTAGGAAGATTTATGAAATTTTATCCTGTTAGATATGTGCTATACCAAGAGGCCAAATTACTCTTTTTTTTTGGAAATTTTTTTCTGGATGATTTATCCTTTTGCTTCAGAAGTCACATTTATCCAGTGGTCTTCAGATTCCTTAGCCTTCATTCTCCTGAAAGACAAAAACAAATCCCTTCCCCAACCCTAACTTTGGGGAGGTTCTCTTTTGGCAAGTTACATCTGATTAAATGAAAAGCATTTGTTAGTTGTTTAAGTCAGCTAAATTGAATGGTCACCCTGGTTGATGAACTATCACCTCTTCTAATTAAGAGGTCTCTCTTGTTCAAATTGAACCTTTATCAATTTTGATGGTATCCATAGCTTTTCTTCTCCTGTGGAAACAAAAGCAAAACCTTGTCCCCAACATAACACATATCCTGGTTTCCATTCTGAGGTCAGCACATCCTTAAAGTATATAGGCTGATTTAATTCTGTAGTTTTTTTTCTATTATCCAATGTCTCTCCGCAGCTGTTCCTTTTTCATTAGCACTGAGAAAATTCAAAGTTAATAAAGCATTATGTAATCTATTTCTGGGGGGGGTTGTTACCCCTTTCTGTTTACTTAGCATACCCTTTAGAGTTCTGTTTGATCTTTCTATGACTGCTTGGCCTGTAGGACTGGATGGTATAAATGTAATATGCTTTATACTGTAATAAGGAAAAAAATTGTTTCATTTTCCCAAGCATATGCTGGAACATTGTCAGTCTTAATTTGTACAGGTATAACTATGATGGCCGTAACTTCTAGCCAATGTGTGAATCAGCCTTTTCAGAACTCAGAGCAGATGCCCATTGAAATCCTGAATAGGTATCAATGGTGTGGTGTACATATTTTAATTTTCCAAATTCTACAAAATGAAACACATCCATCTGCCAGATTTCATTCCTTTCAGTACCCTTTGGGTTACTTCTTGCAGGTAGTCGAGTTTGGTTGTATAAGGAACAAGTAGGATATTTCCTTATAATTTCCTTGGCTTGTTGCCAGGTTATGGAAAAATCATTTTTCAAACCCTTACTATTGACATGATGTTTTTTTATGAAATTCTGAGGCCTCCAGCACACTTCCTTTCAATAGTTGATCAGTTTCATCATTACCTTGTGCTAGAGGGCCTGGCAGACCTGTATGGGATTGGATGTGTGTTATATATAAGGGATGACTCCTATTCCTGATTATTTCTTATAACTGAATAAAGAACGAAGTTAATTCTGAGTCACCAGGGATAAATTCAGCAGTTTCAATGTGTAAAATAACTCTTTCTGCATACTGAGTCAGTAACTATGTTTAGAGGGTCCGTAAAATCCATTAATACCATCAGAATGGCATATAATTATGACTTTTGGACAGAATTATAAAGACTTTGATCCACTTTACTTAAATTTTCTGATTTGTAACCTGCCTCTCCTGATTTGTTTGCATCAGTATAAAACGGAGGGGCTCCAGATATTGGTGTTTCCCATTCAATGTGAGGCAGGATCCAGTTAGTTCTCTTTATAAATGGAATTCTGTTGCTTTTGAGATATTTGTTGTTAATCTCTCCCAAAAAATTACTACAAGCTCTTTGCCAAGGTTCACATTCTGCCATAATTTGTCAATTTCATCATTGGTTAAAAGTAGTATAATTTCTGCTGGATCTGAACATCTCCATAATCTGTTTTAACAAGTTTTTCTAAAACTTGGTAGTCACATTAACCAACGTTTTTAATGATAAAATAGAAATGATCAAACAAATATTTATAATTGACATTACATAAATTCCAACAACATTAATTATCCTCTCATTTAATTGTTCCATTTTCAGACCATGTAGTGTATTATCCATTGTAATAGTGTTTCCCATTTTCTTTTCCCCCGAGACAGGGTTTCTGTGTAGTTTTGGTGCCTGTCCTGGATCTTGCTCTGTAGACCAGGCTGGCCTCGAACTCACAGAGATAGATCCGCCTGGCTCTGCCTGCTGAGTGCTGGGATTAAAGGCATGTGCATCACCACCACTCGGCTGTTTCCCATTTTTTTTGTTTTTGTTTTTTTTTTTTTTTCCGAGACAGGGTTTCTCTGTGTAGCTTTGTGCCTTTTACCTGGGACTCACTTGGTAGCCCAGGCTGGCCTCGAACTCACAGAGATCCTCCTGCCTCTGCCTCCCGAGTGCTGGGATTAAAGGCGTGCGCCACCACCGCCCGGCTCTGTTTCCCATTTTTTAATGTAGAAAAAAACCTCTTAACTAATTCCTCCCTTTAAGAAATCCCAATTGACTCACCAAATCTGCTGACAATGACGATTCAGATGACAGTGTGACAGCAGCCCCCCCCCCCCCCCCCGGGGAGGGGGCAGAGAAAGCCACAACCCACCAGGAGAGGGCAGAAGTGAAAAGAGCCAGCAGTCTGCATAGGGGAACGCGTGAAAAGCAGCTAATTCTGGTGTTTGGAGCCTGAGCCTGTGGAGTTGGCTGTCTGCACAGGGCAATGGGTGAAAGCAGCCCACTCCTGCAGTTTTGGGAGCTGAAAAGCCTATGGAGTTTGCTGCAGAGAGGCTGTAAAAAAAACTTAGCTGGCAAGGTAGGGGATGTCTTTCTGTATGTTGTAAATGTGTGTTGCTCTGATTTGGTTGATAAATAAAATGCTGATTGGCCAGTAGCCAGGCAGGAAGTATAGGTGGGATAAGCAGAGAGGAGAATTCTGGGAACAGGAAGGATGAGTCAGGAGTTGCCAGCCAGACACAGAGGAAGCAAGATGTGAAGACAGAACTGAGAAAAGGTATCAAGCCACATGGCTAAACATAAATAAGAATTATGGGTTAATTTAAGTGTAAGAGCTAGTCAATAGTTAGCCTGAGCTAATGGCCAAGCAGTTTTAATTAATATAAGCCTCTGTGTGTTTACTTGGGTCCAAGTGGTCGCAGGGTTGCAGAAGCTGAGCAGGACCAGGAAAACTTTAGCTACAAGGCAGGGTGGAAACTCCGGCTGAATCCAGCTCCAGTCTGAGCCAGTGGCTGCAAAGCCACAGGCAAGTGGCTTTTTTCATGAATTTGAGCCCCATGTTGGGCGCCATATGTTGCATGAATCCTAATAGGTCTTACAATAAAAACCCGAGCCAGATTATCAGGGTGAAAGCTGAAAGATCAGAGAAGCAGAGTAAGCCACAGCTACCACCTCTTACCTCACCAATTCCTCAACCTGAAAGAGTCTCTCCAAGAGTTCCTGTCTCCTCCTGTCTTATATTCCTTTCTCTGCCCAGCAATATCACTTCCTGTTTCAACCTTCCTAGTGCTGGGATTAAAGGTGTGTGCCACCAATACCTGGCTGTTTCTCTTTTAGAGTAGATTAATCTCGTGTAGCCTTTGAGGCCTTGAACTCACAGAAATTCAAATAGATCTCTGTCTTTGCCTTCTGAGTGTTAGGATTAAAGGTGTATACCACCACTGCCTGAGCTTTGTGGCTAACTCTGTGGCTTGTTTTGCCCTCTGATCTTCAGGCAAGCTTTATTTCTTAGATTATAAACAATATTTCACCACTACAGAGAAAACATTTTTACTTAAAAAGACTAGATACTGCCAGGCGTTGGTGGCACACGCCTTTAATCCCAGCACTAGGGAGGCAGAGCCAGGTGGATCTCTGTGAGTTCGAGGCCATCCTGGGCTACCAAGTGAGTTCCAGGAAAAGGCGCAAAGCTACACAGAGAATCCCTGTCTCAAAAAACTAAAACCAAAAAAAAAAAAAAAAAAAGACTAGATACTGTGTTTAATGAACCATATCAGGTTATTATTGTTACACACATTTTTTTGAGACAAAGCTGTTACACATATTTTCTGAGACAAAAAGTGTAGACTTGCAGGGCTAGGGAGGTGGCTTATCAGTTAAGTGCAGTGGCTACTCTTCCAGAGGACCAGAGTTTGATTCCCAGCATCCACATGGTCACTCACAACTACTGTCAAACTCCAGTTTGGGGTGGTGGTAGTGGTGGTGGTTTAGTACTTCTTTTTTTTTTTTTTTTTTTGGTTTTTCGAGACAGGGTTTCTCTGTGTAGCTTTGCGCCTTTCCTGGAACTCACTTGGTAGTCCAGGCTGGCCTCGAACTCACAGAGATCCACCTGCCTCTGCCTCCCGAGTGCTGGGATTAAAGGCGTGCGCCACCACCGCCCGGCAGGTTTAGTACTTCTTTTGGTCTCTGAAGGCACTGGGCATGAACATGGTACACAGACATGCATACAAACAAAACACTCATACGTATACAAATAAATAAAATTTAGACCAATGAAGAAAGGCAAGTAAATCTAGAAGAAATGGTAGGAAAATATTTTGCATCAGTCATTTGGAACTTTCTATGATATGGATTGATTTTCAGTAGGAATTATCTTCTAACTACCTTTGGAATTCTAGAGAAAGTACGTTTTATGTCCATCCTAATAGATGCATAAAGATATCATGAGTCAACCAATGTCTGCTGAGCTGATTAGCCCAAACCCCAACAACTCACCTGGCATGTTACAGCCAATGTATGACAGATCTGTGTCTTCCCAGTTCGGAATTCTCCAAACATCTCTGTGATAGATCCAGTCTCAATTCCACCTATGAAAGTAAAAAGTAACTCATATAAAGTAACTATTTAGAAACTATAATCACGGAAATGTTCTTGGAGCACATGGATGTTCCCATAAAACTCCCATTTTCTTTTTTCTTTCGGTTTTGTGAGAGCTAGTTTCTCTGTAGAACAGCCCTGGATGTCCTGGAACTCACAAAGATCCATCAGCCTCTGTCTCCCAAATACTGGGAATAAAGGTGTGCACCACCACCTGGCTAAAACTCCCATTTTCAATAATCAGTAATTTGTTAATTTCTTTTATTTTTGTTTTTTCTTTTTTTTTGGGGGGTGGGTGGAGGAGACTAGGCTCACTAGTATACACCTGTACACCAGCTATGTGGGAAGATGAAGCAGGAGAATAAAAAAGTTTAAGGCCCTTCTGAGCAATATAGGAAATTCAAGACCAGCCTGCACAATATATTAAGACCCTGTCCCATCCGGGCAGTGGTAGCGTACGCCTTTAATTCCAGCACTCAGGAGGCAGAGCCAGGTCTACAACTCTAGGAGTTCGAGGCCAGCCTGGTTTACAGAGTGAGCCCCAGGACAGGCACCAAAATTACACAGAGAAACCGCCCCCCCCCCCCCACAAAAAAAGACCCTGTCCCAAATGTATAGGAATGTAACTTAATGGTAGAATGCTTGCTTAGGATAAAAGGCCCTAGATTCAATTCCCAATCATCACAAAAAATATAAAAATAAAAAATAAAAATCACCACTTACTTTAAAATAATTACAGATTATTTTATATATAGGGGTTCTGTGCATTTATCACCTAGTCTCCTCAGAGTTAACTTTCCAACAAAAGCTGACATTCATTCAATCCGCAGCATGTTCAAATCTCCAGTTATCCAGGTATTTGTTTTGTGTTGCTATAGTTTTATTCCATGTATAGTTTCATGTAATGTTACCATAATCAAGTTACAAAATTCAACAATGAAAAGACAACAAGCGGCTTCTGCAGTTTTAATACAATCTAGTATTTACCATTCCTTGTGATTCTCCTCGTCCAATGCATGTAAATGTATCATTCATGTAATTCTAAAAGCCTAAGAGATATGAAGTCTCACCATTCTCATCTTGAAGAAAACAGGCTTAGGGACATTAAATAATTGTCACCAGAAAATTATTTTCACCATTAATCCAGTCAGTAAATACTAGGAATGAGAATCGTTTTTTTGTAAGACAGGATTTTATGTAGTTTAGGTTAGCTTCAACTCACTCCATAGCTGAGGCCACTATATCCAGTGGGAAGGGGGTCATCATCATCATCTTTTTTTTTTTTTTTTTTTTTTTTGACAGGGTCTTTCTTAGCCTTGGCTGCCCTGGAGGGAAGGGGATCTTAGAGGGGTTCAAACCGGACAGATAAGGTGGTGCATGCCTTTAATCCTAGTGCTCATTAAACAGAGGCAGGGGGATTTCTGTGAGTTCCAGGCTAGCCTGGTCTATAGAGTCAGTTCCAGGCTAGTCAGTGATCTGCAATAAACAGCAACATGTACTATACTTGGAGTAGTATTTTTTTTTAAAGATTTATTTTATTATGTATACAGTCTGCCTGCAGGTCAGAAGAGGGAGCCAGATGTCATTACAAATGGTTGTGAGCCACCACGTGGTTGCTGGGAATTGAACTCAGGACCTCTGGAAGAACAACCAGTCTTCTTAACCACTGAGCCATCTCTAGAGCCCTTGGAGTAGTATTTAAACAATGTACAATGTTTTGTACCAAAAAGTATAGCTCAGTGGTGGAGGACATGGGTCTCTGGGCTCAATCCCTTCCCATGTGGTTTTTTTGTTTTTAAATTTTTCTTTTCTTTCTTTCTCTCTCTCTCTCTCTCTCTCTCTTTCTTTTTTTCCTTCGGTTTTTTGAGACAGGGTTTCTCTTTGTAACCCTGATGGCCCTGGAATTCGCTCTATAGACCAGAAAGTCCATGACCTCACAGAGATCTGCCTGCCTCTGCCTCCCGAGTGCTGAGATTAAAGGCATGTGCTACCAATCGCCCATGTTTTTAAATTTTTGTTATCAGTACTGTGTGTATGATGTGTGTGAGTTTAGGCAGGCATAGGTCACAGCTCACATGTGGATGATAGGATAACTCTGGGAAATAGGTTCTCTCCCTCTTCTGTGGATTAAAGGGATCTAACTCAGGTCATCAGAGTTATGAAGCAACCACTCCCTGAGCTATCTCTCTGCCTTCCTCCATTGTATTCAACCAGTCATTAAATTTTAATCTTGTGATAGAAAATACACACACACACACACACACACACACACACACACACTCATATTTATTTCCTTAAGTACAGGGAACTTAGTCTCTAAATACAGTAACAAAGATTAAATTATTTCATTTATAGCCAGAGCTACAAAGTGAGAGATTGTTTCAAAATCAAACCAAACCAAACCAAGCTGAACAAAACATCAATTTAAGGACATCCTTGGCTCCCGATTTAATTCCTAAAACCACCAAAAATAAGAAAAAATTAAAATCATCACTTATTTTTAAAATAATGTTAGATTTATAGAATGTTACAAAGAAATACACATACAGAGAAGGTCTAGGTAATCTTCACCTAGCCTCCTCCAACGTTACCATCTTTCCCAACTATAATATAGCATCTATTGAGAAAGCTGGCATTCCTATAATCTACAATATATTCAAATGAGCCTGGAATATACAAGATCTGTCAATACAAATCAGCAAACAAAACCCTAAACTAAAAAAAATTTACAAAAGCAAACCTACAGAATTAGCCAGTCAAGGCCTTGAAGAAATCTACAGTTCATACTTCTCTATGTCATATTCACATCTAAGATGAATTCTACACTAACATTCTGGTTTGTTCTGGCCACAAGCTGTGTTAATTAGGGTTTATAAAATACGATAAGAGATTACTATACCTTGAAGCAGTTTGTCAAGCTCTTTGGAGCCAGTAGTAATCTGTATGATTTCTGACCGTCTTTGGTGAAATTCAGTTGCAGTGGTGAAACCCATTGGAACTAATTTAGCTGCCTCAGTCTAGGAAAAAATAAGAAAAATTAAACCAATAACATGACACAGGCAAAGAAACCATTATCTGGAAAAGTTGGGACCCAAAATGCTTTAGACTGTGACTTTTATACATCTTGGTGTACTTGGATACTTTATCAGTTGAACATCCTTCACTGAAAATCCACTGAATATTCCAAAATCTGAAACTTCTTGAGTGTAAGGTTTTTGATAAAAAATTTCAGACTTCTGCACATTTCACCTCTTATTTTACATTAGAGACAGTCAACCTCCATGTACACTAAGACAAGCCCAGGTCATGACAGGAAAACATCTGTGTGCTAGGATGACAGGAGGGTAGCACCACAGGAGATTAAAAACAAAAGAACTGTACATATCTGACTTCTCTATTTTGTGACGATGTAGTATGTCTTTAAGATTTATTTTCGCCAGGCAGTGGTGGCGCACGCCTCTAATCCCAGCACTCGGGAGACAGAGGCAGGCGGATCTCTGTGAGTTCAAGGCCAGCCTCGGCTAGAGTGAGTTCTAGGATAGGCTCCAAAGCTACACAGAGAAACCCTGTTTCACAGAAACAAAACAACAACAACAACAAAATATTTATTTTCATTTACTATGTATGTATACAGTGTTCTGCCTGCACGCCAGAAGAGGGTATCTGTTGCTATTATAGATGGTTGTGAGCCACCATGTGGATGCTGGGAAATGGACTCAGGACCTCTGGAAGAGCAGCCAGTGCTCTTAACCTCTGAGCCGTCTCTCCTGCCCCGATGTCATGTCTTTATACCTTACTTCCTGATTGTCATCCCTTAACATTCTGCCTTGCAAAACAAGGACACATGCCATTCCAGACTCTTCTTGCTTTATGTCTAATTCTTCATCCCTATCAGGTATACATTTTCTGTTTTGGTTTGTTTTTTCCAGACAAGGTTTCTCTGTGTAGCCCTGGCTGTCCTGGAACTCATTCTGTTGACCAGGCTGGTCTCGAACTCAGAGATTCATCTGCCTCTGCCTCCTGAGTGCTGGGATTAAAGGCGTATACCACTATACCCAGCTTTGATTTCCTTTTTTTCCTTTTCTCTTCCAATACCTCTGCAGACTTATCATCTATTCAGATACCTATAGGTTTTGCTTAAGTCTGAAAAGGAATCAATCAGTTTGCCTGCAAGTACAATAAAACAAAATTAACTCTAAAACACAAAGCTCCACTATTAAATTCTCATGTGAATAAAGAGTAGGAGTTTGGAGCTGCAGAGATGGCTCAATGACTAAAAGTACTGGCTGCTCTTTCAGAGGACCTAAGTTCAATTCCCAGCACCCACACAGTAGTTCACAACTATCTGTAACTCTAGTTCCAGAGATCTAATGCCTTGCCCTGGCCTCTGTGGGCATGCGCACAAATGGGGCACATAAACATACACAAGGACAAAGCACCTACATACATAAAATAATAAAATAAAAATTAAAACAAGGAGTAGGATTTATTTTGGTGTCTTTGATCTTATACTTGGCAGAGAAGTGCTCTAAATGTATCAGTATTTTCTCACACATCTCCCGAGGCCAAAAAAGGTATATTCGTAGCCCTCATCAAAAAAAAACCAGGCATTGTTTGTCATTTCCGATCTCTGTTGGTACTCATTTAAGAAAATAAAGTTTTCAAATATTAAAAAAAGAAGAAAAAAAAAACCACCAGAGAATTTGTCTGTACATGTTTCCTGTCTCTTGTTCTAACAAATCTCTGTGCATACTTACAGGAAGTTGTAAGCTACCTAACATAGGTGCTGGGAACTAAGCTCAGATCCTCTGCAAGATGAGTATATACTCTTAACCACTGAGCCATCTCTCCAACCCCTCAACATGGTTTTTTTTGTTTGTTTTGGTTTTTTTGAGACAGGGTTTCCCTATGTAGCTTTGCTTCTTTCCTGGAACTCACTTGGTAGCCCACACTGGCCTTGAACTTACAGAGATCCACCTGGCTCTGCCTCCCAAGTGCTGGGATAAAAGATGTGCGCCATCACCGCCCGGCTCAGCTTTTTATTAAACCAATACCAGTGACACATCTTCACAGTGTATAAAAAGATTATTCCGCAACAAATACACTTGTAGGAAAAACACTCATACACATAAAGTAGATAAAATTTAAAAATGAAAGAAAATAAAGGCTGGAGCACAGATCAATAGCAGAGCATGTACTTAAAGCATACAAGAAGTCCTGGGTTCAATTCCCAGCCCAGAGACAAAAATCAAACCAAAACAATGTCCAGCTCATATCTTACTATGTGGGAATAACGACATTAATAATTTAGTGCATCTATCCCTAGTGCACATTCTATGCATGCATACAAAATACACACATTTTAATGGGGCCCTACCCTTGCACCGGGATTTATATACTGTTAATGATTAATGGGGGAAAGAAATGTTTTCTTTGGTGGGGAAGAAGAGGATCAAGAGTAGGAGGAGACAATTGAGGGTGATGGGGTATGATTAAAATATATACATGTTATGAAAATGTAATTATATATTAATAGAGGCTAATAAAAGCATTAAAAGATGTATGAATGTATACTGTTAACTTGACTTTATTGTTGTGATTGAACCCAAGGCTGTGAGCACACTAACTTACCACTCTACAACTGAGCTACATTCCCAACGCTCATCTGCTATTTATATCAACATTTTACCAATATGCGCTCTCTCTCTCTCTCTCTCTCTCATTCTGAAGTACTGATATTAACCCAGGGACTAGCAGATGCTAGGCAAGTATTCTCCACTGAGCCATATACTCAGCTTCTCTTTTTCCTTTTTCCTTTGAGGCATGGTCTCACTAAATTAAGTTGCCCAAACTGGCCTTGATGAATTCAATCTGTATCAGAGACTGGCCTCCAACTTCCTGCCACAGGTCCCACAGTAGTTTGAACTAAGGCTTGCACCCAATGATGTGGCATCAATATTCTTCTAAATTGTTCTGTGGCTGCATACATAATAAACATATTTTGGGGGCTGGAAAAATGGCTCAGTGGTTAAGAGCACTTGTTGGTCTACCAGAAGACCAAGGCTTGATTCCCAGTACCAGCATGTTGGCTCACAAACATCTATAACTCCAGTTCCAGATACTCTAACACTCTCTTCTAGTCTCTGAAGGCAAGTGTGTGGGGCACAAACACACATGGAAGCAAAACACCCACACACATAAAAGAAACTAATTTTCAAAAAAAAAATCTCTATGAGAAGAGATCATATTCAAAATAAGGTGCACACCAATCACGGCTGGTGGGAACGGTAATCAGTATTTTTGGCAGTATTTATATCAAATTCCATGATATTACAATTCTCTACAGGAAATCTGAATTTAAGATAAAAACTCACAACAACTAGGCACTGGAGGTACACGCTTTTAATCTCAGCACTTGGGAGTCAGAGGCAGGAGGATCTCTGTGAGTTTGAGGCCAGCCTGGTCTACAAGCGAGTTCCAGGACAGCCAGGGCTGTTACACAGAGAAACACAAATAAAAACTGCCAATAGTCACCTCTAGAAAGAGGACAAGAGAACGAAGGAAGCAGACAGCCTGTCACTATATACCGTCTGCCCTCCCCGCCATCACATAGCTACTCTTACCAGAATTTTCTCAGCTTTGGCTTCACTGATTCCCTTAATATTTATTAGTTCCTTCTTTGGTGCATAAGCAACAGCCTCCACTGTATGGAAACCAGCTTCTTCCAATTTCTTCACATCATTGGCATTTACGCCACATTGCTGTAAGAAAACAACAGATGAACATGGATATTACACTTTAGAGAGGTATTTGAAGATCACTAATATATGCAGAACCTCTAAAACGCTTGTCTACATATAAGTTATTAAATAACAAACTATCAACCTTTTCATTATCAAAACTAATAGTTTTGGGCTGGGGAGATAGTGAGATGTAGTAGTGTTTGCTATTACCCTGAGGAGGTTGAGACAGGTGGATCCCTGAGACTCACTAGCCAGCCAGTCTAGCCCAACCAGTGAACTCCAAGCCAAAAAGCGTGTCTCAAAAAAAAAAAAAAAAGAGTAGATGGCTCCTGAGGAGCAATACTGAGGTTGACCTCTGGCTCGTACATGCATATGTACTAGGACACACATGAGTTTTAAACTAGAACTATGTTAATGCATGTTAAAATGGACTTAGAAATTGAGATTAAACTAGTAGCAGAGCATGGTGGTGAATACCTTTAATCCTAGCACATGGGAGGCAGAGGCAGGCAGATTTCTGAGTTCCAGGCCAGCCTGGTCTACATAGAGTTCCAGGACAGCTAGGGCTACATACAGAAGCTCCACCTCAAAAAAACAAAACCAAATCAAAATAACTATTTATTTTTTTTTAAAGATTTATTTATTTATTATGTATACAGCATATATGACTGCAGTCCAGAAGAGGGCACCAGATCTCATTACAGATGGTTGTGAGCCACCATGTGGTTGCTGGGAATTGAACTCAGGACCTCTGGAAGAGCAGCCAGTGCTCTTAACCTCTGAGCCATCTCTCCAGCCCCAAAATAACTTTAAACCAGCGTTTTCTAATGCTTCCCACATCAGACATACAGACATTGCTATTTCTCAATGCTAGGACAAACAGATAAGACTGCCCCCAGAGTAAGAGCTACCTTGGCATAGCAATATCCTTTTGGAAGAACAAGGACTGGAAAGCTCTGCTCTAATGATTGACATTATGGATGGAGAAAATGGGAGGCTGGAGAGATGGCTTAGCAGTTAAGAGCACTGGCTGGCTCGCAGAGGACCAGGGTAGGGTCCCAGTATCTACAAGGAAGCTTACAACCATCACTAATGCCAATTAAAGGGGATTGGACACCCTCTTCTAACCTGTGCACATACTGCATGTAAGTGATATACAAGAAAGCAAAACACTCATACATATAAAACAAAAAATAAATAAAACACAAGGTGTGGTGGCTCCGTGGATGTGAGTGATTGATTGCCCTTAAGTCTGATGATCCAACTAGATCCTATGGTGGTAGGAAAGTTGTCCTATGACCTTTACAGGTGTGCTGTAACACATGTGCACCCACAACAATAAACAGAATAATAAGCAAAAATTTTAAATGGGGAAAATGGTAGGGAAGGGTGTTACAGGAATCCTGTCATCTGTCAGCTAACCAATAGAAAGGAGCATTTGGGTCAGAGAAGCGGAGAATGGAGCAGGTGACTCATTCGGATTTCCCACTCAGTCTTGTGATAACTGTGCACAGATCTTGTTTGATAAAAATGGTAAAGTAATCTTTTGACTTCCTTCTTCAGAAGGGCTCATTAGGCCTCAATCCCTACCTCGCCAGAGCTATTTGTAGTTAACGGTTACTAGGGAAAGGGGGAGACATTTTCTTCAGCAACATAGCCACTGATAATTGCCTTTACTCCTGTGAATAACTGCTGTGAGATGTTCTGTATGGCAAATGTGTTGCTGATTGGTCAATAAATAAAACACAGATTGGCCATTGGCTAGGCAGGAAGTGTAGGCGGGACAAGGAGGAGAATAAAGCTGGGAAGTGGAAGGCTGAGTCAGAGAGACACTGCCAGCCGCCACGATGACAAACAGCATGTGAAGATGCCGGTAAGCCACGAGCCATGTGGCAAGGTATAGATTAATGGAAATGGATTAATTTAAGCTGTAAGAACAGTTAGCAAGAAGCCTGTCACGGCCATACAGTTTGTAACCAATATAAGTCTCTGTGTTTACTTGGTTGGGTCTGAGGGGCTGTGGGACTGGCAGGTGATAGAGATTTGTCCTGACTGTGGGCCAGGCAGGAAAACTCCAGCTACAAATAACCCCTTGCCCAAGCTCATGTAAACAACCCTAATTAAACTTACTGGGTCAACAAAACAAGCTAAAATATATGAAAGAAGGGGAACTGGCTGTGAAGAGAAAGGGAATCAGTAGGAGGGTGACAAATGAGGATAATAGAGGTGATTATGGTCAAAATACATTATACAGATGTAGAAAACATCGTAACAAAACCCATTATTATGTATACTTAACATATGCTAATTAAAAAATTTGTTTAATTTAAGGGGGCTATGGGAAATAGGCATGGTAGCATATACCTCAGCTACACAATGACTTTGGGACCAGCCTGGGTTCCAAGCACCTACAGGGTGGCTCACAACTGCCAGCAACTCCAGTTCAGGAGGATCTGAAGCCCACTTCTTTTTTTTTTTTTGCTTTTTGTTTTTTTGAGACAAGGTTTCCCTGTGTAGTTTTGGAGCCTGTCCTGAGATCCACCTGCCTCAAAGGCATTAAAGGCATGCACCACCACCGCCTGGCCTGAAGCCCACTTCTGACAACATCTATGGGCATTAGACACATAAGTGGTACACACACTCATGAAAGCTAAATACTTAGATACATAAAATAATAAATCTAAAAAACGAAACACAAAAACAGGTATGCTGATATATGCCTATAATCCCAACACTTGGGAAGTAAAATTAGGAGGATCAGGAATCAAGGTTATCCTCAGCTACACAGTGAACTCAAGGCCATGCTAGTCTACATGAGACCCTGTCTCAACATTAAAATAGCTAGTCTGAAGGTTGAAGCTCATTGGTATAATACTTGCTGTCTTAGTTTGCTTTCTACTGCTGTGACAAACACCATGACCAAAACCAACTTGAGGATAAAGTGTTTATTTCACTTTACAACACACAATCTGTCCTGAAGGGAAGACAGGACATGAATCAAAGCACAGACCATGGAGGAACACTGCTTACTGGCTTGTACCTAATGGCTTCCTCAGAACCCAGGACCTTCTGCCCAGGGGTGATACCACCCACATGCTCTTCCACACCAATCATTAAGAAAATGCCCCACAGACTTGGCTACTGGCATTTTCTCATTTGAGGTTTCCTCTTCCCAGATGACTCTAGGTTGTGTCAAGTTGATTAAAAACTAACCAGCACATTTGCCTTGACTACCAGAGGGCCCCAGGTTCAAAGCCTAGGACCACTAAAAAGCAGAAACAAAAGCATTAAAAACATTATGGGGGATGGGGGTCTGCAGAGGTAGCTCAGTGGTTAAAAGCATTTGTTGCTCTTGCAGAGGACTCAAGTTCAGTATCCAGAACCCACCTAGCAGTTCACACTACCTGTTAACTCCAGTTCCAGGGAACCCATGCCCGATTCTGGTTTCTATAAACACCAGGCATTCACATGGTGGATATACATACATGCAGGCAAAACACTCACACATAATGTCTTCTGGTTACTATTGCTGTGATAAACATGATGGTCAAAGCCACTTGGGGAGGAAAGGGTTTATTTGGCTTACACTTCACATCATTGTTCATCACTGAAGAAAGTCAGGACAGGAACTCAAACAGGGGCAGAAACCTGGAGAAGGAACTGATGCAGAGGCCATGGAGAAGTGCTACTTAATTGGCTTGCTCTCCATTGCTTGCTCAACCTGTGCTCTTAATGAACTCAGGACCACCAGCCCAGAAATAGGCCCATCCACAATGGACTGGGCCCTCCCACATCAATCTCTTAAGAAAATGTCCTACAAGCTTGCCTGCAGCTTGATCTTACAGAGGCATTTTCTCAATTAAAGTTCTCTCCTCTCAGATGATTACTGCTGTGTCAAGTCAACATAAAACTAGCCAGCACAAACATTAAATAAAAATAAAGAAATCCAGGGCCAGGGGAGGATTCTAGCAGAGGAGGCAGAGGCAGGTAGATCTGTATGAGTTGAGACCAGCCTGCTCTACATAGTGAGTTCCAGGCCAGCTAAGGCCACATAGTAAGACCCTGCCTCAAAAAAACAAAATAAATCTCAGGAGGAAAAGAAAGGTGCATCTCTGTGAGCTCAAGACTAGCCTGGTCTATATAGTGGGCTCTAGGTAGAGACCCTGTTTCAAAAGAAAAACACTAAAAAGAACAGGACAAAAAAAAACCCCAATAAGATGAATCAAATAATCTTGACACAATACAACCTGTTAGAGATAACAATAATTTTGTGTTTATAATGGAGAGCTAGGAATTAAAATTGTTTAGCTAGTACCATTTCCTTCAATAAACCTTCATTTCAATATTAAACTTTGATTGTGCAGAACTAGCCCCAGTGTCTTTAAAAGCCCTATTTAAAAAATATTACTTGGTGGAAATTTATTTCATCTTCCTATTAAAAATGTAATAGATCAATCTAAACAAAACATTATGGGGGCTGGAGAGATGGGTCAACGGTTGAGAGTGCTTGTTGCTCTTGTAGAGAACTGGAATTCAGTTCCCGCACCGATGTCTGGTGGCTCACAACCCCTCGAACTCCAGCTCCAATAGATTTGACACCCTCTTCCTTCCTCCTTGGGTAGGAGCATCTATGTGTGCTTATATGAATACACACAAATAATCTAAGGTTATGACCATGACCTCTGAAGGTTGATCACAAACTCCCATAAGTTTGAGAAACGGTCTCATGCAGCCCAAACCGGATACGGAGCAAAGGATAACCCTGAACTCCTGACTTTTTGCTCCACCACGGAAGTGAGTGCCACCAAGCTCAGATCCTTTAAGTAGTTTCCAGAGTCTTGAAGTTTGGGAAGATTGGAAAATTATATAAACCGAGACAGAAGATTGAAGTGTTCCCTCCCACTGGGGCCTTTGTATAACCTGCAGAAATATTGTACAGATTTAGTACCTGATATTCTTTGTTTTGCTTTTTTGTGTGTATGGTATATGTGCATGTGCTCATGTGTGTATAAGTTTGAGTGTACATGCACAGAGGCCAGAGGGTGATTTTGAGAGTCTGCCTCAGTCATTTTAACATTATTTTTTGGGACAGGGTCTCTTACTACACCTTATTCTCACAGACTGGCTAGACTGACTGGCCAAAAAGCCCCAATGATCCTCCTGTCTCCACCTCCTCAGTGCTACGATTACAGGCATATGCCACTCTGCCTGGCTTTTGTGGGTGCTGGGGATCCAAACTCAGGTCTTCATTGTTTGCACGACATTGACTGTACCCTCAGAGCATCTCTCCAAGCCTCTTGTTTGTTCTGTTTTTTTTGTGGCTTGGTTTTGAGACAGTCTCACTATGTAGCTGTTGTTGTCTTGGAACTTGCTATATAGACCAGGTTGGCCTCCAACAGAGGTTCTCCTGACTCAGTTTTCCAACTCCTAGAATTGTGGGTGTGAGCTATCACACCTAGCTAATACTTAGTATTCTTAATGTTGAGTCCTAAAGTAGAGCTGGGTCTTACATCTTAACAACCCCACACCCTTCAACCTGCCTTACAACAGCCTGCTCGGTAGTATCTTCCACCTGGGCCAGTGGAGAGAAGTTGTTCCCCTTTCCTACATGTGTTCCTGGGTTACACCACTAATTCCCTCATCAGCATTTCTATACTTAGTATAAGAAGCAATGGGATTCCACCTTCATTTCTAAAGTTCAGCTCTTAGGGAGAAAACAGAGTAGGAAGAGAATTGTCGAAAGAGACTCGACCAGACAAGTCATAATACAAATCTTTATAACAATCCTGTTATTACAAGTCTTAATAACAACCCTGTGCTTTTCTGTAGAAACTGACAACCTCCTGAACCCCAATCTAATTTCTGTAAAATTTAATTTGTTCCATTACATAGAAGAATGTATTACAGCATTGTAAATAAATACTTAGCAACTAAGAACATACCTCTAACCGTGAAATAGGTTGTGGACCGAAGCTTTCTTCTTCCACTGAAGTATCTGCATTTGCATCAAGCTGCATTTGCATAGCCATTACTAAAAAATACAGAGAGTATTTTTTCAATCAATTCAGTCGGTATGAATCAACACTAGAGAAATACTCTTGGGTGATAAAGAATTGTAAGTTTAGTTTTCCAACAAACCTTTGAAGAATTATAGCCAGCCCTCCCTACCCACAGATGAAGAACAATTGCAACTCTTGAAGAGGATCCAGGTTCAGGTCTCAGCACCCACAACCGTCTTTAACTCCAGTTTCAGGAGATCCAATAGCCTCTTATGACCATGCAGGCATTGGACATGAATGTTATGCTTATAGATATAGAGGTAAAACACTCATACACATAAAAAGAAGCTTTAAAAAGTCAGGCATATTAGCCGGGCGGTGGTGGCGCACGCCTTTAATCCCAGCACTCGGGAGGCAGAGCCAGGTGGATCTCTGTGAGTTCGAGGCCAGCCTGGGCTACCAAGTGAGTTCCAGGAAAAGGCGCAAAGCTACACAGAGAAACCCTGTCTCGAAAAAACCAAAAAGTCAGGCATATCTACAGCTCTGAGCTACATGCAGCCAATGATAGTTTATTCAAACAGATCTTAAAAAAAAGATATTTTTACAAGGCAGCAAGTTCCAAGCCTTACCATACTACATAGTGAGTAGAATTTCAAAACACAGAATATTTTCTTTTTTACTATTAATTTTATTTATTTTCATGTGCATTGGTGTTTTGCCTTCATGTACATCTGTGTGAGAGTGTCAGATCCCCAAGAACTGGGGTTACAGACAGTTATGAGCTGGGAATTGAACCTGGGTCCTTTGGAAAAGCAGCCAGTGCTCTTAAAAACTGAGCCATCTCTCCCCAGCCAGAACATTTTTATCTTCTTAGAATGATACATAAAACAACAACACGGGCAGTGGTGGCGCATGCCTTTAATCCCAGCACTCGGGAGGCAGAGGCAGGCGGAACTCTGTGAGTTCAAAGTCAGCCTGGGCTACCAAGTGAGTTCCAGGAAAGGTGCAAAGCTACACAGAGAAACCCTGTCTCAAAAAACCAAAAGAAAAAAAAAAAGCAACAACAATCTAATAGGAAAACACAGGCTAGAAATAGGGCAAGTGGTACAGTCCTTGTCTAGCATAGGAGAAAAGAGGCACTGAGTTGAATCCTCAGCACTACAAAGCAAATAAAAAACTGACTATATTTATTTTATTTTCAGCACTGAAGATGGAATTCAGGTCCCTGAACAGGTTAAATAACTATTGAAATAAACCCTTATCTCTGACTACATTTAAGTTTATAACTTTAAACCTTGGGATGTAGATCAATTGGTAGAGTTTTTGCCTACGATGCATGAAGCCTTGGGTTTGATGTCATGTACTGCATAAAACCAGGCATGGTAGGCATGTCTGTAATCCCAGCATTTAGGAGGTAGGCAGGGAGGTTAGGAAGTCAAAGTGGCCGGGTGGTGGTGGTGGTGGTGGTGGTGGTGGTGGTGGTGGTGGTAGTGGTGGTGATGCCCACCTTTAATCCCATCACTCGGGAGGCAGAGCCAGGTGGATCTCTGTGAGTTCGAGGACCGCCTGGTCTACAGAGCGAGATCCAGGAAAGGCGCAAAGGTACACAGAGAAATCCTTTCTTCAAACAAACAAACAAACAAACAAAAAAGTCAAGGTCATATATAGCAAGTTTGAGGTTAGCCTGGATTACCTAAAACCCCTGCCTCAATAAATAAATAAATAAATAAAAATAAAACTTCTACCCATCAAAGACATCAAGAACATGAAAAATCAAATCATAACAGGAGGAAAATATCTGCCACATACATAATCACAGGTGGATAATCAGAATACAAACATAAAGAACTTGTTCAAATAACGAAAAAAAGAACAGAAATCAGATAATTAAAGAGGAAGGTATCTCTACAACAAAAACATGAACACACATGCAAGCTCTTCAGTAACCAAGACAATTAGAACCACAAGAGGAGAAAAAAGCTGTATGGTGGCTGATGCCTGCTACAAGTTCAAGGACAGACTGGGCTGAATAAGACTACCTCCAAAAGAAGCCTCCACCCCCACTCCAAAGTTCGTAAGATAGTACTATACACCGATCATAAAATAGCAAGTGAGCGGGGTTGGGGATTTAGCTCAGTGGTAGAGCGCTTGCCGCAAGTGCAAGGCCCTGGGTTCGGTCCTCAGCTCTGGAAGGAAGAAAACAAAAGCAAGTGAGGGCAAGCATGTGAACAATTAAACATTCACCACTATTGGCATATTTATGTGAAATTTAAAAACAGGCAAAGATGCACTAGGGAAGCAGAATAGCAAAGTGAGTTCAAGGTCAGCCTGGGTTAAGATCCTAAATCAGAAAAAATAAAAAGACTGGAGAGATGGCTCAGCGGTTAAGAGCATTGGCAGCTCTTCCAGAGGTCCTAAATTCAGTTCTCAGCAACCACATGGTGGCTCACAACCATCTATAATGGGATCTGATGCCCTCTTCTGGCATAAAGGTGCACATGCAGATAGAGCACCATATACATAAATAAATCTTAAAAATCCCAGCACCCACATGGCTAACAACTGTCTGTAACTCAAAGATCTGACCTGCAGGCAAAGCACCATAAAATAAAATAGAAGTAAATAAAAGTTTTTTTTTTTTTAAAGAAGTATTTAGCCTTCATGGTGGCAGTCTCCTGTAGCCCAGCACCTAGCGGGCAGACAGTAGGATTCAGAGTTCCAGACCAGTTTCTGAGTTACAAAGTCAGACCCTGCCTAAATAATGTTTTCTAAAAATAGGCCAAGTTAGCGAGCAGTGTTAGGAATCACTGTTTAGCCATAGGGTGAGGGGGAAATATCAGATAAGAAAGGATAACAGAGGTTTTTAGAGTGATGACATTTGATTTCTTTGACTTGGTGATTACACAGATTCATTTTGTAATAATTTGTGTATGCACTCATTTGTGGTTTTTGTATTTTATACTTCACTTTATTACTATTTTTTTTAAAGTTCTTTTCAGATTTATTTTTTTGGGCAGAAGTATTTGGTCTGCATATATGTATGTGTACCACAAGCATGCCTGGTGCTTGTGGAGGTCAGAAGAAAGCAAGGGATCCACGGGAAATGGAGTTATGGGTGGTTCATGTGGGTGTTGGAACTGAACTCAGGTCCTTGGAAAGAGCAACAAGCGCTCTTAACGGCTGAGCCATCTCTCCAGTCCCCCTACATTACTTTTTCCCTGAGACATACTCGTCCATATATAGCTCAGTTTGGCCTTGAAATTGCATCCTGCCTCTCCTCTCAAGTGCTGGGATCATAGGATAGGTGTGAATCATCTGGCCAGGATTCTCTTTTAGAAATTTGTGTTGCACTTTTCAGTCTTTACTCTGTTTACGCAATCTTTGAACTCCTACCTCAGTCTCCAGAAATCACTGGCACCAACCACTATGCTCCACTTAAAAACAAAACAAAACACAGTAACCAGGAATCTGTTAGGCTTGGCCCTAATATTTCACAGCTGTGAGCACATCTCTCAGGCTCTCGGCTTCCTGCGTCGGGGCCACAGAAATGAACGTGAAAGTCTTCAGCTCCAGCATTTGGGAACCAAGGCAGGAGTTCGAGTCCAGCCTGGACTAAGGCGTGAGCCAGGTCTCAAAACAAAAGCCTGAAGAAGGGTTCGTTTTCTCCACAACGAACCCAGTGGACCAGTTAGCGTCGGTCGGCTGGCCCCAGGCAGGTGCCCAGCTCCGCCATCCTCGCGTTTCTCAGCGCAGAGGGGCCCCCAAAGCTGGCGACGGGAGCAGGGGCCCGAGTCAGCCGAGGAACCCGGGCGGTTCCTCCGGGAGGGCTCCGCCCGCGCCTCACACTCACCGGTCCGCAGCCGTGCGCCGCGCGCTCCTTCCGGCGGCCCGCTCTGCACACACCACAAAACCCCCGTCACCGGCTCGAACCACTGCGCAGTTCCTCTGTAGGGTCGTCTGGGACGAACAGGAGCAAATTTCAGCCTTCCCAGCCGCGCTTCCGGGGACACCACGGCTTTGCCCGGGAACCGGCCTGCGAGCACTTGCCCCAGCGACGCGCGACTTTCAGAAATCCCGCCAAACCCTCACGGCCCGTCACGCCCGCACCCCTGCGACGTCATCACGCCTTTCTCGGACCCGCCTATAGCCACTTCCGCTGAGAGCTTGACGGACGTGCCCGGCGACTTTGAAGCTGAGTGATTCCGTAGGTCACTTTTGCCTTCCTCTGTGACTGTTCTGACTTGACCTTTCCCCTTACCTGACTGAAGACTACAGGTCCCCAAAGGCTACGAGGTCGGCCCAGGACTACATCACCCAGCATGCACTGCTGCGGGCGCTGCTCTGTAAAATTCTTGCGCACGGGTTGTTGGCCTAAGGCGGAAAAGGTGTTTGTGGTGTACAGTTTTGTCAGAATGCCACCCTTGGGCAGGTGGGGTGTTTCTGGGAATCAATGTGGGCGAAGAGGTGAAGAAGCTGGAATAAAGGGGTAAAACCTGCAAACAGAGCCAGCCAGTTGTGGAAAAAAAGTACATTTAGTTGGGCGGTTGTTGGGACGGGTGAATCTAATCGAAATACATTATATACATTTATAAACCCACCAAAAATAAGATAACTCACTCTGTAGTGGGTTTTGGTGCTTATTGGAACTCCAGAAAAGAGGGCTCAGAATTGAAAACATGTTTGTGTAGTTTGTCAGGAACTTTGACCTATAACTTAGGCTTTTTGTTTTTTCTTGTTATATATCTATGTGCTTTGAGCCTGGCCTCGAACTCTTTGCAGCTGAGAATGACCTCAGTCCTTCCCCCACCTTGGTTTTCTGTGCTAGGATTGCAGGAGTGATCCACCACTATATTCTGTGCTGGGACTGAACCCAGGGCTGCATGCATGCTAAAAGGCACTTCAACAATTTAGCTGCATGCCCAGCTAGTAATTATTATTGAGACTGGTTCTCTGTAACCCAGGCTGAATTCAGCTTCCCAAAGGGTTACAGACATAATCTACCGTGCTTGACATTTTTTTGTTGTTTTTGTTTTTAGAGACAGGGTTTTTAGAGACAGGACAACCCTGGCTGTCCTGGAACTCGATTTGTAGACCAGGCTGACCTCGAACTCACAGAGATCCACCAGCCTCTGACTCCTGAGTGCTGGAATTAAAGGCATCAACGAAGCCCGAGGGCTCTGGGCGTTTCTCTGGATAAGTTTCCCAGGGTGATCTTGAACTTTGAATCTTCCTGCCTCAGACTTCCATATAGCTGGATTTATTAGGCCTTACAGGCTTGTGCCACCAGGGCTGGCTGTGGGGTGCTTTAAAGTTGACCAACGTTTTTATTTAATCCTTACACTATTGTTGAATAGAGACAAGAACAACAAAAACAGGGTTTTGTTTGTTTTTTAAAAACATTTTTTTATTTTTATTTTTATTTTTTTTTATTTTTTATTTTTTGGTTTTTCGAGACAGGGTTTCTCTGTGCAGCTTTGCGCCTTTCCTGGGACTCACTTGGTAGCCCAGGCTGGCCTCGAACTCACAGAGATCCGCCTGGCTCTGCCTCCCGAGTGCTGGGATTAAAGGCGTGCGCCACCACCGCCCGGCCATTTTTTTTTATTTTATAATTTAATTTTACATATCAGCCATGGATTCCCCTGTCCTCCCCACTCCCGCCCGCGCCCCCCCCCCCCTTCCCCCAGCCCACCCCCCATTCCCATCTCCTCCAGGGCAAAGACTCCCCTGGGGATTCAGCTCAACCTGGTAGATTCAGTCCAGGCAGGTCCAGTCCCCTCCTCCCAGGCTGAGTGAAGTGTCCCTGCATAAGCCCCAGGTTCCAAACAGCGAGCTCATGCACTAAGGACAGGTCCTGGTCCCACTGCCTGGGTGCCTCCCAAACAGTTCAAGCTAATCAATGTCTCACTTATCCAGAGGGCCTGATCCAGTTGGGGGCTCCTCAGCTATTTGTTCATTTGTCTATGTGTATGTTTGAGGGTGGGCCCTTACTTGTGGAGGGCAGAAGACAACTTCAAAGCTTTTTGATTCTACCATGTATTTGGCATTGAACTCTGGTTGTTAGGCTTGATGGCAGCCACCATCTCCTCCATGGAACTCTTACAATATTTCAGGTGAGAGACAGAGGTTTGAACTAAATAACTAACAATGACAAAAGAGTTCAGGGAGCATTTGGTTGTAGAAGTAACCAAACTAATTATAGATAGCAGGTGAATAATAAATTGTTCCTGGAAATTTAGAATTGGAATCTAGGCAAACCTAAGCTTAGAAACAAGAGGCAAGACACCTATGGCTGTGTAGATGTCAAGACAAGGTTTATTCTCAGAAAGGTAAGTAGAGATAGAAAGTGGGAGCAGAAATTAAAAAAAAAAAGTTTTGCATTCTGATGACTTCAGCTCTTTCCAATTCTTCAGAGACCCAGCAGCATGTATTGTTCTTGAGATCAATAAGGTATGCATCCATTCCAAAAGAGAAGAATGAATCAGCGGACTAAATTCCATTCTTACAATGCTTAAATTAACCTGGGTGGTTTAGTTTTTGTTTTTTTGTTTTCAAGACAGGTTTTCTCTGTGTAACAGCTCTGACTGTCCTGGAACTGACTCTGTAGTCTAGGCAGGTCTTGAACTCACAGCCTCCTGAGTGCTGACATTAGAGGTGTACACCACCACTGCCTGGCCTAAACTATAAACTACATAATCTCAGTGATTTTTGTTTTGATTTGAAACAGGGTGTATGTAGCCCAGGCTGGCCTCAAATTTGCCATGTAGCTGAAGATTACTTTGAACTTTGGATGCGATTGTTGAGATTACTGAGGTTCACCTCTCTGACTGGTTTATGTGGTGCTGAGGATCAAACTCTTGGTTTCATGAAGCCAGGCAAGCACTCAACCAAGTGATCTACATCTCCAGCCCAATAATGACCTGAAATCCTGGGGAATCAAGCTCTAATAAAACCAGAATTGGCCGGGCGGTGGTGGCGCACGCCTTTAATCCCAGCACTCGGGAGGCAGAGCCAGGTGGATCTCTGTGAGTTTGAGGCCAGCCTGGGCTACAGAGCTACACAGAGAAACCCTGTCTCAAAAAACCAAAAAAAAAAAAAAAACCAAAAAAAACCCCAGAATTGAATCAGCAGAAGTGTAGCCTTTTCACTGAAGAAAAAGTTGGCTTTTTGGTTTTGTTTTTTATGTAGCCTAGGAAACAATCCTGTCTGCTCAGCCTCCTGAGTGCTGGGATAAACAGGTGTGTAATATAATGCCATGCCTGCCCAGCTAATGTAGATGATGTTGAAGGTTCATTGTTCAGATTCCCACAAATTGAAACAGATACAAGTAATAACAATTTAGTATATGATAAGGCATTAGAAATCAATGGTGGTAAAGATCTTTTATCAAATGCGCTAAAATAGTGCATAGCTAGCCATTTTTTCGTGACTACTTCTCAATCCTCCACAGTAGTTGGCACAGTGGAAATTACATTTTCTTCCTGTTGCTCTTGCTTTTAGAAAACTGCCATTCTGGCTTTTAAGCTTCTGAAAGAGACTCAAAAACAGTATTTGGCCTGCTTTCCTTCTTTAAACAGGGTCTCACTATGTAGCCCTGGTTGGCCTAGAAATTGGTATGTAAATCAGGCTGGCCTCAAACTCAGAGATCCTCCTGCTTCTGTCTCCTAAGTACTGGAATTTGTGTGTACCACCATGTCAAGCATAAACATTTTTAAAGGAGATTTTTATATTATATACTCGTTTTCTATTTTGTCATAATGGGGATAGAGGCTAGAGCCCTGTGCATGTTAGGCTTTACCACTGAGCTATATCGATAGCCTGCAGTATTTGGTTCTCATTTTGTTGTTGTTGTTTTTTAGATAGGCTCCCACTATATAGCTCCAACTGGCCTGGAACTCACTGTATAGATCAGGTTGGCCTCAAATTCACAGAGATCTACCTGCCTCAGCCTCTAGAGCCAGTGGTTCTCAACATTCCCAATGCTTTGACCTTTTAATAGTTCCTCATGTTGTGGTAATCCCCAACCATAAATTATGTTGCTACTTCATAACTGTAATTTTGCTACTGTTATGAATTGTAAACATCTGATATGCAGGATGTCTGATAATTGATTCTGTGAAAGGGTCGTTCAATCCTGAAGGATTGAACTGGAGAATGAATTAATCTGCAGCAGAGAAAACAATGACAGCATAAAATTTACAGGCAAATAGATGGAACTAGAAAATATCATCCTGAGTGAGGTAACCCAGACTCAGAAGGACAAACATGGTATGTACTCACTCATAAGTGGATACTAGATATAAAGCAAAGGACAATCAGACTGCAACCCACAGATCTAGGGAGGCTACCTAACAGGGAGGACCCTAGGATGACTGTGACTTATAATAAGTTTTCATTTGCCCAATCACTCATTATGCTTTTGTGAAACATTTCACTATTAGGATAAGAATTTGTACCATATCAAGCTGATGAAAGGATATGCTGGCTGTACTCTCAGGAGGGAAGGCTAAAAGCTTTTGAGATTATAGATATTAGCCTATAGAAAAATGTCTGCCATAAATCAAACAGTGAAGGGGAAGATGAATAGGAATCTCACTTATACAACTTAAGTAAAAAACATAGCTCTCTGAACAGATGAAGATAGATTTCCTCTGTATCCCAGAATCTAATCAATATTTATATGTATAATTCAACTATTATTTGGTTTAAAAGGGCTTATTGGGAAATGTTATCATTTTTACTATTTTCTACAGAGAAAATACTTTGCAGTTTCAAATAAGACTTTCAAAAGGAGGGAATTCCGACAGGTAATATAATATGGATGAACCAGAGGGCACTACGTCAAGTGAAATAAGCTAGTCAGAAGATAAGCACTCAGGATCCCACTTAAATGAGATCCCTAGACACATCAATAGAGAGAAACATAGTAGATGCCAGAGGCTGAGGAGGGAGGCAGTGTTTGATGGGAACAGAGTTTCAGTCTGGAAAGATGGGAAAAGTTCTGGAGATGGGTGCTGGCTGCAAAGTATTGGGAACTGTTTAGTGCTGCTGAATTGTGCACTAAAAGGTAAATTTTATATCATACATTCTACCACAGTACAATATTTGGATAAAGGACCCACCCCAAGCCAGGCATAGTGGCTCACATCAGTAATTCCAGTACTTGTTAGGGTGAGGCAGGTGGGGTGCTGAATTATAGGCATCTGCCACCATTCCCAATTTATGCAATGCTGGGGACTTCCAACTGAACTATATCTCCAGCCTACATCTGCTGAGTTTTACAGCCCAGCACATGACACAGATGGAACCGGCCAGATTGAGTCTCTCCCACCAACAACTTCCAAGTAATGACTGAAGGAGTGATGGATTTGTTTTAAAATGTTTACATTTATTTATTATTAAGGGGTACACTTGTACCACGGCCACCGGGTGGTCAGAGGGCAACCCATGAGAGTTGCTTCTCTCCTACACCATGTGGGCCCTGGGGATGACTCTGGTCACCAGGCTTGGCAGCAAGCACCTTCACTCACTGAGCCATCTTGCCAGAGATAGGTATTTAAATCCAGCGTTCAGTCAAGGTCTAGGGAGAGGCCAAGAGTAAGGGCCTGAGTGCAGAGTAAGCAACAAATGGAATGGCTTGGAGGTAGGAATGATGCAGAAACTGCTTTGAAGCATGGCTAAAAGAGAAGCTGAAGGAGCTGGAGTGTTGAGTCCCCAGACTATGCATGCACTGTGAAGGCCTCGGCCATTCTCTGGATGTCTTAGCATCGGCTTGAACATTAAACTCCTGTCAGTTGTGAGTTAGCCATCTGAGCCTGGCTTGTCCCCTGGTAACCTCTGAGCCCTATGATACCGTCACCATCATTCTGTGAAGGCAGAGATTTGGGTTTCCATGGCTGGGAGTAAGGAACTTGGACTTTTGAGTGCTTCTCTTCACCCCTGTGCTTTGCAAAGCTTCCCACATGCATGCCTCTTGCAAGCAAGAATCTCCCTCCCTACTGCTTCTACAGAGCCCAGAGCATGCCTGACACTAATGGGTTCTTAATCCTATATTAACCCTAGTACTGGTAACACTGAGGCATGAGGATTATGGATTCTAGGCCAGCCTGAGCTACATAGCAAGACTGTCTAAAACAAAACAAAGGACAACAAACTAAACTGTTGTAGAATATTATTTTAAGGTGTGTTACTTATGTTGCATTTGTTTAACTCTGTAAAGCTGTGTTACTGTGCCTGTCTGAAACACCTGATGGTCTAATAAAGAACTGAAGGGGGGGGGGGGAAGGATCTCATGCCTTTGATCCCCAGTACTTGGGAGGAGGAAACAGGTAGTGATATGATTGGGCAGAGGAGAAAGTGTTAAAGTGGGGTAGCGACAGGAGCTCAGCCCTCTCGGTCTGAGGATTCGGTAGAGGTAAGAAGTCTTTCTAGTGGCTGGCTGTTCTGCTTCTCTGATCTTTCAGCTTTCATCCCAATATCTGACTACAGCTTTTTATTAAGACCAATTAGAATTCATACTACAGGCAGTATCCATGTGTTGCTCATTATCGGTTTGTGATTAGGGTGCAGCTGGTGTCTATGGCCTGGAAGAACTTGACAAAGTGGACAGATGACAATTAAAACTATAACCACTGTGGTTACACATTTGAGGGTATTGCTCTTGTTCTCATATAGCCCAAACTTGATATCTAGCCAAGAATGACCTTGAACTTTTGATATTCTTGCTTCTACTTCCTGAGTGCTGGGATTACAGGAGTGTACCACCATAGTAAGTCTAGGCAATGTCTGGGATCAAACCCAGGGCTTTGTACATGCTAGATGAGCATTCTCCAAACTGAATGATAGGATCTCATGAAGCCCAGGCTGGTCTCCATCTTGGTGTGTTGTTGGTATGTATGGGTTCAGTGCAGTTCATGGGAGGCTTGCCTGAAAATTAATTTTGGAGTCCAGATTAGCTTTAAACATGTGATACTCCTTCAGTATCTCAAGGAAACAAAATTACAGTTCTGTACCACCAGGCGCCTTCTACAAAATCTTTTTCATTTATTTGTTTTTGTTTTTGGAGACAGTTTCTCTGTGTTCCCTGACTATCCTGAAACTTCACTCTGTAGACCAGGCTGGCCTCTCAAACTCAGAGATCCACCTACTTTGGCCTCCTAGGTGCTAAGAATTAAAGGAGTGTACCACTATAACCAGCAAAAATATTTTTTTAAAAGACTTATTTTAACTTTATGTGTATGAGTGTTTTGCCTGATGTATGTATATATGCCTTCTCCAAGCCCAGTGCTCATGGAGGCCAGAAGAGGGCATTGGATGTCCTAGAACTGGAGTTACGAACAGTTGTGAGCCGCCATGTGGGTGTTAGGACAACTCTGCAAAAGCTGTGAGCACTTTTACTGCTGAGCCACCTCTCAAGCCCCACTACAAATACTCTTAATAGAGATACTAATTATAAAGGATTTCAAGTAATCGATGCACTTTAATAATGAAAAAAATCCTTTAAAATGAATAAAAGAGAAACTTAGAAAATACAAAAATTGCCAAAACTGTAAACAGAGGAAAACACAAATACCTATATAAATACAACTAAAATCATGCTCTAATGCTAGATGCCATCATTATAACCAAATCATTCGTGGAGCAGGTTTTCAAGTTTAGAGAATACATAAAAGAAAACCTCCTAGACATATAGGGAAAAAATAATTCTAGTCAGAAGGATAAATTAAATTTTATGGTAAACAGATAATACTGATAACTTTACAAGTATTTTATGGATCTCTAACACTTAAGTCAAAATAGTTTTGTGTTGACTTTTGAAACCTAAAAGACTCTGTGATCTTTTGATGTATAGCTCAGAAGTAAAAGCTAGCAAAAGTAAGATAACATTTGAGGAACTAAAAGGACTTTACACAAAAAGTAAATATTTAAGACAAATTAACTTGAAAATGTAAACATGGTTTAGAATTAAATATAAAGAAACAAAAGTTAGCATGATTAGGATTTGACTAGCACGTGGGGAAAAGTCCTTTCACATTTGTCTACCTCAGAGAATACTATTCATTTACTAAACAATTTTTATATTGCTTTAAAAATGTGGCTTCAAGAAGCAATAGTTTTGCAATAGTTTTTTATGATTGTGAGAAACTAGTGTTGCAATGTGATATTGTTTGAAATGTCACTACTTACTTAAAAAAAGATTAAAATTCTAGCTGTAAAGCATTCTTTACAGAGAAGGAAATAGCCTACACTGAAGGCATATTATCTCTTTACTACGTATCTTATATCACAAAAACAAAAACATTCAAATATTTACATAATATTTCAAAATGAATGAATTTTTCCTAGAAAGAGTACACTTAAGACAACATTAGTAGGCACTGTAGAAAAAAATACCAAGACTCTTAAGAAAAGATGGCAACCACTCCGATATTTGAGTGCTTCTGCTTTCTTTTAATAGCATTTCTGAAATGGAGAAAGAGGATGAGTAGTTTGTGGACAGAGACATTCTTTTGTTTTAGTGAGATAAATCTCACTCTATTGACCATACTGGTCTTGAAGTCATGAGATCAAGCCATCCTCCTGTTACAGTCTTCTGTACCACAGGCTGACAGACATGTTTCTACTCTAGACATATCTGCTAGGAAAAGCCATAAAGACACAAGATGTAAATAGGAGAAAATGGTCTATCTTTGTGTCAATAGTCCTACCTCCTCTGAAAAGTTACTCAGAGCTTATAGTAAGGGAAAGAGTACCACTTTTAAAAAGAATTGATTTTGTGGTATTAACCTTAGGGCTTCATGCACACAAGGTAAGTGCTCCATTAATGAGTTACATTAGGACAAATTTCCCACATGTCCAATCACTTACCCTTGAGGATAAGGATAAGCAAGTTGATACATGCTATTTGAGACCTCACCATTTTTGACTAGGTATTTTAAAACTAATTAAACAAATTAACTATGATGTCATCAGGAGGCATTTTGCTAGTTTTCTATGATGTTAAGGCAAAGGATAAACAGCAATGGTGACCCTGATGTATCATTTAAGTATTTTTTCTGTTTGTCTGTTTTATGACCAGGTCTCATAGGCAGCCCAGGATGGTCTTGACCTTGTGATCTTATCTCACCCGAGTCCTGTGTTTACAAGAGGGCACCTCTATGCTTGGGTAAACACATTTTTTTCCTTAGTTGTTATAGTTGTGATGTGTGGATCTTATGGTAAAAGTTTCAGTCCTTAAGTAGATCTTGGTAAATTTGCTTGACTATATTCTTCAGGCAGTTGTCCTCTAAAGGCACTTTGGATATAATTGCAGCAATTTCATCATGGCTAGAAAGGACAAAAAGGTATTAATTAGTTTTCCTGAAAAACTTACACCTGTCTCCAATTCAGGACTATTCATTTCCTTGATACTACCTCTTAAGTTTCTAGGAAGCACAAACGGATATTTCTGGAAACAAGCAGAACTTTAATAGAAACTGTATTCTAAAATAAGGCTGAATAAACAATTCTGAATATTATCATAAAGTATCTTGACCTGGTTGCTTTTTTGTTGTTGTTTGCCTATGGTGCTAGGGATTAAACATAGGCCCCTGTACATGCTAGGCAAGCATTCTACCACTGGGTTTTAACTCCAAACTCCCTAATTACTTTTAAAATAGGATTGATTACATTTTATTTTTAATTATGTGTATCTGTGTGTGTAGGAATGGCACATGTGAGGGCAGGTGCTAGAGTAGGCCAGAAGACAACACTGGGTCCCTTGGAGCTAGAGTTACAAGTGGTTGTAGGCTGCCCTGTGTGGATGCTCGGAACTAAACCCAGGACTTCTGGAAGAACAGCAAGCATTCTTAACTACTGAGCCATTTCTCCAGCTCCTGTTTCCCATACCCCCACCATGTTTTGTGTTTGTGCATGTATGCACATGTGTGTTCCTGTGTATGTGTGTGTGGGTATAGACCAGAGGTAGACAAACTGTCTTCTTAGTTGCTCTCCAACTTATTTTTTGAGACAGGTCTTTCACTGATTGGCTAGACTGGCTGGCTCGTGACTCTCGGGTTCCTGCTGCCTCTACCCTTCCAAGAACTGGGGTTCTGGATGTGTACCACTGCACCCTCCTTTTACATGTGTTAGGGTTTGGAACACAGATCCTTATGCTGGTGTGGCAGGCTCTTTACCAATTGAGCTATCTCCCTGGTCTCTAAGTTAATTCCTTTAGCAGTGAAACTCCAAACTGTTGTTGTTTAGTGATGAATTTAAGGAAGACAGCTTCTAATATGCCACAGTGTTGTTGAAAAAGTTATAAAGTAGATCATACTCTAATGGGAATGATCTTGAACTTCTGATCCTGCTACCACTTCCTCTAAGGTGTGTGGGATTACAGGTGTGCATCTGTACATCTCCAGTTCCAAAATTTTAACTTGATTCTTGTCTTAGGGAGAAGCGTTAAGAAACTGAAGCCACCATAAAAGACTAGACTGGACTCCAGCATCCACTGGCGACAATAATAAGATCATTGACTTTAGAAGAACCAATACTAGAAAATGGAGTCAGAAAGAAGCGACACTTACTTCTCAGTGTATTTGTTGACACTTTCAAGGACCTTTGGAATGAAATAAGAAGTGTACAAAAGTAGCTAGAACTTCTATCGAGCTGGATATTTACTTACTCAGTGTTCCCAAGGTGATTTTGAATGGTGAATACTAGTGGGACCAAGGGATAATGTGCTGAGAGAGACAAAGTTATCTCAAATTTTGTAAATGCTGCAGAACTGGAGAATAAAAGCCTCAATCTATAAAAGATAAGATACACAATTAAAAATATAAGACCAAAATAGATTAAAACATGAACACATTTTTCTTTTATACTTGCATATAAAACTTAGGTAGCTGTTATTTCTTGTCCTTATCAAATAGAAAAGGTAAAACATCTAGAGCAAGATATTATTTTAAAAAAGATATAATAATTACTTCCTAATTGACTGTAATGAAATACATTAAGTGTGTGTGTGTGTGTGTGTGTGTGTGTGAGAGAGAGAGAGAGAGACAGACAGACAGACAGACAGACAAAGAGTCGGGGAGAGGGAGAGAGAGAGGAGAGAAAGAGTTTGTATAAGTATGCACATGCACAGTATGTATGAAGGTCAATATGTTGGGTACTGATCCTCAAGCATCTTCTACCTTTTGTGTGAGATGGGGTCTCTCAATGGTCTGGAATGACATCACAAAGGCTAGGCCAAACGATTCTAAGGATCCATTTCTCTCTGCCTTTAATCTTGCCACTGCTAGGATTATAAGTGCAGGCTATAACACTAGTCTCTCTCTCTCTCTCTCTCTCTCTCTCTCTCTCTCTCTCTCTCTCTCTCCCCCTCCCTCCCTCCCTCCCTCCCTCCCTCCCTTTCTTCCCTGGCAGTCCTGGAACTTGCTATGTAGACAAGCCTGGTCTTTAATTCAGAGATCCTCCTGACTCTGTCTCTGGGATTACAGACATGCACCACCATACCTGACTCATACTGGACTTTTCAAAGCAAGAGTTCAGAAAATCTGAACTCAGTTCTTGACACTTGTAAGGCAAGTGCTTTACTGAGTGAACTCTGAGTTTGTTTGTTGATTCACAATCATAGGCTATAGGTGGTAATCCTTGGCACACTCTGGAGGTTAAGGCAAGAGGATGACAATACTTTTGAGGCCAGTTTGGGTTATAAGGTGAGTTGTTCCAAGGAGAACAGAGTGATGGCTCAGTGATTAAGGTGCTTCTTGCTCTTCCAAAGGAATGGAGTTCAGTTCTCAGCATCAGCATCAGGTGGCTCACACCTACCTGTGACTAGCTCCAGGGGATACAATGCCTTCTTCTAACCTCTGCAGGCACTCACACATGTGACATACATTTACATATACACACAAACTTAAAACAGAAAAATGAAAAAGCCAAGTGGGATGGTGCATACCCATAATCCCAGCACTTGAAAGCCAAAGGGGAAGGATCACTGCAAGCTGGACAATGTGGACAACATCTCAAAAAATTAAGTTCTTGATGAGTTATCTTCTATTACTGCTTAAAACATATCCTTTTACATTCAAAGCTGAAATCCTAACTTTGATTATCTCAGATGTGACCTCACTTAGAAATCAGGTCATTGTAAATTTAATGAGTTAAGATGAGGTGTTACTACAGCATAGTGGTCCTTTGTCTAGTATGACTGGCATCCTTATTAAAAGGGAAATTTAGACATAGACATAATGAAAGAATACCATGTGAGGATGAAGATAGATATCAAAGTTATGCATTTAGGTTCCCTAAATTGCCAGTAAACCATCAGAAGTTAGGAGAAAGGCATGGAAGGGTCATTCACAGCTCTTAGACCACCATCCCTACTAACATTCACCCCAGACTTCTAGCCTCCAGAATATTAAATCAGTTAACTTTCTGCTTTTTAAGCCACTCAACTTATAATACTTTATTATAACAGCTCCAGGGAACTGAATATACTCACTCAGTATTATTCACATTTATATCCATTAGGCTATAATTTGGCCCCCATCTCTTTAAAAATTCAATCTCCTCTCCAAGAAGTCTGCAATGGTTCACTACCAGTGAGAGTTCCTGAAGCATCTAGAAAAAAAAAAAAGAACAAAAAAATGACTCTGTGTGTGTGTGTGTGTGTGTGTGTGTGTGTGTGAGAGAGAGAGAGAGAGAGAGAGAGAGAGAGAGAGAGAGAGACAGAGACAGAGACAGAGAGAGAGAATATCATACTGAAACACATTACTTTGGGGTTCAGGGATGTAGCTCAGTTAGGCCTAGCAGATGGAGAGATGGCTCAGTAGTTAAGATTTTCAGAGGCTCTGGGTTCGAATCCTAGCACCTACAAATGGCCAACAATCAGTAACTCCAGTTTGAGGAAACTCTGATGCCTTCTTCTGGCCTCGTCATGCAGTGCACACAAAGATATACATGCAGGCAAAACATCTATACATGAAATACAAAATAAATCTAACCAGGCGGTGGTGGCACATGCCTTTAATCCCAGCACTGGGGAGACAGAGGCAGGCGAGTAAGTTTGAGGCCAGCCTGGTCTACAGAGTGAGTTCCAGGATAGCCAAGTCTACAAAGAAACCCTGTCTGGAAAAAAAAAAAGCAAAAAAGATAGAGAGTCTGGGCCTAGCATGCACAAAGCCCTAGGTTTGATCCCGAGAACTATATAAATGAGGCGTGGTAGGGCATGTCCCTAATCTCAGCACTTGGGCAGTGAAGACAGGTAGATAGATCAAAAGTTCATGGTCATCCTTGGCTTTGTAAGTCAGACTAAGCTACTGAGAGACTGTTTCAAAATAAAACCAAATAACACCACCACCATTACTTTGAATGTGAATTAAAACTCAAGTACAAAAAGAAAACTGCTACCTCAAAAAAGCAAAAAACAAAACAAAAACAACCAAAAAAACCACAACCTCAACGAAAAATTTCAATGTTTAATAATCCCCAAAATGTTGAACAACTAAATATATTTATAATTTCAGGACACTATAATTTTTTTCAGAATTTCAACTCTGCTGTTTGGGACAAATAGTGTAAGGTTTCCTTTACATGCCTCGTCAGACTTTACCTGGGGTACCTGATGTTGGGTTGTACATTTCTTCTTCCAGGACTCTTGTTCCTCAATGTACTGAAAAATAAGCTTATGAACTAAAAGGGAGGAAGGAGGAGCTTTATCTTCTGAAGAAGGGAAAAAAATAAAAAATAAGGGTATTATATTTTCATGTATTTTAATAAGGTATATTATATTACATAAACTAGAAATATTTTCAAACTACTAAATGCACATTTTTTTTCTTTTTCCTTCCTTCTTTCTTTCTTTCTTTTTTTTTTTCCTAGAGCTGAGGACCGAACCCAGGGCCTTGCACTTGCTAGGCAAGCGCTCTACCACTGAGCTAAATCCCCAACCCCATCTCTTTCTCTCTTTTTAAAAATCAAGACAGGGTCTCTCTGTGTAGACCTGGCTGTCCTGAAAGTTGCTCAGTAGACCAGGCTGGCCTCGAACTCACAGAGATCCACCTGACTCTGCCTCCTGAGTGCTGGGATTAAAGGCACGCACCATTACCGCCCAGCTAATTTTTATTTTCAAACAAGTCTATAACATATTCGATTATATATAAGATATTTTATAAAGCTTTAAGCCTAAACATATAGAACAGTGCTTAGTTGAAAGCATGAATTTAAATGGAACATATTTCTGAGTTCAAATCTAGGCTTTCTTTACTATCTAAGGAACTGTAAGCACACTTAATTTTTCTGATCTGTAGTTTCCTAACTGGTAAACTAGAAAATAATATCTACTTATAGCACTGATAACAAGTAATACATGTGCCTGGTATAGACTAAATACTCATAGCGCTAATTTCAAATACAAAAATAACTATTATTAATCATTGTTCAATATCTAGTACTAATAAAGTAATTTCTTTTAAAATCTGCTCAATATTTAGAATACTATACAAGCAGTTTTTGTTTAAAACACATTTAAGGACAAATTATACCTATAAGTTACCAACAAAATTTGGAGGCTTAAATATTTTGAACTTACCATCTAACAGAGACTGAAAATTGAGCTCATTAATCTTCCTGTAAGCCTTGTCCAAGAAAGGGAGACCAACTAAGGAAAATCAGAAAAAGAGATTTTTCTTTCTTTCTCATCTCATTTTATTGGAATCTTACATAGCCTATGTTGGCTTCAAAGTCCTATGTAGCTGAGGATAGCCCTGGATTTTTTATTCTCTTTTACTCTCTTGAATTATAGGTACTTATTATCATACCTGGTTTCTGCAGTGCTGGAGACTGAACCCAGGACTTTCATGAATACTTATTATCATACCTGGTTTCTGCAGTGCTGGGGACTGAACCCAGGCATTGAGCTCTATCCCCAGTCACAAAGGTTTCTTTTTTCTACTTTCAAATTCTATTCTTCTGCCGGGCGGTGGTGGCGCACGCCTTTAATCCCAGCACTCGGGAGGCAGAGCCAGGTGGGTCTCTGTGAGTTCGAGGCCAGCCTGGGCTACCAAGTGAGGACCAGGAAAGGCGCAAAGCTACACAGAGAAACCCTGTCTCAAAAAACCAAAAAAAAAAAAAATTTCTATTCTTCTGAGGTAGCAGGATTCTTATCATAGGCAGTTGAAGGTATATCCTTGAGTCATATTATTTTCTGTATATGGTGAAGGACATCCTGATATTATTCAATGATATCAATTTAGTAGGCCTTTGAAAGAAATTAAACTGCAGACCATAGCTATACTTATTTTTCTACTTTTAAAGGTTTATTTTTTCCCCCTTTTTAAAGAAATTTCAGTCTTGTTTGTTTGCTTCTTCAATTTTTTTTTTTTCCTTTGGTTTTTCGAAACAGGGTTTCTCTGTGTAGCTTTGCGCCTTTCCTGGAACTCACTTGGTAGTCCAGGCTGGCCTTGAACTCACAGAGATCCTCCTGGCTCTGCCTCCCGAGTGCTGGGATTAAAGGCGTGCGCCACCCCGTCATGCTTCTTCAATTTTTTGAGACAAGTTCTCTCTATGTACTTCTGGCTTCCCTGGAACTTGAGATACACACACACACACACACACACACACACACACACACACACACACACACCAGGCTGTCCTTGAACTCACAGAAATTGCCTGCTTCAGCCTCTTGAGTGCTAGGATTAAAGACATGTATTACCAAGCCTGCCTTCAGACTTGGGTATACCAAAACCAACTTACGGGCTGGGCATGGTGCCACATGTCTTTAATCCTAGCACTCAGGAGTCTCAGAGGCAGATGAATTTCTGAGTTTGGGGCGAGTATGGTCTACACAGTGAGTTCCAGCACAGCCAGGGCTTCACAGAGAGCCTGTCTCAATAAATGGAAAAAAAAAAAACAACCCCTCAGACCCCCTCCAAATAAAACCCAATTTATGGGGGGAAATAAAGTCAACACCCACACAGGAAGGGAAAAAAAGACAACATTGTCAGGGTCACAGAAGAACCAAGAGAATATATTTTTGTAATTGAAAACTGTATTAAGAGATCTTACCTTGACTATAACTTCTATGCAAAGATAATATTTGCCCCAAGAACCAAATAAACAACAGCAATGATGGTGCATACCTTTAATCCCAGCATTCAGGAGGCAGAGGCAGCCAGCTTAGTCTACATTTCGAGTCATCATCTCAAACAAACAAAACATCAAATAAAACCATACAAGCACCGGGCGGTGGTGGCGCACGCCTTTACTCCCAGCACTCGGGAGGCAGAGCCAGGCGGATCTCTGTGAGTTCGAGGCCAGTCTGGGCTACAGTGTGAGTTCCAGGAAAGTTACAAAGCTACACAGAGAAACCCTGTCTCAAAAAAACAAACAAACAAAAAAGAATAACAGCCATTTGAGTAAATTCAAACACACACACACACACACACACACACACAAAGTAGGGAGGGGAAGAACATTATTTGGCTAGAGAGGATTTTATCCTCTGAAAGAACTCAGTGCAGCTCTACTTTTACTCTTACTGTTTTTGTATTCTGAGACAGGGTCTCACCATGCAGCAGATGATGCTGCCCCAGCCATGCCACCATGCTCAGCTCTTTCACCTGGGAGAGCAGTAAAGCATAAACTTGGCATGCAGGAGTTCCCGGGTCAGTCTTTAGCAAACTTCCCCAAACTATTATCACTAAAGTTACTGACCCTTCTAAGATTCTCAGTGGTATTACCTTTTTGTCAGTAGTTTTTTTATTTTTTATTTTTCATTATTTTTTTTGGTTTTTCGAGACAGGGTTTCTCTGTGTAGCTTTGGAGCCTGTCCCGGAACTCACTCTGCAGCCCAGGATGGCCTCGAACTCAGAGATCCTCCTGCCTCTGCCTCCCGAGTGCTGGGATTAAAGGCGTGCGCCACCACCACCCAGCTGTCAGTAGTTATTATTGTAATTAAATACAAGTTTTTATCTTTAGTGTGTGTAGGTATTCATTACTCCAAAGAGGATTATTTTAGCTTTGCTACTTACCTACTGGTTCTCCAAAGGTGATGGTAAGTTCTATTGTGTCATAAACAAAGGTAAATACAGCTTGATCATCACTCCACTCAATGACATCCCACTCAGACAAACTAGAGGATAAAGAAAAACAAGTAAGTTTATCCTCTTTCTTCCTTTCTTTCCAGTGCTAGGGAATCAATCCAGAAAATTACTAGCCCGAATGCAGAATTTCCGATACCATTAAATAGTACCATTAGCAGCTACTTTCTTTGTTCCCCACTGGATTGGGAAATAGTATTTCAATTTAAATAATTTGAATGGCCAGGTGGCTTACACATTTACAGCCCTACCCCTTGGGAGGCTGAGACAAGGCAGAACACCTTGAGTTTTACGTCAGTCTGTGATACAGTGAGATGTCTCAAAATACAAAACAAGTACTGCCTTTGGCAACATACATACTAAAATCAGAAGAATATAGAGAAGATTGGTCTCACCCTTGTGCAAAGATAATACAAAAATTTGTGTAACATTCCATATATACATATGGAGACTGATCACCAATGAAGATCTTTTGAGGAAAAACAACATAAAACAAAACCCTCAAGAAATAATATGATCGCACAATCTTGTACTTTGTTTGCTTATTTGTTATTCTGGTTTTTTTTTTTTTTTGGAGCTGAGGATTGAACCCAGGGCCTTGTGCTTGCTAGGCAAGCACTCTACCACTGAGCTAAATCCCCAACCCCTCTGTTTTTGTTTTTGTTTTTTTTTTTAGGTTTTTTGAGACAGGGTTTCTCTGTGCAGCTTTGCGCCTTTCCTGATCTCGCTCTCTAGACCAGGCTGGCCTCGAACTCACAAAGATCTGCCTGCCTCTGCCTCCCAAGTGCTGGGATTAAAGGCGTGCGCCACCACAGCCCAGTCTGTTTTTGTTTTTTTTGAGTAAAGTTCTTGCTGTGTGTCCCTGGTTGGCCTAGTACTTGTTATGTAGATGAGGCTGATCAAGAATTACAGCAAAATGGATTGGATATTGTTACTATAATTCTTACTTAGTAACTGTTCTGTTTTTTATATTTTATAAAATTTATATAAAATTATATAATTGTATATATATAAAATTTTCCTATGTTAAAAAAATCTTCCTTTTTAATTAGATAGTAAGGGGGAAATGCTGTGGAATAATCTTTCAGTACAATGTGAATATGTATTGCTCTCATTGGTTAATAAAAAGCTGACAAGATGGTAGCCAGGCAGGAAGTGTAGGCAGGACACCCAGATACAGAGCACTCTGGAAGGAGGAAGGACTGAGTCAGAGAAGTCATGAGGGAGATACATAGGGAGCAGGAGATGAACATGCCATGCTAATAAAGGTACGGCCACATGACAGAGCATAAATAAGGAATATGGGTTAACTGAAAATGTAAGAGCTCGTTAGTAATAAACCTGGGCTATTGTCCAAGCATTTATAATTTAAAAAAAAAATCAACAAAACACCAGATATACAAGTACCAATGCCAAAACAAGAAACAGAAAAACTAAGGTCAAAGGACCTCTCCAAAATTACTAATCCTGGTAATGAAGGAACTGGATGAAACTTCAAAGAATCCAAAAAACTGATTAAAAATATGTTCAAAGAAATCAAAGTGAAAACAAATGAACTCCTGAATAAATTCAAAGAAAACACAAATAACAGCTGAATGAATGACATAAATAAAATCAATATAGGGGTTGGGGATTTAGCTCAGTGGTAGAGTGCTTGCCTAGCAAGCGCAAGGCCCTGGGTTCAATCCTCAGCTCAATAAATAAATAAATAAATAATAAAATAAAATCAATATAGTATAGGAACATGAAACTCAATCAAAAGAAATACTGAAAAAAATCAAATTAAAAATGAAAAATTCACTTGGCGGGGTGACGCCCACCTTTCCCAGCACTAGGGAAGCAGAGGCAGGCGGATCTCTGTGAGTTCGAGGCCAGCCTGGGCTACAAAGCAAGTTCCAGGACAGCCAGGGCTGTTACACAGAGAAACCCTGTCTCAAAAAAACAACACAAACAAAAAAAACCAAAAACCAAATAAACAAAAAAGAAAAATTCAGTAATTCAAACAAAAAGTTCTATGCAAAGTCTTAGCAATAGAGTGAATCAAGAGAATGATGGGAAATCAGGACTTGAAAACAAGATGAAGAGATTGAGACATAAATAAAGACCAATTAATTAGAAAGCATAATCCTAACAGTGAGGCAGAGACAGTAGGATCTCTGTGAGTTCAAGGCTAATGTGGTCTACATTGTCAGTTTCAGGCTGGCCAGGGCCACATAGTGAGACCCTGTCACAAAAAAATAAAAAAAAACCCCAAATCAACCAACAACCAAACCTAGGAGAAAGAGATCCAGAGAGCTAACTCTTCCTTTACAGCCCTTTGTGTACACAAGAGAAGTCATTTTGGCATATGGAGCCAAGAAAAGCAGCCTCAAAACAACCCACCACCTGTACTTTGCTTTTAGACTTCCTAGCCTCTAGAGTTGCCTAACAATTATTATTTAAGTTGCCCGATCTAGAATGTATTAGAAATCTAACATAAGACAATGTGGTATTTTCTCAAGGCCAAACTGAATAATGGAACAGAAAGAGGGGCCAAATAAATAGACTTGACTTATAAGAACCACTGGCACTTGCAGATCAGTGGGAAAAGAATCTTTTAGTCAAAGATTGTTGTTGGGACAGGTGCTTATATCTCTATATTCTAAATTGGCCTCTTATCACATACCACTTTCAAAGGTCAATCCATGCAGAAAAAAAGACTTCAGAGTTAGTGCCAGGTTTAAAGGAAACTCAGAAAGAAATGAGCTATAGGAGGATTCCTGGCGGTTAGATGAAAGCCAGCATTCCTCAGGAACTTATGAAGCTGGTTTCCCTCTACCTCTGGCAGAGGGGCAAATGTCTACCTGTGGTGCCTATCAGCACATCAAAGTGCAGGCTGGCCTCCAGGCTTCCTCAGCATCACAAGGACCTGGTACACATGTCAGAGTCCACAACAGCATCCTCGCCCTTCTCACCTCCTTCCCACCCTAAACTCCCTCCAGCTCCAGGCCTTCCCTCCCAGCTACTCACTGTCCTTATTACCCCATTATGCTTTCTGCTCTGCTCTGCTCCTGCTACTCTCACTGTGTTTTCTCTGTTCTCTGTGCCCTGCTAGTCTCTCTCTCACAGATAGCCCTGGCCATGTCCAGTCTGCTGTCCATGTTCAGTCTACTTCTTTTTCTCTCTGCTTTGGACTTTTCTAGATGCCTATGGCTGTTCTCTCTCTCATATCTACAATAAAAACTTTCACTTTAACCATTAAAAAAAAAAAAGGAATTACAGCAATACTCCTGCCTCTGACTCCCGAGTGCTGGGATTACAAGTATGTTCAACCATACTTGATTCAATCTGATGCATTTGGAAGAAATCAGAACTTGGGGGGAGGGGTCTATTTGATAGAAGAATTAAAGATATATTTTTTAAATATTCATTTTATTTTATGTATAATGTATGTGTCTGAGTGTGTGTATGAGTATCACATACATGAAGGAGCCTGCTGAGGTCTGAGGACATCAGATACCCTGGGACTGAATTATAGGCAGTTGTGAGCTATCATGTGGGTACTGGGAAGTGAATTGGGTGTTTTGCAAAGGCAGTGCTCTTAACCACTGAACTAGCTCTCCAGACCCAAAATATTAAAAGATATTTTAAGATTAACCTATGGCCCTAAATGCTTTTAACATACTTTTGAAGTACACTGACATTTTTTTAAATGGCTGTGCCATACTATAGGTCAGTGGTTCTCAACCTACGGGTCTCAACCCCTTTGGGGTCAAATGACCCTTTCACAGGAGCTGCCTAAAATCATCGGAAAACAGATATTTACATTATGATTCATAACAGTAGCAAAATTACAGTTATGACGTAGCAACAAAACAATTTTATGGTTGGGGGTCCCCACACCATGAAGAACTATATTAAAGGGTCACAGCACTATTAAGGTTGAGAACCACCGCTATAGGTTTGGAAAGCCCATAGCAATTGTTGGGTGTTGTGGTGTTGGAGTGTGGGTATTCTTGAGAAGCTAAGGCACAGTGATTGCTTGGACCCAGAAATTGTACGCCAGCCTGGGCAACACAGGGAAAGCCCAACTCAAAACACTAAAAACTCGAAAAACCCTCCAAAGATCTATACCAGCATATAAGGTACAGGATAGAACAGAAACTGGATGACACCTGCTTTCTCTTACCTCAGTTGATCCAGTAATTCTTCAGTTTTATTTGTTTGTTCTTTTATAAACTGTATCTGAGCAAGGGTCTGCGTTTTCTGTTTCTCTACTTCTAAGAACTGTCTGCAAATAAAATCAGGAATTCACAGAAAAACAAAGTATTTGTTAGTGAGTTTAGAATAGTAACAAAAGTTTTGGGGCTGGGGAGATGACTCAGTTAATAAGCTTCCTTGTGAATGTGTAAGGACTCCAGTTTGGATCCCTGGCACCCAGTGAAGACCAAGCAAAGTTGTGTATGTCTGTAACCCTAGTGTCGGGTCTCAGAGAATGACAGATCCTGGTGCTTGCTAGCCTGCCAGCTCAGAACCAACTGAGCTCTGGGTTCAGTAAGAGGCTTTGTCTTAAAAGCTAAGGTAGAGGCTGGCCACGTGGTATACCTTTGATCCCAGCATTCAGATGGCAGAGGCAGGCAGATCTTTATCAGTTCAGAGCCTGTCTCATCTACATAGTAAGTTCCAAGTCTGCCAGGGCTACATAGTAAGACCCAGTCATAAAAAAAAAAAAAGGTGAACAGAGACAAAGATACCTGATGTTATCCTCTGGCTTCCACATACATGCAGGTACACATGTACACATATACATTACACATACATAAACTATCCACTAAATGCCCTATGATGACGAGTTATAAGCTAGATAGTTGTCAATGAGATAATTTAAAAAAACATTAAAATAGATCTATTTAGAAAAGGTATGTATCATTGTCTCTCAGTTTCAAATCCAAGAAGATATCTTTGGGGTTCCATGTTCTTTTTTTAATAATTTATTTATTTTTATTTTATATTCATTGGTGTTTTTGCCTTTATACAAGTCTGTGTGAGGGTGTTGGATCCCCTGGAACTGGAGTCACAGATAGTTGTGAACTGCCATGGGGGTGCTGGGAATTGAACTCAGGTCCTCTGGAAGAGCAGCCAGTGCTCTTAACAGCTGAGCCATCTCTCCAGTCGGAAAGTCTTTTTCTTCAACATTTTTAAAAGATTATTAAGTGTACATGTGTGCATCTGCATGAGTTTATATGCACCATCACATATGTGCAGAAGCCCAAGGAGATCAGAAGAGGACATCAGAACCCCTGGAACTGGAGTTACAAGCAGTTGTCAGATGCCATGTGGGGATTGAGAATTCAACCAGGGTCCTTTGGAAGAACAGACTAGTTTTCTTAACTGCTAAGCCATCTCTTGCCCCTTAGAATGGTTGGTTTTATGTTGTTGTTTTGGTTTTTCGAGACACAGTTTCTCTGTAAAACAGTCCTGGCTATCCTAGAACTCACTCTGTAGGCCAGGCTGTCCTCGAATTCACAGAGATCCAGCTGCCTCTGCTTCCCAAGTGCTGGGATTAAAAGCGTGTGCCACCACTGCAGGCCTAGAGTGTATTTTTATTTTACTTTTATTACACGTGTGTGTGTGTGTGTGTGTGTGTGTGTGTGTGTGTGTGTGTGTGTGTTGAGATAGGATCACTATGTAGCCTTGGCTGGGGCTAGCCTGAAGCTCCCCATGTAGACCAGGTGGGCCTAAAATGCACAGAGATGAAATCATAAGTCACCACATCTGGGAACTTCATATTTCCTTTAACATCCAACTGTTAGCTGACCTTTCGAGCTCCTCCTCTTCAATTTTCAGCTGTTCCAGTTCTAGGAAAACAAAACAAAATAAGACAAGCATAAAAAGGACACCAGCAGAAAGTTGCCACAAAAATCACTTAGTTTACTGGAAATTCTGACCTAATATCATTTAACATGTAAACGAACACAAATTGCTTTCCTCGTTGGACTTAAAGTTGTTTTTTGTGATCGAGTCTTTTTTTTGTTGTTGTTGTTGTTGGTTTTTCGAGACAGGGTTTCTCTGTGTAGCTTTGCGCCTTTCCTGGATCTCGCGCTGTAGACCAGGATGGCCTCGAACGACCGCACAGAGATCCACCTGGCTCTGCCTCCCGAGTACTGGGATTAAAGGCGTGCGCCACCACCGCCCAGTTTAAAGTTGTTTTTAAGACAGTCACCTGGAGTGCTAGGATAAAGGTATGTACCACCAAACTCCACTGGACTTATCTCCTTATCAAAGTAAGTTACCTTTCTCTGCATCTTTCATTTCAGAATCCCATTCTTCCATAGGGTCATCTTTTTCTTCATTCTCCAAAATCCTAGTTTCTAAGGTAAACATCAAGCATTAGAGAAACTCCAGTCAAAAGTAATTCATTAAATATCAGAGATAAAAAGAACAGATGACTCAAATTGAAGTATTGGGAATATTTACAAATATTCATCATCCTCTGCCAATAAAACCCTGAACTATAATTTTGTAGACGTCTGGTAGCAGATAAGTGAACTGTGAGCTAATGACAGTGATTTGTACTTTAAAAAAATTATTCACTTGTTACTATTATTATTATTTGTAGGGGGGTAAGCACTTGGAGGTCAGAAGACAACTTTTGGGAGTCAGTTCTTTGATGGGAACTCAGGTAAGCAAGCTTATGCAGCAAATATTGCTGGCCCTTCTCTAGTACTTTTGAGACAGTGTCATGCAAAGACATTGCTCAGGCCAACCAATCTTCCTGCTGAAGTCTCCCAAGTAGCTAGGATTACAGGTGTGTCACCATGCCCAGTTTGTCTCAAGTTAGCATTAAAAAAAAGTTTTGTTTTTTTTTTTTGAAACAGTCTCCTGTAGCCCACGCTGGCCTCACTGAGTAAGCTGATGATGACTCTTGATCCTCCTGTACCTTCTAAGTAGTGGGGTTAGAGGCATGTGTTACTGTGCCTACTCCAAGCTTAAATTTTACCTCAATAATTAAGCCTACCCCTTCTTTTTCTTGAGATAGGGTTTCACTATGTAGCTCAGGCTGGCTTGTAGACTCTAACTCAGACTTTATGGCGCTTGAAATTACAGATGTGTACCATGACAACCAGCTTGCATTTATTTTTCATCTGTTCAAACCCCTATACCACCATTAGTGCTTAATATACACACGGCTGGTTCATTGTTCATGAAAAATATTTAGAACTCCTTATGTCTAGCCCTAATAACAAATCTAGTTTTGTTTTAGATCACATTCATTCTCTCTCTCTCTCTCTCTCTCTCTCTCTCTCTCTCTCTCTCTCTCTCTCTTTTTCTTTCGAGACAGGGTTTCTCTGTGTAGTTTTGGTGCCTGTCCTGGATCTCATTCTGTAGACCAGGTTGGCTTCGAACTCACAGAGATCTGCCTGGCTCTGCCTCCTAAGTGCTGGGATTAAAGGCATGCGCCACCATCACCTGGCTCTTCTTCTCTATTCTAATCTGGCTTTATCTTCAAATCCATGTAGTTGATGTATTCTCTACATAAGAGATTTCTGCATATATTAATTCTGAATAGTCTGTTGTGTTTTGTGTATGTGTGTGTGTGCACGCGTGTGCATCTATGGTTTGTTGTTTGTTTTTTGGTCTTTTTGGTTTTTGAGGTAGGGTTACTCTGTGTAACCCTGGTTATCCTGAAACTCACAATACAGACCAGACTGGCCTTGAACTCACAGCGATCTGTCTGCCTCTGCCTCCTTAGTGCTGGGATTAAAGGCAAGCACTACCACGCCTCCTTGCCTGAGTATGTGTTTTAAAGAAAAGGTTTCACTCTGTAGCTTAGACTGGCCTCACACTCACAGCAATCCTTCTGCCTTTTCAAGTGATGGGATCAGAGGTGTGATCCATGGCTGGCTTCTCTTTTTTACTTTTTATACTCCTATTCATCTTTCAGATTTTAACTGAAAAGTCTCTTCTGTACAGGGCAGGCTGCTTTGATCTCTTCATCTTAGGTCAGATTTCTACTGAAGTATTACAGCACCTTTAACATCTTCTACAAAATTTATTTTTTTGGAGGGAGAGTGTTTTGTTTTCTTTACCAAAGTTCTTATATAACATAGCTAGCCTCAGCCTACTAATCCTCCTGACTCCATTCCCTACAGGCTGAGAGATGCCAAGTGTGTAACACCATACCCAGTTTATTTGTTTAGTGTCTAAAGTTGTTTCTGGATTAAAAATTCCATAAGGAGCTGGGCATGGTAGTACATGGGGAGGTGAGAGAGGATCAGGAGTTTAAGGTCACTCTCAACTACTTATTTAGAGATCATTCTATCCTGTCTGAGTTAAAAAAACAAAAGGCCCACAAGGGCACAAAATCTTACTTGTTTTTGGTTTCTAGTGTGTTTCTATTATGAGTGCCACACACTCAGCACATAAAAGGTACAACTAGCCGGGCGGTGGTGGCGCACGCCTTTAATCCCAGCACTCGGGAGGCAGAGCCAGGCGGATCTCTGTGAGTTCGAGGCCAGCCTGGACTACCAAGTGAGTTCCAGGAAAGGCGCAAAGCTACACAGAAAAACCCTGTCTCGAAAAACCAAAAAAAAAAAAAAAAAAAAAAAAAAAAGGTACAACTAAGCAAATTTGCCAATGAGTAATGAAAGAAGAAAAGAGTAGATATTTAGTGTTACCTAATGACCACTGTGGTCATTAGGTAACATATAGTAACTTCTATTTTGTTTGTTTTTGTGGTTTTTCCAGACAGGGTTTCTCTGTGTAGCTCTGGCTGGAATTCACTCTGTAGACCAGGCTGGCCTCAAACTCATAGAGATCCACCTGCCTCTGTCTCCCCAATGCTGGGATTAAAGTCTTCACCACCAGTGCTTTTAACTGTTGAGTCATCTCTCTAGCACTGCCCCCCCTTTTGAAGGATCTCATACTATTGGGGCTAGCCTGGAACTGAACAATGTAAACCATGCCAGCCTTTAAATCAAGGTAGTCTTCTGGCCTTGGCCTCCTAAATGCTAGGATACAGGTGTTGAGCCACCCATACCCAATCATTTTTTGGTTTTGTATTTTTTTTTTCTTTTTTTGAGAGTCTCAAGTACCTCAGGGTGGCCTTGAACTTAGTATGTAGCTGAGGATAATCTTAAACTTCTGTTTTTTTTTTTCTGCCTCAACCTTCAGAGTGCTGGGATAATAGGCATGCAAGTACATTCATACCTGACTTCATGGGATGGTGTTAGGGATGGAACACAGGGTTCTGTGCAAGCAAAGCAAATACTTAAAACCAACTAAACTACATCCCTCGCCCTGCTTTAAGGATGACAGTTATGTAAACAGATTCAATGGAAATGAAGACTTTAAATATATGATAAAAGGAGAAATCAGTAATATAAGATTCCTGAGAAGACATAATAGAAAGCAAATTTATTTTAAAAATTTTTTAAGAGACAGAATCTTGCTATGTAGTGCTAGCCAGCCTAGTACTCACTACGTAAGCTCAGGCTGGCCTCATTAGTAATTCTTCTGCCTCAGTCTCTGGTGCTGGCATTACAGGGTGTGTACTATCACACCTGGCAAAATCAGTTTAGATGGAAAGATTGGCCTTAGGGAAAAGAAAAGGAGGATGAAAGAATGAATAAACAGATTAAAGGTCTGGTGTCTTTGATGCTAGAAAGTTTGGACGTTCTAGTCTGATGGCCTCTATTTCTTTTATTGTGAAGTAGAAAGTAAAGTAATAAACAGAGAGAAGTTATTTTAAAACTATGCTATTCATATACTCATTTTCAATTAAATGCAGGACACATGTATTAGACACTTTTACTGTGCAATCCATAATGCTAGGGACTTAAAGAACATGGAGAAAAACATGCTAATTTTGTCTGCATGGAACTTACAATTTTTTAGATTTATTTTTATTTTGTGTGTGTGTAGACACAAGAGTGGACGTGTGTGCATGAGCCTGTGTATATGTGTGTATCTGCAGATGCCAGAAAAGGGTGTTGGATCCCCTGAACTAGAGTTCTAGGCAGCCATGAACCACCTGACCTGGGTGCTGATGGGTTAGTTTAATTAAGAGAGGACAACACAGGAGCTAAAGGGAAAACCTGGGAATAAAGAACAGAACCAGAGTCAGGTGGTGTGATGACACGGAAGTTAAGTAAGATAAATGCTTTAGGAGGAAAAAAACAATCAGCAATGTCAAACAAGGAAACAGACTAAAGACTAGGGGATGTTAAATTTGATGAATATGTGGAATTTTGTGATCTTAGAGGAGACAAAGGAAAGCAAAACGAATTCAGTTAAGATTCGAAAAGGCCAAAGAGGATGGTTACACAATTTCCAGATAGAGATAATCCATCTGTTAAAAATGTGAGCCAATGAGACTGTACAGCAGGTAAACAAGCCTGAGTGAGATCTCCGAAACCCAGAATGGTCCAAGAAGAGAACTGACACAGAGCAGTCTTCTGACCTCCACAGGAAAGTGTAAACAGGGGCTGGAGAAATGTGACTGCTCTTGCAGATGATCAGGTGGGTGCTAGGACTTGTGATTCTTAGCACCCATACTGCAGCTCACAACCATCTGTAACTCCAGTTCCAGGGGATCTAACACCTTCTTCAGTCCTCCATGGGCACTGTGTGTACATGGTGCACATGCAAGCAAAACAACCATACACTTAAAATAAAAATAAATAAATCTCAAAAAAAAAGAACCTCAGAATTACACACTCTAAGAAACAAACAGGTGTGATTAGAAAACAAAACTACAACAACAATAATAAAGCAGAACACTGGGCCCAGAGGCATCCACTTATAACACCAGCACTCAGGAGGCAAGGAAAGAGGATCACAAGCTACAAGAGTAGCTTAGGCAAATTCCAGGCCAGCCAGGGCTACAGAGAAAGACTCTGTCCCCAAAATAAGCAAGATTATGGTATAGGTTATGAAGAGCTTTGAAAAACGACTTAAATTTCTTGGGCAACTATTCTTTATTGTGTTATGGATGATTATAGTAAAGGAGCTTTTATTATTACTTTTTATTACCTTTATTTTGTGTGTAGGGGTATACACTACAGCATGCCTGTGGAGGTCAGAGGAAAACCTGTTGAGAATCAGTTCTCTTTTTCCACCACGTTGGTCCCAGGAAATCAAACTCAGGTCATCAGACTTGGTGGCAAGCACATTTATGCACCGAACTATCTCATTAGCCCAAAAAAGGGTTTTTCGAGACAGGGTTTCTCTGTGTAACAGGCTGAACTGGAACTTATTTTGTAGACCAGGCTGGCCTCGAACTCAGAGAGATCCACCTGTGTCTGCCTCCCAAGTGCTGGGACTAAAGCTGTGCACCACCACCACCCAGCCCAAAAAAGGGTTTTAATTTGCTCCAATTTAAGAACTGAAGCTGCTAAAATAGTATAGTAAGATCCAATTTCATACCTTATAGAGCATTTACAGAAACTTAACTCTTAACTTTATGTAGTTCCTGGGGTTGAGCCTAGGGCCTTTTGCATGACAGGCAAGCATTCTGCCACTGAGCTCTGTCCCCAGCCCTAGGAAAGTGTTAAATACTTTACCTCTTTCTACTTCAGTGAGACAGTTATTGATCTTCTTAAGTATGTTGTCCATCTCATTTATTTTTATCTCAAGTTTCTTCTTCTCATTCTAAACACAAAATATTATAGATTATAAAGCTTAACCTCCAAACTTTATGATAGTTCAATTACTGTCATGATCATAAATGGCAAATTTTCTTTTCCTTTATTTGGCAATATAGGGATTGAACATGCTGGTCACATGACCTACTGCTGTCCTTTATTCCTATCCATTTTTTTTATCCTTTTATTTAAAGATAGGGTCTTGCTAAATTGTTGAGGTTGTCCTTGAACTTGTGATATTCCTGCCTTAGACTTTTAAGTAGCTGAGATTACCGGCCTGTGTCATTACACTGGCATAAACAGGCAAATCTTAACATTAACATCAAGACTTTTAGTCTGGACCTATAAATTTTTTAAATTTCATTTTAAAAGATAAATGAATTAATTCTATATTACTCATCATTATAGCATTTCTTTTCTATCTGTGTTTCATGACAGTGTGGATATATTTATTGCTTTAAAAGAGCTTTTTTCCCCCTGTGTTCAGATAGATATGGGAAACACTGGTCAAACAGAAATACAGCCTTTTCAGTGTGGGTTTTTGTTTGTTTTTGTTGCTATTGTTGTTGAGATAGGCTCTTGCTATGTGATACAGAAATTACGGCAATATTCCTGCCTCAACTTCCTGTAGGTATGTGCACCAGGCACAACTATTTTTTAATTTTTATTTCTGTAAAAGAAGATACTGTATACAGTGTTTCTATACTTATTTGCCAGTAAAGTGTTTTATTAAGCAGAGGGACCTGCTTGCTTGCTCTTGTGTACATGCTTAAGTGCCCAAGATCACTAGCATGAGTACCCTACTCCTGTCTCTCAAACGGGAAATTCAAAAATGCTAAGCAAATGTTCTACCACTGAACTACATTCTCAGCCCTATGTAGAGTCTTTTTAAAAGGATAAACACATGCACATACATACACATGCAACTGACTATGAATATATAGTATGTATGAATGGGGAGAGAGAATCACAAATAGTTTATTTCAAAAAGTAGAATGGATGACAATGAGATGAGACACAGCCCATATTAGTAACTATATTTCATTTTACTTATATTGCCAAGGTTTGAAGCTTTTGATTAAAAGAATCTCATTTTTTAAAAACAAGCTTTTATCCTAGCCTCATTTATATGTCTCCTAAGAAGCATTATTCATATTTTACACCTACTATAAATTGCTATATATTAACTACCTCGAATTACCTCAGCTGAATGCACCAATTTGTTATACAGAGCCACTTTTCCTTGGTGAGTGAAGACTTTCGTCATCTTGGTATAACGTGATTTTATTCTGTTCAGATAAATCCCATAGGTCTTCAGCTGTAGGAGAGAGTTAAAGAGCACATTATACTAAAAAAAGTCAGATAAGGTAAGTAAGGTCTGTGAAGGCAGGTGAGATTGCCTACTCTAGATTCTGATTCCTAAAGAACTTTTCATTTGCGAATTTAACTCCCTGATGATCTAGAATTCATTATACAGACCAGATTGGTCTTAAACATGTGCTCTTCTAGACTCTGCCTCTAAAGTGCTGGGATTACAGGATGTGCCATCACACCTAATTTCAGCATATCTATTTAAGAATATAATCAGCCAGGCGGTGGTGGAGCGCGCCTTTAATCCCAGCACTCGGGAGGCAGAGCCAGGCAGATCTTTGTGAGTTCGAGGCCAGCCTGGTCTACAGAGCGAGATCCAGGAAAGGCGCAAAGCTACACAGAGAAACCCTGTCTCGAAAAACCAAAAAAAAAAAAAAAAAAAAAAAAAAAAAAAAAAAAAAAATATATATATATATATATATATATATATATATATATATAAAATCAAAGACTTCAATTTTGATTGTTGCCTTTAATTCACTTATTCATTTACAAACTATTCATTACAAACTAGAAAATGACTGGCTCTAAGTTAACAAAACATTATTATATATTAGTGCACATGTAAAATGGACTAATAAATAGCTAATCAAATAAAAAAATCTTCATTTAAATCTACAGGAGCCGGGTGGTGGTGGCACACACCTTTAATCCCAGCACTTGGAGGCAGAGGCAGGCAGATCTCTGTGAGTTCGAGGCCAGCCTGATCTACAGAATGAGTTCCGGGACAGGCTCCAAAGCTACACAGAGAAGCCCTGTCTCGAAAAACAAAACAAAACAAAAAAATCTATAGGAAATGCCAATAAAAAGGAGGGAACATCATATATAGTTTACATGCTTAATTAGTCATTACACATTGGAAAGGTTATATCTAAGTTACTTGATAATAATTAGATAAGGCTACAGCAGCACACTACATCTAAAACTGAATTAAAGAACTCCATACCATCAAATAAGTTTCTTCTTTTTCTTTTTTTCCATTGTTTGTTTTTTATTTTTTGAGACCAGGTTTCTCTGTATAGCCCTGGCCGCCCTGAAACTGGCTCTGTAGTCCAGGCTGGTCTTGATCTCAGAGAGCCACCTGCCTCTGCCTCCCAAGTACTGAGATTAAAGGTGTATCAGGCTAAGTAACAGTTTCTTATCTTGAAATGTGTCAATCCTTATTCAGAAAAGGACATAAAAATACCTCTTCATCAGAGTAGTCTTTCATTTTCTCCCACAAGTTCCTATTTACATCAGTCAGTAGTTTATCTTGGTTCAATGCAGATACCTTTAATCTAAAATAAACAAAAGTTAATATAGGATTTAGAATTCTTTGTTTTTAAAGTATTATTTATTTATTATGTATACAGCATATATGACCGCAGGCCAGAAGAGGGCACCAGATCTCATTACAGATGGTTGTGAGCCACCATGTGGTTGCTGGGAATTGAACTCTGGACCTCTGGAAAGGCAGTCAGTGCTCTTAACCTCTGAGCCATCTCACCAGCCCAGGATTTAGAATTCTGCTTGAAAAAGCCAGCTTAAACATACAGCCAAATTTAACTATTTTCATTTTTTTCCTACATAAAAGGGGAAATTCACTCAGAAAACATGGCCAGCACGATGATACAACACTTAAAGAATACAGTTAAGAGTGTCTCAGTGATTCTGGGGAGTGGAAAGGATCAGAGAATCAGAAAGATGTGTGGAGGGGAGTTGCAGAATGGCAGACAGACACATGATAGGGGATAGACCAACTGGGATAATGACCCTGGAGGTCCTGGTACCTTTAGGGGACTGAGGAGGTGGAGTTGGGGGAGGTACTGAATTCCTGATTGGGCAAAGACTTGATTTTTAGTGTTAAGCCAGGTCTAGGCAGTCTCCAGGACTGAGACCTGCAGCTTTCCTGCCCCTGGTAGATCAGGCCAGGGGTCCCAAACTCTAGACCTTCCACCCTGGGAAAAAATATGTTTCCAAACTTTTGTCAATGACTGACTTGAAACCCCAACAGGGTTTCCCTCTGTCTACTGTCTGCCTACTGTAAGTTTCTGAATCTACCACTTCCTTTCATGACTACTAACAGCCTAGGTTCTCAACTCAAAGTTCAGCATCTCTGAGAGGGCAGCAGCTTCCTATGGCGGTTCAGGCTCACTTCACCCCTCCCCACCCCCCCAAAACCAATCTTCTTTCAGGCAGCAGCTAACGGAGATCCTCTAGTGACCTTGCCAGCTAACATCACCACTCACACCCCTGGCTAGAACCTCCTGTCTACTCTGAACATTCAAGCTTCCCACCCCTGCCCACTCCCTACCCCTACTGTGATTCCTACTGTGTTATTCTGTAAGCCTGCACCTTGAGTGGGGGGAGGGGTTGCCCTCCTCCTCAGGCTTTTTCCAGGAATTTCTGGCCCCTGGTTCTCCATAGCCTACCTACAATGAATACATCAAAACTCAGCTCTAATGTACCTTCCTTACAAAAACTTGCCCTAACTACCTCCAGGATGGCACCTTCCTATCACCATCTGCCTCCATCTCCCCTCCCAAATGCTGGGTAACAGTCATGTAACACAACACCCAGTTTACAAACCCAAAAGTAAATCGGGTGTTAGTTCATGCCTTTAATCCCAGCACTCAGCCAGCACTCAGAGGTGCAGACGGGGATCTCAAAGTTTTTGGCTAGTCTGGTCTACATATTGAGCTTCAGCACAACCAGGGCTACACAGAGAAACCTTGTCTTAAAAAAAAAAATCTGGCCGGGCGGTGGTGGCGCATGCCTTTAATCCCAGCACTCGGGAGGCAGAGCCAGGCGGATCTCTGTGAGTTCGAGGCCAGCCTGGGCTACCAAGTGAGTTCCAGGAAAGGCGCAAAGCTACACAGAGAAACCCTGTCTCGAAAAACCAAAAAAAAAAATCTGTTTATCATTTTGTTCATAATGATATGAAACATTTTATATAAATAACTTCTATTGTTCATTGTATCTGCTGTGTATAGATAGTATTACTACTTTATGAAGTGGAAAAGAAGGGTAAATGACTTATGCAAGGCTCCACAACATTGTAGACAGCCTGGGTTTCCATTCATTCATGTCATACTATCAATTAATTCCATCCATTTCCCCATGCTGCTGTTATTCTATTTAAAATACCACAAAGACCATTTGTTTATTATAACCCTCCAAAAACAATCACAGGGGAAAAAAACTTTCTTACTCTTCAATCTTTTGGCGAAGATGCTCACAATCTTCTCTATAAATCTGTATCTTAGGTCCATAAACATACTGTCTCAACATCAGATCCTCTGGGGTAGGTGACGTGTTTATAGTAAACTAAAGAAAAAAGAAAGAAAGAAGGAAAAAAGTCAATCAATCAGAACTGGTCCACTTTCTTTTAAAATCTAAGACAGAGCCTTACTATGCAGCTTAGGCTGGCCTGGAATTTGTACTCCTCTTGCCTTAGTCTCTTGACTGCTGGACTGCATGCTTATGACACCATGTCAGACAAAACCAAATGCTGTTTGTTCTTTTCCTTTTTTTTTTTTTTTTAATGTGTAGCTTTTGAGCTTGTCCTGAAACTCACTCTGTAGTAGCCCAGGGCGGGTCTTGAACTTACAGAGGTCCACCTCCTCGGGCCTCCTGAATGCTGGGATTAAAGGTGTGAGCCACCACCACCCTGCCTTTTTTTTTAAGGTCTCATATAGCCTAGGCTAGACTCATGTAGCTGAGGATCACATTGAATTCCTGATCCTCCCAAGCACTAGAATTACAGAAGTGAGTACCCCAATACCTGGCTAAAACTGGCATTTTGAGAACAAAACCACATACAAAAACAAATTCAAGTTTTAGAAAGAATGACTTTGGGGTTTTTGTTGTTGTTTTTAGACAGGGTTTCTCTGTGTGTGTAGCCCCGGCTGTTCTGGAACTTGCTCCATAGACCAGATCCGCTTCAGACTCACAGAGATCTGCCTACCTCTGCTTCCTGAGTGCTGGGATTAAAGGCATATGCCACCACCTCCCAGCTACAGTGCCTATTTTTAAAAGTCATACAAACAGGGCTGGATGTGTAGCTCAATATAGGGTATCTGAGGTTCTGGGCTCAATCCCCAGTACTGTGGGGGGAAAATTATACAAAGTGCTATATGAAGTTCACACAGCAAGTTACAAGTTCAAACCTGAATTCAAGTCTCTAACTTCAAAGTCTACTGATCCCCAGGTGTTCAGATGAGCTAAGGGTATCGACTTATAGGATTGAAAGTGGTTTAAAAACGATTACGAGCCAGGCGGTGGTGGCTCATGCCTTTAATCCCAGCACTCGGGAGGCAGAGGCAGGCGGATCTCCGTGAGTTTGAGGCCAGTCTGGTCTACAGAGAGAGATCCAAGAAAGGTGCAAAACTACACAGAGAAACCCTGGCTCGAAAAACAAAACAAAACAAAAAACCCAAAACAAAAACAAAACAAAAGATTATGAATTATTTTAAGAAAATTGAGGGGGCAAGGTGGCGCCAATAAATTGTCCTCTGACCTCTAAGCATTTACATGTATGTATGTATGTATATACACATATACATATACACACAATACATAAATGTAATTTAAAAAAAAAGAAAAAAGAAAGAAAATCAATACCTAAAAATGAAGCTTACCACAATAGAGCCAATCCTGTTGGCAGACATGTGGGTGAGCCAGCCCGGAAGTTGTGAGCATGGGAGAGCTGTCCCCATTACTCATCTGACATGTGGTGGCATGGGCACCTCCCCACCCTCCACACCCCTCTGCCCATCAACCTCTGAGGCAGGTAGGAGAGCTGCCCTGCCCCTCATCAGCTGCAGCATTCAGGAGAGTGGCCCCTATGCCATGCCTGGGCAACACTGTAGAGCTGGCCCTGAAGGTATAGGTGTGGGAGAACCAACTCTGAGAACGAGAAAGCTGAAGAACGGGATAGGCTCCTTGCTCATCACAGCAAGGGATAAACTAGCTGAGGCAAAGCAGGAGAGCTCACTCTGGTGGTGAGGACAGAGAGAGCTGGCAGGCTGATCACCCCTGAAACTATCTAGGCCCAGAATCAGGGTTATGAGTTGGCCCACCCCCAACATCCACCCAACCTGTGATCTGCTGGAGCAAACCCAAAGCTGCAGAATCTATACAACACTAGGCAACAACAGGATAACCAAGGGCCCCCTATCCATAGTATAGCAGAAACCAGAGCCTCAAACCAGACCAATGACTCTTTGCAATGAACACTTGCAAGTAAAGATAAATGGACTAATGGGTATACTGTATAACTCACTGTGTCAAACTACAGCTTCCATGATGAGACAGATTTTCTTTTTCTCTTAATTTTTATTTTATTTTATTTTATTTGGGGGGAGGATATTACAAGGACAGAGGGCAGATATGAAAAGGCGGGGAAATGGATGGGGTGGAGATGCATGATGGAAAGATACAAAGAATAAATAAAAGAGAAAGTTTAAAAAAAAAATTAAGCTTACCAGGAACCACTTTATTTTAAATAGAATGGAGAAAAAAAAAATCAAGGCAGGGGTTCATGCCTGCAATCCCAGCACTTAAAAGACTGAGGCAAAAGAGTCTTGTCTTTGTGAGTTTAAAGTCATCTGCTACATAGTAAATTCTAGGCTAGCTCAAATTAGGGTAAGACCTTCTATCAACCAACCAACCTACCCACACACCCATCCAAGAAAAAACACAGTTATGTTTTAGAGCTCTAGTTTAAAGACAAATGAATGTATTTAATCCTGTTTTGGAAAAATCTAAATCAGATTTTTATGTCATTGCTTATGAAAACACCAAATAACATTCCATCCATTATTTATAAGCAGCACAGCACAGAATAAGTTAAACTTTGGACTTACTTATCGATTAATGGGTAGAAGAGAGTGCTTACTATGAAAGCATGAGGACTCTGTTCAATCCCAAGGACCTGTATGTATATATTTTGTTTGTAAGTATGCATGTGCATCAATCATGCCTGGTGCCCTAGTTTGCAAAAATAGGGTGTCAAATCCCCTGGGAGTTACACAGTTGTGAACTGCCATGTGAGTACTGGGACTCAAACCTGGGTCCTCTGCAACAGTAGAAACTGCTTTTAACCACTGCTCCCATCTCCTTGGGACCCACAGCTTTTTATTTTTGAGACATGGTCTCATGTAGAGCCCTTGGGCCTTGAAATATACATGTAGTCAAGGATAAACTTGAACTTCTGGTCCTCCTGGTTGTACCTATCATGAGCTGGGATTACAGGTGTGTACCATTACATCTAGCATAATTCCAATGTTTTTTTAAATTTTAAATTACATTTATCTATTATGTGTGGAGCATGCATGCCACAGCATGAATGTGAAAGTCAGTTCTCTCCTTCCATGTTGGTCCTGCAGAATCAAAATTAGGCAGTCAGCCTAGTGTCAGGACCTTTACCCAATTTGCCATCTCACTGGCTCAATTATCAGGTTCTTGTTTGAGACACAGTTTGACTGTGAAGCCCTAGTTGAGCTTTAACTCACAGAGATTTGCCCTGCTTCTGCCTCTCAGTGTGGGGATTAAAGGTGCCTGGCTACAATTCTCCAGTTTTTGTTTTTGTTTTTTTTTTCGTTTTTCAAGACAGGGTTTCTTTGTATACCCTGGCTGTCCTGGAACTAGCTCTGTAGACCAGACTGGCCTCGAACTCAGAGATCTGCCTGCCTCTGCCTCCTGAGTGCTGGGATTAAAGGTATGTGCCATCACAGGCCTGCAATCCTTCAGTTGTTAAAGACTATTTTTAAATACATAAAAATCAAAACTATATGTAATGGTTCAAACAGAAATGGCAACAGTAAAATATAGACTGTATTTTCTAAACACTATTTCCTACTAAATGAAATCAAGGCTCTTTGTAAAAGAAAAGAAAGTTATGTAAATACTACATGGCATCTCTATCCAATACAAAGCTGATCTGTTTTTTTTTTTTTTTTTTTTTTTTTTTTGCTCATCAGTTAAGAACATGTGTTGCTCTTACAAAGGACCCAGATTCAATTCCCTGCTACCCACATAGTAGCTCACAACTGTCTGCAACTCTAGTCCCAGGGGATCTTGTTGTAGAATATTAGTTTAAGATGTGTTACATTCTTTTATGGTTGATTTGTTTAATTCTGTAAAGCTGTGTTACTTTGCCTGCCTAAAACACCTGATTGGGCCAGGTGATGGGGGCACACGTCTTTAATTCCAGCACTCAGGAGGCAGAGCCAGGCAGATCTCTGTGAGTTCGAGGCCAGCCTGGTCTACAGAGTGAGATCCAGGACAGGCACCAAAACTACACTGAGAAACCCTGTCTCGAAATAACAACAAAAAACAAACAAACAAACAAACAAACTACAACAACAACAAATCTGATTGGTCTAATAAAGAGCCAAACAGCCAAGGCCGGGCGGTGGTGGCGCACGCCTTTAATCCCAGCACTCGGGAGGCAGAGCCAGGCGGATCTCTGTGAGTTCGAGGCCAGCCTGGGCTACAGAGTGAGTTCCAAGAGTGGCGCAAAGCTACACAGAGAAACCCTGTCTCGAAAAACCAAAAAAAAAAAAAAAAAAAAAAAAAAAAGAGCCAAACAGCCAATAGCTAGGCAGAAGAGAGAAACAGGTGGGACTGGCATGCAGAGAGAATAAAGAGGAGGAGAAATCTAGGCTGAAAAGAAGAGGAAGATTGAGAAAAGGAGAAGGATGCCAGGGGCCAGCCACCCAGCCACAGAGTAAGAAGGGAAGACAGACATATAAAGAAAGGTAAAAAGCCCAGTGACAAAACATAGAAGAAGCCGGGCGGTGGTGGCGCACGCCTTTAATCCCAGCACTCGGGAGGCAGAGCCAGGCGGATCTCTGTGAGTTCGAGGCCAGCCTGGGCTACCACGTGAGTCCCAGGAAAGGCGCAAAGCTACACAGAGAAACCCTGTCTCGAAAAACCAAAAAAAAAAAAAAAAAAAAAAAAAAAAAAAAAAAAAAAAAAAAAAAAAAAAAAAAAAAAAAACATAGAAGAAGAGAAACAGGTTAATTTAAATTAGAAAAACTGGCTAGAAATAAGCCAAGCTAAGGTCAGGCATTCCTAAGTAAGAATAAGTCTCTATGTATTTATTTGGGAGCTGGGTGGCTGGCCCCCAAAGAATTAAAAAAAAAAAAAAAGCCAACTACATTTTGGCATACCAATTTAAGGCTCAAATTACCATGTAGGGCCTCTACCAACTGAGCTACATCCCCAGCTCATGGTTTTGTCTTTTAACAAATACTCTGGTGAAACTTAATTTTTAAGCATCATATATTTTAACTGAGATGACTATTTTGCCAAGAAATTGTACTTACTTTGGCTGGAAGATTGCTCTGCCTGGGTTTCTGTATTAAGATGTGGACCTGAAGAAGTATGAAGAACTCCTTTATTGTGATTTGTCCATCCTTGAGTTTCTTTAAAAAAAAAAAAAGGACTTTATATGAACACTCAAAGTAAACTCACTTTGACTCTAACTACACCATTCATTTCTAAACAGCTTAATCTACTGAGTTATGGAAATAGCCAAACATTAGTAAATTTTCTTAAGTTGATTTTTATATAAGATTACTACTGCTATTATTATTAAACAAGGTATCCCTCTGCAGCTCAAATTTTTGCTATGCAGCCCGGGTATGGCCTGGAATTCATGATCTTAGTCTCTCTAGTAAAATGAAAAATGTGGTCCACCACACCCAGTCTAACATTTGTAAGGTTATTTAAAACAATTTTCAAAACTCAATTTATCTCTTAATATTAATATTTCTACTTATTACGGTCTAGTTGCATGATCCCTCCAAAACTCACATTAATTCCCAAAGTCATATGTTAATAGTACGTGGTGGTAGACAATTGGATGGGGTCATAATGTTAGGGCCCCCAGGACTGCATAAGTGGCTTTTTAAGAGGAAAATTGACTCAACTTGGAAAGCTTGCTCTATTGCCATGTCACCTGGAGATCTTGCAGAATTCCTCTGGCCTGACAACATCACTACATATGTGCTTGTGGCAGTGTTATGCTTTACAAAGCCTAAGAACCACAAGCTGGTCTGTATAAACTACCCAACTTGTGGTGTTCAGTTATAGCAAGAGAGAACAGACTTACAGAATACTTCATATAAATACTATGTTGAATCCTTAACAAAGAAAACTAGCCTTGGGGCTGGAGAGATGGCTCAGTGGTTAAGAGCACTGTCTGCTCTTCCAGAGGACCAGGGTTCAATTCCCAGCACCCATATGGCAGCTCACAACTATCTGTAACTCCTCCTCCAGGGGATCTGACACCCTCACACAGAAATAAATGCAGGCAAACAACAAAGCACATAAAATACAAATAATTTTTTTATAAAAGAAAGAAAACTAGCATTTTCTATATTTGAAGTACTTAATTAAAAAAAATTCTAGGGCTGGGGATATAACACAGTTAGTAGAACATCTGCCTAGCATTCATGAAGTTCTGGGCTGGATTCCCAATATGACATAAAATTGATCATGTGGCCCACATCTGTAATCCTAACACTCTGGAGGGTAGAGGCAAGAGCATCAAAAATTTAAGGTCACTTTCAGATACATATCAAGTTTGAGCTAGCTGAGACACATGGGAGCTACCTCAAAAACAAAACAAAAAACTAAGCCAGGTGAGGCATTCATCTGTAATTCTAGCACTTGGTTGGTAGAAGCAGTAAGATGAGGAGTTCAAGGCCAGCAATGGTTACATAGAGAGTTTAAGGCTAGCCTTGAATGCCTGACATCCTGTCTCAAAGAACAACAATAAACTCTTTAAAAAAAAAAGTATATTAAAAGTGAAAAATAGCAGAGTGGTGGTGGCGCGTGTCTTTCAGGTGGATCTCTTTGAGTGAAGAGGCCAGCCTAGTCTACAGAGCTAATTCTAAAAAGCAAAGGGTAAGCAGAGAAACCCTATCTTGAAAAACAAAAAAAGAAAAAGAAAAAGTGAGAAATAAGCTAGGTGTAGTGGCGCACGCCTTTAATCCCAGCAATTTGGAGGCAGATGCAGACAGATCTCAGGGAGTTTGAGGCCAGCCTGGTCTACAGTAAGTTCTGAAACCAAACAAAAACCACTGTGAGAAGCAGTGACCTGTGGAATGGCTTGGTAGGTAGGGCACACAGCACCAAGCCTGACAACCTGATTTCATGATGGAGAGACAAACTTCTGCAAGCTGTCCTCAGACTCTCACATGTGCACTGTGGCACACACACACTCAGACACACGCACTTTAAATAAATGTAAAAATAATTAAAGTGAGAAATGCTTTAACATACCTCCCTCAAACTCTCTTCAGAGATACTGTCACCGAGAAACTGTGATTCCATTTGGCTATTGCATTGTGCTAGAAGCAAAGCAAAATTTATATAATAAACAAGTCAAAGCTAAACTATAAGGCTTGGAATAGTGGAGTACACCTTCAGTCCCAACACAGGATAGGCGGAAGCAGGTAGATCTCAGTGAGTTTAAGACCAGCCTGGTCTACATAGCCAATTGTAGGCAGTCAAAGCTACAAAGTGAGATCCTATACCAAAACAAAATCAAAACAAAAATATAAAGTTAATTTTAGTTATTGTGGTTGTTTGAATAGGTATGGCCCCCATAGATTCATGTGTTTGAATGCTTGGCTCATAGGAAGTGGCACTATTAGGAGGTGTGGCCTTGTTGGAGGAAGTGTGTCACTGTGGAGGCAGGCTTTTAGGTCTCATTTATGCTTAAGCCATTCCCAGTATGACAGTTCACTTCCTGTTGCCTACCAAGACGTAGGTAGGACTCTTAGCTCCTTCTCCAGTACCAAGTCTGCATGCATACCACCATGTCCTGCCATGATGCTAATGGACCAAACCTCTGAAACTGTAAGCCACTCCTTTATGAGAGTTGCTGTGGTCATGGTGTCTCTTCACAGCAATAGAAACCCTAATTAAGACAGTTATCTTTCAGATTTATGTGCTGTTCATGATCCTGATGCTTCTATCTACTAGGATGTTTCTAGGAAGCTATTCATGTAGTAAGACAAAGTATCTGTAATATAGTTTTAATGCTCCATTCAATGTTTCCCTACTAATTAGAAGCTTTTGGAGGAAATGAACTATCCCTCTGTAGTATAACACTTGTCATTTCATTAAAATTTTTTAAAAATCAAATGTAAGTGAAATATTATCTTAATTATCAACCCTATAACCCTGAAAGGGTTTATATAACATTCAAATATTTGCTAAACTGAAATACACTTATTAATCAAAGATTCAAATAACTGTTATTATTTAGCCTTCATAAAGATCTTACTGCTAGCCAGGTGGTGGTGGCAAACATCTTTAATCCCAGCACTCAGAAGGCAGAGGCAGGCCGATCTGAGTTCAAGGCCAGCCTGGTCTACATAGTGAGATCCAGGATAGCCAGAGCTTCACAGGTAAATCCTGTCTGGGGGCAGGGAGGGGGTAAGAGAGGGAGTCTTACTGCTGAGGTCTGGAGAGATTCCATCAGCCTTGATTGAATCCTGATCACTGCTGCAACTAGATGGGGTCCTGCTCAGGCTTTTTATCAATACACTGTTGACATTTTTATTGATATCCTCTTCAGTATGATGATCAAAAATCTGAAATTACCAAAGAAACATCAGCATAGGGCCAAGTGAAATGGTTTAGTCAGTAAAGTCACTTGCTATATAAGCCTAGTAACCTGAGTTTCATTCCCAGAACCCATGTAAAGGCAAAAGACGATAACTGACATCATAAATTGTCCCATGATATCCACATGCGTGTTGTGACATGTTCCTCCTTCCACATTAAGCATGCACACAAGTGTGTACATACATACTACATTTTACTTACATACTTAAAAACACCAGCATAACTTTATAAGCTTGGTATTTATAGAGACTAAATGTTGAACACAAACAAAAATACTATTTCTAACAAAATTTATCTATATAATTCATATATAATAACTTACTAAAGTAGAATATGAGGTAATTTAGACATTAAATGGTACTTAATGTGCTATACAGTATAAACAAACTGTTTCTCGGATATACGTCACTTTAGAAAGATACCATAAGCTACCAACTGTCAAATTTTCCAATTATTTAGCTGCTAGTCACCAATAGGGAAGCTACATCAGAAGAGGCAACCAGAGTCTGGATAAAGTACTTGCTGTGCAATCATGAGGACTGGAGTTCAGATCCCCAGTGCCCACATAAAAGCTGGGCATAGGGGCATGTACCCGTTATCCCAGGACCGGGGAGCAAAGAAGGGAGGTGGAGAGCAGCAGAACCCTGGGGCTCACTGGTCAACATAGCTGAATTGTGGTGAGCTCCAGGTTCAGTGTGAGACTTGGTCTCAGAATAAGGTGAAGAATGATAGAGGAAGACACCTGACATCAACTTCTTGCCTATACATACATGCATACAAAAATGTATCCCCCAATACACAAAAGAAACGTAGAGTAGAATATTTACTGTACACGTTAGCCCTGAGAGTAGACAGAAGGAATGCATTTTTGGTCCCTACTTCATGAAGATTCATTTGGTTGAAATCAAATAAATCATGTAGCCCTGCTCTTATAATTTAAGTCATTTAACTTAAGCATGGTTATTTTAATCCCAGCACTCAGAAGGCAGAGAGGTATGTCTCTGAGTTCAAAGTGAGTCTGTTCTATATAGCAAATTCCAGGCCAGCCAGTACTACATGAGACCCTGTCTTATAAACAAAAACAAAAACACCCTAAAAATATTTGATTTAGCTTCAAATATCATTTTCATACACCCTCCCTTTTTTCTTTTTAAAGTAGGATCTTGCTATGTTGTCTAGACTATTCTCAAATTACAATCCTTAGTCTCTCCAATAGCTGAGATTACAGGCATGGAACAGTGTCTCCATTAATACAGGTTTTCTGAAGGCAAAAAAAATACTTGCCTAAATGCTAGGATAAAAGTTTTACTATTAAAGATTTTTGCAGATGTAATCCTAGCACCTCCAATAGTGTCTAAGGCAGGGCTAGGAATGTAGTTCAGTTTTTAAGATTGCATTAAGCCCCAGCACTGCATGAACTTGGTATGGTGGTACACATATGTAATCCCACCATCGCAGAGGTCGGATCAGAAGATCAAAAGTCCAAGGTATTCTTCAGTTAAGTTGAGTTCCAGGCCAGTCTGGGTTACATGAGATTTCTGTCTTAAAATCGAAGTGTTTAGAGGCTGGAGAGATGGCTCGGTTAAGAGCACTCACTGCTCTTGGAGGACTGGGTTCAGTTCCCAGGACCTATATGAAGGCTCACAATCATCTGTAACTCCAGTTTCAGGAGGATCTGATGCCCTCTTCAGGCTTCTGCAGACATCAGACACACAAGTGACATACATACATACATACATATATATACATACATACATACACACACACACACACACACACACACACACACACACACACACACACACACATATATATATATATGCATACAGGCAAATACTCATACACATAAAATAAAATAAATAGATCTTTAAAAAAAGAAGCAACTATTGGGCAGCACTGGAGGCAGAGGCAGGTGGATCTCTGTGAGTTCCAAGACAGCCTGGTCTACAGAGGGAGTTCCAGGACAGTAAAGGAAACACAGAGAAACCCTGTCTCGAAAAAAAAAGAAACAAAAAACAACTAGTAGTGTATAGTGTTCAATATTTAAACAAAATACTAATTTTCATAAAATCTAGTCAGATTTAAGTGTTATATTACTATTATTAATTTCTCACACCTTTGGCTATTTCTCATCACCTCAACTCAGAGCCACTGAAATTATCTTCTATGTTTACTTATATTGGTTTTTTGTTTTGTTTAGACCATATATCTTACAAGTTTTACTTGAACTCAGCCCATGTTGGCTTCAAACGCATGATCCTTCCACTTCAATCTCCTGAGTGCTGGAATATTAGGCATGTGCTATCATACCTAGCTACTTATGTGGTTCTTTTCCTAAAGATTTATGTTCATTTTAAACTATGCATATATGTTTATGTCTGTGTAGGTGTTTACACATACAAATGTAGGTACCTGGGGAGTCCAGAAGAGGGTGTTGGATCCCATGGTGTAACGAGCAGTTATGAGGTACCTGATGTGGGTGCTGAGAATTGAACTTGAGTACTTTACAAGAGTAAGTGCTCCTAAGCATTGAGCCAACTCTCTAGCCCTCTTACATGGTTCTCTTTTTTTTTTTTTTTTAAGATTTATTTATTTTTATGTGCATTGGTGCTTTGCCTGCACATATGTCTGTGTGAGGGAGTCAGATCCCTTGGAATAGGAGTTAAAGACAGTTGTGAGCTGCGATGTGGTGCTAGTAATTGAACCCTGATACTCTGGAAGAGCAGCCCGTCTTAACCCCTGAGCCATCTCTCCACCCCGCCCACCCCAAACTCCGCCTTATGTGGTTCTTAATAACAGTTTACAAATCTCAGGGCATTTCTAATATTTATTTTACCACCTATAAAACTGGATTTGAATGACAAGTTTTGTTCTTTCCAAGTTAGCCAAATGAGGGTTTTTTAAAAATGGTCTTTCAATAAATAAAAATATCTTAGTTTACTTTGAAGTATTAAGCTTGACCTAGGCATTCTTCCAGCCACTAAAGAAATACGCTCTTTGACGTGTCTTGACACAGCAAGAAAACCTTGTCAAGCTTTTACTTTTGCAGTTTGTGCCTGTGGCCATGTCAGAGGAGCAGCAGATGGCAACTGAAGTCCAGGTGTCAGCCCACCAGGAGACAAATCCCTGGTGGGTGAATCTCAGAGAAGCACGGCCCCGAGACCACAGACTCCAGAATGTCTTTTGCTCCTGCTGTGTCTTCACATGTTTGCCACTGCCATCTTTCTTGGGTATCTGGCATGGTGAGAAAAGGTGTGGGGAGATCCCTGCTGCCTGTAATGTGGTATGTTTATCTCATGGAAATATCCCATTCTATTAGGCATTTTTACCTGTGGATTATTATGAAGATGATTTCTTCCTAAGCTGTACTGTCTAACTGGTAATAATGTTAGTTTAAATAGAGTTTTGATGATAAAAAATAAAACAAGGAAATGTCACACAGCTACAACACATGAGTTTCTATTGAGGAGCCCTATAGACTGTGGCTTAGGTTAATGATTAAGAAAAATAATTGAGTCCCAGTAGCTCAGCTAGTTTAAATTCTTTTAATCTTAATGTTGGGAGATATGTTCACAGGTTTTGGAGTGCATCATAGCTGAAACAAAGCTTTAAAAACAACTTAAAGTTAGACTAAGTTTTTTCAAATAGCTTTGAGGTAAAAAATCCAAGAAGACAATCTAAAGTTTTAGAAAGGCACAGAGTTGAGTGAGAAACTCTTTAAGGTCAGGGAACAAGAACAAAGCAGCCCAAGTATCATTAGCTGACGTGCCTTTCTTGCTAGGATTGGCTGATGACCAAAGGTGATGATTAATTCCTTATACCCATTTCTGCCCTCAATCTCCTGATATAAAAAAAAAAAACTACTGATGAGTGGGTATGTAGGCTAAATATTTAAAGGAGAGCTAACTGATTCTTTTTCAAATAAAGAAGTTTAGATTGGTGATTCCTTTAAGATTTCTTATAAGATTACCTGTCAAGATAAGTAATAAAGTGATTAGTCCTTTCTTTGTAACCACAAAACGCAGTCTGCCAGTAAAAGAATATCTTGCTTGCCTACACTGTTAATCTGTAACAAGTTGCTTGGGTATGAATGTACGTGGGTTCTTGGGATAATTTGTTTATCACCTGTAATACGTAAAATATCACATACGGGATATGGAAAACATGCTGGTTTTTACTTGTATTCATTATAATCATTCACTTAAAAAACAGAATGTAATCACATTATAATTTTTATATTGCCTGGAAGATTTTTCTGTGGTATATAAGTTGTAAGGGAAAGAATAAAGATAGAGTTAAAATGAGTTAGAAGGAAAACATCAAGAATGAGAGAATAAAGATAGAGTTAGAAGGAAAACATCAAGAGATACAGAAGGGACATTTCTGGATAGAGATAAGAAAAGAGAATACAGAATCAGAATACAAAAGAAGATAAGGTCTGAAGGAAACCATCAAGAGAGTGTGTGAGTGTTTTTTCCCTTAACCCCCTCAGATGAAAAAGTCATACTACACGCTGACTCTGTGGATTCCCTTTGAGCCCTGCGCTGCTGGAGGCTGGCCCCGCCAGGCAGCAATAAGTTTGAATGGTAGAAAGGCTCTTGATTCCTCAGATATTTGTAACACGGAAGCTTCATTTCAAGGTAGCAATGGTAGTAGCATATGCCTATAATCCCAGCACTTAGAGGATGAAACCAGCGTGGACTACATACTTAGACATTATCTTAAAAAATAAGCATGTATGAGCCTGGCATGGTGGCGCACGCCTTTAATCCCAGGACTCAGGAGGCAGAAGCAGATGGATCTCTGTGAAATTAAGACGTGGTCTACAGAGTGAGTTAGTTCCAGGACAGCCAGTACTGTTACAGAGAAACCCTGTCTTGACAAACCATAAGAGGAAAAAAAATGTGTTAGATAACTCAGTAAGTAAAGAACTTACCATGCAAGTCTGATGACTTGAATTTGATCCCTAGAACCTGCATCAAGGTAGGAGAGAACCAACTCCACAAAGCTGTCTAAGTTCCATATATACGCTATACCCCTGGATAATATCTGCACTTTTTTTTTTCTTTTTGAGACAGTATATATCTGTGTCCTGGCTGTAGACCAGGCTGGCCTTGAATTCACAGAGGTTTGCCTGCCTCTGCCTCCTGAATACTGGGATTAAAGGTGTGCACCACCACTGCCAGGTTTATTTATACAATTTATTCCATTTTTGTGGGTATCTGCCACTATAAATTTTTTTTTTTTTTGAGCTAGGGTCTTGTTTTATAGCCCAGACTGGCTTCTAAGTCACAGCAATCCTCTTGCCTCATTCTTCAGAGTGATGGGATTACAGAGATAGGCCACCATATCATTATCTTAAAGTCTCTTACCAATTGACCCCTGAAAATTCTATACAGGAATATTTCTCTAACCTATAGTAGGTAGAAGTAGTTTCTACTTGCTTAGAAACTTAAAATTCAAAAACATTCATAAGTTTTAAAATACAAATACAGCTGAGTATGGTAAGTATATACCTGTAATCCTAACACACAGAAAGTTACAGCAGCAGAATTCTAGAGCATCTATCTCGAAAGCAAAAATACAAAATTCAAGAACATTTTTTTGGGTTCTAGACAACTTACCTCCTGATCTTGTGTACTATCATGTGTTCTGATTTTTTTCTCATTTGTAACATTATCATCTTCTTGTACCCAGGTTCTTTTTTGGGCACTGCAGATTTCTATTTTGTTTTCAGATGGTAAAATCTCTTTATAGCATGTGTCAGTCAGAGCCTTTTCTTCAATGTCTAGGCTAATAGAGTCTGAGGAAAGAATCTCACCGGGATATATAGGGAGATTTTCCTCATTTATATACTGAGATGGACTCAAGTTCAGTCTGGCTGCAACAGATCCAATGCCTGAATCTTTACTAGAGACTGGCTGAGTTTCTAAGTGATTTAAGTCAGTTGCATCTGCTGGAATCTGCTCCAGGTCATCAACACCAGTGATACTACAATTTCTCTTGTTTGGTAATTTGGGCAAAAAGATGCCCAATGAACATCTTCTTGTTTTGTCTTTGACAACTGCCTTTAGTGGTACAGAGGTAGTTTCAGCTCCATTATGAAGATTTTTACTTTCATCATCTCCACCACCACTGGAACCTAGACTATATATTCCTGTAGCCTGCACTGTACTCATGTTATTATGTGCCTGAATTCCTACTTCAAGTAACTGTTCTGCAGGAGGTAATACATGAACAGTCTGAAAGCCTAAAACCTCCTCAGTTTTTCTATTCAAATTACTCAGACTTGGTTTGACACTACTAAAACATGAAACATTAGATGAAACTATAGAGTCTGATGCTTCTAGAATACAGGTATCACCTTCAGGACCATTCAAATTTTTTGTTCTTGCCATTCCCAATTTAGTATACTCATGAAGTACTTTCTCTTTGGCTTGACAATCAATGAAAACAGTATGGGACTTGGTGACATCCAGATCACCAAGATTATCTACAAACATTACAGTTTTATCCATAGGTATAGTAGTTATTTCATCTGCTGGGTCAGTTTTATGTTCTGAAGCAGTGATTTGACTTCTAGAGATCTCCATGTCCTCTGGCCTGTGTGTAGACAAAACTGGTTTAGAAGTTTCTGCCAATGGCACAAAACTCAAGTCCTGTCCCTCTTCCAGGCTAATTTCATTATTTATTCCCATCACAGAACTCTGAGTGGTATCTCTATTATTTTTATCATTCTCTGGAAACGTAATGGTCTTATTTGTGAGCCTAAGGCTTTTTCTTCTCTGAGTTTTGCCTGACAGAAGCTCATTTTGAAATCCAGGTTTTTGTACATCTTTGGCATTTTTCCAAGCGGCCAATTTAGATGTCTCAGGGTCATCATCAGTGTCTTCTCTAGACCCACTATTAGACCCTTCCTCCACTACTGTTAGCTGGCTACCTTTCGCTGCTGGATGGTTGTTTTCACTATTTTTTGAAATGGAAACAACCTCTTCAGCAAGAGTAGACATCCCTTTTGGCTTTTGTAGGCATTCTTTCTTGGATAATTCAAAGTCAGTTCTGTCTGGAAGCACACCTTTCGCCTCTGCTTGATAGTCAATGAAAACAGTATGGGACTTTGTCATCTCTAGTTCCTCGTGACCTTCTATAGACATCACAGTCTTATCCAGGTGACTAGGAGTTACTTCAGCTGGTGAAATAATTTTACATTCTAAAGCAGTTGTGTGACTTCTAGTGATTTCCATTTCATCCTGTCCACATGCATACAAAATGGTTTTAGAAGTTCCTGCCATAGGTACTAAATGAGACTCATGTTTCTCTAATAAAGATCTATGGTTTATTTTGACCGTATAACTCCTGGTAATATCCATATCATTCTCATTACCCTCTGAAAATAAAATAGTTTTATCAATTTTTAGTCCACCAGCACTTTTTCTTCCACAAATTTCAACATTTTGCTTTTCTTTCAAAAATTCAGATTTCTGTATACTTCTGTCCTTTAACATGTCCTTAACATTAGTTGTTACTACTCTAGTTTTTTCTATAGGAATGCTCACATCTATTTGTCTGTTTACTGTAGTGAGCTGGCTGTTTCTGTGCTCTAAATCAGTCTTCCTTTGTTCTTGTACTTCGGAGGGACCAAATCCAATTACAATAGTGTGGCTCTTGGTTAGATCCATAGTTTGTTCCTCCTCTGAAGAAATTATCATCTTATCATGAAAACAGTCAGGTGTGGGATCACCTAAGTTTTTCCTCTGTGGCTCAATAAGTTTAGAATTTTGGTCCTGTAATGCATGTTCTAGTGCTACTTGTATATCCTGAACTGGACCAGAGGAGGATATATTATGGTTTGTTGTTATATCCTGATTATAGTCAACTGACAGAGGAGACATTTTATTAAGACAAGATGAAATCTTCAAAATTGGATGTTTTTCTTTTCTTTGGATGTCAGTTAGGATATTTTTGGATATAATGCTTGTTTGTTGGAATGGTTGGGTAAGACTTTTGGTCATTTTTCCCCATTCATCTGAAGGGCTTTTGCTGTGAGAGTAAGATTTAGTGACATTCTTTGAGACTAAGTCAAAAGTTGTAGGAATAACTTGACTTCTTAACTTATTTGTATGACTTTCAGTCAATTCCATATCTTCACCTGCTAAGAGTTCAACCCTGTCAGGCAATGACACAGATAAAGGATTTGTCAGACTTTGTTGTAATCTTTCCTTAGATACTTGAGGAACTGTAATATAATTTACATTCATTTTCTCTTCTTCTGACACAGTTGTATGATTTTGGAGCATCATTTCTTTTTTAAATACTGGTATAATTTCTTTTTTAATGTTTTCTTGATCTTGTTTGAATATCTCATTATCTATTACAACTGTGTGGCTCTTGGTAATGTCCATGTTATCCTCTTCTGAATAAATAGTTTTCTCTATGAGTGGGCCAGCATCTGGACTGCTACACACTTTAGAATAATTACCATCAGGCTTCAGCAAATTTTTTTCCTCTCTCATACTTGATAGACACTTAGTCAGTTCCATTGCATCATTGCTACTAGAATAAAAAATTGTCTTATAACCTTGAATAGCTGGACTAGAACAGATAGATTCTGGAGTTCTAGCCAATGTGCTGGCACCTTGATTAGAAGTCTGTATGGCTGTATGAGTTTCTGACTCCATACTCTGGCTTTTGGTAACATGAACTTTATTTTCAAGGTTTGGAAAGGAGTCTTGAAAAGCAGCATTTAGCTTATCCTTAAGGACTGTTTTCTTCTCTGGAGCTTTAGTTTCATCAGCTGTTGTAACATTCATTACGACATTCTGAGTTTCAGTTTCTCTTTCAGATAAATTATTTTCTGATGGCAAAACCTGCATTGTATAGTTAGCTGTCAACTCCATACACTCATTGCTATAAATTTTAGTTTCATCCTTAGATCCTCCTAAGTTGTTCTCCCTGGATGGAGGAATCCAAGTCTGAATACAGGCTGTATGACACTCGGTCAAATTCATCCCATCATCTTGTTCTCTAAAGATTCGTGTCCTATTACTACTATTTTCATCTACATTAAGAGATACATGCATCTGATGTGTAGAAGAAGCACTGTTTGATTCTTTGGAGTGAATAGGTATCTCAGAATTTTCCTTATCAAGAGAAGTACTGTATTTTCCTGTTTTCAATCTTTTTATGAAGTTGTCAGAATTTATCTTTTCTGAGAAAGTATTTTGACCTATGGAAATTGTGGGGCATTCTAATTCCTTTTTAATTCTTGAATTCTCAGCATGACGCTTTAAATTCTCCAGAAAGGATGCAGTATCTATCTTCGTGGAATTTTCACTTTTGGTACAATCTGAAAGGCCTTCGGTAATCATCACAGTGTGACTTGCTGTCAGGTCCATTTGGTTTTCATCTGAAAAAATGACTGTCTGGTCATTTGCATGTTTCCTTTCATGGTTGTAGTCTACAACTGAAAACTATAATGAAAAAGAAAAAGAAAAAATGAGACCAATATAAGGCTTTTTTGTAATTTATTATTTTATTTTTATTATTTTATGTGTATGGGTGTTCTGCCTTCATGTTTGCCTATGTGCCACTTGCATGTCTGGTGCCCATGGAGGCCAGAAGACGATGTCAGATTCCCTGGAACTGGAGTTACACATGGTTGTGAGTTGCCATATGGGTGCTGGGAATCAAATCCAGTTGTCTGGAAGAGCAGCCAGTGATCTTATCAACTGAGCTATTTCTCCAGCTCCAAAAATGTAAGTTTTGAAAAAGGTATTTTATAACATATACTATATAAACACAATTAGTAATAGTTTCAAGCTATATTGGTTTATTTAAATCAATGGTGTATTATATTATATGTAATTTGTTACTACATTTTTTTCCCTAGGGCTAGGGATGTAGTTCAGTTGGTGGAGTGCTTGCTTACTATGAATAAAGCCCTGTGATCAATCCCCAGCACAGCATAGACCAGATATGTTAATCCACACCTATAATCCCAGTACTCAGGAGGTACAAGCAGGAGGATTGGAAGTTCAAGGCAGGTGGGCAGAGTGGTGCACACCTTTGATCTCTGCACTCTGGGAGGCTGAGGTAGGGAATCTCTCTGTGAGTTTAAGACCACTCCAGTCTACATAGTGATCTCCAGGACAGCAAAGCTACACAACACAGTGAGACCCTGTCTCAAACATCAATAACAAAAATGTGCAAGGTTATTCTTGGTTTCATAGTTAAGTTTGAGGCCAGATTGGGTTGAAGACCCTGTTTCAAACATAAATTTTTGGGGGGGAGGTGAGGGGGTGGGGGGTGTTAAAGTCTCTCAGTAAATTACTTTTTGGTAGTTTAGGAAAAATTAAAATTCGAAGTTAATCACATGCCTTCCACACTGACTAAAAAAAAAGAAAAAGCACTGAATATATGAAATGCACCCATAATGAAAATTCTTTATTGAGTAGGTCACTCCAACTCTAAATAAAAAGGCTTAGAAAGGCATAGGTACATAATTCATATTATACTCTGTACTTTGGATGTTTTGTTTTTGAATATACAGTCTCCAATACCTTGTTATTCAAAGTACAGTCTGGGCACCTGCTGCCAGTATCACTTAAGAGGTAGAAATATAGATTCTTGGGGTTGGAAAAATGACTCAGCAATTAGGAGCATTTTCTACTCTTCAGAAGGTTCAGTTTCCAGCATGAAGGTTCATACCAGCAATGGCAGCTATCAACTGTCTCGAACTCCAGTTCCAGGGAATCTGGTGGATTCTGGCTTCTCTGGGCACCAAGCATGCACATGGTGCATACGTACATGAAGCAAAACATTCACACACACATTGTAACAAAATAAATATTTTAAAAAATGAGAAATATAATCTCTGAAGAGTTTACTATTTTCAACCAGACACAAATTCATCTATCTACTTACACACAATGCATACACATATTGTCTGTGTGTATGATGCTGAATATTGAATACAGACCCTTGCACATGCTAGACAAGCTACCACTGAGCTACATCTTCAATCCAAAAAAATCTATATTTTAATAAATTTCTGAGATAGTTCATGTACTCATTAAAGTTTGAGAGATCTTGTTATTATTCAAAATGGATCTAACTGTCATCAACTAATTGGAAATATAGGAAGTTTTTATAGGCTATGATAATTCACTTTGGTAAATTATCTCAAAATTATACATTGCCGTAAGATTTTGTTATTTAACTGTGACATTAAATTATGAAGATACTTGCATGATCTCATACCTCTTTTTGTTGTATCTGGGTCTGAATAGGAGCACAAAGCAATGTGTTCATACCTACGGAGCAAACAGAAAAGAATTACAGTAAGAAAAACATAGTGCCAGGAGTCTGATTTTCTTTTTTAGGACCTTCCTCAGTTAGATGTATTTACTAGTGGCCTGGTTGCTTGTTTGTCAACTTGATACAAGCTAGAGTTACCTGGGAAGAGGAATCTCAGTTGAGAAAATCTAAGTCTATTAAGCAGTTCCTTAATGATTCCTGTGGTAAGGTCCATACACTGTGGGAGGTAGCATTCCTGACCAGGTGCTCCTGCTTTATATAAGAAAGCAGGCTGAGCAAGCCATGTTGAGCAAACCAGTAAGCAACATTCCTCCATGGTCTCTGCTTCAGTTCCTGCCCCCATGTTGTTCCTGTCTTGAGTTCCTGCCCTGACTTCCTATCATAATGGACTACAACTGTAAACAAAAATAAACCCTTTCCTTGACAAATTGTTTTTGGTCATGGTGCTTAACACAGCAATAGAAACGTTACTAAGACAACCAATTACTAAGTTCTTCATAAAGACTTATGAATTAAACATTTTTAAGACTTTGAGCTCATATTTTCCTCCCCCCATCCTCCTTTACCAATGCTGGCAATCAAACCCAGGACCTCACACATGGCAAGCAAGCTTTCCATTACTGAGTTATACTGTGGTCCCTAAAAGCCCTTTTTTAATGACAGAGAACCATGATTATTATATTCATTTTGGAAATAAAATATTTTATATCTGTGTTAGTAATTTTATCTACCTTTTTGGTTTTTTGAGACAGTGTCTATGTAACCTTGGTTGGCCTAGAACTCACTCTGTAGATCAGACTGGCCTCAAACTCAAGAGATCCACCTACCTCTATCTCTCAAACACTAGAATTAAAGGTGTATGCCACCACACCTGGCATTATTTTTATATTTTGTCTCATATATCCCAAGCTGGACTGAAACTTGCTATATAACCAAGGATGACCTTGAAGTTCTGATCCTCCTGCCTCCACCTCCAGGGTGCTAGGATTACAAATGTATACTACATCTGTTTTTCATTAATTTTCTTAAGATTTATTTATTTATTGTGTATGAATGTTTTATCTGCATCAAAGAATCTACATAAAGCAAAAGATTATGATTAAGAGAAGTATTTTGGTCATACTCACCAGTAATTGCACAAAAATTATCATCTGAATTCTTATTCCTAAAAAAAAAAATGTGATTATGAAGAATCACACAGCTGAAGGAGTAAGGAAAATAGCCAGGCTAATCACACCACTTGAACACTACATAGTGAGTTCCAGGACAGAGTTATACACAATGAGATCCTGTCTCAAAACAAAACAAAAAGACTAAGGAAGATAAAAGGTTTTCACAGGGTAACTAGTAGAAAATTAGAGACCCTTACTTGAATGGTCTAAATAGTGTGTTAAACTAAGAACACCATAAAAACATGCTTTAATATATGGTGATTTTTTTTTTCTTTTTTTGAGACAGGGTCTAATAGCCATGGCAGTCCTGGAACTTACTATGTAGACCAGGCTGGCCTTAAACTCACAGAGATCTACCTGCTCTGCCTCTTGGGTGCTGGGGAATAAAGGTGTGCTTTCTTTTCTTTCTTCCCTTTCTTTCTTTCTTTCTTTCTTTCTTTCTTTCTTTCTTTCTTTCTTTCTCTTTAATTTATTTATTTATATTTTAGGTATGAGTGTTCTGCATATATACCTGCATGTCAGAAGAGGGCATCAGATCCAATTATAGATGGTTGTGAGCACCCATGTGGGTGCTGGGAACTGAACTCAGGTCCTCTGGAAAAGCAGCCAGTGCTCTTAACTGCTGAGATTTCTCCAGCCCCCACAGGCATTTTTTTTTAAAGACCTGTAAATCAATTCATTTTCTAAAACCTGAACACTAAAAAAAGTAAAGAAAAAAGAACCCAAGTATCTACAGTAAAAAGCTGACTATATACTATTAGATAATCTAATTTACGTTGTTTTTCAGAAAAGCTAAAGATCAAGACATAAAGATCACTTCTGCAAGAACACTCAAAATAACTGACTGTGGGAAATGGATCATCCAAAGAAGAAAATAATTGTTTACTTTTCATGTTTTGTTCTTCACTACTTCAAAACCATGGCTATTATTAATTTGATGCACTTCAAACAACTTTAATTTTAGAATCTTAATAGGTGGGGTAGAGACACAGCTTAGCAGTCAACAGGACCTTCCAGAGGACCAGGGTTCGATTCCCAGTACCCACATGGCAGCTTACAACTGTCTATAACTCCAGTTCCAGGGGACCTGATGCCCTCTCTGGCCTCTGTGGGCACTGCATACACATGGTGCATAAACATGTATTGAATATATGCACACACAAGCAAAAATATAAACACATATGTACATGTTGTTCTAGTTGAGCACTTACATGAAAAATTATAATTTATTTAATCAGCCTTTATGCCATCATAAAGGATCTTTATGCCATTTTCATGATCCTTCATATCTTCAAAGCTTTGGTGAATAATCTTACGTAGTCATCATTTAAAACATTTATAAGTAGATTGGTGAACTAAATTCCCACACATGAAAGTTATACTAGGTGATGAATTTAAGAATTTATATATGAAAATGGAGTTTGTTATCACTACTAAAACTATATGCTTATTTTTCAGATATAGTAATACATATACTAAATTCTACAGTTTGTATTTTGAATTAATGCTAAGTGTTTCCTAATGGAAAGGATGCTAAAATAAAAATATTTAAACTTCCATTTAATAGGAATAAATAACCATTTAAACATAATCAGTGCATGCCCCTTACTTACTGTAGAGTCAGCACATTTTTTCTGGATTCTGTCTCTAAAAATAAAATAAAAAATTAAAGTTAGCCGGGCGGTGGTGGCGCACGCCTTTAATCCCAGCACTCGGGAGGCAGAGCCAGGAGGATCTCTGTGAGTTCGAGGCCAGCCTGGGCTACCAAGTGAGTTCCAGGAGAGGCGCAAAGCTACACAGAGAAACCCTGTCTCGAAAAAAAACCAAAAAGAAAAAAAATTAAAGTTGTTCAAAGATGCTTGATCAAGTATTAGAAAAGCTATATAAGGATGTTAACAGCAAAATTTTAAAAAGAACTTATTATTTAACCTTTCTGTCTCCCTGACTAGACATATACTTCATTTCTTTTTTTCTTCATTTTTTTTTTTTTTTTTTTTTGGAAGGGTCAATTTGCTATATATAGCTCAGGCTGGTGTTGAACTTATCTTTCTGCCCCAGCCCAAGAATGCTGGGATTACAGATGTGAGCCCCCACATTTGGCAAAGAATATACTTTGTGTGTGTGTTATACATAGATGTTTATGTGGGTGTGCACACATATACAATGCACATGTGTGGGCAGGAATGTGTAAGCCAAGGGTCAATGCTGTGTGACGTTCTCTATCACTTTCCACCTTATTTTTTGAAACAGTATCTTTCACTTAACCTGAAGCTCACTGATTTGGTGAGCGGTTTGCCAATGAGTTTCAGGAATCCTCCTGTCTTAGCCTCCTCAGTGCTAAAATTAAAGGCATATTAGAGTTTGAATGACTGATGTTTTCCATATTCTTGGGCATTTGAACACTTGGACCCTAGCTGGTGGCAATGTTTGATAGGTTTAGGAAGTGTGGCCTGCTAGAGGAAGTATGTCTCTAGCGGCAGGCTTTCCAAGTGTAAAAGAGGCTCATCTGCTGTCAGTTTCTTCTCTCTACTTCATGTCTGAAGTGCAAGATGTAAGCTCTCAGCTCACTACTCCAGCTACCATGCCTGTCACTTTCCTGCCATGACAGACTCATCCCTCTGGAACCATAACCCCAAATAAACTATTTCTTCTATAAACTGCCTTGGTCATGGTGCTTTATCACAGCAAGAGAAAAGTAACTAATACAAGGTATGTACTACCACACCTGGCTCCTGCACACTTCATCACAATAGCCTACACTTGGCTTTGAAATGGGTACTAGAGATCATGCAGGTATGACAATCATCTTACCTATCCCTTAGGATACATTATTTGAATAGTAAGACAGGGCTGGCAAAATGACTCAGCAGGTGAAGGCATTTGCTGCCAAGCATGACCCAAATTCAACCCCAGGAGACCATGTGGTGGAAAGAAAACAGAATCTTGACTGTCTCTTGACATCCACACATCTTATGATGTATGCATGTTACACACACACACACACACACACACACACACACACACACACTCTCTCTCTCTCTCTCTCTCTCTCTCTCTCTCTCTCTCTCTCTCTCTCTCTCTCTCTCTCTTTCTCAGTGCGTGCACCCAGACAGATGTGAAGTTAAAAGTACATAACCACAGAAAAATTGTAAACAAAACAGATTACAGGAACTGCAATTACATATTTACCTGCAATTTCTGAATTTCTCTCTGTTTTCATATGAGACTCCGTCTGGAATACTCTAGAAGTGAAAAAAATAAAGACTACTGAAAAGCTTCTTTTTTAAAAATTTTACTAGTTTTATTATTCATTTGAGAAGTACTTTTTGTTAGTGTGCAAATTTGCTTTTCACTCTAAAAAAACGGTAAAATTTTCTAATTATATGTATACCAAAGAATTGCTTTATTTTAGTTATCTATCTATCTATCTATCTATCTATCTATCTATCTATCTATCTATCTATCTATCTAGGGATGGGCTTTTACTATGTAGCTCTAACTAGCCTAACCTGTAACTCCCTATATAGAACAGGCTGAGTCCGGGTGTAGTGGCATATAACTTTAATCCCAGCACAACAGAAACTGAGGTAGAGAATCTCTCAGTTCGAGAGCAGGCTAGTCTCCAAGCAATAATATACTCCAGATTCAGGGGGTCCAGCACCCTCTTCTGGCCTCTGGAAGAGTAGCCACCTCAGGTCCCAGCAGCCATGACAAACCCTGTGTATTTCCTCAAACCATAAAAAAAACCAAACTCAAGAACAAAACTGTTCAAACTTTATTTAAATGATATTCCAATAGCACTTAGCCAGCAATATAGTACCTCCAATGAGCTGACACTAATTCCTGTCTTTGGTCTCTAAGAACAATGATGTTTGTATATAAGTAGCTTTTTGTGAATTTCCCACTGCCCCTCCAAATCTATCCCCCAAAACTTGTGGGGGTTTAGTTTTTGTCTTTTTGAAATGAGATCTTGCTGATTTGTCTATATTAATCTTAAACTCTTAGTCTCAAGTAAGTTTTTCTATCGCTGTGTGCCAAGTAGCTGGTACTCAAGGTCTGCCAAAGATAAAAAGTAAGTTCAAAATAAGCCAGGGCAAACCATCTTTAAAAAAAAAAAAAAAAAAAAAAAAAAAAAACCCAAACAACAACAATAAAAAACCACCAATAACCACAAAAAAATATGGACTTTAAAAAGTTTGGAGAAATATAAATATGGAATGAGAAAGAACGTTGATCAAACCAAAGAACTTTGCCAAGATTTCTAAACATGAAACAATATTGCCTCTTCCTAAAATGTTTAATCTAGTTACTTCACAAAAGGCTAATATGAGGTAGTCTAAGGTAAACAGAAAATAAAATTTTAAGAATTTGGCATTTACAGAAAAGAGCTATTTTTGAAATAACCTCTACTCCACAGGAATTTCTCACAAATAGCTGAGTTGAGAACATTTCAATTCATTCAATGTTGAATGAAAAAAAACAGAATCTAGAGTTATATATGGTATCTCACACTGGAAGTCAGTATTAGAGCTGGGCAGTGGTGGCGGATGCCTTTGACCCCAATATTCAGAGTCAGCGGCAGGCATATCTCTGTGAGTTCAAGGCTAGCCTAGTCTACAGAGTGAGTTCCAGGAGAGCCAGGGCTACACAGAGAAACCCTGTCTTGAAAAACCAAAAACCAAAAAAAAAGAAAAAGAAAAGAAAAGGTGGAATACAGGAGTTCAAGGCCAGCCTAGTCTACACAAGATCCTATCTCAAAAAACAAACAAAAAACAACAATAAACAAACAGAAGCACAGTCTACAAAAGGAACCGTAAGATTAAGAGAAAAGCATAATTCATTAAAAAAAAAAAGATAAATATTCCCAATGGACAACCTTTAATCCCAGTACTCCTGAGGCAGAGGCAAGCAGATCATGTGAGTTCGAGGCCAGTCTGGTCTACAAAAGGGAATTCCAGGACAGTAAGAGCTGTTACACTGTTGGAGCCCATATAGGCTTCCTAGTGGCTTTACCCAGCAGAACTGCATACGAGGATGATTTGATCACTGGCCTGAGTACCAGGCGTTTGTAAAGGTCTACGCTTGGCTGTAACTAGCAAGGGGGAGGTCCTTTGCCCCACCCCTTGGCATTGTTAGAAATAGCCCTTTGGAATAAAGTTCTGGGCCCACAGATAAGGATCCAGGCTCACCCGAGGCTATCCTGTGTTTTCTCTCTGTGTCTCTCCCCTCTCCCCTCTAAGTCTCTTATCCTTCATTCCTCAAGAGTCCCTGGGGTAAATAAATGTGGGAGCTGGTCTCCCACATTACACAGAGAAACCCTGTCTTGAAAAAACAAAAAAGGAAAAGAAAAAGAAAAAATATTACCTAGAACTACACACCAAAGCAGTTGAAAATTGTATATATAGTTTGTTATGGATTTCAAAACATAAAGCAATTACTTCTATGAAAGAACACAAAGAAATACACTAGAAACAAAGGAAGTTAAGATAGCAAAAATGAAATTCATGATACAGAAGAAAATAATAAAACCACACAATTAGGACACAACTGGGAAACAGTACAATTAGTCTACAAAGGTAATAAGTTTATCCTATATTTCTAATTTTTAAACCTAGTTTTTTATGGTGTATGAATGTTTTGTCTGCAGGTATTTCATACACCACATGTGTGCCTGGTACTCATGGAGGCAAAAAGAGGACATCAGATCTCCTAGAACTGGAACTATACACAATTATGAGCAGCCATATGGGTGCTGGGCATGGGACCTGAGTCTTCTGGAAGGACAACCAACCAGTGCTCTTAACTGTGGAGCTATCACTCCAGCCTCGACATTTCTAATTTTTTAAAAAACATTTTTTTTTCAGAGCTGAGGACCGAACCCAGGGCCCTGAGCTAAATCCCCAACCCCTTAAAAAACATTTTAAAAAATTTTTATTTTGTATGCATTGGTGTTTTACCTGCATGTATGTCTGAGTGAGGGTGCAGATCATATGAACTGGTGTTGCAGACAGTTGTGAGCTGCCATGTGTGTGCTAGGAATTGAACCTGTGTCCTCTAAGAACAATGAGTGCTCACAACTCCTGAGCTATCTCTCCAGACCCAGTATTCTAATTTTTAAATTTCTTCCTCTACTTTTGTTGGTGAAAACCTCTAATACAATGTTAAATAGCAGTTACCACCGTTTTGTTATTGCTTTTAAAGAATTATTCTGCTCAGCTGGGCGGTGGTGGCGCACGCCTTTAGTCCCAGCACTCGGGAGGCAGAGGCAGGCGGATCTTTGTGAGTTTGAGGCTAGCCTGGTCTACAGAACGAGATCCAGGAAAGGCACAAAGCTACACAGAGAAACCCTGTCTCGGAAAAAAAAAAAAAAAGGAATTATTCTGCTTCTCGTATAAAGATAATGCTGGCTGTAAAATACTTTACATTGGATTGGATTGTTTTATATTGTATACAAATTATATATATTGAAATTGATATTGTTAGAAAATGTTATATATATTTTTCTAATTGTACCGTTCATCTAACAATGTAATGCAATTTTCTGATCCTTGAATGTTATTACCAACTATTAGGATATAAAGAAATGAAAGTTAGTAGTTAGATATTATAATAGAACTTGTAGTTATATTAGGTATGTTTTCAAGATTGAGTAGATATATTTTAGATAGACAGGTTATCTTCAAACCCTTCAGAGATCTACAGAATATGGCATTTAAAATGTTTTAATAACTTAGAAAATTTTTCTTTTTTGTTATGACTATGAGACATGTAGGCTCCTGGCAGTACCAATCTACTTCAGAGAAAATATGGGCATTGAAGAAACTGCATATGGAGTTAACTTTCATTGTGGCAAAAGTTAGCCACTGGACAACAAAGTATCCTCGAATCAACAGGACAAAATGGACAGACAGGACATAAAACAAAGGATTACTGATTCTTGCCAAAACAAGTGTGGTTATGGCTTTATCAAAAGGCATCTTCAGAGGCCAGGACAATATGGCACCATCCCTGAAGTGGCCTTCGCAATTCGGAAAAGGTACAGTGCCCTTTTCTTCGAAGGCAGCTGAACAGGCAGTGGGCCGATGGCCTCTGATGTGCAATGGAACAGCAGCTGAAACAGTTATTCTTGAAGAGTAACTAAGCTCACGCCTCTCAATAGTAGACTGGCATTTGATGGAGGGATATGGAGAAGAATGGGATGCTGAGATGAAGCCATATATACACAGCCAAGAAGAATGGACAGCTGAATTAAAAAACCATCAACAATTTCCAGAATTTAAAATCTTGAATCATGACATGACACTAGTGGAATTCAGGTGTTTCTGGTACATGGACTACTCTCACTCAATGTGAGGTTGAACTGTTGACCTTGTGTACATCCTACTTCACAAATGAGTCTGTCAGATATGCTAAGCCTATAGGCTGAAGATGATGCCCCAGCACTTCGGAGAAACCTCAGGTGACTGTCCAGACAGCTGTCTGTTTCTGTCAACTCACAAATTTTTTGGAAGTTGCTTATGTGCACTTCCTGTTTTTATTTTTGTTAGCTAATATTATTTCCTTCTTGGGTCTCTGAGGGAGTTGAAGATTAGTTAGTTATAGTTGAAGTTTAGTTAGTTATAGTTGAAGATTAATTAGGATACATTTTGGACTTACCAAAATAGGATAGATAATGAAATTATTTTCTCTGAATTTGTCAAATACAAATGGACTAGACATTGTTTAGGTATTTATTACTTGTATATATTGTATATAGTTATTGTACTTTTGTATATAGTTTTTCTTATATTGGTTATAAGCTTTTTCTTTTTTTTTCCTTTTTATTAAAATAGAAAAGGGGAAATATGGTGATAATTTATTTGTATTAAAATATTATTTGTATGTTAATAAATAAAGTTGCCCGGGGGTCAGAGCTATTAGCAAGCCATAGGAAAGCAGGGCAGTGGTAGCGTACGCTTGTAATTCCAGCACTTGGTAGGCAGAGCTGGGTAAGTCTCTGTGTGTTCAGGGATACAGCCATTATTGGATACACATGCTTTTAATCTTAATACCAATCATGGAAAACCTGGAGGCCTATACAGACAGGCTGTGAGGAGGCGGTCATGTGGTTGAGTTTACAACCAATGAGAAGGCAGGACAGGAACTCTATATAAAGACTTTAACACAGGGGTAGCTCTGGTTCGGAGAGGTAGGACCACCGCAGGAGGAAGGGTAAGGTTTTAGCTCTTAGCTCTGACCTCTTGGCTTTCTTCTTTGCATTGGTTCTGTGTTTATTATTTAATAAGAAGGTTGGATACATCTACAGGGCAGCGGTGGCGCACGCTTTTAATCCCAGCACTCAGGAGGCTGAGCTAGGAGGATCTCTGAGAGTTCAAGGCCAGCCTGGTCTACAGAACGAGATCCAGGACAGGCACCAAAACTACACGGAGAAACCCTGTCTGGAAAAACAAAAACAAAAACAGAAAAAAAAAAAAAAAAAAGATAATGCTGAATAACAACCTTTAAAATAACAATTTTGGCTGGGTGGTCTACAGAGTGAGCCTGGTCTACAGAGTGACTTCCAGGACAGTCAGGGCTACACAGAGAAAAAAGAAATTGTATCCACACATTCACTCACATCCTATGTACACAACACCCCCGCTAATAACAAGAAAAACATTAAAAATTTTTACTTTATGTGTATGGGTATTTGTGCACATGTATGCCATGCCCACAAAGGCAAGAGAGAGCTCAATCCCCTAGAGCTGAAGTTACAGATGGTTGTGAGCTGCCACGTGAGTGCTAGGAATCAAACCCAGCTCCTCTGGAAGAGCAGCCAGTGCTCGTAACTGTTGAGCCATCTCCCAGCCCCATAAATACATTTTTTTAAAGAATAAAAAAAAAAATGTGCCAGCAAGATGTCTCAGTAGATAAAAGTACTTGATATCCAAGCTAACAACCTGAGTTCAATCCCTAAAACCCACAGTAGAAAGAGAAAACTGCCAAAAGTTATCCCCTGACCTCTATACACATGCCAGGGCATCCATTAATTTGCACTCACAGATACATATGATATATGTATGATATATGCAAACACTAATAAAAATTTTTAAGTAAAAGGCATTTTTCAAAATAAAATAATTCTCTGGTGCTGAGTCCATAAATCAGTAAAGGGCTTGCTATATGAACATGAGGACTTGAGTTTGGATTCCCAGCATAGACATAATAAATCTCTCACCACTGTCGAGGTAGAGAGAGGAGGATCCCTGGGACGCATTAGTCAGCAAGTCTAGCTAAGTCCCAGAGTTTTATGTTCAGAGAGAGACACTGTCTCAAAAAGTAAGGTGAAGAGGAAGATACCTGAAATGACACACACTCATGCACACAAAATAACTATTCTTAATGTTTATTTATGCAAAACAAGTTTACCCAAATAAATTACCACCAACATATTTGATTTGACACAAAGAAAAGCATTACCTGTAACATTTTCCTTAACTTTCCTTTTAACTTACTTTATAGTATCTGCAAAGCTGACTCGGCGAGAGCTTTTTCTAGTTCTTGGAGCATTAGATTCCTAAGAGAAAAGAATATAGGATACAATTCTTAATAAAAATCACTGTGAATTAGGTCTCATACGATTAGAAGCAGGGATCCAGTCCTATTTTGAATTAATGATATAAAATTCCTCCAAATAGCCCAATATAGAAGCACTTAGTGAACATAAACAAGATTTTCCATATACTTTTTTGGGGGGAGGGCAGTTCTAAGGATGAACCTATGGCCTCATGTGAATATGATTTTCTTTTATTGTTGCTTTGTTTGTTTTGAGACAAGGTCTCAATATATAATCCATGTTGATCTCAAATTCATGACCCTGTGCTGCAGCTTTCTGACTGCTAGGATAAAAGGTGTATACCACCACTCCTAGCTTGAGAATGATTTTCAGTAAGAGTTAAAAGAAGCATATTATTATTGCTTTTGGGCCTTTTGACTAAATCAAGTATAAAATAAGCATACTGACACAAGCAATATATAACAAGAAAGACTGAGCACAAAACAGGAGCTCTGTGGCCAACTATACCTTATTACAATGTTCTTCTAAAATTAAAAACAAACTTATTGTTTGTTTTTTTTATACAAGGTCTTACTATGCAGCTATGATGAGCCTGGAACTCTCTATGTAGACCAGGCTGTCCTAGAACTCAGAAATCAGCCTGCCTCTGCCGCCTGAGTTCTGGGATTAAAGGCATGAAGTACCATACCCATCTAAAAAACCGTTTTCACTGTAGTAAAATACATATAAGTTACTATCTTTTGTAACTGTTATAGTTATTTTAGACATGGTATTCTGTAGCCCAGGTTGCATTCAAATTTGCTATGTAACCCATCCAAGAGTGAACTTGAAACTTCATCTTCCCAGTGCTAAATTACAGGCCTGTGCCATCATGCTGAGCTACAAATAATTTATCATCTTAACCATTCTGCCTTGACAAGTACTTACACTTTTTTGTTAGTGGTAAAAAAAAAACAAATTAAATTTATCATCTTTACCTTTTTTTGTTTCGTTTTGTTTTATTGAGACAGGCTTTCTCTGTGTAGTCTTATGTGTCCTGGAACTTACTCTGTAGACCAGGCTGACCTCAAACTTAGAGATCTACCTGTGTTTGCCTCCTGAGTGCTGGGATTAAAGGCATATGTCACCACCCAGCTCTTTATCATTTTTTAAAAATTGATGTGTATATTTGTGTCCATGTGAGTTTATGTGCATCACATACATATAGGTGCCATGGAAGTCAGAAGAGAGTGTCAGATCCTCTGGAACTAAAGTTACAGGTAGTATAAGCCACCAACTGGAACTGAGTCTGGGTCTTCTGTAAGAGCAATAAGTGCTCTTAACCACCCTCATCTTAACACTTTTAAGTGTACAGTTCAATAGTGTTATTAAAAACATCTTGCTGTGCCGGGCGGTGGTGGCGCACGCCTTTAATCCCAGCACTCGGGAGGCAGAGCCAGGTGGATCTCTGTGAGTTCGAGGCCAGCCTGGGCTACCAAGTGAGTTCCAGGAAAAGGCGCAAAGCTACACAGAGAAACCCTGTCTCGAAAAACCAAAAAAAAAAAAAAAAAAAAAAAAAAAAAAAAAAAAAACATCTTGCTGTATTACCACTCTCTAGATCTTCATCTTACAGAATCAAACTGTACTTGTTGGGACTAGAAAGAAGGCTTAATGGTTAAGAGCACATACAGCTCTTGCAGAGAATCAAAGTTCATTTTCCATGTTAGGAGGTTCCCAACCACCTGCAACTCTAGCTGGTTAAGTGGGGAATCTGATGCCTCTGTGACCTCTATGGGCACTTGCACTCATGGGTACCTAAGACACACAAAATTAAAACAAACAAAAAAATACACTTTGAGATCCTCCCTCCAAATCCTTGTCAACCATAATTCTATTTTGGTCTCTATCAATTTAACTATATATCTCATATAAGTGGTAACAAGTAGAGCTTATCTTTTTGAATTTTTTTTTCAGTTAGCGCTTCAAGATTCTTGCATGTTGTAGTATATGTCAGACTTCTAATACTGAATTGCACTATATAGAAAACCACATTTTGTTTATTTAAACAAAATGGATAGACATTTAGATTTCCTACCTCTTGACTACTGTGAGTAGTGTTGCCGTGACGATGTATTATCTCTTTTTTTGTTTGTTTGTTTTTTTTGTTTCTCTGTGCAGTCCTGGATGTTCTAGATGGAACTCGCTATGTAGACCAGATTGGCCTCAAACTCAGATATCCATTCCAGAGTGCTGGGATTAAAGCCTGGGCCACCACTACCCAGCTTACTATGTATCTCTTTAAGGGGGCTGGAGAGATGGCTCAGTAGTTAAGAATATGTACAGCTCTTTAAAAGAATTTAGGTTTGGTTCCCAGCACCCAAATTGGGCAGTTCACAACTAGCTGTAATTCTAGGTCCAGGGGATCTGACTATCTCTTCTGGATTCTGTGGGCTCTAGACATAACCAAGGAATACATACTGATATGCAGGCATTCATATATAAACATAAATTAAAAACAACCAAGAATAGTATGCCATCTATATTAAGCAATCTATATTGTCAAAGGTCTAATCAGATACAGTAGGCATGACAGACAGTAGAAAAAGTGCTTGCCATATAAGTGAGAGGACTGGATTTCCAATCCCTAACTCCATGTAAAAAGCTAGACAGGCCGGGCGGTGGTGGCGCACGCCTTTAATCCCAGCACTCGGGAGGCAGAGCCAGGCGGATCTCTGTGAGTTCAAGGCCAGCCTGGGCTACCAAGTGAATTCCAGGAGAGGCGCAAAGCTACACAGAGAAACCCTGTCTCAAAAAATCAAAAAAAAAAAAAAAAGCTAGACAGGTAGACTAGAGAGATGTCTCAACATGTAAAGGCTTATACTAGTTCCCGTGTTAAGGTAAGAAATCAATATCATTCCCTATTTTAATCCCAGCAGGGGTTAAATTATTATCAACAAATAAGAGTTTTAAAAATATAAATGCCAGCTTATTCAAGAATTTGGATTTTAATACTGCCACAGGGCCTCATGCACAGTGCGTAAGCATTCCACCACTGAGTTACAGCTCAAGCCCAAAAGTGTTATGGCATATTTTGATCGGATCACACCCTGATACTCCCAAGACTGCCCAATAAAGTTATACCTTGAATTGGGGGCGGAGCCAATGACTAATTAATGGGAATTGGCCATAGAGAAGCCAGCAATTTGGATAGAGAAGGCACACAGGAAGGAAAGGGTGGGGACTAGAGTTTGAGCTCTCTCAGTTCTGGGACAAGGGAAGAGACATGTCTCTTGTGGTATCTCTAGCCAAAAAGCAAAGTCAGCTAGTTGCTACACAGCCTCTCTGAGCTAGTAGGTTTTCACCCCATCCTTTGACTTCTGAGTCTCACTGATAAACAGAACAATAGAGACTTAATTCAAAGCCAATGGGACCAGAAGCCCCACCAAGCTGCAGTCAGAGGGGTGCTGAGTGGCTATGGAGAGGCAGATGATAATTAAAATATCAATAGATTTATGTGCAGCTGCTAAGCCAACAGAAAAACATCACAAAAGTATTTGAACAGTAACATGGAAGCAATGAGATACTTACTTGTACACATTTAAATGAGAATCATTTATGGTATTGTCTCTTCACATAGCTAATAAAATTCATGATGGTCACTGAAGCCAGACATGATGATAGATATCTATAATCCTAGCACTTGGGAAGCACAAGCAGAATTGCCACAAGGTCAGAGTCACTCTGGACTATGTAAATGAAACCTAATCTCAACAAACCAAGTCCCTCCACAAAACAAAATCACTGAAATTCCAAAGCATCTGCACTAGAGACTTACCTGAACTGTCTCATTTCCACATTTGAGGTCCTGAAGAGGACTCCTTGGGGGTTTCAAAATCTAGAGGCAATAATTAGAATTAGTCATGAAAATCTAACATAGCTCCTAGTCAATTTAAGTTATATGAGTAGAAAACTAAAATTTCCAATAAAATCCCTGAAATTCCTCAAAGTCATATTGTTCAGTGTTATGTGGCTGATTTAATATGCATTCTCCTGGCCCATTCTTCCAAATTCTTTTGCACAAAATCACCTCAAGTGGTCTAGGTAAAGCTCCACACTAACTCAAGGTTAATGAGACCATCCAACAGTCTGAAATTTCTTTGTTCCTAATGTTCAGTTCAGGAATGAGGGCATGCCCTAATAGGATAATCACACTAACTCAATTCAGTTCTAAGTCTTGTTTTCCTATCTTGAGGAAATACATAAAACTCTTCACATAGAACTTAAACATGAAAATAAGGAGAGCTAGATATATCATAGCAATCAAGAGATAATCATATAAATTATGCCTGTTAGCAAAACCTACTCAAAAGCAGTCAAAATAGAAAAAAAGAAAGAAAATCTTAGCAGGATTATGCTAGAATTTCTCATGGGTAAATTTTGCATATAAGCACCCTATACTGTTTTATTTTTTGAGTTTCATAATATAACATGAATTTAATATGTAAATCAATGTGGGTGAACTTGTGGCTTATAATAGTTTGAATGCCAGGTTAAATATATTTTTTAAGAGAAAAATATTATACATTTTAAGCATTTACAATAATGAAGTATAATTTACATAGGATAAAATGTATTAAACACATTTGAAAATATCATAATGATGTAAAATATGCTAATAAAAGTTTATTAAATTATTTAAAAGTGCAAAGACATGAATTTTAGCATATTTACTGAACTGTATAACAAGATTAACTATCTGAATCTTTATTCATAAAGCAATAAGAAGCTAGTTGGGATGCCAAAGTAAAGACACAATCAATATTACTATACTTGTATTCAGTAAAAATAACAGCATTAATTTAAATAAAAATATTTCTTACTGAGGAATGCCGTCTTCTAACAGGCTTCTGAATATTGTCACTAAAAAGAAAAAAAAGGGAAAATTATGTATATGTAGATTAACAACTGAATTTGTAAAAGCTATCATCACCTCATACCTCATCCCTTATATGTTACAGTATAAGACTTCAATGTTTTATCTCTGTGAGTTCGAAGCCAGCCTGGTTTACAAAATGAGTTCCAGGGCAGCTAGGGCTGTTGCACAGAGAATTGGGTGGTGGGGGGAACTTTCTTTAGCTGGACACACACCTTTAATTCCAGCACTCAGAAGGCAGAGGCAGAAGGATCTCTGTGAGTTTGAGGCTAGCCTGGTCCACAAAGCAAGTTCCAGGACAGCCAGGGCTACATAGAGAAACCTTGTCTAAAAAGAAAAAAAAAAAAGAAGAAGAATTTAATGGTTTTTTTTTTAGTTTTTTGTTTTTAATTTTTTTAATTTTATGTGTATCGGTGTTTGCCTGCATACCTGTGTGAGGGTGTCAGATCTTGGAGTTATAGACAGTTGTTAGCTGCTGTGTGGGTGCTGAGAATTGAACCTGGTTCTCTGGAAGAGTAGTCAGTGCTCTTAGCCCCAAGCATTCAATGTTTTAAAGGCCCACTGTGGTCAGCTGAAGAGAAGAATCACAAATTTGGGACCTGCCCTGGATACCAAGTAGGTTCAAGGCCAGTATGGGCAATTTTATGAGACACTGTCTCAAAGCAAAATGTAAAAGTCTGGGGCTATAGCTTAGTGGTGGAACGCTTGTCTGGCATGCATGAAATCCTAAATTCAACTTCCAGTACCAAAGGGGTAGGGGGTGAGAGGAAGAGGCTGGGAGTGTAGTTTAGTGGTAAAGCATATGTTTAGCATGCTGAAGCTTCTTATGCCTAGATTAAATAACTATTCAAACAATGACTGAGTGTGGTAGTACACACCTTTAATCCTAGCACCTGGAAGCAGCAGAGATAGGTGTATCTCTGTGAATCCAGGCCAGCCTGGTCTTACAAAGCAAGTTCCAGGACAGCCAGGGCTGGTACAGAAGAACCCTGTCTCAAAAAAAAAAAACAAAACAAAAACAACAACAACAAAAAAAAAAATCATGTTCTATAAGACTATCTCTTGGCTGGGTGGTGGCCTTTAATCCCAGCACTTCGGAGGCAGAGGCAGGCAGGGTCTCTTAGTTTGAGGCTAGCCTGGTCTACAGAGTAAGTTCCAGGACAGCCAAGAACTGTCTCAAAAAACAAAAAACAAACAAAACTCCCATAATCAGTACCACATAATTTATCATATCTACAGAGGTACAATTATTAAAATAAACAATCTCTAAGTCACCAGATACTAACTGGGTACTATGGTATGATTTTTTGACTGGGTTTTTAAACTCCCAAATGCCTCCTAGCCAAATAGATAACGGTGAGGTGTAAAAAAAAAAAAAAGACAGTTTAGAGACTCAAATGATCTAGAGAATTCTTAACTAGTCTAAAGATCACAGGCATTATGTTCTACCAGCTAGCTGTTCCAAGGAAGAATGTGAGTTTTTGGTGCCACACTTGGTTTTTAAAGAAAAACTGAAAATCTAATTATTGTATGAAATCTTGAGACTTTTGCAATTTGGGCAATTAACTGAAAAATTAAGCATGTATAAATTAAAACTAAGAGCTGGGTAGTTGTGGCCAATGCTTTTAATCCCAGCACTTGGGAGGCAGGGGCAGACGGATCTCTGAGTTCCAGGCCACCCTGGTCTATACAGAGCAAGTTCCAGGACAGTCAGGGCTATAAAGAGAAACTCTGTCTTAAAAGAACAAACAAACAAATAAAAAAAAAAAATAGGGACATGTGTGGTGGCACATGCCTTTAATCCTAGTACTCTGAAAGTGGTACTTCTCTATGAATTCTAAGTTAGCCTGGTCAAGTTTCAGGCCAACCAAGAACTTCATAATGAAATTATCTCAAAAAACATTATTTTTAAGTGGCAAACAGATCACTAGTTTATGATGCTAATTTTGGAGAAATCATTTCACCTCCTAAGGCCTTAATGAGATGAAAAGTGGTACCTATGCTAGTCCTTCAGGTCCTCAGTTTCGGGGTTTTTTTTTTGTTTTTGTTTTGTTTTTTGAGACAGGGTTTCTCTGTGCAGCTTGGTGCCTTTCCTGGAACTCGCTTTGTAGACCAGGCTGGCCTCGAATTCACAGAGATCCTCCTGCCTCTGCCTCCCGAGTGCTGGGATTAAAGGCGTGTGCTACCACCGCCGGCCAAGTCCTCAGTTCTTACTCTAAGTGAACTTTTACAAAGATATGGCAGAAGGGCTGTCACTTTATAACACTGACTTCTTTTACTTGAAACAAAATAGAAAACAATTTCAGATGTCACTAATAGTTCTTAACTAGTTTGAAAAGAATCTTTCTTATGGAAAATATTTGAGCAGCACTGAATGAACTTACTTCTCTTCATTAGCCTCTGAAGACATCCCATCCATTTTTGACAACTTTTTTCTGTAAAAAATACATAGTATTAACAAGTAAGAAAGATGATAAAAATGATAATCTATGGGAGATTAGGAGCATGGGTGAGACTTTATAGAGTTATTTTGTAAATACCAAAAATAAGAAGCAAAAACCACATTGTGAGTTCTAAAACATAAGGGATGTAGGACAGTTTAAGTACTGTTATACTCCCCCCCCCTTTTTTTTTTTTTGCTTTGTGCTGTGGCACAGGGAAAAAGGCAGGGACTTTGCCTCCACTTTACATCTGGCTTCCCAGCATGACTTTCTGGCAGGTTCTTTTTAGGTTCAAAGTTTTGCTCAGGTTGGCCTAGAATTATAACACAGTGCTAGTACTCCAGGAGTAGTTGCCACACACACCTTTTTTGTTGTTGTTATTTATTCTTTTCATGTGTGTGTGGTTGCGTGTGTATGTATGTACTTGTATAATACAGAGGAGGATGACGGGTGTCATTTGGGCTAGGTTGGCTGGCCATAGGGCTCCAGGCTCTGTCTGTCTCCATCACCCAGTGCTAGGTTATTGGCACATACAGCCTTTATGTGGGTCCTGGGGATTTGAACCCAGGTCCTCATGCTTGCAAAGCACATGCTTTACCCACTGAGCCATCTCCCCAGTCCCCACCCCCAAAGTGACGTGCTCGCGCTTGCGCTCGCGCTCTCTCTCTCTCTCTCTCTCTCTCTCTATCTATCTATATCTATCTATCTATCTATCTATCTATCTATCTATCTATCTATCTATCTATCTATATATATATATCAAGTTCCAGGCCAGCCTTGGCTATAAGCCATTCTTCCTCCCTCCACACGTCTCACAAAAATAAATAAATATAAATAAATAAATAAATAAATAAGTAAGTAAATAAGATAAAACCTGTAGACTAACTCTGAGTGTGATGATATGGAGTTTCCAATAAAAATCTGGTCTAGTTTGCATAATAAATAATATATAACACTTAACCGCATAATAATTCAATCCCTAAACGGAAGTCAACTAGATATCTTTTTTGGTTTGTTTGGGTTTTTTTTTTTTTTAATTTATTTATTTTTTTTCGGGACAGGGTTTCTCTGTGTAGTTTTTTATGGCTGTCCTGGATCTCACTCTGTAGACCAGGCTGGCCTCGAACTCATAGAGATCCGCCTGGCTCTGCCTCTGGAGTGCTGGGATTAAAGGTGTGTGCCACCACCGCTGGTTCAACTAGATATCTTTTTTTTTTTTTGAGCTGAGGATCGAACCCAGGGCCTTGCGCGTGCTAGGCAAGCGCTCTACCACTAAGCTAAATCCCCAGCCCCTCAACTAGATATCTTAAATGGTGAATTTATCTTAAGAAAATTAAACTATGCTGGGTATCCTGTAATCCTAGCACCCAGGAGATAGAGGCAAGGGAGATTGCTACAGGTACTAGGATGAAAGGCATGTGCCAACCACACATAACCTTTATCATATACATGATACTCAATTTTTTAATTTTATTGCCTAAATTGCAAAAAATCTCAAGATTTTATACAATAATTAGATTTTCAATTTTCCTTGAAAAAAGGATGGCAACACAACTCACATTCTCTAAGTTGCCAGGTGGCCTTGAACTCACTCTGTACCAAGACTTGTCTTGAACTTTTGATCCTCCTGTCTCAGTCTACCAAGTAACCTTGATTACAGGAAAGCACTACTAGACCCAGCAGTATTGCTATTTTACATGCTACAGTTGACTATTCAATTCGAATTCTACTCAGTGAGTATTAACCCTGGAAAGGACATGAAATAAGAAGTTAAGGGCCATTGAGGCAGCTCAGCATGTAAAGGCACTTGTCACTAAGATAGCTACCTGAGATCAATCCCTGTAACCCACATGACAGAAGGAAAGAACCAGAACCGACTCCCACTAAGTTAGCCTCTGACCTCCACATGTGTCATGGGTGTGATGGATACACATACACAAGATAAATAAATACATACACGTTGCTTTCACTGAATGCATTAACTAGAAACTTACTTCCAGGTGTCATGTCGGGTTTAAAAATAATAGCTACAAAATTTGATAACTAGTATTAGCATTTCTACCATTAACATTAAATTAATACCATATACATGAACTACTAATAGTAAATGTTCTTACTTTTAGCAATAAAGACAAAAAGAAACCTAAAAGACAATATCTTATTTCACACATTGTTTATATATAATAAAAGCTAAATTTAGGGAACAGTGATTCATTTTAAGCCTGAAATAAGTATGTGGGTTTGGGTTTTGTTGTTTATTTGTTTTTTGTTTTTAAGATAGTCTCACTATGTAGTCCTACCTGGCCTGGAACTCACTTAGGACCATGCTGGCCTCAACCTCATGGTTTTCTTTCTGCCTCTGCCTCCTGAGTGCTGAGATTAAAGTAAAGGACAAATACAACTGGCTTGGCTGGTTTTAAATATATAAATATGTAATTTTTAATTATATATATTTATTACATGTAATGTATATGAGTGTTTTGTTTGCATTTATTTTTATCAGTGCACCACCTTTGTGTCTAGTGTCTGTGGAGACTAGATTCAGAAAACTGAATCCAGGCGCTGGAGAGATGGTTCAGTGGTTGAAAGCACTGCTGCTCTTCCAGAGGGTTTGCTGGAATTCAATCCCCAGCACCCACAAGGCAGCACACAACTGTCTGTAACTCCAGTTTCAGTGGATCCAACACAATCACACAGACACACATGTAGGCAAAAACACCAATGCAGCCGGGCGGTGGTGGCGCACGCCTTTAATCCCAGCACTCAGGAGGCAGAGCCAGGCGGATCTCTGTGAGTTCGAGGCCAGCCTGGGCTACCAAGTGAGTTCCAGGAGAGGCGCAAAGCTACACAGAGAAACCCTGTCTCGAAAAACAAAAAAAAAAAAAAAAAAATAGTAGCAAAATTACAGTTATGAAGTAGCGATAAAACACTTTTTTTTTTTTTTGGTTTTTGAGACAGGGTTTCCCTGTGTAACCCTGGCTGTCCTAGAACTAGCTCTGTAGTCCAGGATTGCCTCAAACCTGCCTCTGCCTCCTGAGTGATGAAATTAAAGGTGTGTGCCACCTCACCCAAATACAACGAAAATAATTTTATGGTTGGCGGGTCACCATAACATGAGGAAGTGTATTAAAGGGTCGCAGCATTAGGAAGGTTGAGAACCATTGCTCTATAGGAATAGTTTCAAATTCCGTACTTAAAACAGACTTAAAAAAAATACTAGGAAATATTAACCTAAGGTAACTTAAACACTGTTGTTTAAGTCTTTGAGAATCATTCTTCTCCAGCTTGTGGACTACTTAGCATTTAACTAATGAGATTCAAAACTTACTAGAACTTGGAAAAACCAAAAGGGGGTGTGTATGGAGTGCTTACTGGAAGTCTCTAATTCTATTAAATGTGTATTTTATTACATAACCCACAACAGAAACCCTTTAACAGAAACAAGCCAAGCTCTTAGACCATTACAATAACCTTACTTATAAAATGCTTTTTGATTACATTCATACTGAGTATCGATTGGTTTCAAAACTGCATTTGGCATTTAGGGATATACTTATACTTAGAGGTGTTTGGATATTATTTGTTTTTTAAACAGCCATTCTTGAAAACTATCAGGTACTGTGTGAACGACTAATTCAAAATAGTACCCAGCTACATCACTGTCGATTATAACAATATATCATTGTGAACAGTTTTAGCAACTGGTATGAATAAAAGCTAATGAGTTTTTGTTTGTTTTAATCAAAGTGGTGCAATGTTCAAGAGACAAACTTATTTAATTAGTAATTTGACTAATTAAGAAAAAAGCATATTACCTTTATCTTCAACTTATATTTATCAAATGGCCACTAAGTTGTTAAGACATAGTCATTAAGTTTATTGAACCTAGTTATATAATAAATGGAACTGTTAAGTATTTCTTTTGGACTGATTGAACCAAAAAGTTTAAGAATCACTTGTCTAAATAATCCAGGAGTCTGCAAAGTATTCACACTAGGCCAAAACAGTCTTTGAGGATTTTTTTTAATTGAAGAAAATAAACAACAACAACAACAAAACATTATGTGGCAGAGAACAACACAGTGAACTACAGCCAGCAAAGCCTAAAATACTATCTGGCTCTTTGTCCACTCCTGAACTTATACAACCAAAATCTATAGTAAATATTTTCCACAGTCTTCATTGATAGATTCTAGATCTATGCTGTCAAATACAATAGTTATCTACACTGAAATTAAAACAAGTTAAAATTCAGGGGTTTTTTTTGGTAACCATAGCTGCATTTCTTTGTAACCATAACTACACTTTAAATGCTCAAAACATGGTTGCTAATGGATCCATGTTGGACAGTGCACATATAAAATATTACCATTATCACAGAAAATTCTATTGGAAAGGCTCATCCCATCCAGTATCTAGAGTCAGTATCTTCTCTTGTTCTCTTAACATCAAACACATCATGTATATCACCATTCCAACATTTGTTATTCCATTTACATATGTTTATCATCTTGTAAAGCTTTCCAGCCATTCACACAGTCAGGAAGTACATTGCTTGAACCTAACCTTTAATGACCAAAATCTTACAATATAGTCTCCTTTCATATCTATAAATCATCCCTCAACAATTTAGCCAAACAATGAAATGCCATCTCCATGAAGTCTATTTTACCATAATATAACGAACTATAAGACATAGAAGAAACTCAACTGAACCATTTAACTGAAGCGCAAACTAACTTCAACCTTTGGTGTCTAGAATAAACTGCTGCTTCGGTTTTTAGCCACAGCCTTTATTTATCTCTGTTATTCTGTCTTAGTCACTGATCTATTGCTGTGAAGAGACACCATGACCACAGCAACTCTTATAGAAGAAAGCATTAACTGAGGGCTGACTTACAGTTTCAGAGACTTATCATCATGGTGGGAACAGGGCAGTAGGCACGGTGCTGGAGGAGTAGCTGAGAGCTTCCACAGGCAGCAGCAGAGAGCCTAGGCTTGGCATGAAAGCCCATCCCCACTGACACACCTCCGACAACAAGGCCACACCTCCTAATTCTTCTAATCCTTTCCAATAGTGTCACTTTCTGGTGACTAGACATTCAAATATAGGATCCTAGGGTGGCCATCCTTATTCAAAGCACAACGTCTAATACATTTTTAAAATTCCAGTGGGCAAAATTTTTCTTCCCATTCAAGGGGGCTTAAATCCAAGCCCGATGATGGAAAGGGAGTTTTATAATCCAATTTGTGCCACACTGATAACGAGTTAATTAATGTTGGACCCGCAGAAACCCGAAACTCCATTCTTGTGCTCAGACGAACCTACAATTGAAGATTCCCTCCCTGCCTTCCAGTCACCGCGGCCGGGAACCTTCGGAGGAAGAGAGGCGGTGACAAGACCCCGGGGCCCTGACGAAAGATGGCGGGTGGGGCGAGCCCGGAGGCCGGCAGGGCGCCGCGCCCACACTAGGAAGCGGCGGGAGGCCCCGGGTCGGGATGGAGCAGCGCCGGGAAAGGGGAAGCGAGACGCGCCGGTCCAGGCGGAGGGGGAGCGGGCGGGCCGCTGGGGCTCGCGCGTTCACCGCTGGGGCCCGGACCTTCCGGGGCCGCCGGGCTGACCGAGCGACCCTCACCAGCCCGCGTCCGCCCGTCCGCGCGCAGACGAAAGCCAAGCCCTCTCGGGAGCCCAGAAGGAAAAGGAGGACTCTTACCCGCCACAGTCCGCCTGCTCCACTTGTTTGGGGTCCGCGCGCTCCTTCGGAAGGGGACGTCACTTCACAACGTCCGGCCAGTCTCTGAGAAGCATTCAAATCTAACCGCCCGAGTGGTGCGCATGCGCACTGCTGCACGCCACGACGCCCCCGCCCCTGAGGCTTCAGGCCGGCCCCTCCCCTAAGACGTCTTTAAACCTCTCTGTTGTCCTCTGCGCTAACTTAAGTTTCCTCAACTTTTTCTCGTCTTCTACAGAATTTTCTTCACCTCTCTCAAATATGGAGCTCTTGTGCTGAGAACGGCCATCTTCTTCCGACTGTCTGCTCTTGCCAACAATCGGACTGTTGGCTTCCGTACAAAATGGCGACCTCCATGATATTGCGTCACATCCCACTACTACTACTCCCTATAGCTGCCAGGAAGGACTAAGCTTCTGGGACGAGGTGGCCGAGTGGTTAAGGCGATGGACTGCTAATCCATTGTGCTCTGCACGCGTGGGTTCGAATCCCATCCTCGTCGGAGGCACCTTTTTTTTCTTAAGGTTTCCACCTAACGTGAATTTATAATTTACAGGATGAGAATAATTGAATATTTCACCGAGTTTTAATCCCTACTAGGTTTTATCTAGCACTGTTAGTCTCAGCACGGAGGAGTTTTTCTTTGCGGTATTAGGATTGGAAGAAAATATTTGAAAAGCAGCTTTTGAAGTGTTATGACCTCACAGATGAAGAAAAGGCAAATAAAAGTTTTCTAGGAATCAGAGAATGTACTGGATTTAATTTCTTACAAAGTAAAAAAAGCACAGAAAATATAACTACAGCTCACGTGTTCAGTAATGATCTGGAACATGAAGTGACCTTGCTCTGAGATAAGTTTCAGTTATTTAAAGGGCTCTTATTCGGGGATTGTTGTGGTTGTTTTTAAGTTTTTGAAACCAGAACTTTATTTTATGACTGACTGAAATCCTCAAGATGAACTGCATGCGGCAGCAGCTACCCCCTTAAGTATGTACAGATGCTCATTCACAGAATCTTTGTCTGAATCTGCGGTAGACAGTTTTCAGGTGCCTCTTGTGCCCTGTCCCGGGAGTGTTTGTCTCTCAACCTGGGCACTCCATTTATACTTTCTCTCGCACTTGGCAGGGTAGCCACACTTGCCACAGGTCGGCTTCTGAAGGTGGTAGACCTAGAGCCAAGCGTGCACAACGTGTGCCTCTTATTGGGGTGTTTTCCAAAGTGTTCCTTTCGACTGTCATCTTGCTTCCAGGGGTGTTGTTTTGAGACAGTCTCACCGTGTAGTCCAGGCTGGCCTCAAATACAAAATCATCCTGCCCAAATGCTAGGATGGCAAGGATATCCCACTACTCTGGCTATCTCAGGGTTTGTAATACCTTTCCAGACGGTGAAGTACCATATTGCATTACAAAGGCTACCTCTTCCAGTCCTCAAGCAGGTTACGGGTTTGGTTTCCAGTGCATACATTAAAAAGATGACTATGACATCTGAAACCTTGGTGAGATCTGGAAACCACTGAACAGGAACATGACTACCTTTCCAGAAGACAACAAGCTGAATCTTCTAGATTTAACCAGAGAAGAGGATTAAGAAGCAAGAAAAGAACAGATTTGCCTCTTGTGAAATCATCAGAATTCATTGAATTCATGTTTAACAACCTTCATTTTTTTATACATAACTAAAAGCACCATGCATTTTATGTGGGTTATGTTCTACAGAACCCTGTGATCATGTGATCATGTAGAACTACCATCCTGTGTGGTAGTGACAAGTTCTTAGTGAATGATGGTTTAACAGTCCCCAGTGAGGCATCTGCCCAGCACAGTGTTCAAGAACCCAGCACCTGGCAGGTGCTTCAGCGAGATTTGTGGCACCGAGAGTCTGAGAGTTGGAAGGCAGTATCCTGCCTCCTCCATTTTCAGTCCAAATTCCCTGGGAATGTTGATCCTGCCACAGCCTGAGCACGCTTAGTCAGTTCTCTTCAGCCACATCTTCCTGTTCATTTTCTGTCCTGGCAGGACATAAATCCCTTCAGGGCCTTGCAGACAACTCAGTAGCATATTGGGAGGGAGAGGCAGATTTCATCTTCATTTGCATAATCTCTCATTGAAAACACTCTTTTCTTTTTTGGGGGGGGAGGGGCGGGTTCGAGACAGGGTTTCTCTGTGTAACAGTCCTGGCTGTCCTGGATCTTGCTCTGTAGACCAGGCTGGCCTTGAACTCACTGAGATCCATCTGCTTCTGCCTCCCGAGTGCTGGGATTAAAGGTGTGTTCCTCCCACCGCCCCGGTCTAAATTTATATTCTTTATAAATTATCCGGTTTAACAAATTTTGTTGTACAGAAAACAGCTTAAGACAGTATTCACTACTTCAAAATTATGGTCATTTTTAAACCTGCCATTAGATTTTTGTAACATTGTACATTAATAGAAAAGGATCTGGATGTGGTGGCACATGTCTGTAATCTCAGCACTTCGAAAATCAGTTCAAAGTCATCCTCAACTATTTAGTCAGTTTGAGGCCAGCCTGGGCTATACAAGACTCTGACTCAAAAAAAAAAAAATTTAATACATAATTTACTATTCCACAAATTTTAAAATATTTTTGTAAGCATGTGTATGTATGTGGATTTTTAAATTGTATTTTATGTGTATGGGTGTTTTGACTGCATGCATGCCTGTGCACCTCATGTGTGTTTGATACCCATATATGCCTGAAGAGGACACTGGGTCCCCTGGAACTGGAGTTATAGGCAATTGGGAGTCACCATGTGGATGTTGGAAATCAAACCCCAGTCCTCTGGAAAAGCAATCAGTGCTCATAACCAATGAGCCATCTCTCCAGCCTTGCATGGAATTCTTTTTTGATTGTGTTTGTGTTCATCTGTGTGCACATGTAGGCCAAGGGTTGATAACAGATTTTTTTTTTTTTTATTAATCTCAACCTTATTTTTTGAGGCAGAGACTCTCACTAAACCTAGAGTGCGTTGATTGGGCTAGACAATCTGACCAGGGACCTTCAGGGATCTGGTCTCCAACCCTACCCACCTGGGAATTACAGGCATGTACCACGATGCCCAGCTTTTATGGGAATCCTGGGGATCTGAACTGAGGTCCTCATGCTGGCACTTTGCCAACCAAGCCATCTCTCCACCCCCAATTTAAAAATATATTAAGGGACAAAAGACAAGGTTCAGTTGTTAAGAGAGTGTACTGCTCTTGCAGAGAACTCAAGTTTGGTTCCCACTATCCACATCAGGTGGCTCAAAACCACCTATAATTCCAGCTCTGAGAGATCTAGCACCCTCTTCTGGATTCTGTGGGTATCCACACTGGTGTGCATAAACATACATGGACACATACACTTAATTAAAAATACACACATAATTAAAAATAAAAAATAAAATATTTTGGTACTTGTATTCCAACATTCATAGTTGCCTTTGCATTCCAACAGTTTATTTTATGCATAAAAAGCAGTTCTTGCCAGGTGGTGGTGGCACACGCCTTTAATCCCAGCACTCAGGAGGCAGAGGCCAGACTGTTCTACAGAGTGAGTTCCAGGACATCCAGGGCTACACAAGACAGTGAAACCTGTAGATGGATTTTTGTTTGAGCTGTCAGCTCACAAAAAATGACAGAGACTTATTAATTATGAAAGCTTGGCCATTGCTTAGGCTTGTCCTACTAGCTCTTATAACTTAAATTAACCCATTTATATTAATCTACGTTTTGTCTTGTGGCTTTTTACCTCTCTTCCATCTTGTACCTCCTGTTCCCTCTCTGTGTCCTCTATCATCTTTCCCACGCCTAGATTCATCACCTCTTCTCTCTCTCTCTCTCTCTCTCTCTCTCTCTCTCTCTCTCTCTCTCTCTGCCTAGAAGTCCAGCAAAAGCTCTTCCTGCCTAGCTATTTGCCATTCAGCTCTTTATTAAACCAATCAGAAGGTACCTTGGCAAAGACACATCTTCACAGTACATAAAAAGATTATTCTACAACAGAAACTGTCTCAAAAACCAAAAAAAAAAAAAAAAAAAGATAGAAAGAGAGGGGGTTGGGAATTTAGCTCAGTGGTAGAGCGCTTGCCTAGCAAGCGCAAGGCCCTGGGTTCAGTCCTCAGCTCCAGAAAAAAAAAAAGAAAGAAAAAGAAAAAGAAAGAAAAGCCGTTTTCTGGGACTGCAGAAATGGTTCCTAGCATCCCCATGGCAGCCCACTCTGTCTATAACTCCAGGTCCAGGGAATGTAGTTCTGTCTTCTGACCTCCTTCAGCATCAGATGTGCACATGGTACACTTACAGACACACAGGCAGAACACTCACACCCATAAGATAAATAGAATAAATTGAAGTGATTTCCAGACGAGATCCATGAGCTTCACTAGGCTGTCAAAGGCATTTGAGTCACAGCAAAGGTGAAGAGTCCATGAGGGAGCTAGCTGTGTAGAGACCCTTCAGTACTCAGTCCCAACAGAAGGTGCGAGCTTGAGGCTAGCTTGGGCTATATCATCAACCCTATCTCAAAAAAACAAAAACATATAAATAAAGAGCTTTTTATTTATTTATTTTTTATTTTATTTTTTATTATTTATTTATTTATTTATTTATTTTTGGTTTTTTGAGACAGGGTTTCTCTGTGTAGCTTTGCGCCTCTCCTGGAACTCACTTGGTAGCCCAGGGTGGCCTCGAACTCACAGAGATCCACCTGGCTCTGCCTCCCGAGTGCTGGGATTAAAGGCGTGCGCCAAGCTTTTTATTTTTATGTGGATGCTAGTGTTTGAACTTGGCTAATCACTTTACCAGCTAAGTCATCTCTCCAGCCCCTCAACTAGTTGCCCAGGCTGGCCTTGAACTTTTGATCCTCCTGCTTCAGCTTCCAGAGTAGCTGGGATTATGGGCCTGCACCGCTGGCCTGGCTCTACCCTCTGCCTGAAATAGGCCTCTAATCTCCCACTCCTTATCCTGTAACTAGCAAGGCTGTTTGTTACTGCCTCTCCTTCAGCTCTCAACTTAGATATCCTAGTTAACTTTACCTGTCAACTCAACACAGCCTAGAATCACCTGAGAAGGGAGTCCCAACTGAAGGGTCGCCCAAAGCAGATTTGCCTGTGGTTTTCTTAATTACTAGTTGGTGCAGAGGGGTCCAGCCCATTGTGGGTGACACCATTCCCTGGGCAGATGGTCCAGGCCTGTATAAGAAAGCAAAGTTAAGAGCATGCAAGCAAGCCAGCAAGCAGCATTCCTCCATGGGTTCTGCTTCCAGTTCCTGCCCTTCCTTCTCTCAGTGTTGGATGGTAACCCGTGAGCTGAAACACACCCTTTCCTCTCCTAAGCTGCTTTTGGTCAGAGTATTTTATCACAACTGGTAAGAAACTAGAAGAGAAGTCACTCTCATCAACAAGTATCCCCGAAGCCGGGCGGTGGTGGCGCACGCCTTTAATCCCAGCACTCGGGAGGCAGAGCCAGGCGGATCTCTGTGAGTTCGAGGCCAGCCTGGTCTCCAAAGCGAGTTCCAGGAAAGGCGCAAAGCTACACAGAGAAACCCTGTCTCGAAAAACAAAACAAAACAAAACAAGTATCCCCGAGCCCTGGGTTCTGTACATCCCTCCACTTCCTTCCACTTCCTTCCACAGAGTCTTCTCCTCTCACTGGCTGCGGAGCCTTTGTCCCTCCCCTACACATAGCCCTCTGCATCCCCGCCCCCAGCACTCGTCAGGCAGTGTCAGGTGCCAGCTAATGTAGAGTGGCACTGAATCATCGCCTGGGTTTTACCAACTTCTCATAATGATGATTTTTTTTGGGTCCAGTTTCTACAAATAAAAGGTAGTTGAAGCTGGGGTAGGGGCAGCTGCAGACCTGTAATCTAAGCATTCAAAGAGGTTGAAATAGGAAGAATATGAATTCCAGGCTAGCCTGTGCTACATGATGAGAGACCCTGTCAGAAACGACAACCATGACAACAAAGCAGGTAGAATCTTGTTAATCATTCTTACTTCACTATTTTTATTCTCTGTGTGTAAATGTTTTGCCTGGCTGCACATCTGTGTACCATGTGCATACCTGGTACCCTTAGAGGCCAGAAGAGGGTGTTGGATCCTCTGGAACTGAGCTAGAGATGGTTCTAAGACTCCATGTAGATGCTGGGAATCAAACTCAAGTCCACTGCTCTTAAATTACGGAGCCATCCCTGCAGAACCCTTTTTAAAGTTTTTATTTGTATTTTATGGATGTATGTATGTATGCCTGTGTTCAGTACCTACCGAGGCCAGAAGATGGCACTGGATCCCCTCCGAGGGGAGTTACAGATGGTTGTGATCTACCATGTAGGTGCTAGAATCAAACCTGGGCCCTCTGGAAAAGCAGCCTGTATTCTTAGCATTGAGTCATCTCTGCAGCCCCAGATGAGTTATTTTCACCAAGGAAAATCTTCAGGTGTTCTGAAAACTATAATACACTAAAAAATCTAGGGCTGGAGAGATAGCCCATCAGTTAAGAGCACTTACTTGCTCAGCAGAGGAGTGGGATTCAGTTCTCAGCACCCAGATGGCAGCTTACACCAGGTAGCTGTTAGGATTCTGCCACTCCAGCTGCATGACTACACATGCGCAGTTCAGTCGCTAAGCAGGGGTCTTGTGTCTTACATCATCCTTGTGCTGCGTGATTGAGCAAATGTGCCTAGCGTGGTCACACAATCAGCATGTGCGTGGCGTAGCTCGGTAAACCCACATGTGCATGTACAGGGGAATCCTTAAAAAGCCGGACACAGGGGGCTGGAGAGATGGCTCAGCGGTTTAGAGCGCTGACTGCTCTTCCAGAGGTCCTGAGTTCAATTCCCAGCAACCACAAGGTGGCTCACAACCATCTGTAATGAGATCTGGTGCCCTCTTCTGGCCTGCAGGCAAACATGCTGTATACATAATAAATAAATCTTTAAAAAAAAAAGCCGGACACAGACTCCTTCCCATCTCCTCTGCTCTCTCCTTTCCCCAATCTCTCTCTTTTTTTTCTCTCTCTCTCTGCATGTGTGTCTCCCTCAGGCCTGATTACTCTCCTGCCCCCCAATAAAGCTCTGATACTGGGCTTTGTTGTGTCTCATGACCTTTTTGCCCTGTAACAGCGCCGCTTATCATTTTTTAAAACCAACATTGCTGTAACTCCAATTCCAGGAGATCTGGACTCTCTGGGTACCAGGCATTTGTGCAGTGCAAATACATAAATGCAGGCTAAACACTCACATACAAAATAAAAATGATTAATTAAAAAAAAAAAATCAGCCGGGCATTGGTGCCTTTAATCCCAGCACTCCAGAGGTAGAGGCAGGCAGATCTCTGTGAGTTCGAGGCCAGCCTGGTCTACAGAGTAGTTCCAGGACAGGCTCCAAAGCTACACAGAATCCCTGTCTCAAAAAACAAAAACAGCAACAACAAAACAACATAAAAATCAAGAGTAAAAAAATGAATTAGAAGCTCATTTTAAAAACCATTTATCCTTGCATAGTTTCTTACACGTATTTAATAAATTTTAGTCATCGTCAACCCCATTACCCTCTCTCATCCCCAGTTCCTCTTACACCAAAATCCTTCTTTCCAACAAGTCCCCTCCTGCTGTCATATGGTGTTTTTTTTTTTTTAATGTGTGACACACTGAGTTGAATGAAGGCTGCTTGTAATGGGTGGGAGGTTATTTTCTGGGGCCTGGGCAACTTTGCAGTAGTTAGACCACTGAAGAAAATGACATTCCGCCGGGCAGTGGTGGCTCATGCCTTTAATCTCAGCACTCAGGAGGCAGAGGCAGGTGTATCTCTATGAGTTCGAGGCCAGCCTGGTCTACAAAGCAAGTTCCAGGAAAGGCACAAAGCTACACAGAGAAACCCTGTCTCGAAAAACCAAATAAATAAATATATAAATAAACAAATGACATTCCTTCCCCCAGCCACCATTAACTGTCAATAGCCCCTCAGGGAGGGGTGGCCCTTCATGAGCCCCTCTGTCACCATGTTGAAATGTTGATGGACTCCATCTTGTGCTGGTCTTGCAGAGGTAACCACAACTACAATGAGAGCAACGGCCATGGCATTCCTAGAAGGCTTTTTAAGGCACCCTCCTTATCCTCTGGCTCCTGAAGTCTTCCCCCTTCCTCCAGATGTTCTCTGAGTCTTGGCAGGTTTGGTGCACTCATCCCGTTTCAGGAGGCTCACTCTTGAACCTCTCACAACCTTGCTTCTTTCCATGACTAGTCGTTTCCTTCTTACTCTGAGGTGAAATTACAGTATGGCTTGCCATGAGAATACCAGGGTTCTCTCTCCTGTTGACCTCCTGATCCATAACTACCAGTACCTCAGCTCCTTTTTCCGTACCGAATGAGAACAATCAACAGTGGCACATTATTTTAAAACCGGGGAGGGAAAAATTACTTGAATTAGTAAGAGAAAAGAAATCAAAGTGATAAAAGAGTGCGAGGCGCCATCTACTGGATAACTTGCAACTTCCAGATTTGGATGACAAAAATGATTGCAACTTTTTACTTTTTAAATCCCATCAGCAGGCCTCTGCTCAAAAGAACACCCCATCAACACTGAGGCTACTCCTCACACTATCCTGAACTATTACAGGACACTCCAACCTCTAGTCTCTAGAAAACTATGAGGAAGGACTGATGCACAAATCCATAGTTAAGACATCCATAGTGTTTACTGACTGAGTGCCAAGAAATGGGTCTTCATCCTCTGGATCTAGCTTCAGGTAGACTCATTCCCCTGGTTGACTATGACGTTCTCAGGGAAGAATTGTGTTTAGCTGTCGATGCTCCACAGTGCTGGATGATCACACATCAGCAACTCTTATGACTTAGTTCTGAAGGAAGAACATGTAATGGATAGTTGTTTGTGTGTGTGCACGCACAGGCACACTCGCTTGCTTGCTTAGTCTATGTCTTACTATACATAAGAAGTCTTCTGGAGTGGTGGTGTATGAGTTTAATTCCAGCATTTGGGATTTAAAAAATAATCTTCAAGACAAACTTATAGATGGTTGTCTATAACTCAAACAATTGGAAACCTTAGGAGGAAGATCCTGAGTGTGAGGCCAACTGGAATATGTAGTAATCTGGGGGCTATCCTGGGCTATGTAACAAGATCCTCTCAAGAAAAATAAAGATAAAGAAGAGAGAGAGAAGGAAAGGAAGGATGGAGGCAGGGAAGAAAGGAGAGTGAAGGGAAAGAGAAAAACCCAGACTTCTAGACTTGCAAAAATTGTTTTTGTGTGTGTTTGTGTTATTTTCTTGTTTGAGACAGGGGTCTCAGTATGTAGACCAGGCTGGACTAGATCTCAAAGAGATCCTTTAATCCCAAATGCTAGATCCAAAGGTGTTCTCCACATTACCCAGTAAAGATTGGTTTTGAGCAGTAGGTAGGTAGGAGTGAGCATGGTCTCTTCCTTACCATTAGGAAGAAGTGTGTTCCTACAGGAGACTGCCTCAATCCAGGAATTCTCTAGGACTGCAACACTTGAATCACATTTTTCTTGCTCAAATAATGAAATGTTTTGTTTTTTTGAGACAGGGTTTCTCTGTGTAGCTTTGGTGCCTTTCTTAGAACCCACTCTGTAGCCCAGGCTGGCCTCGAACTCACAGAGATCCACCTGCCTCTGCCTCCTGAGTGCTAGGATTAAAGGCATGCACCACCACTGCCCGGCTCAAATAATGAAATGTTTGCAAGAAAAAATTAACAGGAATAATTATATCATTTGTATTTTAATTGAATTACTGAAGTGTATTTAAGAATCTTATGACTCGGGGTTGGAGATTTAGCTCAGTGGTAGAGCAAAGGCCCTGGGTTTGGTCCTCAGCTCCAAAAAAAAAAAAAAGAATCTTATGACTCAAGATGTCTCAAGATGTGTTGTGCCACTGAGCCTGAGAACTTGAGTCCCAGGCTTGTATATGTGTATGGCAGTTTGTGTACACACACACACACACACACACACACACACACTTACACACAAACACACATGCAACTTAAGAAAGACATTACCCAATTCTTTTGATGTGGCTAATAGTTGACAAAATGTGGCTTTGAAAACACAAACAGGCTTCACGTGAAGAGAGTTAATGGGTTTGGAGTAGAAGGGCACAGTCATAGTCATGCATAATGCTCATTTGTAGAAGGCAGGGGTCCTGAGCAGAGTAAGTGCCGTGGTGGTAACAGTCCTGACTCCGATGAGCATGCCATTCTAAAACCTGGTTGGTTCCTTAAGCTGCACTGCTTTGGTCTTTGTTGTTATTTTGAGACACAGTCTCACCATGTGGCCCTAGCAGAGGCCAGAAGAGCAGATCAGATCCCTGATGCTGGAGTTTCAGGGGGTCGTGAGCCACTCTAAGAGCAGTGAGTGCTCTTAACATGGAATCATCTCTCCCGCCAGCCTTGTTTGGCTTTTTCTTTTCTTTTTCTTTTTTTCTTTTTTTGGTGTTAACCAGAACCCTTTTATACACTTTTAAATTGGGCTGTTAATTCTTTTGTTGTTGAGAAAAGATCTCATGTCCAGAATAATAGTAATAAAGAATACAACAACAAAAAGACTAAACTCCACTGTGAGCTATTACTTTACACTCACTAGGAGAGAAATATTATGGTAAGTTAATACACAGATTGGGGCTGGAGAGATGGCTCAGCGGTTAAGAGCACTGGCTGCCCTTCCAGAGGACCCAAGTTCAATTCCCAGCACCCACATGCAGCTCACAATTGCCTGTAACTCCAGTTCCAGGGAATCCGAAACCCTCACACAAAGTATATACAGGCAAAACACCAGTGCACATTCTGGAGAGATGGCTCAGTGGTTAACAGCACTGACTGCTCTCCCAGAAGACCTGGGCTCAAGTCCTAGCACCCACATGGCAGCTCACAACTGTCTGTGATTCCAAGATCTGACACCCTCACAGTCATATGTGCAGCAAAACACCAATGCAAAGAAAATAAAAATAAATTAAATAAACCTTTAAAAAAAAAAAGAAGACAGAGATTATGGGTCCACTTATGTGAAATGCCTAGAACACACAATCCCTAAAGAACAGACTAACTCTACCAGAAGTTGAGGGAGGAGAAAAGGGAATGATTGCTTAGCAGGTACAGATTTCTTTCAGGGGTGAGAAAACATTTTGAAATCATGAGAGAAGGTTGCTCAAGTTTGTGGACATAATAAATGCCAATAAAGTGTATATCTTAAACTGGTTAATTTTATGCTATGTGAATTTTATTTGAATTTTTAAAAAAGCAAGGCATGGTGCTTCGTGCCTGTGTTCCCACTGGGGAGGCAGAGGTAGGATTCATGGTTCAAGAGCAGCTTGGGCTACAAAGAGAAACTCAAAAGTCCTAGGGGACCAGGAATGGAGTTTAGCTGTAGAGCACTTGCCTTTCTTGTGAATGGACCTACATTCCATCCTAAGCACGGGGGAGGCGGGGAGGGGTTGTCAGAAAACCAGTAAAAACAGATATGCAAGGTGCTGGAAAAAAATGACATATTTACAGTCCTGTAAGTCCCCAAATGAACTAAAAGGAAGGAGGTAGCAAGTACAAGCAGGTTCCTTTACAGTGAAACCTCACTCTTCCCCAAACCCTGAGTATCAACCAATGGGATCAGTCCCTGCCCCAAGGCCTAGCCTTGTTTCAACCCAAGAAGCCATTCTCCCACTGACCACATCCCTCAGTCTTCCTGCCAGTCATCCTGCGCCCAGACTGGCATGGGTGAGACATACTCAAAGTCTGGCCCTTTATAGCGGAGGGCATGCAGGAACATCACAAGATCTTGGGGCAAGGGATCCTGTCGCAACACCCGGCACTCAGCACAGAGTGGGTCTGTTTCTTGATTCGTAACATCTGCTTTAGCTGTCTTCTCTGGTGTGTCCAGATCCTGAGAGGCTGCCTCAGCTATTCCATCTCTCTTCTGGGCTACTGTAGCCAACTCTTCCAGGCTGCCCTTGGCCAACTCTGAAGAGGGGGCAGTGGAGTCCATGAGTCCTGAGGCCAGGTCACCCTCACAGAGATCTAGCACATTCAGGCTTTCTTTGGCCTGATGTTCTGCAACCAGGTCCCGGAGAAGTTCCTCATCTGTCTTTGGAATGTGGCCACCCTGGCCTCGAGAAGGACCCCAGGCAGCTGAATTGTAGATGGGGTCATTGAGGATGGGGTGGCCCAGGAACTGGAGGTGGACTCGGATCTGGTGAGTACGGCCTGTAAGTGGTCGGCACTGTACCACACTGGAGTGGCCATTGTAGCTCAGTCTCTGGAACACAGTCTCACAGGGCTTGCCCCGGGGATCCACACGGCACACTCCTACCTTGTAAGACACCACTAAGATGGGTTCCTTGCAAGTTACCTCCTTGTCAGGGAACTCCCCTTCAACTCGGCATACGTACTCCTTCTCCAGCTACAAAGGAGGAAAAGGGGAAAAGTCAGTCCAAAGCCAAAGTGCAGAGTCTAAACCCGCTATAGGATGCACCAGCGCATCTGAGAGAAGAAGATTCAAACCCTAGTGCTAGCTTTGTCAGTGTCTCCACCCTGGGTAAGTCAGTTAAGCTCTGTACATCCCCACACCTCATCTAGGAACAGGAACTCCGGCTGGAGAGAGAGCTCTGCAGTTAACATCACCTGCTGCCCTTGCAGAGGACCTGGGCTCGGTTCCCTGCATCTCTATGGTTGTTCAAAACCATCCCTAATTCCAGTTCCAGGGGATCTGTCCCCTCTCTGACCTCTGCAGGCACCATGCACACATGTGGTGCACAGAAACACACACAGGCAAAACACTCGTATAAAATAAAAGAATACATCTAATTTAAAAAAAAAATATATATATATATATAAAATCAGAAAACATTTATCTCATAGGGCTGCTATTAGCATTTAGTAAATTGGACTCTAATGTGCTGGGGATTAAGTCTGGCATGTGCTCAATAAATGCATTATGATCCAGATGCAGAATTCCAAGTCTCCAGATCATAACAACTACCAGCCAATACTCTTACACCTCTCCAGCTTTATCCAGTCTTCCTTCTAAGCAAGCCGCCTCAGAATCTTAAAAATGTTTAGTGATTTCTGAACAGCAAACTACCATGAAGCAGTACAGCCATCTCCAAAGACCTTCTGAAACATACAGGGCAGGCTGTCTTTGGCACTTTCCGTGCTGAGCCTCCTCAAAGTAGGAAGGATGTAGACACACCCCAATTTGGATTCCATGACCCCTGTCTAACACAAAGCACGAGGGAGCCCAGGAAGCAGTCTCCAGCAGACAAAAGCCTGGCTCACCTGCCGGTCCCGAACTTGCTCATGGATCTTCTCTGAGACTGCAACCGTCTTGGCAAACATGAGCACTCCTGAGGTGAGGCGATCGAGCCGATGCAGCGGGTGCAGCTCCTTCAGTTGGTGCTCCTTGCCTAGGATGAAGATGACCGTGTTGTGTCGGAAACGGCCACAGGGGTGGACAGGAATGGAGGATGGCTTGTCTATAACAACCACGTCTTCGTTCTCAGCTAGCAGGCGAATGGGCTCAGCTGTGACTGGTGGCTCATGTCTGTGCACCGTGTTCCGCAGGAAGTCGTTGTCCTGTCAAAAACATAGGCAGCCAGTCAGCCTGGGGCAGCAGCCTATAGACAGCCAGCTTCCTCAGCTCCTCATTGACATGGAGGAATGGTCACAGTGAAGCCTTAAGCACAAAAAGAAGTGGCTGTCGTGTGATGTCATTTTGTAAAAATACACACAGGCACACACCTAGTGTTGAAAACTACACAGGTGGTTGAATACCTTGGTGGTGAGATTGTGAGTGTTTTCTGGTTTTGCTTCTTTGTGTAATCTTTACAGTAAAATTGTATTTTAAAAATTCTTTACGACATTTATTCACGTGTGTGCACGTATAAAGGCACATGCAGAGGCGAGAGGTTGTGAGTCTTAGTGGCAAGGACCTTTACCTGTTGAGCCATCAACCATCCTGATACAAATATATTTTGAAAGCAAATGTCTTTTAAATAGGGGGGAAACCTCTATTCGTTACCAGTTATAACCTTCAACAAACAACACCAAGCCGTGAGTCCGGAGCTCCAGGCTCTACATCTAGATTGGACACAAACTCACTACACATTCTTGGGCAAGTCATTTTACCCGCTCTGGGCCTCAGTTTTCTTACCTGTGAATGTGAGAGTTACGACAGACCTGTGGTTTTCAAAATCAGTATGAGAGGTTATTGCCAAATCCTGAAATTACCCTTTTCTCCTTATAATCACGGTGAGCCAGTGTAATCACAGGTGTCTTATGGAATTAAAAAGAAAAAAAAAAAAAAAAAGCCAAAGCACCTGGCTATCTATCCCTGAATTTCTAGTTCTCTAACACCAGGATCCATGACAAATACTTCAGGCATTAATATGATCACACATTTCGAAAATTGCACTGTTGCCTTTCTTCCCTGTTAGAGCGCACAACAACATGCTTAACTTTGTGCCTGATACAGTTAAAAACACATGAGTAAGGTATCTACTATTATTATTATTTGTACAGAGATCTGTCATGCAGGGTGGAAAGTAGGCAGCCCCCTTGACAAAAGGCAGATAAAAGAGGAACATGAGAACTTCCATTCCTGGTTCTTTAAAAAAAGGATTCTGGCCAGCCCCATCGGACACCACCTTGAGCACGATGCTGAGGTCCTGAACTGGTTCCTCGTTGAGATGCAGGCGTCCCGCCCGGACTGCAGCCTCGTAGTACGCCAGTGGCTGGGATCGGAACTCGGTGCTGAAGACGTGCAACAAGCTGCGGCCCACCCAGCGACCTTTACAGTAGGTCTGGAAGTCAAAGTAATAGGGCCGCACCTTGCGCAGGCCGCCCTCGAAGTAGTAGGTGGTCTCTGCAAAGTGCTCATCGCCAAAGCTGACCCCAGTCCGCCGTTTCTTCGGGGGCGGCACGACCCGTTCCCCGGCGGCGCCTCGCCGCTTCTTCCTCTTGCCTGAGTCGGCGACTGGAGCTGGGACCTGTTCCCCCGCCGCCGCCGGCTCCAGGCCCTCGGGGAGCGGCTCTCCGCCCCCGTCACTACCGGGGTCTCCATTTTGCTGAACCGGAGCCTTCAACTCGCCCGCTGCCTCGGCCTGGGTACAGAGCGCCTCGGCCATCGCCTCCCTACAGCCACCCCAAGCCCTGGCAAAGCTGTGGGACCAGAGCGCCAGCCGCCACTGCAGAAGGATTCGTAGGCAGACGGGGACACCCCGCCACATGACAGCGAGGCCAACGGCTCCAGGGTCGCAATCTGATGGCGTCATATGAAAGCAACCAATCAGAGAGACCCATTACGGAGGTTTGCAAGAAGCAGTGAGTTGACTTAGCAGAGTTAGGTGTCTGAGGATGTCTTCCCCCAGAGTGGCTTATGAAGGAAAAAATGAGCGTACACAGACTCCCGTCATCAAAGAGATCAGAGGTTATTTCCCAAAGGAAGTCTTCGGGAATGCTCCACGTAAAAGCGCTGGATGGAGATGATGGTACACATTCCATATAGATATGCTCTACTTCCCCGGGTCTGTAAAACAGTTTACTTACAAGAAGCAGAGCGGGCAAGGCAGCGCACACCTGTAGTCTCCGTGCTCAGGGGGTAGAGGCAGAAGTATCATTAGTTTCAGTTCTAGGTTACCCAAGAGCGTGTCTCAAAATAAAAACAAACAACCAAATAATAATTATTATTGTTGTTTTAAAAACAAAGAAGCCGGGCGGTGGTGGTGCATGCCTTTAATCCCAGCCCTTGGGAGGCACAGGCAGGCGGATCTCTGTGAGTTGGAGGCCAGCCTGGTCTACAGAGTGAGTTCCAGAACAGCCAAGACTGTTACATAGAGAAACCCTGTCTCGAAAAACAAAAACAAATGAATAAAAAGAAAAACAAACAAAAAGCAAACAGGCAGGACACAGAGAACCAGTCAGAATGAAAGTTGCTACGACTATCACTGTACCAAGAACTGTTCTGTCTACTATACTCTTTTGAGGGGCAGTGTTGGGGAATCCTAGAGTCTCAAGCACTCTACCATTCAGTTATATCCATTACTACTACCGTATGATTTAAAAGGGTACACGTTATAGTCTACTACATATCTCAATAAAGCTACTGCATCCATATCTATATATTTGTATTATACACACACACACACACACACACACACACACCAGAAGCAATATTTTTCACACCTGTCCTTCCGACTAACAGTACCAAAAGAACTAGAGATTTCCTATTTGATTTCCATAAACTCTTATCCAGAACAGCTTGCACATTAAAACCTCAAATGGATCAAAAATGCATTGCCAGGGACTTCTGTGTGTATATATATGTGCTGATTACATGCAATTGTATATGTGAGTGTGTATGGAAGTAAGAGAAGAACCTCAGGTGTCCTTTCTCTGGTGCTACCCATCTTGGGTTTTTTGTTTTTTTGTTTTTTTTTTAGACAGTCTCTGTCTCAGTTAGGGTTTTCTTTTTTTTTTTTTTTTTTTTTTTTTTGGTTTTTCGAGACAGGGTTTCTCTGTGTAGCTTTGCGCCTTTCCTGGAACTCACTTGGTAGTCCAGGCTGGCCTCGAACTCACAGAGATCCGCCTGGCTCTGCCTCCCGAGTGCTGGGATTAAAGGCGTGCGCCACCACCGCCCGGCCAGTTAGGGTTTTCTATTGCTATGAAGAGACACCATGACCACAGCAACTCTTTCAAAGGAAAACATTTAATTGAGGTGGCAGCTTGCAGTTTCAGAGGTTCAGTCCATTATCATCACTATGGGGAGAATGGCAGTGTGCAGGAGCATGACAGTGAGCAGATGTGCTGCTGGAGCTGAGAATGCTACATCTTGCAGGCAATGGGAAGTCAATTAAATGTCACACTGAGGGAAGCTTGAGCAAAAGAGACCTCAGAGAGCTCACCTCTACAGTGACACACTTCCTCAAGCAAGGCCACACCTCCTAATAGTGCCACTCCCTTTGGGGGCCATTTTCTTTCAAACCACCACAGTCTCCCACTGAAATTACAAACACGCCACCTTCTTTATGTCAATTCTGGGGATCAAGCTCAGGTCTGTGTCGCACGGCAAGCTCTTTACCAGCTGAGTTATCTGCCCAGCCTGCTATAGTTCTTAAGTGCAAAATGCTGAGATCCATGTTGGCTAACTTCATCAGAGAGGGAATTACTTACTGAAAGGGCATTGGTGCCTCTTAAGATTCATAAAAGAGCTAAAGTATAGACTCAAAGAGACCAAACCAAAGGAAGCAAAGGCCTCTGGAAACCAGCCGTTGCTGGAGAAGAACCCAGTTGGGATGCTGCCACACTGTGAGATGTGGCAGCTGTGCCAAAGGACTTTCTGCCCCACAGCCTTCTTGTTCCTTGAAAAATCTCTAAAAAATCTCAACCTCTTTGTGTTCCTATCTCAAGATCCAGAATCTTCCTTCCACCAAGGAGGGACTAGGTCTGTCATTATTTACAGAGTGCCTGTAAATAGACTAGAACCCTGTTTAGTCTTCACAGTGAGATTCCTCCAAATAGGTAGACATTTGGATGCTAGCATCTAAAAATTGGACAACTGTCTAGTCCAATTCAAGAATGTGAGCATGAACTTTTTTGTGAGCATTTATGATATAAAATGTTAATGTTGGTTTAGACTATTCTTATCGAATGTATTAGCATTCTGGAGAGGATCAAGAGGAAATTTTTAGCTAAATTCTTCATTATATCAAAAGTCCCACAAAGGCAGGCCTTGTAATGAATGCCTATAGCCCTAGCACTTGGGAGGTGGATGTGGGAGAGTCAGAAGTTCTAGGTCATCTTTGACTACAGGCTGAGTTCAAAACTAGCCCAAACAAAGGGCTCATCAAACCAAGTGAAGGACTGAAGTTGTTAGTCTTACTCCACAGCAGACTGAGGTATCTGAAGCTACAGAAGTTCTTATGCTGAAATGCCAGCTTCCCAATCAACTGCTTTTTAAAAAGAGGTTGAACTTTTTGCTGGCTATGGGTACTTTAGAACAGAATTGTTTCAAAAGGAAAACACTATCTCTTGAATGAGTGGTCTTACTAAGAAATTTACTGGCTGGAGAGATGGCTCAGCAGTTAAGAGCACTGGCTGCTCTTCTAGAGGTCCTGAGTTCAATTCCCAGCAACCACATGGTAGCTCATAGCCATCTATAATGAGATATGATGCCCTCTTCTGGAATGCAGGCATACATGTGGACAGAGCACTCATATATTAAAAAAAAAGAAAAAAAGAAATTTACAATGAGGACTGGGAGTAGTGGTGTATGCCTTTCAACACAGCACTAAGAAGGCAGGTGGATCTGTTTGAGTTCAGCTTGATCTACATAGAGAGTTCCAGACAAGCCAGGGCTACACAGTAAGACAAAAGAGAGAGACAGAGACAGAGAGAAGGGGGAGACAGACACAGGCAGAGAGAAACAGAGAGACAGCAAGAGGAAAGGAAAAGAAACTTACAATGAGGGTAACATTTTATCCAAAGAAAATTACACATAAGCAGGCTTTCTGCTTCCTAGAGTTAGTACAGACTCAGTTTGACCTGATCACAGCCATCTTGAGTCATAACCACAATTGCCTCTGAGTAACCTTAGTTGGCTTTCTCTGCATACATTTCCCAGAACATTGTAAGTACACTATATGGTATGTGGAGCTTCATAGCTGGATCTCAGCACAATCAATGCCTGATGTCCTTGATATTGGGTTAGCTCAAGCAGGTATATTCTACCTTGAAGTCACTTTTGCTTTTACCAGAATATAAACTTTCTTCTGGCTGAAATTACAGATATCCCTCATTGCTCTTGTTGCCAGACAGGACCACACTTCCATCAGCAAGTCCCTTGAACTCTATACAATCTAGGGTCTTTCTGCCTCTTTCTTCCTTCAGTCTCATGTGACCTAGAGCCTGTTTTTCACACTGGATTGTTCTGGAACAGAGTTGGGAGAATTAACAAATTAATCCAATTAAAACACTTAGAATAGTGCTTAGCAAAATTGTTGGATGTAAAAACAAATCAAAATCTCATTCTCCCACTCTTCTTGACTTTTGAACAGAAATCTGCACTTCAGGCTGATTTATGTGGAAGGCTTGAGAAGCACTAATATAAAACATCCCAGCATTACATGTACTTTATGGATATGTAGCACCTTCCAAATACATTTAAAAATTTTAATATAATTGAGTTTTTGTGGTATTGGAGATCAAACCCAGGGTCTCACACATACTGAACAAATGCTCTACCACTACACTATACCCCCCAGACCTTGTCCCCTTCTGTTAAGTAGAGAAACTTCTGACATTACATTATTACCTCCAAGAGGTAGAAGCCACAAACTGGCTATGATGGTTCCTTTTGACTACCAACCTTATTCAATTGAGACACACCCGAGAGATTAGTTTTTACTAACCTAGCATCTTATGAACTAATTAGTCTGTACTAGTCTAGCACACTTCTGGGTATGTCAGTGAGGGCATTTCTGGGGAGGGGGGTTGATATGTGGTACAGAAACAGAGGTAAAGACATACATGCTCAAGATGGAATAAAAATAGAAAAAGAAAGAAGCCTGAACCATCACCGACGGACACTAGGGTCCAGCACATGAATCAGATTTGGAGGACTTGAATGACCTGGTAGTGTTCTAAATTGTTAACTTGTGATTGTGAATTTAAGAAAGTACTTTTTCAGCAACTGGGTTATTCACAGCTACTGTTTAAAGGCATCTCATCTTGGCATCCAGACATCTGAGAGGCCAAATAGGAAATCAAGAATGTGTTTGGAAGTCAGTTAGTAGTGGCACATGCCTTTAATCTTAGCACTTGTGAGGTAGAGGCAGGTGGATCTTTGAATTCGAGGCCAGCCTGGTCTACAGAGAGAGTTTCAGGACAACCAGGGCTACACAGAGAAACCCTGTCTCAAAAAAACAAAAACAAAAACAAAAAAACACAAACAACAAGACTGTTTTTGGTGAGCATTTGATCAGTGTAAAGAGTGTGTGTGACTTATGAAGACTTGGCACATCCTAATGAAACACTGGGAACTCTATTCCCATGCCGCTTTCTGTGAACCAGATAATACCAGATTCCTTTCTCTTATTCTGTGAGTAAACATTGCCACAACCTTCACTGTTACTTATTTTGTTGTTCTTAGACTCTGTGCTTTCCACTTCCTTCAGTTCGTAGTCTAAGGATGCTTACAGATGTGAGCAACAGGATTCTGTGCTGGCATTTGCATATGGTAGCAGTTTGCTGTTACCTTTGCCATAACGATGGGATTTGGCCACATCTCAAGACAATACCCTCTGCCAAGCTACTGTGCTGATGATTGGCTGATGTGTTTCATCACATCTTTCTTTGTGATAGAGTAACAGCCTTAGAACTGGGAATAATGGGGCTCAGCTGTTAAGAGTGCTTGCTGCTCTTTTGGAGGACCAGGTTCAATTCCCAGCATCTCCATCAGAAGTCTCACAACCACTTGTAACTCCAGCTCCAGGACATCCAACACCCTCTTCTGACTTGTACAGACACCAAATGAAAGATATACACATAAATAAATTTTTAAAAAATCATTTGGAACAAGGAATAACTAAAGGAACGTGTTGATAATCTTTGGAGGATTGTAAGATAATTTTACCTTCAGATGGGATCTTTTCTTGTAATTCAGGTTAAACCTGGAACTAACTACATACCTCATGCTGGCCTTGAACAACTCCTGCCTCAGTTCTAGAATTACAGGCATGCATCACCACACCTGGCTAGTGCAGGTGTTATAAAAACTGTTTCTCTCTGTCTCTGTCTTTCTTTCTACCTCTCTCTTCCTCTGTCCCTCTCCTCTCCCCTCTCTCCCTCCCCACACTACCCTCATTCATACTCCATAACTCTTTGGTGCCGTTTGTAAATCTGTCTGTCTCTCTGGTGGACCACCTCCTACACTAAGCTGTAAGGAGCTTTGGGGCTCATACTCACTTTTGTGTGTCCTGAATTCACACTTAGAATATCTACAGCAGAGTAGGAGCTTGGTATTTTTTCAACTAAATGAATAAAGGAACGACTCAGAAGTTGGCGAATGAGGCCCTGATGTCCTGTGTCACTGACATGCTCTAACTTGGGGTAGTCGAGGGGTAAAGGCAACACAAATATTCAGAGAATTGTCTGGGAGGTAATTGATACACGACTTACTGCCCCAAAATCTGTATTTTTGCCCAAGATTGGGAAATACACTGGACAACAGACCAGGCAATGACAGGTGGAAAGGGCTGCACCTAGAGCCTTGGGGCTTCGAGAACCATCTAGACATATAAGACAGGCAGGCACCTTCTTTCCGAGGGGCTTTAGAAATCAAGACCTCTCGGGACCAAGAAAAGTCTAGAAAACTGGCTTCACTATCCGAGTCGGGGATGGCAGGGTGGAAAGCTGGAACTCTGGGACCTGCTAACAATCAGTCAGGTCTTGGAGAGGAAACTCTGGATAAGCGATTCCACCGTTCCCTGGCAACTACTAGTTCCGCCCACCGACTGCCGGCCCTCTGGGCGTCACTAGCTCTATTCTACCAATCAACTCACAGGATGCCAAAAAATCAGGCATCAATTGGAGGGCTCCTGAGCCCCGTCACTCAGAGACTCCGCCCCTCACGGCTTCTTCCTGACTGCCAGCGACAGACCTGAGCCGGGCGTTTGGAGACTGCTGGGCAGGTGATTGCGGTAGGTGGGGGGCCACGGTCCAGTGTTTAGCATCCCCTCCTATGGCCTGACCCCGGAACACAACTAGGGTATCAGGGACCAGATCATCAAGGCCAGTCAATTCTTGAGGCCGAGTGACTGAGGCCTGGGATCTGGACACACGGTTTCGTCCACTGTTCTGGACATTCTGGGTCAGGGACACGCGGGCTCCCGGGTGAGAGCAGACTTGGGGTTTGGGTGTGTTCAGAAGACTTCCATGGAGAATCTAAGGACTCCGTGACATATCTGTTCCTCTGACTTTGGGCCCTCGCGCTGTCTGGACTGTCTGCTGGAATTTTTCAGACTTTGCCCTCGTCGGCTTTCCTGATCTTTAAAAGCCCTCTTACAAGCGGGAGCCTACCTATTCTATAAACCTAGATGGTTATGGAAATCCCTAGGCTCTGCGCATAGCCCGTCTCATCGATCTCAGCGTGGGCGGCTTTCAGTGCGTTTCCCAAGCAGGCAGAATGTTGATGCTGGGTAAAAATAAGGATTTTGGAAGCAAAACATCATATACCAGCAATGCAGCTTTGAGCAAACTACTCATTTGATCTTGTTATTTCTTCTTCCCGCTTCTTCCTGGTCTTTTTCCTGCTCCTCTTCCTTCTTCCTCACCAGTTCCTGGAATTCATAACCTTTCTGTCTCAGACTTCTGAGTGCAGGCGTCACAGATGTGCTCCACCACACCTAACTGTGTCTGTAAAATGATGAAAATGCCTCTCCTTCAATGTTTGTATTCAGTGCTAGTTATCTGGGTGATTACACATCACATACATTTATTGAGTTATCACACGTTACCACATAAATATGGGCAACTAAAATAGTAATAAAAAAATTAAGTGGTAAAAAGTATGAATGGGGATGTGCAGGAACTTGAAGAATACAGCCCAGCTGCTGCTGAAATGAGTGAATGCCCTTGCATTATGACAGTGCTCTTTGACAGACACTTTCACCAAGCAATGTTTTTGCTGTTTTCTTATGTAAGACTGTCAGTCTGTGCCCCACTGAAGACAAGCTTTAACTGACTGATGATAGAACAGCTGTGTGTTAAAGAGATCTGCAGAGAACAGTGTAGCTAGCTGCTTGTGCATGTGGAAGCAGCACAGGTATTCTTGTGTTTCTTGAATATATAGAATGCAGTTCTGGGACTGTGGTTTCTCACACTCCTGGATGGATTCTCATCCTGTAGATGAAGGCCATCTGGAGGAACAGACTCTTCTGTCCAGCCAACTGTAAAGCCCTGGGCTCCTTTAATGTATTTCTTAGACTCCTTTACCCATTCAGGGTGTGTAGTGTGTGTGTGTGTGTGTGTGTGTGTGTTTTAATTTTTTTGACACAGGGTCACATTATGAAGCCCTGACCTGGAACTTGCTATGTAGGCCAGCCTAGCCTCAGACTCACAGATATCCACCTGTCTCTGCCTCTGGAGTGCTGGGACTAAAGGTGTGCACCACCACACCTGGCTATACTGTATTTTTTTTTTAAGATTTTTTTTTCCAAGACAGGGTTTCTCTGTGTAGTTTTGGTGCCTGTCCTGGATCTCACTCTGTAGACCAGGCTGGCCTCGAACTCACAGAGATCCACCTGGCTCTGCCTCCGAAGTGCTGGGATTAAAGGCGTATGCCACCACCACCCAGCAAGATTTATTTATTTTTATTTTATGTGTGTTTCTCCTGCATGTATGTATGTGCACCACATGCGTGCTTGGTGCTCACAGAGCCAAAAGAGGTCATTGGATGCCCTGGAACTGGAGTTAAAGATGATTGTGAGCTGCCATGTGGATGCTGAAGACCAAACTAGTCTGCAGGAGCAGCCAGTGCTCTTAATCTCTGAGTCATCTCTCCAGCTCCTATACTATAGCCTTTCTCTTTCTTTCTCTCATTCATTCATTCATTCATTTAGAGACAAAGTCTCACTGTGTGTTCCTGGCTGTCCTGGAACTCACAGAGATCTGCCTGCCTCTGTCTCCCAAGCTCTGGGCCTAAGGCGTGCACCACCACACCCAGCATTATACTGTACTGGAGCTGGTCTTCACTCACTTGAGCTTCTGTTTTTCAGCTCAGACTCCAAATGAAAATGTTTGAGAGTCTTGACTCTTCAGCTACAAAGTCTGGCCGGGACCTCTGGGCTGAAATCTGTTCTTGTCTGCCAAGTCCTGCCCAAGAAGATGCTGCCAGCAACGCCTTCTCAGACTCCTTTCTGGATTCATGCCCTGCAGGTGAAGGCCATACGGAGGCAGCGGACTCTGTTGTAAAGCCATCTGTAAAGCCCTGGGCTCCTTTGCATGATTCAGAAGTGTATTTAGCATCTCTAGGTAAGTTCTCTGTCTGTCTCTGTGTGTGTGTCTGTCTCTCTCTCTCCCTCCCTTCCCTCTCTTTCTCCCCTCACCCCAGCCCCTGTGTTTTTTAAGGAGGCAAGTTCTGTTACATTATCTTTAATTTTCTATTATGTTTTTTTGTCCTTGCCACATGTGGGCCAGATGTGATTCTAGGGGATGTCTCAGGTTCTTGGCTGGAAAGGAACACCACCACCCCTTTCTTTCTTTCTTTTTTTTTTTTTTTTTTTTGATTTTCTGAGACAGGGTTTCTCTGTGTAATAGCCCTAGCTATTACAGGCTGGCTCAAACTCACAGAGCTCCACCTGCCTCTGCCTCCCAAGTGCTGGGATTAAAGGTGTGCACCATCATTGCCCGGCTAAAAACCTGTTTTATTAAATAGACTAATTGTGGGAATGGGAGTGTGTTGCCAGAAGGGTCATTCTGTTTCTGTTAGTGATTTGAAAAATAAGATTTTTTATTTAGTCGTCTGCATCTGTATGTATATGTGTATATACAGACATGTAGGTACCCTCCGAGGCCGGAAGAGGGTGTCAGATCCCCTGGATCTGGAGTTGCAGGCAGTTTTGAGCTGCCCAATATGGTTGCTAAGAAGCAATTTCAGTCTTCTGAAAGAGCGGTAAATGTTTTTAACTAATAGCCATCTCTCCAGGCCCCTGTTGGCCATTTTAAAAACACTTCCTGAATATATTTTCAGTGCCCTGTATTGTCGCCATAGTATAAATATCTAGAGAGATATTAAAATTAAAACTGTTTCCCCTTGCATGAGAAACTAAAATTGTTTCATGCAAGGGGAAAGAGACTGTCAGTCTAGGACAATGTCTTATTTACTTTTCTATTGCTGTGGGAAAAACATCATGACCAAGGCATCTTGTAAAAGAAAATGTTTAATTTGGGGTTTATCATTTCAGAGGGTTAGAGTCTGTGGTGACAGGAATAGCTGAGAGCTCACATCTTACAAGGTGGAGAAAGAGAGAGACAGAGACAGAGAGAGAGAAAGAGAGAGACTGGGAATGGTATGATTCTTTGCAAAGCCTGCCCCCAGTGACCCATCCTCTAACAAAGCCACACCTTCTAAACTTCCCAAACAGTTCCACCAACTGGGAAGTAAGTATTCAAATGTATGAGCTTTTGGGGGCCATTCTCATTCAAACCACCACAGGCTGACTTTGACTTTTTTTTGATATTTCTTTATTTATGCTGCTTTTCAAACCCAAGGTCTCATACATACTAGACAAACCAAATTCTACCTCTGAGCCATATCCCCAGGCATTCAACACCCCCATTTTTTAGACAAGGTCTCATGTAGCCCAGTTTGGCTTTGAACTTATTGTGTAGCTGAGGATGACCTTGAATGCAGTTGGAAAGGTGGAAGACATGATGTGGGATCCGTGTGAAATTTGTAAGGGAGCCAGCAGAGAAGAATGATGCTTGCTGTCGTGGCCAAGGGGCGGAAGGGTTCTGTTTGTGGTAGACAGAACATCTGCTTCACAGTGATAAGAGGCAACAGTCTGGGAAAGAACCAGATCTTTTGGCTGGTAGGTAGCACGAGACCAGGACTTATAAGAAACATTCTTGGAGCTGGGCAGTGGTGGCTCACCCTTTGATCCCAGCAATGGGGAGGCAGAGGCAGGCAGATCTCTGAACTCAAGGCCAACCTGGTCTAGAGCATGAGTTCCAGGACAGCCAGGGCTACACAGACAAACCCTGTTTCAGAAAACAAACAAACAAACAAACAAACAACAACAACAAAAAACCCACTCTTGGAGATAATGATAATGATGATGTTGATTGGTAAATATTGGTTAGAAAGTTAAAACTCCACTGGCCTTTTCTAAAATCAGTTAAGAAATTAACTGGTAATTAAAATTTCCTTCTCGAGGAAGCCGGGAGCCTTTTTGCAGCCCAGGAAGGGATTAGGTAATAATGGCAGGCAGGTTTGGAGTGTCTCACAGTACCTGGCTCTGCTTGCCTGTTAAAAACCACACCTGTTTGGGAACCTAGCATACTCAGAAGCCCATTCTACCCCCTAAAAGTACCTATCTCCATGACAACTGAGGCTAGACAATTTGAAGATTGTTTTTATTGCCAAATAAACTTGTGCCAAAAAGAGTCCACTGATAAGAGTAACAATTAAAAATTCAGCCAAGCCGGGCAGTGGTGGCGCACGCCTTTAATCCCAGCACTCAGGAGGCAGAGGTAGGCGGATCTCTGTCAGTTTGAGGCCAGCCTGGGCTACAGAGTGAGTTCCAGGAAAGGCACCAAACTACACAGAGAAACCCTGTCTCGAAAACAAAAACAAAAACAAAACAAAACAAAAATTCAGCCAGATAAATGTTAGATACACATTATCCTTTTTATATCCTTAAGGAAAAAGAAACCTTAAACATTAATGTTTATCAACTTCAGGTGTTTTATGTGGGTGAGCTCTTGCTGGTGACTTACAGAAATACAAGGTGTTTATTGTTTTGGTCAGTGTCTGTTAGCTGATGTAACTTTTTTAGAAATGGAAACAAAACTGCATATTATAAAATTTCTATTGGTTCTAAGATCAATGTCACCCCTCAAACAGCTATCAATTGCTTGTTTTGAGCATTCTGTTCTTAGGGAGACAGTGTCTACTCCTTCCTTATGGGGTCCCAATGACAAAACTAGGTACTATAACCCGAAGTTCCCCCTGGGGAACCAAGTGATTTCTTGGTCTTGTTTACAGAGCATAGGTGAGGGGCTATTAACAGGAGCACGGATGGCCCCAGAGCAGCTAAACCTGAAAGACATCACCCAGTATAGATGACGGCGTCCCCTCAGCCGCCCTTCCCCAGCCGCCCTTCCCCAGCCGCCCTTCCCCAGCCCATGTAATATAGCACCTCTTGAGGCTGCCCACATGCAATAGGGCAGAATGGCAGGAAGTGCAGGAAGGGGAGTCAGAATCTTAGGTGAGGGTCCAACAACCGTCTTCTTCTAAGGCTGTGGTTCTCAACCTGTGACCCCTTTGGCAAGCCTCTGTCTCCAGAAATATTTACATTACGATTCATAACGGTAGCCAAATTACAGTCATGAAGTAGCGACAAAAATAATTTTAGGGTTGGGGGTCCCCACAGCATGAGAAACTGTATTAAAGGGTCGCAGCATTGGGAAGGTTGAGAACCACTGCTCTAAAGGAATGTATGTCAACAGTGGCAGGCTGCTAGTGAGGATCTCCTGCATGCAGGCAGCTGGGACACCATGCAGACTCCCACACTGCTTCACAATCAGGATATTGTCTGAGAAATGTAATGTTAGGTGCTTTCGTCAGTGAACACACTAGAGTGTACTCACTCAAAGTGAGACATGTGACATCACCTACCTTATGAAATCACTATGACATATGTGGCTTGTCCTCGACTAAAACATTACAAAGTACATGACTGAATTATACAGCTGAAGACTAAATTAAACAGAAAGTAATGGTGATGTCATTTCTTGTGCGCTTCAAAAGAGATCTCCTCAACAATTCAAATGCAAAGAAGAGGAATTAAACATCTATCATCAGGAAGCCCTGTGGACCACTCTCAAAGGGATTACAGGATATTTGCTTTTATTAGGCTCCAACATGCAGGCCACAAATTGAGGAACTATTTAAAATGTTGGAAGATATTTTTCTTTAATCAAGAATTGAATCCCACATAGAGATTCTAAAGGTCTCTTATTAGTGCATTCCCATCAAGTCAATTTCAGCATCTAATGAACCACTGGTCTCTCATCATTTTCTCTAATTCTCTCTCATGAGGGCTGGAAACCACTTCATGTCCTTGTAACCAGAAGAAAAACCGTTTACTCCTCAGAGACACTCCTTTCCAGTAGTTGAAAATAGGAGATGGAATACACATGCCAAGCCAGGGAAAACAAGCATTCCTTAGAGAGATACCTGCTGGGCTGCTGTGATTTCAAAAAAAAAAAAAAAAACCACAAAAAACATGCTGTTGATTTATTTATGAGAGCCTATGGCTCTCCCTTTTTCCAGGGTTAAACATTTCCTCCATACAGTACAGGACTGGAAAAGAAGCATCTTCAATCCACTTTTATTTTTCCTCTAAAAATGGGTTTGTTTTTTTCTTGTTGTTTTTTTGCAGGGACTGTGGATATATTCATCAGTAAAAGGCTTTTTTGTTTTTGTTTTTGTTTTGGTCTGTTTGGGTTTATATTTGAGACAATGTCTCCAGTAGCCTGGCTTAGCCTTGAATTTGCTGTATAGCTGATACTGGCTCATACTCTCTATGTTAAGCTCATTTCTTTTCTCTTCAGAGAAGAAACTAAGAAGAATCAAAGGTTTAAATGAGGAAGTAACTTCCAAGGACATGCTTCGAACTCTGGCCCAAGCTAAGAAGGAATGCTGGGATCGATTCCTCCAAGAGAAGTTAGCGTCTGAGTTTTTTGTGGATGGCCTTGATTCTGATGAGAGGTAATTGATTGACAGCTGGTTTCACTGAACATACTTTTCATTCACTAAAGAACTCAGGGAGAGTGACATCAGAGTACTGCTATCAGTTGATACTGATAGCTCTATGAGCTGAAATCAGTCCTTGGAAGGTTGTTCAGTTTGCCCCTAAATCAACAGTGGGTTTTTCAGAATGGCAAATATCCTCAGCTACATCTTGGCCACATATTTAATGGAGTTGAGGATGAAGTACTGTCTTCATTTTTCAGTCTATGGTGCACTGGAGAAGGAAGTAATGAACCAACAGAGCCATGCTTTCTTATCTCCTAATCGTCATTGCTGTAGAGCTTCTGTCTTAGTAGAGCCCCTTGATGTGGGTGGGTCAGCCCCGGAGTGGTGGTGCTCAATTTAATCCAAGCACTCGGGAGGCAGAAGCAGGTGAATCTCTCTGAGTTCAGCCTGGTCTACACAGCGAGTTCCAGGACAGTCAGGGCTACACAGAGAAACCTGAAAAAAAAAAAAGTGTGTGGATCAAACAAATATATATATATATATATATATATATATATTTTTTTTTTTTTTTTGGTTTTTCGAGACAGGGTTTCTCTGTGTAGCTTTGCGCCTTTCCTGGAACTCACTTGGTAGCCCAGGCTGGCCTCGAACTCACAGAGATCCGCCTGGCTCTGCCTCCCGAGTGCTGGGATTAAAGGCGTGCGCCACCACCGCCCGTCTCAAGCAAATATATTTTTAAAGCATCTTTTATGTGATGTCACTGCTTGGTGTTTGGAGGGTGATGTATTAGTTACTTTTCTGTTGCTGTGATAAGACGTCGTGACCAAGGCAACGTATAGAAGGAAGAATCCATCATGGTGGGGAAGCATAGCAGCAGGTAGGCATGGTAACTGGAGATGGAAGCAGAAAGCTGAGGGTTTACATCCTGAGCCATAAACAGGAAGCACAGAGCGTATACTTGGGATGTGGGAGGCTTTGAAACCTCGAAGCGCTCCCTCAGTGGTGCACTTCTTCAAGCAAGGCCACACCTCCAAGTCCTCCCCAAACAGCATCGTTGACTGGAGGCCAAAAGTGTTCAAATGTCTGAATATATGAGGGACAGTTCATTCGAACCATCACATTTCACTCCCTGGCCCCCACAGGCACATGAGTATATCACACAGCAAAATGCATTCAGTCTAACTTTGAAAGTCCCTGTGGTCTTACAATCTCAACACTGTTGTAGAGACCAAAGTCTCTGAAACCTAAGGTAGTCTCTTAACTGTAACCCTCTGTAAAATCACTGGCCTACTCCAGGTTCAGTGGGAGACCCTGTCTCAAAGGAACAAGGTGGAGAATGATGGATCAAGACGTTGGATGTCTTCTTTTCACTTCTCAGTGTATACCCAAGGGTTTGTGCACCTGCACACACACATATCACACATGTGCATCACACACATACACACAATTTAGAAAATTGGTGGGAGGAATAACAACTATCATTTTAAGTAAAGGCCTTAGGGGACTATGGCTTTAGCATGGAACACATAGTTAATATTGGTTTTGAGAGTCCCATTGTGTCATGTGAAGATGCTACTGTCAGAATCAAGGCCGATGTCTGAATAAAACATCATAGTCACACTTCATTTAATTTACAAAGCACTTTCCCTTGCGTTCTCTCACATTTTCAGTCAGCATACCCTCAGGTTCTTCAGAAATCAGTGCAGTATTTTAAGGTCAGCCCAACTACTCTCTGGAGGTTTACAAGATAATATGTTTATTTCTGTCTGTAAAGGCTCAACATAAGTGAGTCTTAAACTTCCCCAAACAGGCAATTTGAAGTTATGTAGATTCCTGATCCATTCATAACTTGGCACAATGTTCTGTCTTCCCAGAAACCTCCCTCTACTCCAACACTAAGAAGACAAAACTTTGGCTCGGGGTGGTGGCGCAGGTCTTTAATCTCAGCATTCAGAAGACAGAGGCAGGTGCATCTCTGAGTTTGAGGCCAACCTGGACTACAGAGCAAGTTCCAGGACAGCCAGGGCTACACAGAAAAACCCTGTCTTGAAAAACAAAGCACACACACACACACACAAAAAGGAGCCGAAACTTTCTCTTACGTAGTCGAGAAAGAATTCCCTCTTTCTGAAGTCAGGCTTCTCTGCTCATGGACTCACACATAAAACTCAGTGAGCAGAGGGCTGGAGAGATGGCTCAGAGGTTAAGAGTACTGGCTGTTCTTCCAGAGGTCCTGAGTTTAATTCCCAGCACCCACATGGTGGCTCACAACCACCTGTAATGAGATCTGGTGCCCTCTTCTGTGTACATAATAAATAAATAATAACAATAACAACAACAAAACTACATGAAGAAACCCTGTCTTAATAAAATAGCCGGGCGGTGGTGGCGCACGCCTTTAATCCCAGCACTCGGGAGGCAGAGCCAGGCGGATCTCTGTGAGTTCGAGGCCAGCCTGGGCTACCAGGTGAGTCCCAGGAAAGGCGCAAAGCTACACAGAGAAACCCTGTCTCGAAAAACCAAAAAATAAAATAAAAAATAAATAAAATTATTAAAAAAAGAAACTCAGTGAGCTCCCGCTTTTGTTTTGACTTCCCTTTTCGATGGAAATAATTTGAACAGTTCCATGAGAAGGGTGGTAGATGAAGGGTCTCTTTCACCTGATTCTCTGGAGCTGTGGGCATGAGTCAGCCTCCTGCTTATTCTGACCTCTGGCACTGGGCTGGCTCCGTCCCTCTTACCTACATCTGTGGGGACGCTTCTGTCATTTTGCGGAACTGAAAGTGAAACAGTAGTTATGGGGAACCACTGGAAACCACTGGAAACCACTGGAAACCACTGGAAACCAGTGGAAACCACTGGAAACCACTGGAAACCACTGGAAACCACTGGAAACCACTGGAAAACAGTGGAAACCACTGGAAACCACTGGAAACCACTGGAAACCACTGGAAACCACTGGAAAACAGCGGTTATACATGTGTTTTCAAACTCAAAGTTTGCATTTTAAACAGGCAATTCTGCATTTTGTGAGGGCAGGTAGGAGATTCCTCATGTGAGAGATGCTACTGTTTAACACATAGTTCTATGGCTTTGTGCTTTTTGTTTGGTTGGTTGGTTAGTTAGTTGGTTAGTGATATGGTCTCATTCTGTGTAATCTAGGCTGGCCTTGAACTTGTGACAGTCCTCCTGCCTCAGCCTCCTGGGTGCTGAAAACTGTGGGTGTGAGCCACCAGTACCCAGCTGCTGCGTGTCATTAAAGAGCATAGCATGGTGTTCATATTATATCCATTTCTAGTTTACTGTGACTGTGTGATAACTGTAAGGTATAGGTTCCTGGGTGCTTAAGGGAGGTGGAGGGAGATATGAACCTGACACCTGACCAGCCCCCCTCTACACAGGCAAATGAAGAGTCCCCTGGCATAGTGGCCATTCCTTGGTGGGAACATTGGATGCTCAGGTGTTTCTAGCTAGGGGTCTTAATCCTCCCTCCCCCAAATTACAGTTCTTACAAATAAGCTCTGTTAGTGTAATCGAGCCTCACACCGTCTTAGGTAGAAAAGATCTCAGTTCTCTGTCTCACCCATAATTTGGTATTTGTTTGTTTCATCCCCTTGACAATTTCTCGCCTTTTCAGATTGGAGGGAAAAAAAGATAAAGTTGAGGCACAGGCTCTTCAGCTGTTCTCATCAAGCCTTCAGAGAGCCTGCTTTCAAGGGGCTCTGGCGCTGCTTAGAGCCAAAGTGCCCACTAGGGGGTAAATGACGCTGCTGAGCTGCCAGGACGCACGGCGGTCAGTCAGAGCAGTAGCACGGTTCTCCGGTTCTCCGTGTTAGCGGGGAAAGCGGAGGTGGGAGGACGGTGGTGGTGGGCGGCAGCACTGCAGTATTTGAGTAACCGAGCTAACCATTAAGTAACTAATCAGCGAGGGCTGACCTAGTCCTTCCTTTCTTCTGTTCTTTTCTAGCACCTTGGAACATTTCAAACGGTGGCTTCAGCCAGATAAAGTTGCCATCAGCACAGAGGAGGTCCAGTTTCTCATCCCTCCAGAGTCGCAGGCTGAGAAGCCAGAGGCCGGGGACAAGCCAGCAGCAGGAGAACAATAAATTACGCACACATAAGCCAAGCAGCTGTCTGGGGCCCGGGGGAAACACTGCTCGAGAGAGCTCAACAGCAAAGTGAAATCCGGGGAGAGAAAATGCCCAGACTTCCAGTCCACAGAGCAGACAGCTGCTGGCCCCCGAGGACTTGCTTGGAGCTGGCTTGTGTGACTGTCTCGGATGAAGTGACTGACCCAGTGTGTGCTGGATCAGAAAGCTTGACTGAGCTCTCTTGCTGCAGGTGAGAGGTTTGCAAGGATCCATTGAAGGACAGGGTGTGGAAGAGCCTGGAGACACTGAGCTCTTGTGTATAATGTATCGGTTAAGTGAGCCGTATTTTTTTTTCTCACATCTGGGTCTTCGTGTCTGTGTCTCAAGCATTCCATAGCTAAGGAGTCAGGAGCAAGTGTAGCCAAGGCGAATGAAGTCAGCCTCCTTGAGTCCAAGCCCTTGTGGGGCTTTCTCACACACTCATTGTAAATAGGAGGACTCGAGGGAAATGGGCTTTTCCTTTTGATTTGTTCCTTGTGTCAAAAATGGGAAAAAAAGAAGTGTGGAACGTGGGTGTTTATATCTGTGTAGATATATTTCCTGTTTCATGGCTTCTCCCCCAGCTTCTTTTTGTACCAAGTTCCAAATTAGACTTGTAAATATGCTTTAGTGTTTGACACAACTCTTGACTAGTTCCAAACTTGCTCCCTGCGGCAACTTTCCTGACTGAGCTTGCATTTACTCTTTGTTTATTGTGTTGTTGTTCATGTGAAGTTTGAGTTGTCTATATAAAACTTTGTCATTGGAACAAGTGTGTAGTGTGGATGGTACTGTTGACCCATTGCCTCTCATATGAACTCCCAGGAGGGAGGGAAGTAAAGACAGAGGTATGCTATGGCAGAGGAGCTAGCAACCTTTGGCAGCCTCTTGTTTTTGTGTGTTTGTTAAGATTTACTTGTTTGGGCTGGGCAGTGGTGGCTCATGCCTTTAATCCTAGCACTCGGGAGGCAGAGGCAGACGGATCTCTGTGAATTCAAGGCCAGCCTGGGCTACAAGGTGAGTTCCAGGAAAGGTGCAAAGCTACACAGAGAAACCCTGTCTCGAAAAAACAAAAACAAAAAGAAAAAGATTTACTTATTTGACCAGGCATGGTGGCCCAGGCTTTTAATCTCAGGACTCAGAAAGGCAGAGGAAGACCATTAACTCAAAATCTGTAAGTGTGAGGCCTGCCTGTCTATATAGCGAGTTCTGGGACAGCCGGGGCTACATAGAGAGACCCTATCTCAAAAAAGAAAAAGAGAAGATTTTCTTATTTGTTTATTTATGAGGATGTGTGTTTGCTTGTGTGAGTTTCTGTACACCATGTATGAGCAAGAGCCCATGGTGACCAAAAGAAGATTCAGATCCTTGGCTACCAGAGTGACAAGTGGTTGTAAGATGCCATGTGGGTATTGGGAACTGGACCCAGGTCTTCTGCAAGAGCAATAAATGCTCTTAACTCTGATCTATCTCTCCAGCCCTAAGTCTAGGGCTGTTTTTAATACATGCTTCTGACAGTCTAAACATTCTGTGGTAAGGTTCTGGGGTTGTGGCTACTGGGAAACAGTGAATCCATAATGATGATGAGCAGTGTGACCAAAAATTTTCAGAGAACACTTGCTCTTTTTTTTTTTTTGGTTTTTCGAGATAGGGTTTTTCTGTGTAACAGCTCTGGCTGTCCTGGAAACCCTCTTTGTAGACCAGGCTGGCCTTAAACTCACAAAAATCCACGTACCTCTGCCTCCTGAGTGTTGGGATTAAAAGCATGCACCACCATCACCCTGCCACACTTGCTCATTTTTAAATCAAGTATTTCCCTTATTGCAAAGGATAGGTGCCAAATAGGTCATACCATATGCTTACTTAATGATAGAAATACTTTATAATTTCCAGATACACTCTTCTCATCCCTTTTTTTCCCCATCAACTACCGGAATTAGCTTTATTCCTACGGCTGTTGGTCAGTAGGATATATTTGACATAAAAGGTGGCCTTGGGTGGCACCTTGGGGAAGCCTGAACAGTGATGGAATCTGGCACTGAACTAGGCTGTCAAGCTGCCATCTCTGTCCGTGGGTCAGATGACAGACCTCACTATTCCTCCAGGGCCAGCTAATGGCTTCAGCTAGATGGAGAGGATTAAAAGAAAAGGACTAAGGTTTTTCTTCATCCTGTATGATAAAAGAAAATCATTCTTCCTCAGTCATGACAGGAAGAAAAGCGGCAGGGTCCTGAGAAACCTTGCCGAAGAGCAGCTGGTCCTGGGATGGAAGGACAGTGTTCTTGTACAGCAGAAAGTAGTGCTTCTATGATCAAGGCAAAAGCTTAGCCTTTTCCTACCTTTACCTCCTATTTTCTACCTCAAAAATAGATGTTTTGGGGTCTGGAGAAATGGCTCGTTAGCACTTGCTGCTCTTGCAGAGGACCTAAGCTCAGTTCCTAGCAGCTACACCAGACAGCTCACCACTGCTTGTAACTCCAACTCCAGGGGATCCAACACCCTCTTCTAGATTCTAAGGGCACCTACACACACACACACACACACACACACACACACACACACACACACAAACACACACACGGACATTTTGGTATGAGAAGAGCGGAGGGCTGATTTAGAGGAAACCCTGGCAGAGGTAGGAGAGGGAGGCTCCAGATCTCCAACCATCTTGATTCATTCTGAGACAAATCTCCATAAAAGGGACTCCAGTGAGTTTTAGCTATGGACTCTTAGCTGTTTCAGAGGTGACAGCTTAAGTAATCATTCCTTTTAAAAAGGTGAAGCCCCATTAACCTAAACCAAATCTCTTATGAGCTCCCAAAGTCAATGAATCTATGAGTATATAGATTTTTCTAGGCTCTTGAAGTGGTACTACATTTGAAACCAAGTGTTTGGGGTGCTATCTCTGTCCTGTGGCTCACTGTGTGGTCATGAATAAGTCAAATGACCTCTTTGTGTTCCAGTTCCCTTTCAGTAATTAGACTAACCATAGGAAAAATAAGATTGGCCTGAAATGCTGATGTTTCCTTTCACCCTGAAACCTTAGGGAGAACTTCCTCAAATCGGTGAAATGTGTGAGTTGGGAGAGCCTTATCACCCCACCTTCCTTCCTTCCTTCCGTCCATCCTTACTGAAACAGATCAAAAGGTAAAGCAAAGCTGTAGCAGTACTCAACCTTGCAGCCAGCGAGGGATAATTACCAACCAGGGATAAGGCAGTAATGACCTGGTAGAGCCAGGGAAGTAAGCTAAGTGACTGCCACTGTTTTTTCTGGCACATGCACTCATCACCCAGGCCTTGGCAAGGTCAGTGCTGGAATGGCACAGGCTTGCATCCAGTACCTGCTCCAGAAATAGGCTCCGGACACATTCACACAGCATAAACAAGTATCCCGCCAATGGTTGCCAAGGTGTGTCCCTTCTAGGCAGGCCTGCCTAACTGGGTGATTGCTGGAAGAGAAAAGACGCCCTGAGCCACTTCTTGGATCCTGCCTTCCCAGGTCACATGAAACTGCTAACGTTTCCTCGAGACTCCTCATCCAGCATTGCTCTGCTTCAGTTACAGGATTCAGGACAGGACAGTGCCATCGGAATCACTGCTTGCTTGAGCCCAGCACTGGACTGTCTGAGGCAGAGAAGCACTCATCTAACCAAGGTGTGCTGGCCTCTGCTGTGCTCAGGCGCTGGGTGTGGTGATAAACGAAGTAAGACCCCAGCAGAAGGAAGCGTTAGTGTAGGGCACTTTGGGAGCACCTGCCCGGGAGAGACGAGAGCCCTAGGCCAGCTGGTGGCAGGTGTGGGAGAGACGCCACTTAGGGAAGCTGGTCCAGAAGAGCCAGTAGGAGCATGGAGAAATAGAGGGTCGAGAGTAGGGGGCCTAAGTGTGTACAAAGGCCTAAGGCAAAAGGGGGTTGGAAGGATCTTGAGAAAGTTGTTCAGTGGGGCTGAAGCCTAGAGAACAAAGAAAACAACAACAACGACAAGAGATAATAATAAAGCAAGGCCACGTGTGAAAGCTGCATCACCATGGTAAGGAGTTAGGAATTGATGGTGGAGAAGCAGCACTAATGGGCCATTTAAAGAGAGACGGTGACAAGATCTGATCCGCATCTAGAAAGATGGCTGTGCTACTCTGGGCAGGACCTGGTTAAGTGGATAGGAGGAGATGTACAAATTATTCCCTTATAGCAGGGACAACGACGTCCCCATGAGATGAAGCAAGCACAGGGCCTGTGTTTTGTTTTGTTTTCTAACTCAATTCATTTTAAGTTATTTCCCTCTGTTACATGGCAAGTACAATGATGCCTGGCAAACGGCATTTCCCGATGATGGCCGATTCGGGACATCACGTCTCACACAGTCACACTCCAGGGTGATGTGTGCACTGAGATGTTGGGTCGATGTTCCCTGCCTTTGGACTTGGTGGACTTCATGTCACTGCCTTGCTAATGGAGCACAGCACAAGTAATGTGAGTCTGAGGCTGTTGTAATCTGAGGCGTTCCATCTGCTTCTCCCTCCCTCCCTCCCTTTAACCCTTTCCACTCCTCGACCCCACAGTCAGTCAGGTTATTTCCATTCCTGGTCTTTAATCAAGCCTACCTAACACTAAGTGGAATTAAGACAAGTGGTCTCTGCCAAACCCTGAGAAATCCATGGGCAAACCAAATATTAAGGCTTAAATCTCTAAGTCTGGGTTGGATTTGCTACTCGGCCATAGTCAATAGATGACCGTGATTTAGGCTTCAGATGTCACATAGCTAATTTCAACTATTTTATCTATAGCCTGTTCTAGTTTCTGATGATTACAGAATTTTAATACACTGACTATAGTATGGATGGAAGCAAAATTGGAGGTGGGAGCCCAGCTTGAAACAGTTACATTAGTTTAAGAAAGACATGGTAATGGCTTGGGGACTTTTGTTTCCACTTAGGCTATAGAATGGTGGAAAGAGAATGTCTTCTGTATCCTAAGAAAGAGACGTAGCCAGATAGCCTACATAATTAGGTAATCTTTTTTTTTTTTTTTTGGTTTTTCGAGACAGGGTTTCTCTGTGTTGTTTTGGTGCCTGTCCTGGATCTCGCTCTGTAGACCAGGCTGGCCTTGAACTCTCAGAGATCCGCCTGCCTCTGCCTCCCGAGTGCTGGAATTAAAGCAGTGTGCTACCACCACCTGGCTTTTTTTTTTTTTTTTTGTATGCTACTCCAATTATAGCTTTTCTTTTCTTTTTTTGGAGACAGGGTCTCTCTGTTATGTAGCTCTGGCTGTCTTAGAGCTCAATATGTAGACCAGACTGGCCTCAAACTCACAGAGATCTGCCTGGCTCTACCTCCTGTATGCTGGGATTAAAAGTATATACCACCTTGCCAGCAAAGGTTGTTTATGTTTTTTGTTTGTTTGGTTTTTTTGGTTTGTTTGGTTTTGTGTGTGTGTGTGTGTGTGTGTGTGTGTGTGTGTGTGTGTGTGTGTGTGTGTTTGATGCTGGAGATTGAACCCAGGGCTTTCCTCTTGTTAAGCAAGTCTCTGCCAAGGAGGTATATCCCCAGCTTCTATCATAGGTTTTCTTAAACTGGTCAGAAAGCTGAGATCACAAGGCAGTCACGTAACACCCCTCTCAAGAGCCCTAGGTACACATACATGAACATACAACTCTGGCAAAGATGTAGTTGTCATGCAGTGGGGAAGAGGAAATCTACAAACATGTTAACAACTGTGTAAAGACTATGTGTGGATGATCATATCCATTTAGAATAGCTTGAGATTGGCTTGGGATGTACCTCAGTGGTGGTACACTTGAGCAGCATACACAAGACCCTGGGTTGGATATTCAGTACTGGAAAGAAAAGAAAAGTGAGATACCATTTCAGACACAGGAAATCTATGCTCACCAGCAGCCTTGTTTCAAGCCTTGTCTCCTGGGGCCCTGAGAGAAAGTAGGAACGGAGTAGAAGACAGGAGAGGCCTTCCTCCTTGGAGGCACAGCCCACAGGAATTGTCCAGGTGGTGGCGGCTAGAAGGAAAACAGAAATTCCTCAACCATTTTCACCATTGTCTCCTATAAGTAAAAGCCTTAAGTCACTGGGGGAAGAGGCAAAAGCCTCTTGCTTCAGGAAGAGGATGAAAGCAAGACCCATTTGTTTTCAGCAAGTACAAACTAATCATAGTCAAAGATCCATTGCTTTGGGGAAGAGAGTAGAAACCACACACACACACACACACACACACACACACACACACACACACCCACCAGTGAGCTGGGTATGGTGGCTCATGCCTGTATCCTCAGCAACCGGGAGGCTAGGGTGTAGAGTTTGAGCTACAGAGTGAGTTCCGGGTCTCAGGCCCTGAGAGGAAGAGAACAACGAGGAGGCAGAGGAGAAGGAGGAGGAAAATCGGTCAGGAGCAAGAAACTGTAGGTCGTAGAAAAAGCAAAGATCTGCTGTGTTACAAGGAGGACAACAGCCATGGCCATCTATAATCAGCTATAGGGAAAAGACAGAGTTTGGTCTTCATGCGGAGGAGGAGCAAAATTGGGAAAGCCCTAAATCTTATTGTTTAGTATTAAGATTTTTTTTAAAAAATTTATGTGTATATGTGTGTGCCTGATTGAGTTTATGTACACCTTGTGTATGCAGATTCCTGCTGATGCCAAGAAGTTGGCAGTGGATCCCTTGGTACTGCAGGGACAGGCCGTTGTGGATGTCAGATGTGGGCGCTAGAGTATGAACCCAGGTCCTCTGTAAGGGCAGTAAAGTGCTCTTAACTACTGAGCCATTTCTCCAGCCCTAGGTCCTAACTCTTGAAACTCAGCACTATGGACCTGCTCAAGACTGAAGCTGAGAGCAAGTGAGATGGCCCGGTGTGTAAAGGCAGCCGCTGCCATGCCTGATCTATCAGTCACGGTTCTCTAGAGGGACAGAACCGATAGAATGAATCCATACATCTATGGAAAGGGGATTTGACAGAGTGGCTTACAGACTGTGATCCAGCTAGTCCAACAATGACTGTCTGCCAACAGAAAGTCCAAGAATCCAGTAGTTATTCAGTCCATGAAGCTGGATGTCTCAACTGGTCTTCAGTATATGCCAGGATCATGAAGGAGTAGGCTCTAATGCCAGTGAAGGAATGGACTTGCCATCAAGAGAGGGGGCAAGCAGACAGAGAGAAAGAGGGAGAGGGAGGGAGAGGGAGAGACAGATTCCTTCTTCCACATCCTGTATATAGGCTGTCACCAGAAGATGTGACCCAGATAAAGTGCAACTTCCCATTTTGAATGATTTAATTAAGAAAAAATCCCTCACAGGTGTGCTCAGCCCCTCAGTTTAGTTCCAGGGGTAGTCAAGTTGACAACTAAGAATAGCCATCACACCTGATAACCTGAGTTCAATCCCCAGGACCCACATGGTAGAAGGACAGAACCAACTCTTGCAAGTCTTTTTGTTGTTGTTGACTGAGACAAGGTTTCTCTGTGTAACAGCTCTGGCTGTCCTGGGACTCTCTCTATAGACCAGACTGGCCTTGAACTCACAGAGATCCACCTGCCTCTGCCTCCCCAGTGCTGGGATTAAAGGCGTGCGCCGCCGCCGCCGCCGCCGCCGCCGCCGCCGCCGCCGCCGCCGCCACCACCACCCAGCCTGAAAGTCATTTTTGTGTGTTGTGAAAGACTTCCACATGTGCTCTATGGTGCATGTATGTTCGAGAACACACACAAATAAATGTAATTTTAAAAGTCATTAAGGCTGGGGCTGGAGAGGTGGCTCAGCAGGTAAGAGTACTTATTACTCTTGCAGAAAACCCAAGTTCAGCTCCCAGCACCCACATGGTGGCTGACAACTAGTAACTCCAGTTCCAGGGGATCCAATGCCCTTTTCTGACCGCCACAAGCTGTTGCACACATGCATACACATATACACACTCAGGAACACACACACACACAGAGTGAATAAATGTTTCGTTTTGTTTTGTTCTAATTGTTATGGCTGGAGCTAAGCTGGGGTAGCAGGGACACAAACTCCATCCTGCCTGCATGAGGCTAAGAGCCTGGCATCAAATGAGCAACAACTGACGTGGACAGTTGCTAGAGGGACAGCAAGGGGGACAGTTGAAAAGCCTTGGAGGTTAGCGCAAGAACGCAGAAGTCCCTGACGTCTGCCCCAGCCAAGTGGCCCCACATAGAGGAATTTGAGGCCTGGGATGCCTGAGAGATAATGAGAAAAATGAAACCCAAACTTCCTAACTTCTAACCAGATTGACTTAACCCTCCTACACCAGCAGGCTGCAGGCAGGGTCATGTCCACGTTCAGGCTTAAATGCTATTTTCTATTGACCTCAATCTCTGCCATTGTACACACCATGGGCATTCAGTTAGGAAAAAAAAAAAAAAGCAAATTACACCCCCCCCAAAAAAAAACCCACCCACAACACACAAAAGGCATGAAAGAAAAAAAATCTCCACTTGCATTTGTTTAAAATTAAGTCCTAGATGACACAGATGTTGACTTACCAGACAGGGGCTTTTGAATAATTATGATTAATTTGTTAAAAGGTCTAGTGGAAAAAAGTGAGCAACTTGCATGAACAGATGGGGAATCCTGCAGAGACACAGAAAGTATAAGTCAAATGGAAATGCTATAAATACAAACTTGCTATCTGAGATAAAGTGCTCCAACAGGTTCTCAGTAGCCAGGCAGAGGAAGGAGCTGCTGATCTTGAACACAGGTAAATTAAAAACCATATGAACTGGGCATTGATGACACACGCCTTTAATCCCAGCACTCGGGAGGCAGAGGCAGGCGGATCTCTGTGAGTTCAAGGCCAGCCTGGTCTACAGAGAGAGTTCCAGGACAGCCAGGGCTACACAGAGAAACTCTGTCTTAAAAAACAACAATAACCATGATAGAGGGAGACATCGTGGGGATAGGGAAAAACCGGGTGCTAGGGAAGTTCCCAGGAATCCACAAGGGTGACCCCAGCTTAGACTACTAGCAGTAGTGAAGGGAGTGCCTGAACTGGCCTACCCCAGTAATCAGATCGGCGAATACTCTAACTATCAACACAGAGCCTTCATCGGATGGAAGCAGACCCAGAGATCCATAGCCAAGCACCAGGCTGAGCTCCAGGAGTCCAGCCGAGGAGAGAGAAGAGGGATTCTATGAGCAAGGGGTATCAAGATCATGATGGGGAAACCTACAGAGACAACCGAACCAAACTAATGGGAACTCATGAACTCATGAACTTTAGACCAACAGCTGTGAAGCCTCCAATGGCCCTCTGCATAGTGAGACAGTTGTGTAGCATGATCTGCTTAAGGGGCCCCTGGCACTGAGATCGGGATCCATCCCACGTGCATGAGCTGGCTTTTTGGAGCCCACTACCAATGGTGGGACAACTCGCACAGCCTTGAGGCAGGGGGAGGGGCTTGGACCTGCCTCTACTGAGTGTACCAGGCTCTGCTGACTCCCCATGGGAGGACTTACCTTGTTGGAGGAGGGAATGGGGGATGAGTTGGGCAGGGGAAGCCTGGAGGGGCGGGACAAGGGAAGAGAGTGGGGATCTGTGGTGGGTATGTAAAATGAATAAAAAATTCCTTAATAAAAAAAATTCTAAAAAACAACAATAACCAAAACAAACAAACAAACAAATACATCTGAACCGGAACAACAAAGAGAAAATGGGATGAAACTCGAACAACCGAGGTACCAAGAGCTGTTCCAAGGGACAGTAGCAGTAATATTTGTTTGATGTCAGCCCCAGAAGGTGGAGAAGGACCGAGGCAGAGGAGATATTTGAAGAAATGATGAGCGAGGATGTGGCAGTGAGGCTAAGACAAGTGACAATGGGAAGCGTTTCTTCCACAGACTTGGCAGCTGAGTGAAGGGTAGAGAGTGGCGGGATCGGAGCCTGGTGTCCTAGTCCGTCTTAGAATTGCCTGTGATTCAGCAGGTTGGCAGGGTCTTTGTCCTGGTGTCTGATGGAGTCACAAGATCTAGGCAGAGGAGGATATAGGCTGGAAAATAGTATGGTAGGATTTTAGAAAAGCATCCCCAAAGTGTGCACGGACAAGATGGCACACGGCTATCAACTTCGTCAAAAATTCTTATTTTATTTGTGTGTATGTGTGTGTGCATGGGCCTGCAGCTGCCTTCAGAGGCCAAAAGAGGATCCCCTGAAGCTAGAGTTACAAGTGGTTGTGAGCCTTCTGGGTGCTGGAAACCAACCTCCAGTCCAACACAAGAGCAGCAAGTGTTTTTAGCCCCTGAGCCATCTCTCCGGCCCCTTCTTTTCTTTTTCCTTTTCTTTCTTTTTATATTTGTTTATCTTATTATTTTATGTGTGTGTGTTGCTTGCACGTATGTCTGTGTACCCCATATGTGCCCGGTGCCCCTGGAGGTCAGAAGATGGCATCAGATCCTCTGGGACTGGAGTTAGAGATGGATGTGAGCTGTCCTGTGGGTCTGAGAATCAAACCCAGGTCCTCTGCATGAACAAGAAGTGCTCTTAACTGCTGAGCCAGTTATCCAGCCAATTATATCTTCTTTACTGAGGCAGGATCTCACTTTAATTCAGGCTGACCTGAAACTCACTATGTAAAGAAACCAGACTGGATTTAAACTCTTGTCAATCCTCCTGCCTCAGCCTCTCAAACGCTGGGTTTACAAGTGAGAATGACAGTCTGTCTGTCTGTCTTTCCTCTATGCAGCTCAACACTGAGACGAATGATTTGGATAAATAAATTGAACGTGCTCTACCAAAAGTCATAGGCTTAGGTAATAGATTAAGATCAGAATTGTAACATTTTTTTTCCTTATAGCAGAGTGATAGGACAAAGGTGAAGCCTAAAAGAGATAAACAGAGGTCCAAGAAGAGCTGCATATTTTGTGTCCGTCTGAGGCTGGACCTTCCTGTGTAGCCCAGGCTGGCCTGAAACTTGCATTCTCCTGCTTCAATTTCTTGAATACTAAAACTATAAATGTGAACCATCATACTCAGTACTATGTGTTAACTTGTTGGTTATAATGACAAAAGCCAGGCTCAACCTAGCCTAAGTCACAAAGGGACACTGGTTATAAAGGACACAAGTGGAAACAGCTTTAGGATCATCGGGATCTGAGGAGTCTCACAGTGCCTTCATCCTCCGCTCCTTTTCATTCTTGATTTTTCTCTGGCTCACTATAGTGCAGCCGCTCTGGGCTTACCCCGTCCTATTTAACAATTCTGGAGAGCCTTGAGGGGGTGAAACAAGAGGATTTTGGTTTCGAGGCTAGCCTTAACTACAGAAGAGAGTTCCATGTTGTTGGGCTGTGTAGCAAGGCTCTCCCCGCTTGTGAAAGAACAGAAACTACGGAGGAAAGATCTTGCTTTCCAACTGCTTTCTCAGGGAAGGGCTCTGACTAGTCTAGATCACGTGGTCATCACTTGGGTAATGATTCCAGCCCAGAGAAGACGTATGGCTAGGTTAGAGGGTTTTTTTTTTTTTCTTAAGATTTATTTATTATGTATACAGCATGTATGACTGCAGGCCAGAAGAGGGCACCAGATCTCATTACAGATGGTTGTGAGCCACCATGTGGTTGCTGGAAATGGAACTCAGGACCTCTGGAAGAGCAGTCAGTGCTCTTAACCTCTGAGCCATCTCTCCAGCCCCTAGGGTAGAGAGTTTTATAGTCACCGGTGCCACCAGGAGCGCATGAGAACGAACCGGGAAGAACTATAGCTATCCAAAAGGACGTTCTAAATAAATAAATAGATAAGCAAATAAGTAAACAAACAAATAAATGGTGTTCAGAAGCCAAAACAACAGGCGCTCTGTGTCTTAACAGTCCAGCTGAGTCGGCAGTGTTAGGTTAAAAAAGAAAAATTACAGTTCTGGGGCTGGAGAGACAGCACAGCAGGTCGGCGCGCTTGCCGCTCTTGCAGAGGGCCTGCGTTTGGTTCCTAGAGCTCACGTGGTAGTTTATAACCATCCTGACCTCTGGTTCCAGGAGATCTAACACCATCTTCTGGCCTCTGAGGGCACCAGGTTTGCACGTGGTGCACTTACACACATGCAAACAAAACACTCACACACATGAAATAACATAAATCTAAAAGAAAAAAGTTTAATTACAGTTCTAAGCCAATGCGGTGGCACATCCGTTTGGTCCCAGAACTCGCGTTGCAGAGGTAGGTGGATTTCTTTCTTTTTTCTTTTTCTTTTTTTTTTTTTCAAGATTTATTTATTATGTATGCAGCATTCTGTCTGCATGTACACCTGCAGACCAGAAGAGGGCACCAGATGTCATTGCAGATGGTTATGAGCCACCATGTGATTGCTGGGAACTGAACTCAGGACCTCTGAAAGAACACCCAGTGCTCTTAACCACTGAGCCATCTTTCCAGCCCCAGGTAGGTAGATTTCTAAGGGTCCATGCACAGCCTAATGTACAAAACAAGTTCCAGGCCAGACAGGACTATAGAGTGAAAATCTATCTAAAAAACAAAACAAATAAAAAAGAAAAAAGCCTCAATAAAATAAATTAATAAGTTACAGTTCTAAGAATCAATAGTGGAAATATATTTAAGACCTGTTACAGTTCTGATGTAAAATGTCTCCAAAGGTTGTGTGTTCAAGGGAGGACCCCAAAGATAGTACCGTTAACAAGTGATGGGTTGGGGCCCTGGGGAAATGGCTCAGCGGTTAAGAGCACTACCTGCTTTTCCAGAGGACCTGAGTTCAATACCCAGCAACCACATGGTGGCTCACAACCATATCTATAATGAAATCTGGTGCCCTCTTCTGGACTGCCAGCATACATAGCAGGCAGAACGTGTATACATAATAAATAAATAGCTGGGCAGTGGTGGCGCACGCCTTTAATCCCAGCACTCAGGAGGCAGAGCCAGGCGGATCTCTGTGAGTTCGAGGCCAGCCTGGTCTACAAAGTGAGTTCTAGGAAAGGCGCAAAACTACAGAGAAACCCTGTCTCGAAAAACCAAAAGAAAAAAAAAATAAATCTTTTTAAAAAAAAGTGGCCGGGCAGCGGTGACACACGCCTTTAATTCCAGCACTCGGGAGGCAGAGCCAGGAGGATCTCTGTGAGTTCAAGGCCATCCTGGTCTACAGAGCGAGATCCAGGACAGGCATCAAAACTACACAGAGAAACCCTGTCTCGAAAAACAAAACAAAACCAAACAAACATAACGAAGTGATTGGGGCTGTCAAGATGGTTCAATGGGTAAGGTGCTTGCTGAGTTTGACCCCTGGAACCTACACAGTGGAAGGAGAAAGAAAATCAGCTCCTGAAAGTTGTCTTCTGACTTCCACACATGATCTGTGGCAGACACTCTCTCTCTCTCTCCCTCTCTCTCTCTCTCTCAATGAATGTAATTAAAGGTGCCTGATGACCAGTCTGACTGCCTGAGTGTGAACCCATAATTCCCACAGTAGGAGAGAACCAACTCCCAAAACTTGTCCTCTGACCTCCACACAGGCCATGATACAAACCCCCTTTAATAAATAATAAAATAAAATTTCCAAAAAAAAAAAAAAAAAGATTGGATCATGAGGGTGTAACCTCATCAATGGATGGATTTATTGATGAATTCATATAGGGTGAGCTATTAGAAAGTACTTCCAACCTTCTGGGGAAGTACTTCCAACCTGCCTTTGAAATGTATACCTTGTCCCCACCCCCTTTCTCTCTTGGCTTCCCAGCCACTGATTGGCGAGCAGCCACCTCTGCCTAACGCGCCCCCCCACCTGCCATATTGTCTCACCTCATGCTCACAGTGGGGGAGTCCAGCCACCTTGAACTGAAACCTTAGAGACCACGAACTAAAATCTACTTCTCTCCTTTAAGGTGCTTAGCATAAGTATTTTTATTCGTGTGCATTGGTGTTTTGTCTCCATGAATGTCTGTATGAGGGTCTCGGGTCCCGTGGAACAGACAGTCGTGAGCTGCCATATGGTTGCTGGGGATTGAACCAGGGTCCTCTGGAGGAGCAGCCAGTGCTCTCAACTGCTGAGCCATCTCTCCAGCCCCATTTATGTATTTTTTAGTTGTTTTTGTTTTTGTAAGTCAAGGTCTTCCTATAAAGCCTTGGCTGGCCTGAAACTCTATGTAGACCAGACCGCCTCCAACTCAGAGATCTGCATACCATTGCTTCTTGAGAGAGCTGCATACCATGGCTTCTTGAGTGCTGGGAATAAAGACATGTGCCACCACACTAGGCTAGTTCAGGTATTTTAATCACAGTGATGCAAAGCTGGCTGCACTAGTCATACCACTCTGAGAGCATCATGTGGGACCCACACTATAAAAGGATCATTAATAAATGACATGTCTTCCACAGGAGAGGTTCAGGGTAAGGCTCAGATGATCAGGCCATTCAAAAAAAGACAAAACAGTAAAGATTATTTTGTCTAAGGCTAGGGATGTAGCTCAGTTGGTAGAGTGATTGCCTAGGATGATATGGCCCTGGGTTCAATCCCCCAACACCATATAAACTGGGCGTGATGGTAAACACCTGTAATTCTACCACCAGGCAGAAACAAGAGGATCAGAAATTCAAGGTCATTCTTGGCTACATAACAAGTTCAAAGCCAGACTAGGATACACGAAACCCTTTCTCTCCTTTGTTAGATTTTTATTCATGTGTACGTGTGTGTGCCCGTGTGAATAGGTGTATGAGGTGCCTGTAGGACCGGAAAGGGGAGGTGGATTTCCTGAGATGGAGTTACAGGTGATTATGAAGAAGTACTCTTAACCACTGAGCCATCTCTCCAGCACTGTGAGACCATTTCCAAAAAATTAGAAAATTAAACATTTTGGGACCAGAGAGATGGGTCAGCATTTAAGACCTCTTGCCATTCTTCCAAAGGACCTGAGTCCAGTTCCCAGTACACATGCGGTAGCTCACAACCACCCATAACTCTAGTTCCTGTGTATCAGACATCGTCTGACCACCAAGGGCACCAGACGTGTGTGGGAAATATGTACATGGAAGAAAACACTCATACACATGAAATAAATCTGTTTTTTAAAAGACAGTTTTGCCTGGAACAGAGGAGATACCATGATAACTGAGAAATGGCTGGGTTCAGGATATTTGGAGGACTTTGGGGTGGAAAGCTGGGATGTGAAGGATGAGAGACAAAACTAGAATCGGCGGGTTAAAGTTTTAGGGAGGCTGATTACTTTCTAGTGGTTTTCCAACAATGGGCAATGGGTTGCCCGTCGCCGAGGCATTCATACGTCCATACGAACGGCTAGAAAGGGGATTCCCATAGCAGATGGAGAGTTGGATCAAGTGACTCCTAAGGCCCTTATATGTGGATTGAATCTAAGTCTTCCTTTGTGACAGGGGAGTGCTGTACCACTGAGCTGCATTCTCAGCCCGTTGAAAAAGCTTTTTAGAAACAGAGATTTATTTTCTATCCATCTTATTTTGATTTTGAATTTTATTTTATTGCTGTTATGTGTGTGTGATCATGCCTCTGTGGTAAGTGCTTTTACCCACTGAACCAGCATGTGCCACCACCGCCCGGCTCATTCTTACCGTTCTTGAGCAGTCTTCTGGAGTTTCATCTCCTGGGAAGAGAGGCTGAGTAGGTACTTAGGATGAATTGGCAGTGAGTGACTCAAGAAGATGTGTGTGTTGGGATGGGCTTCAAGTTTACCATTGGGAGCTTCGGACAAGTTCCCTCTTAGGTGGTAACTGTCCAACCAGAGGAAGAGCTAGGCCGGCCAACCATCCCAGATCCACAGGAGACACCAGAGACAAAGAGAACCTGGTGGACAAGATAAATTGCTGGGTTGGGAATGAGGATTTTATTTATTTATTATTTGTATTTAGCCATTCTTGCTGAGCCAATTTTACCTTCTGGGAAAGGAGAAGTTGAGAGTAGTTAGGATGAATTTGGGGAAAAATGGAAGCAGGGGTTTCCCTGGGGTGTGTGTGTGTGTGTGTGTGTGTGTGTGTTCCCTGATACCTCTCTGGTCTCTGTCTCTTCTCACTTCCTCGCAGTCCTCTCCCTTATTCTTCCAGCCTGGGACTACCTCCCCCTACTTGTGCTGAGTTCTCTGTGTGCAGTGGGTAGCTGTTCCAGCTTTGACCTTGAAGCACTGCCCCTAGTGAGTCAGCAGGCGACTGCCACACCTGCCTATGACCTGCCCCTGGGGCGTGGCCGAGACAGGACCTTAAGACCCGAGATGTGTATGTGTTCGATCTCTTGGCTCCTCGTGATCCTGGATGCTGGATTACAGACCAAGTCAGAGTTCTCCAGAGAACCACGCTGCACTGCACCTCACCTCTCCCGGCTCCTGTAACCGACCCTTTATTGATTGTCAGTTACCCTGAAATAAACCTCTTTTAACTACCAGATAAACTACGTGGAATTGCCTCGTTAATTGCCGCTGTATCTGTGCCTCTCTTTGTTTCTTTTTCTCGCCCCACCACAGACCGTTTGGTTTTATTCAGCCAAAAGTCCTGAGTGGCTGGAGTTGATTTCTTGTTTATTCATATTCTTTGTGTCTTTAACTGTACTCATCTCTGGCTTTGCCAGTGAGTAGGTCTCTGGCTGGACCTGGTTTTTGTCTGTCTGTCTGTCTTCCCAAAGATCCTGTAACTCCATAGCTCCTGATGAGAGGGCTTTTCTGAGAATTGGGCTTGGGATAGCCACCCAGTGTGCTGGTAGAGATGGCTAAGGACAATCTCCAATCCAGCAGTCGTCATGGTAACAGCCAGGGCGGGCCAGGCAGGGGATGTGCAACCACATGTGCTGACCTTTCTGTGGTGTCAGGTTTGAGTGGGAGCTAGCTGAAGCAAAAATACCGACAAGGCTTCCCTGTGGCCCAGCCCTCGGAGCTTCTCGTTGGGGTGAAGTGATGACTAGGACAGCTAGCAAGAGAGTGAAGAGACGTAGAAGTATTGCTATAGCCACAGGGAAACATAGGGAGAGAGGCCCGCACGCGTGTGCGCGCGCGCGCGCACACACACACACACACACACACACACACACACACACACACACACACACACGCTGGCGCGCCCACACTCCTCAGATCTCACCAGCGACTCCTGTTGGGAACTGACCCTTGGAGGGCAATCAGCCATTATTCCTGGAGGGTCGGCTCTCACCTCATCACACAGTGGCTCTCGTGGGTGGCTATTTAAGGTCAGGACCTCATACACAGAGACTCCGGGACTTCCTCAAATCAAGTGTCACTTTTTCCATACTGCAAAAGCCTTTATGGCTCCAAGGAAAATATGTTAAAAATAAAATGGCTTATTCATTTGTTTTACTTTATTATTATTTTGTTTGTTTGTTGTTCAAGACAGGGTTTCTCTGTGTAGCCCTGGCTGTCCTGGAACTCACTTTGTAAACCAGGCTGGTCTCGAACTTGGAGATCTACCTGCCTTTGCCTCCCAAGTGGTGGGATTAAAAGTGTGCGCACCACCGCCTGGTTAGATTTTTTTTTTTAAATAGATATATAAATGCAAAAGTCCAAAGACTCCCAAAATGAAGGGCATGGCCGTCCTCCCCCAGCTTCACCCACCTCTCAAGGTTCTTTTCCACTTGATCCTCACCTCTGCCAGGTTAAGAGAGAGGGACAAATGCCAACTTCTCTGACCGAGACAGAAAGTCTAACTGGCAGTATGGTGAGTGTGAAGGGCACTTGGGCTCCCGGGCTTTCCCCCAGTGAAGGGGTTTCTTTCTCCTATTGGGGCAGGCATTTGGGCACCATAACGGGGGGGGGGGGGTGCCTGACATGCCCTGCAGCCCCTGAACAGGGAGGCAAAGAGGATACAGGGCACATTTTGGTGAGCTCCATAGAGAACACAGGTTTCCCGGGGATCCAGGCTGTTAAGTCACATCCATGGAGAGGTCTCAAGATTTCCTAAAGTGCTTGCTTCCCTACAGGCGACAGAAGGTGACCCTGAGCCCAATGCTTGACTTTCTCCTTCTCTGATCTACCTAATGTCCTTCTTCCGGCTCTGTCTTTTCTGTCAGACTGTTGGCTCACCCCTGATCCCTCCTTCCAGCTCAGCACCCTGGGCTGGGAGAGCTTCTCAGAGAATACAATAACAAGGTTGAGGGGCATCTGATGGTTACCTGATGGGGGGTAAGCAGGGAGCACAGGTCATTCTAGCTAGTGTTCCCACCAGGCCGTGGCCCCTGATGGCTCCACTAGACTCTCCCCATGCCTGCTTCAGACCAAGCCTGTCACGAGCTGGCTGCTCACTGGCCTAAGACAGGCCCCTTTCTGCTTCTTGCTCTATACTTTGCTTATTCCATTCCCTTTGCCCCAAACCTCTCTCTTAGCCTCAACTTGATGCCACCATTGAGTTGCCTTAGCCGCCTTGTGACCCCACGAAACTTTTCCTTTGTTACTATCTTAGCGGTTCGGGGCTCCTTTCACACCTGCCCCTCTGTTGGATTGAGTGCTCCGTGAGTCAAGAGGACCCGTGGATCTCCAGAGCCCTGCTGAGTGTCACTCACTGACATGTTCAAGATGTTGGCCCAGGCTAGAGAGACCTCAGGGTCTAAAGGTGTGATCCAGAGTGGCCCAGACTTACCCCGAGACTGCAGGCACGCATGCTTGCATGGCCGTGAGGATCCGGTGTCTGTGTCGTGCATCCTCGCCTTTCTCAGATCACAGCCGTGCCATTCTCATCCAGTGCCAGGAAGGTTGCAGGGCAGGCGACTCCTCACCGCTGAGAAAACCGGAGATACCCTGCCTGGGACGAGGGCTGGAGCGCTGGAGCGGCAAGGTCTGGCCAGCACGGACCTAGGCAGCTGTCTTCTGAGTTGCATTTTCACCCCATGGCTTTACCACACCCCATGGCTTTACCACACCTACCACAACGTCCTCGAGAGCAGGCTCTGAGTACAGAGAGAAGGCAGAAAGCATCCTTACTGTCCTTCCTCCCTCCCCTCCTCTCCAAAGGCTGCAGCTGTGCTGCGTGATGTGGAACTGAGTGCAGTCTTAATTACCGCTCAGCCCTACTCATTAGTGCCTCTGGAAGCCAAAGAAGCCCCGAGTCAGGAAGCTTCCACCACTGCAAAGACCGGGGCCTTCAGCCCCCCGGAGTCCCACTAACCCCACATCTAGAGACTCAGTTCTATGTGACTTGGGGTCGGGATGGGGGAGAGGTTGGAGCTGGGGGGAGGGAAGGGGAGGCTTTGGCTCCCCTCGTGGGCTCTCACTCAAGCATGCTGAGAATTTCAGGGACAGCATATGGTGAGACTCCACTGTGATCAGAGAGAGATGAACAAGTGATTAAATAAACCAGACACTCAAAGGCAGCGCACGGATGACTTACCTGTCTCAGAGGACACAAGCGTGGCGCCTGGTGTGTTCAGCATGCCCCCCCTTTTTCTTTCTATTGTGAAATGAAATGACTGAGCAGAAGGAGGAGGAGAGAAGGATGGACCCTGGAAATTATAAACTCATAGGTCCAATTTCAATATCTAGCAAACATCCTTCACAGAGAGCAACTTGTAAACACCCTCGAAGATCAAATGAGATAATGCATAGGAAAGCACTTTTTGAACTATAAAGGGCTCTAGAAATATAAGATGTTATTCTGTAATATTTCTGCTCGGCGCCGACTATGAGACAGATGCTGCGGGGAGCCCGAAGATTTATGGTAATGGCTCCTCACCCACAAGGTACTCGCACAATTTGAGCTGTTTCATTTAATTAGTCATCGCCTCTCATGTCTAAGTGGCCTCCCCACCTCTGCCTTCACCCCCCAATCCATTCATCTTGCACGGCACTGCCGGGTTAATCTTCCTGATGCATAGCTCCGCTCAAATACCTGTAAGGTTTCTCTTGCTGACTGCACAGAGCAGAGGCCTTGGTTTAGCAGTCCAGAGGCTTCATGATCTGGCCCTCAGGACTTCCTCTACCTCATTTCTCTTCTTCCATTGTGGCAGAGGGAAGATCAAATCACTTACTCAAGGCCACACAGAACCCAAAGGGCAGATGATGAAGCCAGACCCTCACACCCAGGTGTCTGATTCTGAGTCTATTGTTCTTTGTAGCATATCGGCTGCTGACTTTGATATTGTAAGAGACTGAGTATTTGTGTCTTACTAAAATTTTTATGTTGGATGCTAATCCCATCATGAGGGTGTTCCAAAGTAATTTACTTCAGGGGAGTAATTAGTGGAGAGTCTGGAGCCTTTATGAATGGGATTAGTGAGTGCCCTGTAAGAGCAGGCCTGCAGGCCAGCTATCTCTTTACCATGAGAGGATACAAAGAGAAAATGACACTCTGAAACCCAGAAGACAGCCTTCCCAGAACCTGCCTCTGCCTCCACACTAATCTCAGATTTTAGCCCCCAGAACTCTGAGGAATAAATGCAATTGTTTAAGCCTCCAGTTTATGGTGTTTTGTTATAACAGCCAGAACAGACAAACAAATGGATAAAGCTGCCACAAAGATCTTCCCACACAGGCCTTTTCTTCTTCCTCAGAAAATTTCCTGAGGACCAGTTCCTGAGCACGTGATTACTTGATCTAAAGGCAGCAATTTTTTTTTTTTCTTTCTTTACTGAGAACCAAACCCAGGACCTCAGACATGCTAGACAACTGCACTGAGCTGCACCACAGCCCCAACATTAATATTTTTAATGGCTAGATAAATTGGCATAATGCTTCACAAAAAGGTTGATTTCTACTTTAGCCACTGATATGAATACATGCAAACTTCATGAGACTTCGCTCTGCTGTGAGTCAGCTTTGAGTGAGTTGCTGATTGGATAAGTGTTTTCGTTTGACTGTTGAGGTGAGGCTTTTTCTTTATTATTTTTTATTTTTATTGTTGTGGTGTTGGGAATTAAACCTAGGTCTTTGAGGATGATAGGAAATGCTTTGCCACTGAAAATGCTAGGTCTCCAGTGTTAGCATACTCTTTGTATTTTGTCTTGTGTAATTAATATCTTTAACGAATCACTGAAGTCCTTACATTTCAGAAGCTTCAATTTCAAAAAAGAAAAGGCTGTCTTGAAGAGCTGATACAGTGAAATCACTTCAAGGCTGAGATAAGATCCTGTACACAAGTTCAATATCATGTAAGTCTTCGAGGCTGGAGAGATGGCTCAGCAATGAGGAGTGCTTCTTGCTCTTGCAGGGGATCTGAGTTTGGTTCCCAGCACTGACATTAGGTGAAGTACAACTACCTGTAACTCCAATTCCAGGGGGTCTGACCCTGTCTCCTGGCCTCTATGGGCACCAGCATGCACACACACACACACACCCCCCACACACACACACACATACACACAATTTTTTTAAGTCTTGAGAGTAAATCTTTTGAAAGACTGAAATCAGTTGAGAGTATGCACAGTGGCAGAGTACTTGCCTAGCATATACTAAGCCTTTAGGTTCAATTCCCAGGATTAAAAATAGAATAAAATAAGATTTGAAAAAAAAAGTGAAGCCAATCATGGTAGCAGTGGTACATGCTTTTAACCTCAACACTCGGGAGACATAGGGAGGCAGATCTCTGTGAGTCTGAGACAGCCAGAGCTATGTAGTGAGACAGAAAAAGAGGAAGAAGGAGAAGAAGAAGAAGAAGAAGAAGAAGAAGAAGAAGGAGGAGGAGGAGGAGGAGGAGGAGGAGGAGGAGGAGGAGGAGGAGGAGAAGAAGAAGAAGAAGAAGAAGAAGAAGAAGAAGAAGAAGAAGAAGAAGAGGAAGAGGAAGAAAAGGAAGAGGAGGGCCGGACGGTGGTGGCGCATGCCTTTAATCACAGCAGATCTCTGTGAGTTCGAGGCCAGCCTGGGCTACCAAGCGAGTTCCAGGAGAGGTGCAAAACTACACAGAGAAACCTTGTCTCGAAAAACCAAAAAAAAAAAGAGGAAGAAGGAAAGAGAGAAAGAAAGAAAGGAGAAGTGAAGGTGAGAGCGAGGTAAAGGAACTTCAAATATTAGTCTATTCTTAAAAGGAGAACTTGGGAAGACAACATCACCCCAGGCTCAGATGACACTTCCCGAACTTGTGCCTTAGCAGACACACACTGTTTGCTTTCAGAGTCATTTTTCTGACTCTGTGGTGACACTGAAATAGTGATACTTATTTTCTTATGTGGTGTTAAAGTATTTTTCTTTCTACTTTCTTTTTATCTTGGCAGTACTGGAGATCGAACCCGAGACCTTGCATGTGCTAGGCAAGCACTCGGTCACTGAGCTGTGTCTGCACCCTTCCCCGCTACAATTTTGTGATTTGACTAAATAATACACATGAAAATTAGGCCGGACGGTGGTGGCGCACGCCTTTAATCCCAGCACTCAGGAGGCAGAGGCAGGCAGATCTCTGTGAGTTTGAGGTCAGCCTGAGCTACAGAGTGAGTTCCAGGAAAGGCACAAAGCTACACAGAGAAACCCTGTCTCAAAAAACCAAAAAGAAAAAAAAATTGAAAGAGTATATGGGGAAAATAAAAATGTCTCCCACTTCCTCTGTATTCCAGGCACTCTGTCCCCTTCCCTGGTGACAGAAGCTATTCCTAATCCACTGTGGAGCCTTCTGGGGATACTGCATGCATCTATGAGCCTCTATCTGTATTTCTTATTTGTTTGTTTGTTTGTTTGTTTTTGAGGCAGGCTTTCTCTGTGTAACTCTGGATGTCCTGGTCTAACTCACTCTGTAGACCAGACTGGCCTCTGCCTTCCGAGTGCTGGGATTAAAGGCATGTGCCACCACTGCCCAGCCTATGTGCATTTCTAAGAGAAGCAAAAGCAAATAATACATGACCCTTACTTTGTTATCTTGGAGACCAATCCCACTGACTGAGTCATCACGCAAGTGTTCCACTCTGAGAGAACTCAGTGAACAAAATTCCATTTCACATCTACAAAGCAAACTTGCAAAGAGATATTTATTTCATAAAAGGAATCTTGCTGTGGGATGGTCTGTATGGCAAATGTGTTGCTGATTGGTCAATAAATAAATCACTGATTGGTCAGTGGCCAGGCAGGAAGTATAGGCGGGACAAGGAGGAGAATAAAGCTGTGAAGTGGAAGGCTGAGTCAGAGACACACTGACAGCCACCATGATGAGAAACAGCATGTGAAGATGCCGGTAAGCCACGAGCCACGTGGCAAGGTATAGATTTATAGAAATGGATTAATTTAAGCTGTAAGAACAGTTAGCAAGAAACCTGCCACGGCCATACAGTTTGTAACCAATATAAGTCTCTGTGTTTACTTGGTCGGGTTTGAGCGGCTGTGGGACTGGCAGGTGAGAGAGATTTGTCCTGACTGTGGGCCAGGCAGGAAAACTCAAGCTACAGAATCTGTTTCCCTAGAAATTCCCTAAATGTTAAGCTACCTTCATATGTCATAGTTATCACTCATTTTACTGAAATTATGTTTATATATTTATGACAGAAATAGTCGACGAAAACAAAGGCCATTTAAGCTGGAAATGATTTATCTAAAGTGAGCCCGTTGATAAAGATTATACTTCAGTCAAAACAATATATACTGGCCTGGTGAGAAAGTGGATGTATGTTTCAAAAGTTTCTTATGGGGCTGGCTAGTGGCTAAAAATGCTTCCTAGGCAAGCCTAATGACCTGACATTGATCCCCTGAACACACATTTTAAAAAGGAAGAAAGAAAAGGGGTTGGAAAGACAGCTCTGGCTAAGAGCACTTGCTGCTCTTCCAGAGGATGTGGGTTCGGTTCCCAGCACCCACATGCTGACTCGGAACCATGTGTAACCCCAGTTCTAGTCAATCTGACATCCTCTTCTGGAGTTTCGGAGAGTTAGAGTCCATGACTGTCATAGTGGGGAGCTGGCAGCAGGCAGGCCTGGTACTGGAGCAGTAGCTGAGACCTTACATCTTGATCAATTAGCATGAGGCAGAGAGAGGAACACTGGGAATGGTGTGAGTCCTTGAAACCTCAACGCCTACTTCCGGCGACACACCTCCTTCAGCAAGGCTACACAGTTCTTCCCAAACAGATCCATCAACTGAGGACCAAGTATTAAAACATGTAAGTGTATGGGGGGCATCCTTATTTAAACCACCACAACCAGTTCACCAGAATCTTGTGTCCCAGCATGGGACATGACTTTTACCCTGAATCATATCAAAAAGGGTATGCTCCTAAATCTAGCATTCATGGATTTATTAAAAATGTTCCAGGGGCTGAGCACACCTTTAATCCCAGCACTCCACAGGCAAAGGCTGTCGGACTTCTGTGAGTTCGAGGCCAGCCTGGTCTATATAGCAAGTTCCAGGACTACATAGGGAGACCCTGGCTCGAAAAACCAGAAAAGAAAATGTTCCAGGGGCTGGGTGGATGGCTCAGTGGTTAAGATCACTGGCTGCATTTGAGTTTGTTTTAATATTTAAATATTTTTAATATGTAAATATTTTTACTGTATTAATGTTTTGCCTGCATGAATGTTGTTCACCACTTGTGTGTGCCTAGTTTCAGAGGAGGTCATAAATGGGTATTGGAGTTACAGGCAGCTATGAGTTGTCCTTTGACAGCTGGGAATTGAACCCAGGTCCTCTGCAAGAGAACCAGTGCTCTTAACTACTGAGGCATTCTTCCTGCACCTGAAGGCAGTTTTGCTTTGTTTTACTTATTCTTTGAGAATTTTATACAACGTATTTTAATCATATTCTTTCCTCTCCCCTAATTCTCCCAAATCCTCCCCTACCTCACCACACATCCAACTTCATATCCCTTTCTCTCTCTTGAAAATAAATAAATAACACCACAAAACATCATGGAGTCACCTGGCACAGTGGTCCACACCTTTAGTACCAGTACTCAGGAGTCAGAGGCAGGGGGATCTCTGTGAATTGGAGGCCAACCTGGTCTACATATTAAGTTCCGGGACATCCAGAGTTACATTCTAAGACCCTGTCTCAAAACAAAATAAACAACAAACAGCACCCATGGAGTCCAGTTTGTATTGGCCAACCACTCCTGAGCATGGGGCCTGCCCTGGTGATGTTAATATACCTACTGTCACTCCTCTGAAGACAACTGATTTTCCTTCTCACCCCAGCTGCCAATTGTGAATAGCTTCTTGGTTAGTGGTGGGACTTTGTGCCTACTTCTCTGAGGGAAGTTCTCGCAAGAACTGATTTGTAATTAAGAGGAGGCCTGGACAGATCAGATCTTGTGGTGGGTGGCTTTTCAGGCTTAGAGAAGTCAGGCAGGAGCCACTCAGTCTTTCCTGAGCAAGAGTCATGATCCAGTGAAAGCCCAAGGTCTCTATGTTCAAAGCTTATGGGAAGAAGCATGTTAGGCCGAGTCATCTGAGGACTTTATGATACCCTGTGGCCTGCCATGGTAGACATGGCAAAGTGTCACTTAGAATAGCAACAGCAAAATATAAAAGACCTACTGTGGTTTGGGGAGGGACAGGCCTCCAGTTTGCCAGGATGAAGTCCGAGTGACTGCAGTATATGCAGTCAAGATAGCGCACAACCTCTCTGGCCAGCAAAACAAAGAGCGTCCCTTGGATGCTGGGTGAAACTGTAGAGGTAAACGTCACAGCCAACCTTCTCCAGGCTCTCAGAGGGGAGACAAATCCTAACCAGTCTCTCATTCCTGCTCCAAGGATCATCTTTCTAATGATTCCTGGTGGTGACTGTAGCAAACCAAGACGCTATCAGGGAAGAACCAGGGTGGAGGTTCCGGAGGGTAGGTCAGGATCTTAGGGAGACTGAATGAGTGGGAAGACTGGAAGATCTTGGGCTTCCTTGTAAAGCCCTTCACCATGGTTACACATACAGATGACATCACAGCTGGGCCTTCCAACAGTCTTGACAGGGCGTCCGTTAATTTTTTATTAATACATCTTTATTTCCACCATGTGTGCTGGTTAATTTTGGTCAGCATGACACAATTGGAGTCATCTGAGAAGAAGGACCTCACTTGAGAAAATGCCTGCATCAGACTAGCCCAGAGGCAAGCCTGTGGGGCCTCCTTTGATTGATGATCAATGTGGAAGGGCTCAGCTTCCGGGGGCGGGGGGGGGGGGGGGGGGGGGTAGTACCATTCTCGGGAAGGTGGTCCTGGGGTCTGTAAAAAGGCAGACTACGCAAGCCAGGGGGAGCAAGTCAGTAAGCAGCACTCGTCAATGGCCTCTGCTTCAGCTCCTGCCTTGAGTTCCTGCCCTGACTTCCCTTCATGACGGACCATAAACTGTAAGTTGAAATAAATCCTTTCCTCCCCAAGTTGCTTCTGGTCATGGTGATTTATAACAGCAATAAAAGCCTGACTAGGATACCATGGAAACCATATTTCTCACATTCATTTTGATAATTAGCGCCTAATACAGAAAAGAAACAGAGATAGCCTGGAGCACCTCCCACTGGTACCACCTTGAGCCTTTAACATAGGATCTCTGGGAAACATCTGAACCTTAGCATCACAGAAAAATGAAAACAACCCCCAACACAAAAATGTATACATGAATATTTGTTACTGAGTTTCTCATAACAGCCCAAAGTGCTTTTAACCTGTGCTGGCTAGTTTTATGTCAACTTGACACAAGCTGGAGTTATCTCAGAAAAAGGAACCTCAACTGAGAATATGTTTCCATAAGATGAGAGCCCAGCCCCTTGTGGGTGGAGCCACCCCTGGGATTGTGGCCCTGGGTTCTTTTTTTTTTTTTTTTTTAAGATTTATTATTTGTATGTGCATTGGTGTTTTGCCTGCATGTATGTCTGTGGGAGGGTGCCAGAGCTGCTGGAACTGGAGTTACAGAGAGTTGTGAGCTGCCTTGTAGGTGCTGGAAATTATACCCAGGTCCTCTGGAAGAATAGCCAGTGCTCTTAAACCACTGAGTCATCTCTCCGACACCCTGGTCCTGGGTTCTTAAGAAAGCAGGCTGAGCCGGGCGGTGGTGGCGCACGCCTTTAATCCCAGCACTCGAGAGGCAGAGCCAGGCGGATCTCTGAGTTTGAGGCCAGTCTAGTCTACAGAGTGAGTTCCAGGGCAGCCAGAGCAGTTACACAGAGAAACCCTGTCTTGAAAAAAACCAAAGGGTGGGGGGGGGGGGGAGAAGGAAGGATGGAAGGAAGGAGGGAAGCTGAGCAAGGCAAGGAGAATAGGCCTGTAAGCAGCACCCACTCCTCTACAGCCCCTGCATCAGTTCCTGCCTCCAGGTTCCTGCCCTGTTTGAGTTCCCATCCTGACTTCCTTTGTTGATGAACAGTGCTGTGGAAGTGTGAACCAAATAAACCCTTTCCTCCCCAACTTGCTCTGGTCATTGTGTTTTGTTGCAGCAATAGAAACCCTAACTAAGATACAACCCAAGACCATGGGCCCAGGGGTGACACTGCCCACTGTGAGCTGGGCATCAGTCATTATTAGTAATAAAAGAAGGGGCAGGGCGTGCCTTTAATCCCAAATCCCAACACTTGGGAGGCAGAGAAAATTGGACCTGTACGAGTTTGTCAACAGCCTGGTCTACATAGTGTTCCAAGCCAGCCAAGGTTAAACAGTGAGACCACACACACACACACACACACACACAAACACACACACACACACACACACACACACACACACACACACAGTGTAACATATGGCTGTTCCCCCAGCCTCCTCACCTCCCCACTCCTAGAGTGAGCCATACAAATGGGGGAGGGGCGGTGGTGAAGGCAACTTAAGACACGACTCTTTCTTTAGAGGAAACAGAAAGGCTTCTCCAACAACAGCTGTCTCTGTATGTGGCATCAGTTGCCAGATCATGTATGTTCATATGCATGTGGGTAAAAGTGTATCTTTAAGAATGTATTCTTACTAGGCAGTGGTGGCGCACGCCTTTAGTCCCAGCACTCAGAAGGCAGAGGCAGACGGATTTCTGGGAGTTCGAGGACAGCCTGGTCTACAGAGAGACTTCTAGGACAGGCTCCAAAAAGCTACATAGAAAAATCCTGTCTCGAAAAACCAAACAACAACAACAAAAAGAATGTGTTCTTAGTGTTTTTACTCTCAGGCTTTTCACATGTTTTTTTTTTTTTTTTTTTTTTGGTTTTTCGAGACAGGGTTTCTCTGTGTAGCTTTGCGCCTTTCCTGGAACTCACTTGGTAGTCCAGGCTGGCCTCGAACTCACAGAGATCCGCCTGGCTCTGCCTCCCGAGTGCTGGGATTAAAGGCGTGCGCCACCACCGCCCGGCTTTGCTTTTCACATGTTTTAAAGTGAAAATGTTCCTTTACTTCAGAGGAATGTAGGCAGAAGGCTGAAGAAAACTCGTCTGCTTCAGACCTGACACTATACACGGTTTTCTTCTGCTCTTCAGACACTCGCTGGACAGGCTGTCTCTTCTTTCAGGGGTGCCCCCGTGTGCTGGGGCAGAGGGGCTGTTGCTAGAGGACTTGTGCAGGGGTGTGGCAGGGGCTCGAGGACCCCAGGAGGGCCCCTCCAAGCTGCACTGCCACCTCGTGGTCGGGCATGGACCCACCTCTGGGTAAGGCCCAGAGACTGGGCATTCTTTGAAGAAAACCTTTAACTCAACAGCATTCCTTCCAACACTCTTCTTGTTGCCTTTTACTATTATAAAAGTATTTCATAAAACCCAGGGAAAGTGTAAATAAGGAAAAAGAAAATAAAAACATTATTAAATCCAATCCCTAGAGATAACCAGTAAAGGCACTTGGGTATATATTATTCCAATCTTTTTTCTAGTTCTGTCTTTCTTTTATTCTTTCAGAAAAAAATGAGATTATATATTGTTTTTTTTGTTTTTTTGTTTTTTTTTTTTGGTTTTTCGAGACAGGGTTTCTCTGTGTAGCTTTGCGCCTTTCCTGGGACTCACTTGGTAGCCCAGGCTGGCCTCGAACTCACAGAGATCCGCCTGGCTCTGCCTCCCGAGTGCTGGGATTAAAGGCGTGCGCCACCACCGCCCGGCCTATATATTGTTTTTAATAAGCTACATACTTATATGAATATCTTTCTACTAGTTAAATGTCATTCTGTAACATCAAGTGATTTTTACTTATTTATCTTTAAATATTTATTTATTTCAAATTATGTGTATGTGTATATGGGTATGCGCATGTGAGTGCAGGTGCCCATGGAGGCCAGAGGCGTTAGGTCTCCCTGGGCTGTAGTTACAGGCAGTTGTGAGCCATCCCACATCAGTTCTGGGAATCAAACTCAGGTCCTTAGCAAGAGAGGTACCTGTTCTTAATTGCTGAGCCACCTTTCCAGCCTCTATTTCTTTCTTTATTTTTGTTTTTCTAGACAGGATTTCTCTGTGTAGTTCTGGCTGTTCTTGGAACTCACTTCATAGACCAGGCTGGCCTCTGAATTCACAAAGATCCACCTACCTCTGCCTCCTGAGTGCTGGAATTAAAGGCATGCATTGCACTACCATACCAGCTTATTTATTTATTTATTTATTTATTTATTTATTTATTTATTTATTTATTTATTTTGGTTTTTCGAGACAGGGTTTCTCTGTGTAGCTTTGTGCCTCTCCTGGAACTCACTTGGTAGCCCAGGCTGGCCTCAAACTCACAGAGATCCGCCTGGCTCTGCCTCCCGAGTGCTGGGATTAAAGGCGTGCACCACCACCGCCCGGCTATTTATTTATTTTTAATAAATTTTTTTTGCTGCGTGGTGGTGGCACACACCTTTAATCCCAGCACTTGGGTGGCAGAGGCAGGTGGGATCTCTGTGAGTTCGAGGCCAGCCTGGTCTACAAATCGAGTTCTAGAACAGACAGAGCTATTACACAGAGAAATGCTGTCTCAAAAAAATTTTTTTTAATGTATGTGAATGTGTATGAGCCTGCATGAGTATATGTGCTCTGTGAGAGCGTAGGAGCCTGACAGTCACAGATGTCTGATCACCTAGGACTGGAGTTAGAGGCTGAGAGTGTCCTTTGGATGCTGGGAATCAAAACTGGTCCTCTGGAAGAGCAGCCAGTCCTCTTAACCACTGAGCCACCTCTCCAGCCCCTAATCTTCACTGTGAACACAGGGTTGACCTCATAGTATCATGTTCTTTCTTTCCTCTTCTTTTTTTTCTTCAGACAGGGTCTTGCTATGTAGTCCTTTCCTGTCGGATGTCTACATATCCCCTTCCTTTGCAAGTGATGTGACTTGCAGCCTTCCACATTGTAGGGGAATGGTCTCCATTGACCTGTTAAAGGCCCATGTGACTTTGTGCTTTAGTCACTGAACTGTGAGGGACACGATGGTGTCACTCCCTGCAGACCATTACTTAAGAAAGATGGCAGTTTCCCCCACTTTCTTTCCCCTCTGCCACGATTCCAGACATAGGCTGTGTCTTCCGCCTGACCGGAGAACAGAAGTGGTAATACAGAGCAGAGCCACCGAGGACCCTGTCTGATACATAACATACACAAATGAACCTTTGATCTCTTTATTGCTGAGATATAATGTGTGATAAGCTAATTAAAAGACATTTACATGTGAAGGTTATTATTTATGCCATCACAAGAAATTCTTGATGGGAGGATTGGAAGAAAGGACTCTTTCTAGCTCCTGGGTCATAGCTCCAGACCTTCTCCATATCCAATCCAGCCTCAAGCAGCTCAAAGACATGACTTTGGGAGACCTGAGCCTAGGCCAGTCCATCCAGATCGAGGGGTTGAACGGAGAAGCTGGGAGTGGAACAGTGCTTGTCACACATAGTACTCAAGTAACTCGTGTGCTGTATGGATAATTTGTTTGCGTTCTGGTGAAGAATCTAGTTCCTGACTCTTGAAGCTCTTCTCATTAGAAAAAAGAAAAAATGAAGATGTGGATGACATGACATAGTGAATTGGTTATTATTAAGTTAATTTACTTTGTGTCTGTGCATGTGCATGTCTGTGGGCACATGTATGCACATGTATGTGGAGGTAGGAAGTTGGCATAGAGTATCTCCAGGTTACATATTGAGGCAGATTCCCTCACTTGAACCCAAGGCCTGCTGACTTGGCTCTTCTATCTAGCCAGCTTGCTCCGGAGATCCCTTGTCTCTGCCTCCCATCATGCCACCTGGCTTTTATATGGGTGCCAGGGATCCCAACTCTAGTTTCTCAATTGGAATTGAGTGGCAAGTACCTACTGAGTCATCTCCTAAGCACCCATAGTGAATTTTCTTCTTTCTTTCTTTCTTTCTTTTTCTTTTTCTTTTCTTTTTTTTTCTAGACATGGTTTCTCTATGTAGCCCTGGCTGTCCTGGAACTCGCTTTGTAGACCAGGCTGGCCTCGAACTCACAGAGATCTGCCTATTTCTGTCTCCCTGGTGCTGGGTGGGATTAAAGGCATGTGCCACCATACCTGACACTCCAATTTTTAAGAGACCATTTCATTTCATTTAAGAGATTTGATGCTGAGTGTGGTGACTTACACATCTAATCCCAGCATTCAGGAAGTGGAGGCCAGAGAACCAGGAGTTCAAGGCTAGTCAGGGCTACACATGACTCTAAAGAAGCAAAAATTTGGCATTAATATGGAAACGCTGTCATTCTTGTATTTTTGGAATTAAGAAATGTGTTTGTAAATAAAAGGATAATGATAACAAACGGTAGTATTTTCAATTAACTTACTAAAAATATAGCTGTCCTCACGGGCCCCTCCCCTAATGCTTTCCTGGTACAAGAAATTCTAAAACTCAGGAAGTGCTATTTCAAGTGTGAAAGGATGGGCACATGAGGAGAGGCACAGTGTGTCCTCAGAGGTGGGCCAAGAACAGCTCTGTGGAGGCCTCAAGGGGCAGCATTGACCTGCAAACACACATCCGGGCACCAAGTCATAGCACCCATTCGGAGTGCTCAGGGAAAGGAAGCCCGGCTCTAACCCCCCCACCCCCACCCCCAAGCACGTGATTGGCTGTTCCGACTAAGGTGAGATAGGCGACCAGAGGAAGAGTTGACGTCACTATCTCTTTCTGGAAACATCGCTGACAGAGTGCGAAGACTACCGTAAGTGATAAAGACAGGCTCTAATTCAGCCCCCGGCTAAGTGAGGCTTGATGGAGGGGTGGAGCTTAGCGGGGTCAGGAGAGAGGTCAGTGGTCTTCTTTAAGCCACTCAGCAGGTACTCCGTGCGGGTGCTCACTATCAACTAAAGGAAACAGATGCAGCCTGGACAAACACAATCAGGTTGGTCCTGGTTCCTTTGCCAGTTCTTGGTGTGAATGACCCAGCAGACTCTCTGAATACGCCAGCAGGAAGAACAAGCCAAGAGCCCTCTTCCTTCCAGGAGAAGGTTAGTGTGGCCCGTCCTAGGAGGACACAGGAACTCCCACGGCAGGAGAGACTGAGAAACACAGCTCAGATCCCTTGGACAGAAGAAGGAGAAACTTGAATCTGTCCTGTGGTTCTGTAGACTGTAACTGGCCTGTTGGGCGGTAGGGGAGGATCCTACCAAGCCTTGAGACTCCAGGGACGGTCCTGGGAGCATCAGCCTGTCACATAGACTCCATCAAGCCCCATCAGGACAAACCGTTCTGCTCTAGACTGAAATGGTGAATCTAGATCCTAGGAAAGGTTGGGCCTGAGTCAGGCACAGTCATGACAGGTGGGGAGGGCAGCATTTGGGGCACGTTAAGGACAGGAATTAGTGAGAGGGTGGTGTAATAGACAGCCAGAAATAGCCTAGAATGTGAAGATTGGGAACCAAATGGGAATAGAGGGTGAGAGTTGAACGCTTGGGTCAGAGCTGATAGAGCCATGTTAGCCTAAAGTGTAACTCGAGCCAGGGGTCAACAGAGGGGCTGACGGAGGGTCTGGGGGAGAGTGGGCCACTGGAGGAAGAGAGTGGTGACAGCAAGAGGAGGCAAGAGGAGAGAAGGAGGAAGCAGCTAGAATCAGGGAGCTTGGTGTGGTGGTACGTGCCTGTAATCCCAGCTCTTAGGCGGAAATTGAAGGATCCAGAGTTTGAGACCCTATCTCAAAATAAACAGAAATCGCCAGAAGCCGCGAAAGCGCAGGTCAGAACAAGTGTAGGTATGGCAATCTCAGCTCTGTATAGATAAATACAAAGCATTCGGGGATGTCACAGCTTGTCATGCTTGTCCTCAAAATTTAAGTTTGGGGAGCAGGAGAGGTTGTGAGCGTCGAGGTCAGAAATTCCTCCACGGCTGCATCGCTAGCTTATACCAGAACGAGCCTTGTTTTCCCACACTCCTTCCGAAGCAGGCGGTCGGTCTCGGAAGAGCCATCCTAAAAATCTAAAACGCTCTTCTCATGAGGCTGAGCTCAGCCGCACAGGTCTGGCGCGGAGCAGACCCGGGGCCGCACAGTCGCGGCCTGCACGGTACCCGCACCGGGTCCACCCGCCGATCAACCTCCGCCCCGTGGGTGGGGGCGGCACCGGCTGCCCCAGGTTCATGCTGGAGCGACCCGCACCTTCTTCCCTCGGTCTCAGCGCCAGGGGCCGGCGCGGCCACCGGAGCGAGACCTTGACCCTGACCCGGCCCGGAACGCTCCGCTGGGCGCTCCGGGGCTCGCCGGGGCGGAGAGCTGCAGTCCCAGAATCACGAGCAGAGGGCGCTCGCGGGATGCCCCGGGTCAGGGCCGGGTGGGGCGGAAAGCACAGGTCCTACCACCCGCCGGGCCATCGGCCACTGTGGTAGATCCCTAGAGGCGCGGCGTGGGCGAGGAGCCACAGGAGGGAGTAGCTAGGTCCCCGCGGGGCGGGACGGCTACTCGCTGCTCGCCCGGCGCCTTCCACCGGCGTGAAGCAGAGCGGAGAGTGGCCGAGAATCATTTGCGTCCCAAAGAGGGACATTTTCCGGTTTACAGGCAGATAGAACTGGAGCCCACGATAACCGCATCCCCACCACACAAGCGCCCACCAGAAGGCGCAAAACCCCCTTTGTCATTATACAAACATTTGTGCCGGGGAGCCCACGATAACCGCATCCCCCACCACACAAGCGCCCACCAGAAGGCGCAAAGACCCCTTTGTTATTATACAAACACTTGTGCCCGGCACTAACGTGAGCCCACAGCCGGAACCAAGCAGGTTCCTTTGGAAAAACACGTACACACGAAGCGCCACCTAAAATGTCTGTCACTCATTAAACACATACACCGAACCTAGGACTGTGCCAGACACATTCAGGGTAAGGCAGATGTGAGTGTTTGCAACCTGACTTTCCTGACTGTGCCCCTCAAGGCAGGGCTTGGTAATTCTCCCACTCCTCCCCAGAAATCCACTTACACAGCGCTTTAGTAGATCACGTGGGTTTTATTGAGGGCTTCTAGAGGAGAGCAAAGAAAGGAGATTTACACCGTAGGACAGAGGGTGTAACCTCATTCTTCCAGGAAGTTCTTCGCCTTTTGGGCTGTTTCTTGTGGACCCTTTATTTGAGCAGCCTCTGAATTTTGCCTACTTTTAGCTGCACCCTCCAAGACCCTCCACCAGGCATTGTCACATCTTCCCCGTGTTTCATGCAGACAGGAGTGGCTAGGTACTGCATCTCTTAAATTGCTCATGGGAATGCACACTTGCCTACACCAGGCAGCCTGCTCAGCAGTCTCTTCTACAGATAGTCAACAACAACAACAACCCCCTTCTCCTTCCTTCTCTTTCTTTCTGTATGTGTTCACAGATGTACATACCCATTTGTGTGCATGTGCAGGCCAGAAACCAATGTAGGTGTCTTCCTTTATTGCTTTCCACCTTAATTTTTATTGCATTTATTTGTGTTTGTGTGTGTGCACAAACTCACACTTGTAGACGTCAGAGGACAACTTGTAGGAATCGATTCTCTCCTTCTAACACATAGGTCCTGGGGATCAAACTCAGGGACTCAGTCTGGGTGACAATAGCCTGTACCCACTGAGCCATCTCATCAACCCTCACCTTATTTTTTGAGACAGGGTCTCTTACTGAACCTGGAACTCACCATTGTAACTAGACTGGTTGGCCAGTAAGTCCTGGAGATCCGCCCAGGGCTGGGATTACAAGTACCATCGTTGAGAGCTGGGGATCTGAACTCTGGTCCTCATGCTGACACAGCAAATACTTTACCCACTAAGATTTCTCCCTCCCCCCACCCCCAACACATATCTTCTTCCACCCAACTAGCCTAGAAAGCCCCATGAGGTAGGCATTATTCTTGCTTTGCAGATAAGGCAGCTAAGGCTTAGGGAGGCTAAATAACTTCCTCAATTTCACGTAGAGTAAGAGAGAGAGCCAGCACGTCCACTCGGGCAGTCAGTCTCTTCCCTTCCACAAGGCACCGAAGACAGGGTCAGACTGAAAAGCCACATCTAGGGCAGCATCCTCGTGGCACATCTGTGAGTGAGCACTGATCATCGCAGATGTGGGTTCCACATCAGAAGAGCGTGTGCTGCCCCTTGCTGAATTCTGTGACTCTTCGGCGTTTGGACTTGAAGCGATGTTGCTCAGACACAGAAATTATACCAGGTCAGGCATAATACTGCACATCAGAGTCTGAAATAGGAAACTTGTGAACTTAAGGCCAGTCTAGGCTACATAGTATGACCCTGTCTAAAAATTAAAATCACCAACAACATAAAAAGAAATTTATGTCAGAAAGTTAAGTTGGATAACTTAATTATACACATTTGTGTTCCTTTATATTGTTCAACTACAAATGTAAGTATGTGTCCCCATTTGAGGGCAAGATGAGCCCTGCTTTCCCACCGGGGATTTCTCTCACGGAAACTTTTGACGTGCAGTACTTTGAATTGTAAGTCTTTCTCACAGTCTCTCAGATTTTGGACAGCTATAAGTGTTATATATCTGAGCTCTATAAACAGTACACACATATAAGCATGATGCAGAAACTTGCATGGTGGCACCTAAGTTCCACACATTACATCTTTTCTTAAAATTTTGTGTGTGTGCATGTGTGCGCCCAGGTGGAGACCAGAATTCTACCTCAGCATTGTTCCTCAGGAGCTATCCACCTTATTGTTGTAAGACAAGATCTCTCCCTGAGTTGATAAGTAGTCTAGGCTGGACAGCCAGTGAACCCCAGGGGTCCCCCGTCCCTGTCTCCCCAGCACAGAGATTATAAGCACTCATTTTTAAACTTGGGTTCTGGGGATTGGATTTATGCTAGCAAGGCAAGCGTTTTTTCTGACTGAGTCATCTCCCAGTTCTCTAAACATATTACATAAGCATAAAACATAATAATTACAACGACCTGTGAGATGGGTACTATTATTTTTCAAAAGTATTTTTAGTGCACTACTGTATTCTCGGCACTGGGAAGTAGACGCAGGAGGAGTTCACGGATAGCCTAGGCTACATGACAAGACCCTGTCCTAAAACAAAGGCATTAAAACAAAGTTTAATGTACATGTATTGGAACGCACAAATCTAGCTTTTAACAAGTATATGAACTCACATAACCATCACCACAACCAGTCAAGACACAGAACATTTCCATTGCTCCAGAAAGTTCCTTTCTGTCCACAATAGTCAAACTGACACATATCATAAATTACTGCTCAGTGGTCGTCCACTACGTGAATGGGTCATAGTTTGTTGTGTCCTTATGTGTGGATGGACTTTTGGCTTTCATGTCTTTGGCTATTACCACAGCGCTCTGAACACGGACATAGATTTTTAATTTCTTCTGAATAAATACTCGCGAGTTATTCTGAGCACGAGTAAACACATATTGAAAAAACTGAGCCCTAACAGTTTAAATCACTTATCTCAGGATAGCTTGCACAAACACAGCGTTCTGGAGTTCCTCTAATAATTGGGGATATATTTTAAAAGGAAGCCGGGATCGGGAGAAGAAAAGGCAATGGGGTGGTAGGAAGGGACAAAAACCCAGGGAAGCCACCTTTGAACCCTGCGTCCTGAGCGAGGGTGTCTCCCGTGCAGTCTGTGGTCGGCTATCCAGCCCTGGAGTTCAGCCACTCCTTGTGATCCTCTCAGGCTCCCGGGCCCGCCAGTGCCTGCAGCCCAAGACTGTCAGCCCGGAAGCGGCGAGCGGGGAGCGAGCAGCAGCCAGCCGCCCTTTAAAGCCGGGACACCCGGCAGCACGAGGCTGGAAGGTTTCCCAGCGCAGTTCTCCGTCGGTCCTGCAGGGGGAGCCACGGCCCCCGCCGAGGCCGGTCAGAGGCGGCTTGCATCTCAGAGGGCGGCCCGGAGCCCACTCCGGCTTTTGGCGGGAGTTATTTCAGAAGCTGGCGCCCAGCCTCCCACCCCAGCAGTCAGCCCAGCACACGTTCAACGATCCTTTCTCTCTTTTGTCCTCTGAGTGATTTTTTTTCCTTTCTCTTAAAGGACACTGCTCATGTAGAGGAGCAAAATCAAACATCTCGGCTGAACTACCTTCGGCTCGAAAAGCACGGACTCCAAGAGTCTCATAGTGTGGTCGACACCGAAACAGAAGTGGAGGAGAAAGTTTTAAATGTTGCTATTTTACACAAACAGCCATTCGAACCAGAAAATGCCATCCAGCATACAATGGGTAATTGAGTTGAAAGCAAACACATTTTCATCAATAAAATGGAAACTGCCTTTTTTTTTCCCCCAAGTCTAAAGATTCACTCTTAGGAGATCCAATTTACTTTCACATGTCCTTTTGCTCTGATATTTTAGTTTACTTGAAAGGAAGAAGTGGAATTCTTAAGTGGCCCTGATGAAAGGAAGCGGAAGCCCAAGAGGCCTCATCACTCCGCGGCTGTCCTCAGGTGTCCCTTGGGTTTCTGGCTAAACACTCCAGAAGCAAAAGCTGGTGGTTTCACTGGGGAAGACCAAGGGACGAGAAGCAGATTAGTGAGCCCCACAAAATGCAATGTCACAAAACACAAAACGTCACTAGTGGTGAAAACTCACATGTTCCTAAGACTGTCACCACCCTACCAAAGTTGGACATGGCGGTAAACACCTGTAATCCCAGCACTCAAGAGGCTGAGGCAGGAGGATTTTCAGTTCAGGTTGACCTCCAACTTATTATATAGCTGAGATGGGCTCTGACCTTCCTGTCTTCACTGCCCGAGGACTGGGATGATAGATAGGTGTGTACTACACAGACTGGCTGAATTTTTAAAACATTTATTAGCTGGGCATGGTGGTACACACCTTTAATCCCAGCACTCAGGAGGTAGCTAGAGGAAGGCAGATCTCTGAGAGTTCAAGGCTAGCCTGGTCTACAAATCTAGTTCCAGGGTAGCTGGACTTTTTCATCCAGACCGTTGGCTCCCCAATAATGACATGGAGACTTATTATTAATTACAAAAGCTCAGCTGATAACTAGTTCTCACAACTTAAATTAATCCATTTCTATTGATCTATGTGCTGCCACGTGCTCCTGGCTGTTACCTCTCCTCCTGCATGTCTTGCTTGTTCTCCGTCTCTCATGTCTCTTCCCTTCTTCTTCCCAGCATCCTCTGTGCTTAGAAACCCTGCCTACCTATTGACCATTCAGCTTTTCATTAAACTAGGGCCAGAAGAGGGTATTGGGTACCCTGGAACTTGAGTTACAGACAGTTGGGAGCTGCCTGGTGCAGGTGAGAACCAAACCCTAGGCCTCCACAAGAGCAGCAAGTGTTTTTAACCACCGAGTCATCTCCACAGTCCTGATCGACTGCCTGGATTTTTTAAAATTAATTAATTAATTTTTTTTTTAACTATGCTGGGGATCAGATCTAGGGCTTTGTGCTTGTCCCCTGCCACAGAGCTGCATCTTCTGCCCAAAATTTAACTTTTCAAATAGACAAGGTTGAAACAGCAAAAAATATCTGCAACATTTTATTTCTTTTTTTTTTGGGCGGGGGCGGGGATGGGGTGGAGACAGGGTTTCTCTGTGTAGCCCTGGCTGAATGCACTCTAGATCAAGCTGACCTCGAACTCAGAACTCAGAGATCCACCTCCCTCTGCCTCCCCAGTGCTGGTACCAAAGGTGTGAGCCACCACCGCCCTGTTATTTTCAACCAAGTGTCCCTGCTAAGGTTTCTCCTAGAATTAGGTTCCTACAGGCTCTGTCTGCTTCATTGCTAGGAAATAGTCCAAGCCTAGAGTTTCCTCGTGTGTGAAGTTCTTTTTTTCTTTGTTCACTCGCTGAAATGTAGCACTTGCTACACTGTTGCTCATCTTGCTTTTCCTCTTAATATTTCTTTAGTTAGTTTGAGACAGGATCTCACATACAGTCCTTGCTTGTCTGGAACTTGCTATGTGGGCTGTCCTGGAACTCACAAAGATCCTCTTAGTCTCTGTGTCCCTAGGGCTAGGATTGAAGGTGCAGGACACCACCCCCAGCCTTCCCCCAACCTTGATAACTTGAAGATCTCACTTCACAGTCACCTCATGTCACTCTTTTTTTTTTTCATAACATGATAGTATCCTATTGCATGAATTAACCATATACTAACCATCCAGCCCTCTCATCTATGGGCATTCAGGTTTGTCACAGTGATGTTGCTATCACAAACATATTATAATAGCTATTAGACAAGTCACTTACATTTGGGGTACGTTCCTAGGATTGCAGCTTGCAGAGGAGTGAGTTGTGCTCTTACAGGTTTGAGTGATGCTGTCAAACGTCTCCTGTGGAGGCTGTCCCAGCCCACTCTCCTGTTTCCCCCACCCCCTCACCTAAGGAGTGTTATCAAAGGATTAGCTTTTTTTTTTTTTGGTTTTTCGAGACAGGGTTTCTCTGTGTAGCTTTGCGCCTTTCCTGGAACTCACTTGGTAGCCCAGGCTGGCCTCGAACTCACAGCGATCCTCCTGGCTCTGCCTCCCGAGTGCTGGGATTAAAGGCGTGCGCCACCACCGCCCGGCCTAGGATTAGCTTTTTTGACAAACTCTTAATGAAAGCATTTCCAGCTACTTTTATCTTTTAAAAAAAAGAGGTTAAACACTTCTCTCTATATTTAAAGTTCACTGCATTTCTTTGTATGGTCTTTTATAACCTTTGCTTATTTCTTTTATTGTGTTATCAGATTTGAAGTACAGTTTTGCTTATTTCTAGGACATTTCATAAGTGGGTTAGTTTTTTTTTTTTTTTTTTTTTTTTTGGTTTTTCGAGACAGGGTTTCTCTGTGTAGTTTTGCGCCTTTTCCTGGAACTCACTTGGTAGCCCAGGCTGGCCTCGAACTCACAGAGATCCGCCTGGCTCTGCCTCCCGAGTGCTGGGATTAAAGGCGTGCGCCACCACCGCCCGGCGTGGGTTAGTTTTTTGTGACTTGTTTCAAATATTTTCCCAAATTTTGCATTACTTTTTTTTTTTTTTTTTTTTGGCTACAGGGTCTTATGTAGCTGAGGGTGGCCTTGAGTTCCTCATTCTCCTGCCTCTATCTCCCAAGTGCTAGGATTACAGGAATGATACCCAACTATATTGTCTTTTGATTTGGAGTATTTATTGCTATTCTTGCCTTGTAAGCTTGTTCTTTGCTGTTTGTTTGTTTTCTCTGTTGGGGGGGGTAGAGGGAGAGGGAGTACTCACATTAGTGTGTGCTTTTTGTTGTTGTTGTTTTGTTTTGTTTTTCAAGACAGACTTTCTCTGTGTAACAGCCCTGGCTGTCTGGAACTCACTCTGTAGACCAGGCTGGCCTCGAACTCACAGAGATCCAACTGCCTCTGCCTCCCAAATGCTGGGATTAAAGATGTGAGCACCCCCCACCCCCACCCCCCAGTCCCCCCACCCCCACCCCCACCCCCGGTGATGATGGAGTTTTCTTATCACTGCCTGTAGTGTGATATGCCACAAAGGTGACACAGGCCTGTAATCCCAGAATCTGGGAGTCTGAAGCAAGAGGATTATGAATTCAAGGCCAATGTAGGTTACATAATCTCTAAAAACAATGAACAAGCAGGTTGGGGAAGCAGCTCATTGGCATGAGTGCTTGGTAGAGTGTCTGCCTTGTGTTCAGGAAGCTCTGGGTTTGCTCCCCAACACTGCAAAAGCTAAGCAGGTGCCTGTAATTCAGGAGACACGAGGGTCAGGAATTAAAGGTTGTCCTTGGCTACATAAAGAGTTCAAGTAACAAACAAACAAACAAACAAGACTGGGTGGTAGTAGCTAATGCCTTTAGTCCCAACTGGGAGGCAGAGGTAGGCAGACCTGCAGGGTCGAGGGAGCCAGCGCTGTACAGGGAAACCCTACCTTGAAAACCCAAAAACAAACAATAACAAAAGCAAAAAAGAAGAGTTCAAGTTCATCTCTCTTCTCTCTGAGTTCTAGGTCAGACACGTCTACATTGCAAGTTTCAGGACAGCCAGGACTACATAGTCTTGTCTCTAAATCAATAAATAATAAATAAGTAAAAGTGTTCCAGTCCAACCTGGGATATATGAAGCTATGTCTCAAAAAAAACCATAAATAAATATAACAAGTAAACAAATAATTACATAGTCGTGTATGTGTGTGTGTGAGAGAGAGAGAGCCAGAGGGATAGATGTCAGTCCATCACGTCAGGGAGCCCTGGCAGTGAGGGACAGGTAAGGCAGCAGCAGCAGCAGCAGCAGCAGGAGCTGAGGACTCACATCTTGAAAGGCAAGCAGGAAACAGAGAGAGTAAATCTAGAAACCGCAGGAGTGTTTAAGCTCTCGAGGCCGGCCTCCAGCGACACCCTTCCAACAAAGCCTCGGGTCCTAATCCCCAAATAGTGCCACCAACTGGGGACCAAGCATTCAAATGCCACACTTTGGGGGGACATCCCACTCAACTCTGCAGGTTCCTTCCACCTTTTGTCTGAGACAGGATCGCTCATTGGCCTGGAGCCTTGCCAAGTAGGCTGGGCTAGCTGGGCTAGCTGGTCCACACTTGCCTGAGAGTCTCCTGTCTTCTCCAACCTTGCCAGTTTTGGGATTACAAGCATGTCTCACCATTGCACATCTTTTCACAGGAGTTCTGGGGATCCAAATCAGGTCCCCACCCTTTAAAGGCAAGTGCTTTACTGGCTGAACTATCTACCCAGTCCATGTCTTTTGTTATATTATAATAATAATAATAATAATAATAATAATAATAATAATAATAATAATAATAAAAATAATTTGTGTGTGTCCTTGTTTTTTTGGTGCTGGGCATTGAACCAAAGCCTCATGGGGGCTAGGCACACTCTACCTAAGCCATGCCCTTTACTTTGTTAATGCTTTTTAATGACTCGGGGAGCTGTGATAATGGATAGTATTGATGATACAGTGTGGAAACACATCTCAATATTTTGCATTCATCCTTATGGGAATAATTTCCATTTATAAATTGAAGTGGACTTGGAGAGCTGTTCACCAGCCTGCGAGCTCCTCTTGCATAACTCAGGAGAGATTTCCCCGCCTGGGAACTGGATTTCCAGCTCCCTTCATTTCAGTGAACCCGTGTGATAAGTTTGTATTAATGGCATGGAATGGAAGCAATCGTGCCCCACTTTCAGGCCCAGTTAGAAACGGGCGTGCCTTTTCCAAGTGTTCATCTGTGCTAATTGGCTGCAGAGGATGGCCTGACTTTAGGCAGAGTCACATGATAGAAGAATTGCCTGAGCCTCAACTACGAGAAAGAGGACAGCTCCACTGCCTAGGAACGTTAGCTCCAAACTGTTCCATAAGAAATAGCCTTCAGTGCATAAAACCTCTGAAATGTTGGAGCTTCTGTGTTACAGTTGCTAGGGTCGTCCTAAAGGAAAACTCCTCTCCCGCCTTACACTTGACTTAAACTCGGAACACAGATCACTCTTCAAGGTCAACTCTGTAAATTTGATCCTCTGTCCTTACAGAGATTATAATTTAGTTGACTGTAACATTTTTAGCCAATTTTTATTTTAGTGTTCTGTACCCTGAGTGAACAATAGAGTCCACAGTGCAGCCTGCAGGAAAACACAAAGTCGAAAGGAATAGCATGGCACTCAATGAGAAAATCAAGATCCAAAATTATCTAGTTAGTTTGGTGGCACACGAGCAACAAGATGAAATTTAGGCATGCGTTAAAATTATATGGCTCTCTAGGTGTGACGGCACACACTTTTAATACCAACGCTATGTAGGCAGAAGCGAGTGGATCTCTGTGAGTTCAGGGCCAACCTGCTATGCATAGAGCGGCCAGATCCTGTCTAAGAAAATAAATGCTTTCCTGAATATTGGTTTGAGACCACTGTAACAGATGTAGCTGTTGTTATTGGTTAAGATATGCGACAGTGGATAAGTAATGGAAGAAAAGGGGCTATTTCTGCTACATGTAAGAAGGGGCTGATTCTCCATGAGATGCAGATCACTCCCGTGCTGGATGATACAGCTTCCAGAACTATGAGGAGCTCAGTGGTAGAACACTTGCCTGGTGTATGTGAGGCTCTGGGTTTGGTGGTTCACGCCTCAGGAAGCTGAGGCAGGAAGATCCCTTGAGTCTGAGACCAGTTTAGGCAAATTAATGAGACCCTGTATCAACCGGAAAAAGAAAGCACAGCATGAGGGTCACGGTGTTTTAGAGTGTCCTGTGTGTTCCTGTGTGTGCTCTTGGGACGAGTCTTTATACTGCCAGCTCCCAAATAACAACACAGAGACTTCTTATTAACTATGAAAGCTTGGCCTTGGCCTGTCCCACGAGCTCGTATAACTTAGATTATCCCATTTATTTCCTCTACGTGCTGCCGCGTGGCTCATGGCTTCTACCTCTCCTCCTGCATGTCCTGCTCCCTCCGCATCCGGCTGACGATCCCGACTTTCCTCCTCTCAGAGTCCTCTCTGTACCCAGAAGTTCTGCCTGACCTCTTCCTGCCTAGCTATTGGCCATTTTGCTCTTTATTAAACCAATCACAGTGACACATCTTCATACAATTTAAAGAAATATTCTGCAACATTCTCTGAGTCTAGTGATTTCCTGCAGACACAGATACTTCCCTTTGTTTGGAAGATACTATGTATTTGAAAACTAGCATTAAAAACAGCACTATGAGCCAGGTGGTGGTGATGGTGCACGCCTTTAATCCCAGCACTTGGGAGGCAGAGGAGGCAGATCTCTGTGAGTTCAATGCCAGCCTAGTCTACAGAGGGAGTTCCAGGACAGTCGGGATTGTTATATAGAGAAATCTTGTCTTGGAAAAAAAAACAAACCAAAAAACTCATATTGATAAGCAAACAGGACCTCACTCTAGGTCTGACTCTGTCTAGGCTTCAGTGGTAAAATGTTCTGATGGAACAATGGAATATGTTCTGAGTGAAATCACCACTCAGGAGAATGGAATCCTGAACCATAGTAGAAATATAATGAGAGGGCTGGAGAGATGGCTCAGTGGTTAAGAGCACTGGCTGCTCTTCCAGAAGACCTGGGTTCAATTCTCAGTACCCACATGGCAGCTCACAACTGTCTGTAACTCCAGCTCCAGGTCTGGCATCCTCACACAGATAGACATGCAGGCAAAACACCAATGCACATTAAAAATAAATAAATTATTTAAAAAAAATTATAGTGAGTCACACATAATTTTACATTTCCAGTAGTCATGCTTAAAAAAAAGTAAAAAGAAACAGACGGGGGCGCTGAAGAGATGACTCAGCAGCTAAGAGCACTGGCTGCTCTTCCAGAGGACCCAGGTTCAATTCCAGCGCCCACATAGCAGCTCATAACTGTCTGTAACTCCAAGATCTGACATTCTCAAAACCAATGCACATAAAATAAGACAAATTATTTTAAAAAAGAAACAGATGAGCCGGGCGGTGGTGGTGGTGGTGCACGCCTTTAATCCCAGCACTCAGGAGGCAGAGCCAGGCGGATCTCTGTGAGTTTGAGGCCAGCCTGGTCTACAGAGTGAGATCCAGGACAGGCACCAAAACTACACAGAGAAACCCTGTCCCGAAAACCACCCCCACCAAAAAAAAAAAAAAAGAAAAGAAACAGATGAAATTAATTTCAGCAATGTAATTTATTTACTTTCTTATTTATTTTGGTTTTCTGAGACAGGGTTTCTCTGCGTAGGTCTGGCTGTCCTGGAACTTGCTCTGTAGACCAGACTGTATTGAATTCAAAGATCCGCCAGTCTCTGCCTCCCGAGTGCTGGCATTAAAGGCATGTGCCACCACCGCCTGGCTCAAATGTGTTTTACTTTAATCTAGCAAAAAGACTATATATCTAGTGTGGAAAAAACCTGAGGTGTTTCACATCCTTTTTGCATCCTATTTTCATATTTTACGACTTTAGCACCTCTCATTCAGCTCAGATGGTCAGAGTCCGAGCTCAGCAGCGACATGGTCAGTGGCTGCCTCATTAGAATGGTCTGAAAGACTTCAGCCATGTTTCTCACCAAATCTTCACTAACACTCTGCCTTGGGTTTATCATGTGTATTTGACAGATTTTTTTTTTTTCTTCAGAAATGACCCTAAGACACAAAGCTGTGATGGAAGAGTCAGGTTGAAACCCAACTTTCCTAATGGCCAGTGTACCCCACCCCACAGGCAAGTATGTCGATACAGAGTCAAACAGAATTGCTTCGGAATCCTGTTTATGACATTTAGTAGCTGGCTTACCTCAACCATATATTGTCACACTGACACTTGGTTCCATTGCATGAAAGATGGTGATAATAAGTGCCCTGAGAGATTTTTTTGCAGGATTAAGTGAGATAATGCGTGCAGAGTGCAGCAAGTACCCATCATGGCAAGTGCTCCTCAGAACGGGATGGTTATTACCTTGACAACCAGCCCATGCTCGCTCCATCTTCCACACAGCTTGCCAGGAGCTCTTCTTCTACTGCGACAAGGTTGATTCTTGATGTCTGACTTTTTACCGAGAGCCAGTGACCTGGCTTTTTGTTCTGATTCCAAGCCCAATCTTGTCCCTCAGCACGTTAATATTATCTTCCGACGCCAAAGTGTGATGGCATGGCAAACCTCAAAACAAACCTGGAAACATTTGAAGTCAGACTACACAGTCCCACTGTGAGACCCTCTCAAGAGCCACCCATGCCCCGAGGCTCATGGGAATCCTGTCACTTGGTTCTGGAACCGTTTACCCATTTGTCCCCTCTGAAACCTTCTGAAGCAGAGGATGCAGAATGTCCCCAAGCAGGAGCTGAGTGTTCCTGCAGCCTCCTCTCTGCCTGCCACCAGTATCCTCATTTATCTGTAGTGTTGGTAACATGACCCCTTCCCCCAGTGCCAGGCTCAATGCCCACAAGCCAGCAACAGAGTGTGTTTTACCACCCTGAAAGAAATACTTTAATAAAATATGTGGCTGGAGTATCAAACTCTCAAGCAGAAATGTTGTGTTCATCTGAGCACTCTTTCTTGGTAGTGACTGTCCTGTCCCTCAGAGTATTTTATCATATGTGCCTTCACAGAGAAATAGGTTACTAAGGACTGGTCCACGAAAGATGGACGCATAATGAATTAATTATAGTTTCAGTCACACATTCAGCACACATCTGCGGAGCCCTTACCACAGCCAGGGGTTAGGGAGAGTGCTGGGACAAAGAAAAGGACAGAAGTGCTGCTTTCGTGGTTCTCATCCTCTGGAGGGGATTGTAGTTAGCAACCAGATATAGAGTGACAAACTGTAGGTAGGGCTACAGAGGAGAGGGGCAGAGTGATGGGGAGCAGGGTGCAGAGATCTGATCTGGCCTGCCAGAGAGGGAGCAAGAAGGCTGTTCTGAGAGACCCGCAGCCAGCTGACAACACCCTCATCCACACCTCCACTCCCCCACCGCCCCCACCCCACTGTCCAAGACAAGGATTCCCTATGCAGCCCTGGCCGTCCTGGAACATACTCTGAAGACCAGGCTGGCCTCGAACTCAGAGAGATCTGCCTGCCTGTGCCTCCTGAGTGCTGGGACTAAAATTGTATGCTACCATTTCTGGCGTAATGACAACATCTTAATAAGAGAGAGAGAATCAAGTGGTGGTGATGCGCGCCTTTAATCCCAGCACTTGGGAGGCAGAGGCAGGAGGATCTATGTGAGTTTGAGGCCAGCATGGTCTACAGAGAGTTCTAGGACAGCCAGGACTGTTACACAGTGAAACCGAAACCTTATGTCGGGGGGGGGGGGGGGGGAAAAGAGAGAGAGAGAGAGAGAAAGAGAGAGAGAGAGAGAATTAGGGCTGGAGAGAGAGCTCAGGAGGTAAGAACACTTACTGTTCTTGTAGAGCACTCATGTCAGGCTGCTCACAACCATCTCTAACTCCTGTTCCGGGGGGGTCTGACACCATCTCCTGCCTTTGTAGGCGCCTGCATGCATGTGGTGCACATATATACACCCAGTCACACATATACACAGAAAATAAATACATCTTTTTAATAACTACAAGACTGTTTTAGTTTGTGTTCATGAGTATTTCAGCTGCGTGGAACTGGAGTTACGGACGGCTGTGAGCCAGGGTGTGGGTGCTGGGAATGAAGCCTGCCTCCTCTGCAACAGCAGCCAGTACTGTGAGCCCCTGAACTATCTCTCCAGTACAAACAACTGTTAAAACTACTACTACGTCTCCTCCTTCTCCTTCTAGACTTTAATTTCCACCAGGCTGTGGTGGCTCACGCCTTTAGACCCAGCACGTAGTAGACAAAGGCAGGGGGATCTCTGTGAGTTTGATGCCATCCTGCTCTACATAGGGAGTTCTAGGGCAGCCAAGGCTACAAAGAGACACTGTCACAAGAAAAGATTTTAATTTAACTGTCTCTCCAGCCCCCTGCTTGTCCTTCCTTGGCTCCTCCCTTCCCTCCTCTTTTCCGCTGGCTTTCCCACTTCTCCTCCCTTTTCTACGAGTTTGAGACAGGCTGAACCGGAAGTATCTTTTTAAAAATTTATTTTGTTCTGGCTGGGCAGTGATGGCGCACATCTTTAATCTCAGCACTTGCGAGTTCAAGGCCAGCCTGGTCTACAAAGTGAGTTCTAGGACAGGCTCCAAAGCTACACAGAGAAACCTTGTCTCAAAATACCAAAAAAATTTTTTTTTATTTTCTTTATTATTAGCATGTGTGTGTGTTTGTGTGTGTGTGTGTGTGTGTGTGTGTGTGTGTGTGTGTGTGTGACATGTGGTATGTGGGGGACACTGTGTGTGTATTTGTGTGTATGTGTGTGATGTGCGTTTGATGTGTGTGGCTGTGTGGTATGTATGTGTGTGTATGGTATGAGTGCCAACAACTTCTAGGAACCAGTTCTCTAGCTTGTCTCCATCATGGGTTGTAGGGATTGAACTTGGGTCGACAGGCTTGTACAGAAAGCATCTTTACACACTAAGCCATCATCAGTCTGGAAGTAGTTTTGGGACACCTAAGAGGTGTGATTTTGTGTGTGTGTGTGTGTGTGTGTGTGTGTGTGTGTGTGTGTGTGTGTGTGTGTAGGGGGGAGGGGTATGGTTCTAGCCCAGTCTAGCTATATTCCCATCCCTAAGCACAGGGATTTCAGCAGAGTGTGTTTCCACAGTGTGTGGCCAACATCAGGCATGAAGCCTGAAGATGCCCAGTGGATCTGGCGAGTCAGAGGTCATTGATGACCATGGGAAAAGATGTTCTGCTGGGAGGCTAGAGCCAAAGAATGAATAGGAAGTTAAGAAATGGGGACAGGGAGTATAAGCAACTCCTTTTAGAAGCTTGGTTGTTCTATTAGAACATGCAACTAAGATGTTAAAGCCTTCGCATTAGAATTCACAGAAGCCAGTGTCTTATTTCATAAAAGGCAAGCCATCGTTTGTCAACGAAAACCCACATACCGCAGCGAAATTGGTGCCCACCCCTCCCCGCAAAGCCGTGGAGCTCTGATTCTGGGAGATTGCTGTGTATATCATGGAGGCAACAAGACGAATGTTCTTCATTTTAGGTGTGCACCTATAAACCTAAACAGCATGATCTGTGTGTGCAGATGGTTTGGGAGACAATTACTGATATGGGGCCTTTTTTAGCCTGCTGATCTACTAGGAGGAAGTGGTAGGGAAAGAGACTAATCACCATGATGGATGCTTGCATCAGAATTTGTGACTCACAGCATGCATCAGCACCCGGGTCTCCCCACACTGCCTGTGACACTTCAAACTGTGCCACCTAAAGCCAAGAGGCAGCGTCTGCTCCTGAGGCAGAGGCACGTGATACTCACAGTCTAAGACCCACAATGGAAGGGAGGTGGCTTGGGGGACTGGAACACATACTAATGTAACGACTCTGACATCCTTTTCCAGGGCAGGCTATTACGTTAGTCTTTATAGATCTCAAACCTCAGACATTTTGACCCATTTGGAGACATGTCATTCACTTGGCACTCAATAGAAACCAACACATATGCCCAAATCTAACCCTAACTGTTGACATCTAAAACCTTCATTCTGGGGGCCTGGGCTGTAGAGTGCTTGCCTGGCCTGCATGAAGCCCTGGGGCTCCATCTGTGACGTCCTGAGCTTGATCCTTAACACCACATGAAACTATAACAGTATTCGTGTTAATGGAGGCAGGAAGCTAAGAAACTCAAGCTCATCCTCAGCTATATGACAGTTGGAGGTCAGCCTGGACTACATGATATCTGCCTCCTCAAATATGTGTGTGTGTGTGTGTGTATCTTGTGTGTGTCTATGTATTTATGTGCGTGCAGAGCCATGCCCATTTCAGTGGCAGTTCGCTGCCTTCTAATTTATCCTTTTCTCCTGGGAAGATCCTGGGAAGCTGATAAACATGTTGGGTGGAAGAATAGAGAATGTCTGAAACTTTCGTTTTTGTTTTTGTTTTTCAAGGCAGGATTTCTCTGTGTAGCCCTGGCTGTCCTAGCATTTGCTATGTAGACCAGGCTGGCCTTGACCTCACAGAGATCTTCTACCTCTGTCTGCCAGGTGCTGGGATTAAAGGTGTGTGACACTATGTTTCAGTGTCTGAAACTTTCAAGCTGTTCATTAAGGTAAGTACGTCACAACCAACAGAGACAGGAGCAAGAGCGTGGGTGCTTCCTTAAAAACAGTGCACACTTCTTGTTTTGTTTTGTTTTGACACAGGGCTTCTCTCTGTAGACCAGGCTGGCCTCGAACTCAGAGATCAGCCTGCCTCTGACTCCCGAGTAACAGCAAACACTTTTTAATCCCAGCACAAGGCGGAGGCAGATGGATCTCTGTGCCTTTGAGGCCAGCCTGGTCTACATACCAAGTTTAGGGCAGCCAAGGCTACATAGCAAGACCTTATCTCAAAACAAAACAAAACCAGAAACCTTTCTTTCAACATACTTAAAATGTTCTGCTTCCTAGACCATGTGGCTGTCAGAATTCAGGTCTGGTACTGGTTGGTGGTTGCTATCTATGAACAGACATCTGGTGCTTACATCATCCTGCTTCTCATTCAGGTTACAAAAGACCCCAGGCTCTGGCATATGGTATGATAACTGCCATTAATAACACCAAGTTATTAATGACAGCAAGCGTGGTGGCGTATGACTTTAGTTTTAGCACTCGGGAGGCAGAGGCATGCAGATCTCTGTGAGTTCAAGAACAGCTTGGTCTACAGAGTGAGTTCCAGGACAGCCAGGGCTACACACAGAGAAACCCTGTCTCAAAAAAACAAAACAAAACAAAACAAACAAACAAGGATAATGACAATATATTGTACATTTGAAATTTGCTAAAAGTAGATCTTAAGTGTCCTTACCACACACACAAAGGTATATAAGTGGTAAATATACTAATTAGCTTGATTTTGGTAGTAACGCATAGTTCGGAGATATATATAAATGTAGTGTTGTACTACACACCCATACATGTGAGCACATGCATGCCTTTTTGAGGCAGAATCCCGCTATTTAGTACCAAGTCCTGATCCTCCTGCCTCTGCCTCCAAACTGCCGGGATTACAGGCATGCACCACCACCCCTGCTACAGCTTTTTTTTTTTTTTTTTTTTGGTTTTTCGAGACAGGGTTTCTCTGTGTAGCTTTGCGCCTTTTTCCTGGAACTCACTTGGTAGCCCAGGCTGGCCTCGAACTCACAGAGATCCGCCTGGCTCTGCCTCCCGAGTGCTGGGATTAAAGGCGTGCGCCACCACCGCCCGGTTTACAGGAACAGCTTTTATTTGTCACTTATGCGGCAATGTAACTGGGGGTGGGAAGGTACCTGGGTTTGGATATCTCTGGAGGAGAACCGGGATTACAGATCCGTAAAGCAGGGTGGCTATGCGGACTGGATCCGATGACTGGATCAGAGTCTTCTGGAAGAGCCCATCTTTACCTGGGGAAGACAGCAGCAACCTTTAGCCTGGCAGGGACTAGAGCATGGGCGGAGTCAGGACCCCCTGACTAGAGAGTGAAACAATACAAATTACAATCACAACACTCCCCCACAGGGGCTTCCCGCCAAGAATCCCCTAGTTAAGGAACTGGAGAGAAGAAGGTAATAAAAGGCTATTCTGCTTTCTGAGGTGTTTATTCCCAGGTATAGAGGATGTTTCCAGAAACCTGACTGGGCCTAAGGGGATGGGGTGAAAGACAGTGCGAGGGGGCGGGGGAGGGGGGGAGGGGTGCTACACGAAAAGGGAGCACATAGCAGAGGCGGAGGCCGCAGTGTGGCTTTGGTTCCTGGGAGGGTCTGAGACGTAGGGTAGAGCACAGGAGAGGTTTTTGAGACAGGGCTTTTCTATGTAGCCAAGTGGCCTTGGCTGCTTGGCTCTCCTGGCTGCAAGCCTAGGCTCTGGTTTGAGCACTCGGCCTTCAGCGTCTTTTCTTTAGTCCCATCGGTCCTGACAACCGTGTGCTAGCGTCTTAAGACAAGGTACACATTTACATTATCTTAGAACATTTATTTCTCTCAGAGTCAGTTCTCCCACCATGTGGGTTATGGGGCTAGAACTGAGACCCTCAGCTTGACTGCAAATGCCTTTACCCCACGAGCCATCTTGATGGCCTTCAATGGCTCTTTTTAAATGGCAGACAGTACAAGTCAGGGTTTAAGAGAGAAGGTCCTGGAGTCAGATGACCAGTTTAAATTCCAGCTCATCTGTTTACCAGCTTTGTGACCTTGGGCAGTTCCTAAACCCTTTGTGCTTCTCGTTCCTTGTCTATAAAATAGTTGTGATAATTGCATCTGCTTCATGAGTTTTTATGAAGATGAGGTGAGATCACACATACAAAAGGCCAGACCAACCACAGGCATGTAGCAACACCTAATAAATGTTAGCCATTTCTTTAGGCGTTTGAGGGTTTGACTTTTCATATCCTCCCAGCTCCCATGGATGGTCTGTCCCAAGTCTTTCCTGAAAATTGTTGGCTGTTCAATCCACAGGTGGGGAGATGAAGGCAGGCCTGGGACCTGCTTCAGTCTGGATGAGATCAGCAGCTGCCACGACTCAAGAGTCCAGTTCCATCCATTCTACCCATTCCCACCCACCCACACCCCCTTCTTTTCTCTCCTTACCTTTTCTTTTGGCTGTGCTTGAAATCTTGATCTGATGTGTGCTCTACCACTGGGCTGCACCCTCAGCTCCATTATTTCTATTTTATTTATTAGTTGAGGTCCCTTATTTAAAACATACCTTGTCTTCTATTTGGCTACACAAAGATAAAACTCAATAGAAAGTCAGAAGGAAGGCTTGACTCTTAATTTGCTTGTTTTCAAGATAATGTCTACCATTTTCTCAAGCTTTTACTGGTTTATTTAACTTATTTAATCATTTACTTAATTTTTTGTTTTGTTGGGTTCTTTTTTTTTGTTTTGTCTTGATTTGGTTTGGTTCTTCGGGACAGAGTTTCTCTGTGTAACAGCCCTGGCTGTCCTAGAACTAGCTCTGTAGGCCAAGCTGGCCTTTAACTCACAGAAATCCACCTGCCTCTGCCTCCCAAGTGCTGGGACTAAAGGTGTGCACCACTATCGCCCAACTTTGTTTTGTTTTTTGAGACAGGACCTCTCTGGCTGTCCTAGAATTGGCTATGAAAACGAGGCTGACCTAAAACTCAGAGATTCACCCACCTCTGCCTCCTGAGTGCCTCCTGGGATTAAAGATGTGCTCCATAACACTTGGTCCTCCACCTATTTTTTAAATAGAAATATGAATGAAGGTGTGAACACAACTAATGTCCCAGTCACTTTTTTGGTTGTTGTTATTGTTAAAACTGTCCCATCTTCCTCTGATGGGAGCCTTTTCTAGTGGCTCCTGAATTGTTTTTGTAACTTGGGCCAGTGAAATAGTGTCCAGGATTATTTTGTTCATGGATTATGTAATGGAGCAGAGGCAACCTGGCCCAGGCTCCCTTCCCCCCAGGAAGGGGTTGATTGGTCTCTCTCAGCTGCATTTGAATTCGTTCTAGCCTTTGTCAGGAGGCTTTCTATAAACGGAAAGATGACCATGGGCACAGAAGGGAGGAAATTAGATGTCTTCCGGCCTCTCCCCCCTGTTTATCCAAATGGTAAATAATCCACTTTCTTTACCAGGTTTTCTTTCCAATGCTGGCTTTGTGGTCCTCAGTGGCTGTAACAGGGCCGGCTACTTCTAGAAGTTTTGATTTCTGGGACAGGAAATGGAATCTCGGGACCACAATCTGGGTGCTATACTTCCTTACTGCTTCCTCACTTGGACAGTGCTCTAATCTCTTCAGTTGACTCAATAGAGACAGATGTATACATTAATTGATGCATCGATGGGTTCAAAATAGCGTCCTGATACTACTTCTAATACAAATCCAAAACTAAAGGAGAGTTTTTGTCTGTTAGTTATGTGAGGCAGGGTCTCATGCAGCCCAGCTGGCTTTGAACTGAGGATGGCCTTGAACTCCTCATCCTTTATACCTCCATCTCCCATGTCCTGGGATTACAGCCATATTACTACAGCCAGCTACAACAGTACACTTTTTCCTTTAGAACTTTTTACATTTATTTATGTATTTTGCATGTGCGTATGTGTGGGCTCACATGACACAGCACACATATGGAGGTCAGAGAACTTTGTGAAGACGGTTCTCTCCTCCTTCCTCCTTTAACACGGGATCTGGGGCTCAAACACAGATCGTCAGGCTTGCGCAGGAAGGGCCGTTCTCTGCTGAGCCATTTCCTCCCGTTTCTCTAGTTATGCTTTATGAGCCTTTGGTCTGTACAAGACTGATTTTCTCTTGTGATTCTCATTTTTAGCTCTGTCACTGTATATTTAATTCTTCCCGCCGGTCCTCAGCTTGATGTTTCTCTAATCATTTTGACAGTCTTAAATGAGTTTTTAAGACTGTCTATCAAAGTTAGATTAATCAGTGTTCTTCAGAGAAACGGGCCCAGTCTGATATAGGTACAGTATAGGAAGACTTCTCACAGCGAACCAGCACATGTGGCTACAGAGCCGAGAAGCCTCCAGATGTGGAGGAGCTGGAGACCCAGAGAGCCAAAGCTGCAGCTCCAGTTCAAGTCCAGAGTCTTGGCAGGTAGAAGAGGAGCCGGCAGCCTCCCGGGACAGTGGGAAAGCAGAAGTACAAGTCACTTCTTGGAGGGTGAGATTGCAGTGTCTTCTTTGGGCTGTCCACTGATTAGATCAGAGGCCTGCCCACTCCAGGAAAGGCCACCTGCTACTCAGGCTACCTATTCAAATGGTAAAGTCCTCCCAAGACATCCTGAGGCCCTACCCAGAATAACATCCGACTACTCAAGTCAGGCTGACCGAAATTCGGCAGAATTGAGTTTGTAATTTAGAGGTAAGAATGTTTGACTGGCAAGCCTGAAGCCCTGGGTTCAATCCCAAGCACCTGCCCCTTAAAAAAAAAAAATCTCAAAAGTAGAAGCAAGAGGACTTTGATGTTGCCCAAATCAAGCAGTCGTTGATTCCACCCGCTGGTTCGGAAGGCTTGCAGTGGAGCTGAGGGCGCATGTACAAATGGCTCCTATCCTCTGGGCTCACAGCCATTTCTCACTGCTCCTCAGCCATGGCAGTCAGTGGCTGCTGAAACTTGCCATCAAACTCCGCTCTACAGAGACAGAAGGGAGGCTGCAGGGAGTGACAGAACTGACCAGGGCCACACAGGTGCCGAGGGACCAGGGTGTACGTGGATCTGCTGACTCAGCCCCCCACTGCACTCGGCTCCGCTGGAAATCCTGGGAGGACAAGGTTCACACCAAGAGAAGGATGTTTTTCTGCTCTGGTCCATGATTGGTGGATTGATTCGTACAGACATTCCAAGCCCCACAATCTCTCCGTGAAGGCTTTGGTAGGGTAAATTGCTGTGGAATGTTCTGTATGGCAAATGTGTTGCTAATTAGTTAATGAATAAAACACTGATTGGCCGTTGGCTAGGCAGGAAGTGTAGGCGGGACAAGGAGGAGAATAAAGCTGGGAAGTGGAAGGCTGAGTAAGAGAGACACTGCCAGCCGCCACGATGAGAAACAGCATGTGAAGATGCCGGTAAGCCACGAGCCATGTGGCAAGGTATAGATTTATAAAAATGGATTAATTTAAGCTGAAAGAACAGTTAGCAAGAAGCCTGTCATGGCCATACAGTTTGAAACCAATACAAGTCTCTGTGTTTACTTGGTCGGGTCTGACGGCTGTGGGACTGGCAGGTGAGAGAGATTTGCCCTGACTGTGGGCCAGGCAGGAAAACTCTACCTACAAATGGCGTCCAACGTGGTGGCAAGAGTTTCCACCTAAAAACTGAGAAAGAAGATTCTAAAACGGAGCTAAAAACAGTTCCTAACTGTCTCTCAAATGAGCAGCAGCTGCTGGTTTGAGCTCCTTGTGGGTTTCTGGTGTGCACGCTCAACCTGCAGTTTGTCGGGAATGAGACCTCTGCAAGTGGCACCTTAAGCTGCATGGTGGATTTAGCCTTTGCAGGTACAAAACAAAAAAAGAGGTTTCTGGACTACATGCTGCTTGGATAAAAGCATAGACCCATGATAGCTCCCAGAGCTGGTGGTAAACGTAGCCATGTTGGGAAGCTGAGGTGGATGGAGCCAGCAGCCACAGCTGCTGCAGTTTAAGGCAATAGATTCACAATAAGACAGATTCAGATGTAATAGTTTACAATGTGTGTAAAAGATACGTAGGCTTGAAAGAGACAAAAAAGATGATATATAGAGTTATAGAAACAAATACATAGTTTTAAAAAATAAAGTCTTTAAAGAGACAGTAAAGGTAGTATAAAAAATAAGCCACGTAAAAATGGATATTACACAGAGAATCTGGATTGTGTTGTCTTTGGGACTTTTAACTGCAGAAAAACATTTGATTGTAAAAGCTGTTGAGTTATGTCAAAATGTATACTTTAAAGGTACCTTGACTTCAAAATTTGGATATAAGGATATGTTGCTTTGGAAAAGAGTCTCTTTTGTTTCCATAGAAAGCCAGAGGCTATGGATTTGTTCAAGATTAAGATACATCAGGTTTGACCAGCCAAGACCCCCTGAAAGGTCTCCAATGACACCATGGCCCAGATGATCCAACATCCAGAATGGTTTGAAGGCAACTGGCTCAGACGATACACCCTCATGGACTTTTCCATAATCCTAAAATTTCCTTTGTATCCCCATAAGATACAGCGCCCCCCTCCAGCAGGAAGTAGTAAGAGAAGCTACGCCCAAATTCCCAAATTATATGTAATTTTACTTTGTTAAGGTTAAAACCTTCCTTTTTTTTTTAAAAAAAAAAAGGGGGGGAAGTGCTGTGGAATGTTCTGTATGGCAAATGTGTTGCTAATTAGTTAATAAATAAAACACTGATTGGCCGTTGGCTAGGCAGGAAGTGTAGGCGGGACAAGGAGGAGAATAAAGCTGGGAAGTGGAAGGCTGAGTAAGAGAGACACTGCCAGCCGCCACGATGAGAAACAGCATGTGAAGATGCCGGTAAGCCACGAGCCATGTGGCAAGGTATAGATTTATAAAAATGGATTAATTTAAGCTGAAAGAACAGTTAGCAAGAAGCCTGTCATGGCCATACAGTTTGAAACCAATACAAGTCTCTGTGTTTACTTGGTCGGGTCTGACGGCTGTGGGACTGGCAGGTGAGAGAGATTTGCCCTGACTGTGGGCCAGGCAGGAAAACTCTACCTACAGTAAATCCTCAGATTTAGGATGGCAGATAAAGGAGAGGAGAATAAAACAATTTCCAGACTGGTTTACTATGATTTAAAACTTCAGGACGCTAGTTTTTCCATTTCTTGAGCCAACAAATGATGCTATGGGGTTATCAATGCTATGGTACATAACATCAAAGCAAGAGGAAGACGTAATAGGAAAAGTTGTGCAAACAAATGAGGATATATGACAGACACAAAGTTGAGGACAGGGGCAGAAGCCGATACTCTGGCTGTTTGGGTGGCTGAGGTAGGACGAGCCCTTGAGCCAGGACTTTGAATACCCCTCCCCCAATAGCAAACTCCACTTCCTTTTTGTTCCTTTTTGTGGTCTCACTGGGTAGCTCTGGCTGGTCTGGAACTCATGACGATGTCAACTAGGCTGGCTTTGAAATCACGGAAATCTACCTGTGTCTGCCACCAAGTAGTGAGATTGTAGGTGTTTGCCACCACTCCTGGAGAAACTATCTGTGGACCCGTGAAAGGGCTGGGGGAGTTGTAAAGGCAAAGAAAAGAAAGAAGGCGGGTGCACTGGCTCAGTAATTACCACAGGATTGCTGTGAGGCCAGCCTGGGCTACCTAGTGAGTGACAAGCAGACTTGGCGACAGAATGAAACCTTGTCTCCGAACAAACAAACAAAACACCAAAAGAAAAAAAAAAAGAAGGCAAACTTAACCCCCAACAAGATAAAAAATAAATAAATAAACAAGAAAGAAAATAAATGGAGCCGGGCGGTGGTGGCGCACGCCTTTAATCCCAGCACTCGGGAGGCAGAGCCAGGCGGATCTCTGTGAGTTCGAGGCCAGCCTGGACTACCAAGTGAGTCCCAGGAAAGGCGCAAAGCTACACAGAGAAACCCTGTCTCGAAAAACCAAAAAAAAAAAAAAAAAAAAAAAAAAGAAAATAAATGATAAATGTTTGAGGAAATATCTATTAAACCTGGTATATATGTATATAGGGGTGTGTGTGTGTGTGTGTGTGTGTGTGTGTGTGTGTGTGTGCGTGTGTGTGCTCATTAAAATACATGTGTTACCTTACACTTGGGAGGTTGAGGTACAAGGATTATGAGTTTGAGCCAGTTGAGGATGAACAATAAACTCCAGACCAGGCTGGGCTATGAGAACTTGTCTAAAAACAACGCCACATTACTCCATTAATATGTGTCATTTTAATCTTCTCATGTATTAGTTTAAACTTTTAATTTAAAAAATTACAAAACAGCCGGGCGGTGGTGGCACACGCCTTTAATCCCAGCACTTGGGAGGCAGAGCCAGGCGGATCTCTGTGAGTTCGAGGCCAGCCTGGTCTACAGAGTGAGTTCCAGGAGAGGCGCAAAGCTACACAGAGAAACCCTGTCTCGAAAAACCAAAAAAAAAAAAAAAAATTACAAAACAGCCAAGCATAATGGCACAGGCCTATAATCCCAGTACTCGGGAGGCAGAGGTAGACAGATCTCTGTGAGTTCGAAGCCAGCCTGGTCTACAGAGTGAGTTCTAGAACAGCCAGGAGTACATAGAAAGATCCTGTCTCAAAAGACAAAACAAAGGCGACCTCAGCGAGCTGCGTCTGTACCATGGCTCTCCTGCTTCGAGGAGGACGAATCCGGGCACTGAAGGCTGTGTTCCTGGAGGCAAGGGTGTTCCGAGAACTGCCTTCTACGGTGCCCCTCTCTACAGAGTCAGGGAAGAGTGAAGGGGGAATACAAGCAAATCCCAAGAATCAAAGTGCACCCACAGAGCCCACTCTGGTCCCTGCGTCGTCTAACACCACCACCTACAAGAACCTACAGCATCATGACTACAACTCATACACCTTCCTAGACCTGAACATGGACCTCTCCAAGTTCAGAATGCCTCAACCCTCTTCAGGACGAGAGTCACCTCGGCACTGAGCTCAGCTCACAGGAGCCCCATGCCGGTCCCATGAATTCTTGCCTGCGAGAATAAAAATCAGAGTCACAACAACAACAAAAAAAAAAAAAAAAAAAAAAAAAAAAAAGACAAAACAAAGAGTGAGTGAGCCTCCCAGAGGCTGTCTTTCCTAAATCAGCTTCAGAAGAACCCATGAAGAAGGGATTCTATAGCCAAGTTGTGAATGTTCAATTTTTGTTCCTTCCTTTATCTTCTACTTTACTAAAACATTTAGTTAGTATACAAAGTAATAGGTTTCATTACATCATTATCATACATAATTTGTTTATTACTATTTCGTGTGTGTGTGTGTGTGTGTGTGTGTGTGTGTGTGTGTGTGTGTGTGTGTGTGTGAGAGATCAAATGTGTGAGGTGTACATGTCTGTGCATATGTGTGTGTGGAGACCAGAAGACAACCTTGAATGCTGTTTCTCAGGACCTGCCCATCTTATTGGTTTGTTTTTGAAACAGGGTTTCACTATATAGCCCGGGCTGGTCTGGAACTCATAGAGCTTTACCTGCCTCTGCCTCCCTGAGGGTTGGGATTGAAGTTAGATGCCACTATGCCTGTCCTGTCCATCTTGTTTTTTAAAACAGAGTCTCTCACTAGTTCACCAATTATACCAGGCTGGCTGACCAGTGAGCCCCCCAAAGATCCTTCTACCTCTGGCGATCCCCCTGTCACTCCCCCACCCCCACCCACCCCCACCCCCACCCCCACCCACCCCACCCC